>NW_020799099.1:13700865-13744469 GCF_003259725.1 Athene cunicularia | reverse complement strand
AAAAAAAAAAAAAAAAAAAAAAAAAAAAAAAGTGCGGAGGAAGGGAATACTGATCCTTTGTGTGTGAAGATACCTGATGTTCAGGAAGGTTTGGGGGGTGATGGAAGCGGCTTTGGCTTTGCATTGGTTAGATAACGGTGGGCCCGATCCTTCTGCCCCACGCGATTTCGGATGGCTTCACCCGTGGGAGCGGTGCTGGGGGGGTGGTGTGGCGGCTTTCGGGGGGTTTCCCGGTTACCCTCCTGGCGCTCGGCAGTCCCCCTGTCCTGGGCCAGGGGCCGGCGGCCGCTCGGAGCCCCGGCTCGGTCAACCTCGCCCGTTCTTGGAAAACCGGGACAGATGGTGCTGAGGGGAATCAACGGGACCGTTCACCGAGCGTAGAGGTGCCTGGGCGTGAGCGGGCAGCTGCAGAGCAGGACTTCGACCCGATAGGAGACGGTGCCGGAAGGGATTAATGAAGCTGCCGAGCAAATGGGTTCAGTGGCTGCTTTACAGGGAGGTCTCAGGGCAGTATTACAGTAATGATGAGCAGCGTGAGCGCTTGCTCCGTGGTCTCCCTCCCCCTACTTTTCAGACTGCTGCTCTCTAATTTCCGTCTCTTCGGTAAATGTGAAGCTCAAAGACTGCTGGTAGGAGGGTCTGACTGTGGACCTGAACTTATTCAATAACCGCTGTCCCTCGCTGCTTGGAGATTTATTTGTAAACAAGCATTATTTGACAAGTGCTTCTCGCAGCATGTCTCCTTTGGCAATTACTACGGAACAGCTCCGCTTCTGGGAGCGGCTCACCCTGCAGCCTGCGAAGCCTGATGCGTGAGAAACCTCAGCCGATGAAGTCCGCATGCCGCTGACACTTGTCACCGGTTTGGGTTTGAAAAGTTCAGTTTGGCTGCTTCAGGGCTCCGATGGGAGAGATCCTCCCCTGGGGTTAGTTGTCATATTCAGCAGGTTGGGAACTTTGCTTTTGCTTGGATGGAGGTAGCCATCTTAGACCTGTGAATAAAATTTTCAAAAGTTGGTGGTATTGGTTTTTCTGGGTTTTATTTTTTATTACCCCTCATCCTAATCACCATGGTTAAACAACTAGCCGATACCCTGTGCTGTGTAGGTATGTGACACGTATGTGAGACATATGTAGTTACATAGATGATGACAAATTCTCATAATTACTTTTTTTAACCCCGCATCACTTTTTTTTTGTTGTTTGTTTGCTTCTCTAAATCTTACTGTAATACAGTGACTTCGTAGGATAAGATATATGCAGTTGTTAATTCACTGTTCCTGATTTTCTCTTTTACTTTCTAGTGGAAGGACGCTTAGAGGAAAATGCTTTAAAAATCTAGGTTAAGATTTGGAGGGGAAAAAACCCTAAATTCATTGTTTGGGTTCTTTAGCATGGAAATAGCTTTTTACAAGGACACTTGAGTTTCAGAAGCTCCTGCCATTTTTATGGAGAAGTACTGAGTACCTAGCTTTTATCACAAACCTGATCACCATCATAGATACCTCCAGTTACAGATTGAAGGAAATAAATTGGGAAAATTGATTAATTTTTTTCTCCAGATTTTCCTATAATAGGAAAATAAAGCAGATTTTTATTTCAAGCACCTTTTCTCAGTTTATATATTAAAAGCAAAATATATAGTGAAGGATGAAGGCTCAATGTTATTTCATGCATTTTCAAGTATTGATTATTCGATTTAATTGATTAGAACCAGAGATTACCTTCTTCCCTTTGACTACTTTTACAAATTCAGAAATTGGCTATACAGAAAATATTCCAAAGAGTGCACTGAAAGTATTACACAATTTTGAAGTGCTGGTATTTCAGAAGTGCGTTATTACTTTAAAACTATTCCTTATGATGACAGGGTGTCAGAAGCAGCCCTGCAATATGTGACTGGGCTTCCTGCACCTCCTTGAGTTTAAAAATGCCTGTGTTTTAAATCTTTCTGTTGTAAGTACTAGAGTTTGGGAAGTGACTTATACAAGTTATTTATGTAAAACACTGAATGAATGAATGAATGAATAAATTGTTTAAAGACACACCCCCATACACACACACACACACACACACACCCCCCACACCCACTCCCGAACTTTATGATTTGTGATGCATCATCTGTGGGTTTAAATTGGTTTGCAGATCTCATTCTCATGTCACCCAGGTGACCTTAAAAAGTGTCATGCCTGCAAATTATTAAAACAGCGGAGTATATTACATCTGTTTACTTGTAACAAAGTAACTCCACAACATACTTGTGTAATGGTCATTAAATACAAAGTATATTTCATTTTAGGGCTTTTTAGCAGAAGTAAGTGCTGATGAGGCAGTGCTATACAACAAAGTATGTTGTTATGCAAATCAAAAGAAATACACAAATAGACAAAGGTAAGAAAGACAAAATTAGTCTGACTTTGTAATGTGTTGTATTTAAGACAAGAAGGATATTCTTTAGTTAAAACTCTTGCATTGGGTCCTCTTCCTCTTAATTCTTCCTGTTTTTTTTGAAGCTTGGGTTATCTTAATGCATCATTTTTAATTTGAATAGATGAATAAATGAGTACAATTAAAGGGGTGGGTCTGGTGCAGGCAGAAATAAAGGAAGGTTGTAATTTGCAGATTATTCATGCCAGAGCCTGGAATAAGCTTACCTGTTCCCAGTGTGTTGACTTCTGTGTGTGTTGTTTCATACTGACATATAATTTCTGTGTTATGGCGCACTGGATAAATGATATTTAGGTATAACATCACAATGTTTATCTTTAATCAGTGAATGAAGTCTTTTTCAAGAAGGGTTTTTTTTGTATATGTAGTAGAAGCAGGTGTCAAAATAGTCTTAATTTTCATATCAGTATATTTCAATTAGTCTAATGCTTTGGGTAAAAATACACATAATCAGAACATTTTGCTTATTAGGTTGCTTTTAGCTTGGCTTTGTATGCCATGCACTCACACCGCTATTGCATTTAGTGTAATTCTGTAGGTATTGAGTACTGCTAGCATGCATATACCTGGTGTATGCAGAATGGGTAAGTTTGGACACATTTCAGTTTGCTCACAGTGCTTTCTAAGGAGGCTTTGAGGAGCTATCTCTTCCTTACTTCATGTATTGGAATGATTTTCTGCGTGCTTTCCGTGATAGCAGAGTGTAGCCTCAGTGCCCTGTGTTTATTTTACTCACAGGAGTAATCCCATTAACTTTTAAATTTACTGCAACGGAATTACTGGTATGGGGAAGGACAGATCATGTCTAACGGTCTTTTGGGGATCAGTCAGATGTGTGATGTATGGCTTTTCAGGAGGTTTAGAATGACTCAATCATGGTTTTAAAATGGAAACTATTATCGTTTTGACAGTAAAACAACATTTGAAACGCAGCACTTTTAAGTCTATGACTAAAAGCATTGCTGCCTAATGACACATTTAAAAAAAGGGAAATAAACAATAGCAAAGATTGACTCCAAGATAGTACCTGTTTCCTTTTGAAGTTTATCTTAAAAATTGTAATAAATAGTGGAAAACAGGCAAGCTGTCTTAAACTGAACCACTGACAGACTGTCTGCTTATAGTATTGTAAATGTCGACACCATAATTTGATGTATAAAGCAGCTATTTGCACATCAATTTACAGATGGGTAAACTGGCAGGTACCATGGGAGAAATGGAAGAGTTAGTGGGCTTGTCTGATAGCTGCTTCCCCCTCCACCATGAACTCTCCCACTATTACCACACTTTTTAGCTCCATTATACAGTCCATCTCCATGTCCGTTGTTCTCTTTCTGTTAAGAAAACGATCTTGTCCATAAAGAAATGTTTATTCTTTGCACTAAATTACAAAGTGCTTTGCAGCAGGCTCTGGCAGGGAAGGTGGGAACAGAATTTCATAAAATCTGGCAAAAATTGCAAAGCCAAGACAGTTTATCATGTGTTGTCTTGACCTCTGATCTCGTTGGGTTTATGCTTTATTGTTCTGAGGATTTCTGTGTCACTTCTGCAGGAAACCTTGTTTCCAGCACGTTCTGAGTGAGAGCAGAGCCCTTGACCTGGGAAAGTCCATCTGAGATTGCTCAGCTGAATGGTGGTGTTGGACCCTGTTGGCTTTATGGTCTTAGATTCCCACATTCTTTCTGACTTGGAACTATGTTTTTACTTGTCTGTTCTGTAACTGTACAGGTATGTATATTCTTGAATAGATGAGCTTTAAACATCACTTAGAGATCTCAGGGAAGTGAGACTGCCCCAAAATAAAAAGAAAAAAAATTTTTTGCAATTTTAAAAAAATACTCTCATTTCCTTTTTAGGAAATAAATCTAAATGTATGTGGTTCAAGGGCAAAATGAGATGTAAAAAACCTAAATGCACACAGATTGGTCACTTTGTAGAAGCGCTGAATTTCTTAGTTAAGTGCTCGCTTCTGTGGTTGAAAGAGTATTCAGTGCAGGTCTTCAGCAGCTAGTTGGCCTACTATCCATTAAAAAGTTTTTTAAAAAATAGAATCTTGTGCTTGTAGTAAAACATCTAAACACAGAATTGAAATGTCTGTCATAAGTGCTGGTGAGAGATGGGGCCTCATTTCAACCAGGATGGACTTGAGCTAGGTATTTTTCTTTACTGAGAGAATGTTGCAGAAATACTGTGTTAATGATTGCATTGGAATGAACAACTTTTTTTATAACTTACTCTTTACTGAACTCATTTTCTTTGATCTCTGCTGTAAAATTGCTGCATATTTCAAAAGCTAGTAGAGAATCCTTTTTTCCTTTGAAAATATATTTTATTCTTAAGATGCCTCTGATTTTTGGCACAGGTAGAACAGAGATGGATATTCCTCTGTGTTCACATTGTGCCTGTCCCTCACTCTGCTCTGCAACCAGTCGGACATTGAGGTGACAGGTTTTGCTGAGGTGAAAGCATTTGCTGCCCCAGTTGCTTTCAGAGGCAGCTGTATTGGCAAACTTGAGCACTGGCCTTCAGTAGCTTAGGTCTCTGTAGGGATTTGTTACCCTTTTAGTTGTCTCTTTGACCTATTATATCTCCTACAGTCTCAGTTTTGGTATTTGCTATGGCTTTGGTCAGTGCACTCTCTGAGCCTCTCCAGAGGTTTAATGTACTTATCTTCTTGGAGATAGCAAGCAATTATTCTTGTCTTCTGTCGAGAGGGGACAGTTGGGAGGAGATGTAAGCACTGTGATTTGCAATACTTAGGGATTTTGGAGGTAATGAGTGACTGCAGAGGTCCAGCAGCACGTTGCCTGCTATGGGCAAGGGTGCTGGGCCCTGCAGGCTGCCCTGGGCTGTGTGTATGAGCATAGCCTTCCTGCTTCTGCCTTGTAAAGAGGACTAAAAGATGCTTTGGGCCAGAATCATTGCCATGGGAGCATTCAGTGCATGCTGTGACTGTCTCACTGGGGATGTTGATAGTGGGAAACACTCTACTTTTCTCTCCGTCTTCCCTGGTGTTTAAGTTGTGCAAGAGGTATGTTAGGAGGACTTTGACCATGTAGAGCTGCTCAGGTGACCACTAGCTGGAAGGATGAGAGATGCCTCCTGGAGAAGGTGATGTAGCATGTCCTATCACAGCAGGTCGGGGAATACCTGCATGAGCTGATCTGGCATTGCTGAGGGAGAAGGTGACTCCTGCCCCTTGTCTTTCCCTGGCAAGCTCCTGAGGATCACTGAGGGTTCAGCTGGTGTGCTCCTGAGAAAACTGTGCCTTGGAGGTGTGCATGGAGACAAAGCATTCCCCTGCAAAAGTTGAGAGCTTCTACATTTAGGTGGCTATGTAGCAGGTGTTGAGCCTGTAGGAAAGAGGGTAGGACCCTGGGCTTGCGGGCTTTCATGCCAGCTACTTCATTTTGGTGCAGGGGGCAGTACTGAAGTGTCTTGCTCAGGTGTTAGCTCCTGGGTTCTCTAACCTGGATCACTTAAATGTTAGAAGGAGGTCAGAACAACCAGTTGGAACTTTTTAATTACCTGAGGCATGGCAAAACACCTAGAGGAAATTAATTATTGAGCATCAGTAATGTGCATTTCATGATGTTTCTGGTTGGACTTCATAACTTAAACTGTTTCGCATGTCCCAAAACTGTGAAACTGCTTGGGGAAATTATTTGCATACTTGCCTTTGTAAGTTGACTTTCTTAAAAAAAAAACCAGTCATTTTGGTTTATCCATGTTTGCCTTACTAATGTTCACATGCAATTTCTTCCTAAAATGTGTTGGCAATGTGCTGTTCCCACTAGCAACCTCCACCCCCTTCCCTCAACAGAAATAGAAAGGATAAACTGTCAACCCCCCTGAAAAGCCAATAGATCATCTTAAACATATTTTTGCTCCCGAATGCTATCTAAGCATTATGTCAGTTCCTTTTTTTTCTGCTTGAGTGAACTCAGTGGCAGCAGAGTAGTCATTATTGTCAACAGGAAGGCTTTATTGGTGCTGGACAGTGAGGTCTTGCAAGTCCAGGGGTAGTGAAAGCTGGCAGGCTTGACACTCTGTATGTCTGTGCCAAGTTTTTTTCCTTTTGTTGGGTTCAGTTATATGCGTAACAGAATTTAATCTCCATGTCTTTTAGGATACCTTTTAGGAGTGGAGACTGTATTGCTTTTAGTTGGCAATACTCTGATTTAGGGAAGAAAGTGAGACTTCACCTCACCACTGCCAGCAGGTGTTTTGATTGCATTGGGAAGCTGTTGGGATTTTAGGGCTTGACTTTTGTGTGTGTTGAATAAGGTGCTTGCTTTAAATAGGGTCTTGAAGAAACTGCCTCCTTCAAAGGCCTGCAGATGTCTTGGCAGTGGTTGGAGACCCTGAGTCTGAGGGTCATTTCTCTGAGGGAATGGGAGTGTTTGCCATTTAAAAAAAAGAGGCAAACCATACTGGAGTTTTTGTTTCCAGGCACTTTGGTGTCAAGCTAATAATCTGTTGACCACTTATGCTTTTAATTTATGTATGGTGGGAAGACCAAACAACTGCCTCTTGTCTTGACTTCAAATCCTTGTAAGGAAAACATCTGCATTTTCCTATTTGTCTTAGTGGGTCTGGTTATCAAAGTGAGCCCTGGGTCCCACTCCCTGATGCTATGGCTGGTGGTGTGCCTGCAGGGAAAAAAATGCAGCCAACCCAAAGAACTTTGTCAAAGGGCCATATCACACCCCTCGTAAACAGTGTGTTCAGACAAATTACAGATCTAATGCAGAAATTACTGGGTAAAATTCTCTGGATGATGTTATGATTGCAGTTGTCCATCTGGCCTTAAAAACCTATGAATCTGATGCAGATTCTAGCGTTTTGGCTCTTGCTATAAAAGGGAATCATGAGAAAACTTGGAGCAGAATGAAGCCAACATAATAAAATATAAATTTGCAGTTAATACTAGTTTGCGAGTTCATTAAGTAGTGTATATTTTCTTCCTCCAGTGGGCTATAAATAATAGGTACTGCTACAGCTTGCACTCTGCTTTAGCTTGTTTCCACCGATGGAGATATTTCAGAGCTTCTTGCTTGTGTGTGTTTTGTCCCAACTCAGTGTAGCTAATTAATTAAAAACATCTGCTCCCTGATGACTTTGATTTCTTTCAAGAGTTTATTTTCTTAATTTGTTTTTGCTTTCTTGGATTATTTTTGGCTGTCACTTGTTAAAGTGCTTTGGATTTATACTTTTTGAAGAAATACTTGGCACAACAGGGAAAACAGTTGGAGAATGAATGGTAACAATACTTCAATAAAACCAGTGAAGATTTATGAAGCAGGAAAACTTTGACTCATGATGATGAAGAGTCCTCTGCAGTCAGTATGTCTTGGTAGTGCTGTGAACTCTGGGAGTGAAGGAGGAAGGATGGGGAGGTATGCCCTGTAAGGGGGAACCAGCTCCGTTAATGATGATGTGTTTGGCAGCTCTGCCCCCTGCTTCGGGCAGAGGGAAAGAGGAGGAGAGCAGAGGCGTGAAGCTTGGGGGAAAGCCTGTGATGCTGTTGAGAAGACCTCCAGATGAGGGTTCCGTCCAAAGCACTGCTGTTGCACCTTGTCGTGTGTGCACCTTGACCCCCATCCAGCAGAGGGTTTCACCTCATGCTTAATTGGCAGCGTGCGAGTACTCCCCTGAGCAGTTTCTTACAAGCAATTTAAATGTAGTTGCTCCCTCAATCTGTGAGTGTCGGGTCAGAGCTGGGTCTACCTTGATGTAGCTCCGACCCTCCTGTGGGTGGCGATGTCCTGTGGAGTGATGTGCAGAGGGCCAGGAGATGCAGGAGGAGCCTTGAGGAGGATGTAGGAGCACGATTCACTTTTTTTCATATGGGAATTCAGATTCAGGCTAACCAAAACATGTTCAGATTTCTGTTCAATTTGTAACAAATATATTAAGCGGAGTTTTGTTTAAGTTGTTTAAAACAAAACATTTTGATTCAAATGTTACTGTTTAAAAATGTGCTACTTTAGAAATGAGGTGAGGTTTTAAAATACTATGCAAGCTTTAAGGAAGGTTTATTTACTCCTGTTTGTTTTGGCATGGAAACTGTAGTTGTGGGGTATTGATTTGGTCAAAGAGGATGTTCTTTTCCTCCTGTTTTAGGTGTATTTCAGTGAAATAAATATATAAAAAAAATATTCATATGGCTTTACAGCTTTATGGCATAAACATCAGCTTTTGCTATCCTGACCATTTTGCCTGTTCTGATTTATCAGGATAAAATATACTAGTGTGCCCTGTGGTAAACCTTAGCTTGCAAATGGTGCTGCTGAAGAGCAGGACAACTATGGTGTATAAGGATCTATTGGAAGTCAGCTCAAAAACCATACCAACCCAGAAGAGTTCAGTCTTTTGTGTGCCTGCAGAGACTTTGCCCTGGTGTGAGCAATGAAGGTTTTTCTGGAAGATCCTTAGATACCAAAATGGCAGGAGGACATGTGGGTGGTAGGATCAGAAGTGCTCAGTGTTTTAGCCTATTGGTGGGGTTGTTTTGGGGTTTTTTTCAGGTTTTGTTTTTTTTTTTTTTTACCCCCAATTTGAAATCGGAGAGAAGAAGATGAAGCTGCTCCAGCAGCTCCTGCTTCAGACCTGAGCCAGAGGAGCCATCTTGCTTCAGTGGTATGACCAAAAAAATCCATTTATTGGGGGCTGCTTCTACTTCAAGCATGGTACCATCATGACAGACCTGTCCTGCTGTTGCCTGGGCAAGCTAATGCTACCACATGGCACTGTTTTAGATGGCTGTGTCAGATGGGGTGCTCTGCTGCATGGGCAGCAATGTTGATTTAAGTCAGTGTTGAATACCATTGGCCCTGACATTTCTTGTGCTGTGCTTCCTTCCAGCCACAATCCTTGTGTAGCCATGGTGAAGCCGCTAAATGCTGGCTGTATGAACGTGACAGGGACATTTGAGTAAAAAGCCATATCTAGTCTCCCTGTCAGATTTCTGAGTGAAAAAACACTGCTAATTCACTAGCTAGAGTTCAGGGCAAAGGTTTCGATCACTTCTGGTTTCATTCTAACTTGATTGCTCACCTTTAGTAACCAGCCTGTCTGAGAACAAGAGTGTATGCAAATTCCCTGGGCTATTATTCTTTATTAAAAAAAAGAAAAAAAAAAAAAAAAAAGGCTGTGGTATGACTTTAGACTTAATCATCATTTATCCTACCCTGAAGGCATGGAAGTTAATGATGATATAGATCTGTGTGGTTTTGTGTTCCCCTTGACTGAGCATTAGAAATAATTAGGGCTTGTGGGATGGATGCACTGATGGTGGAGATGAACAGAAAACATTTTTGAATGTGTGTATGTGCGTCTTCCAAGTTTGCTGGCAAAGATACAGGTGCTAAGTGTGTGCTTATGGGATCTGAGGTTTCTTCCTTGTTCGAGACTTAGCTAGCTGGTGCTGAAGGAGAAAGGAAGTGGGAATAAATGAGTTCTGTTATTTTGGAGGCTTTTAAGATTATGGGCCAAGCAGAGTTGCTAGCAATTTCTGGAGGTCATCTGATGATTTCTGCATGCTGGTGGTCATCACAGGTTGGATGGGGAGGAGCTCTGGAGAAGACCTCTGGTCTCTGTCTTGCTGTGGGTGAAAAAAGGAGACAATTTTGAGGTTTTTTATTCAGGTGCAGAAAAGCTTCATCTCTTTCCACTGTAGGCATGCGGTGAGTTATGGAAGCTCTTGTGGGGATCTGATTAGAATGGTGACAGCTCTTCTAGAAAGTCTCTGCTAAAAAGGTTTCCTCTGTTGCAAGTACCTGCTTACCTGCTGTTTGCCCACTGTTTCTTTCCCATCCTGGCCAATCTCTAGTTTTTTGATAAAAGCCATTTCAGAAAAAATGTTTCTGCCAGGCAGAAAGGTGGTGGGAAGAGAGGTGGTGCCAAGCCTGTATGGACTTGTGTAGTGGGACTGTGCTGGTGGCATCTGCAGCAGTGCAGGATGGGAAGGCTGCCTGAGGGAGCATGCGGAAAGTGTTGGAACTGTCACCCTGCATGGGGAGCTTTGGCAGCTGGGCCATTGGAGGAGCCACCCCCTTGGAGAGGGGATGCTGGGGCTCTGGCCTGGTTTGAGGCTGAGTTGGGCTGGGATTGAGACCTGGCTGTTGTGCAAGTAAAGGGCAGGTACTGGAAATGACTGGGTAGGGTGCTGATGGGGAAGATGCAGGTACTTGTATCTAGATGGAGCAGTAGTAATATGTGTTCATACGAGAAATTAGGGATTTTCAAAACATTTCAGTCCTTGCAATTTAGAATAACTGCTGGCTAAATATATTCCTCAGAGCAGACTGACGTAGTGCAGTATTTTAGAAGATACACTGTGAAAGCAGTTCTGGGCAGAAACTCATGGGGCAGACAGAGTCTGCTGTGCCTTAGTTGCCCCTCAGAGCTGTCTGAGCTGTGCTGGGAGCCCTGCTGGTCTTCAGAACAGCCCAGGCACAAGGAGACCTTAAAGTCACTTGTCACTTTTTGCCTTCCTGGCATGTGTATTTTGGGTCACTGTGTGGTGCCTGTCAAAAGGTGTATGCTGTCCTCTCCTATTTATTTTGCTCTATGCGGAATTATACTAAAATAAGGGAGGAATTGAGTCTTTTCTAACTGGAGATTTAGTATTCAGCTCTGCTGGCTGACTCACCGGTAGGAAAATTCCCACTGACGAGTTAGAATTGAATGGGTTGTATTATCTTTTCATATGCTGAAAATTATTTTGAAATTGAAGTTAATAACAGCAATTTAAAAATTGTCGTTGATAGAAAGATAATACAATATTTAGTTGTATCGTGTTCTTTTTTATGATCTGATGTTCGCATAAAAGCACTTTTTCTGCTTTTTCCTTAATTAGCATGTCACAAAGAAGTTTGTGGCATCAAACACACCATCTAATTACATTCATTAGTAGCATCTTCAGGACAAGTTTTAATTAAGTTGTACAATGTAGATCAATACTTCTTTTGCATCCATTGCAACTTAGGACATGAATATACTGTTCTGCACAGTTTAATTACAGTGATTGTAATAGAAGAAATTTTAGTAAACCTGCCATTTTGGCAACAGCACTCCTGTCTCTTGCTTTTTAAAATAGTGTACAGTTATAGTAAGAGATGTTATTTCTGTGTGTCCTGTTTTGAAGAATATTTTAAGATCAGTCTTTTATCCCATTAAAAAGAAATCACAGTGTAGTTCAGGGTACTAGTGCTTGACTCCAGCTGGAGCAGGAGAAATTAATGAGCATTTACATGAAGACTTCAATAGGGAAAAGGCTGTGGTCATCACTACATGACATATCTAGAGGTAGATGATAGCAATACTTTTATTTTGCTTAAGCTGTGGAGTGGAAAGGCACCTAATTGTATGTTTACTTACTGTGAATGTAGTTCAGTGTAGTCTCTGAGTATTGCTTCCACCAAATGTCCTGTAGTTCAGCGGTGTTGCCAGCTCCCAACTGTTTTCTGTTTTGGCAGGAAAAAACAATCCAGGCATAAAAACTGAGCTACCAAATGTTTTTGCTCAACATCATGAAAATGTACTTGACTAGGCAGAACATCTATATACCATATAGTGTCCTGCATTAATACTTGAATACATTGTGAAAATATCTGGTTAGACAGATCTTTTTTTTTTTTTTTTTTTTTTTTTGTTGTTTTGTTTGGTTGGTTTTTTTAAGATAAGTGTTTGATGCCAGAGCTGCAAACTGATTTTTTCTTGTACCTCAGCACTCCATTTTTGTATTTTGGGCTAGTTTTGTGTACAAGGGACTACAGTAGTCAGCCTTCTGTACAGTACAATGATTATGACCAAACTGACTCAGAACTTTGTCCTTTCAAACTAAATATGTTGTTTAATTATCATTTGCTTTTTAAATGCTCCTTAAGATTTTGAAGGAGAATGCCTTTGAGTATAGCGTACTACTGGGTTTTCTTACTGTGCCTCTGTAAATACTGTAATCCTGATATCTGAGGTACTCAGTTTGTAGCATTTATAATTTTATCTGCAGTGCCCTGCAGCGGAATCACCTGGGCTGGTGTAAGGAAGGATCTGTATGCCTCATAAGTGTTTGCACTGTTGTATTTGGCTGTGCAGAGACAGCAAAGCATCCTGATACGGGTGCTAAGGGTGAGGGTTATGATGCTCACATCCTTTATACTTGTGCATGCAATCCATTTCTTTCTCTTCTCTAGCAATCCTTAATTACCTACATGGTTGCATTACTAAAGGAGTGAATGCAAAGCCTACTCCACCTGTTTCAAGCTCGTTCTTGGGCTAGATCATCACAGGTTAGAAAGTCTTGAAAGTCCAATTGTGAAAACTTCCAGTGGGATTTTTAAAGAGCACATAGGGTGGAGATCAGGAATTAAAGACCCAGGGAAATTGCTTCCTTTTCAGGAAAGGCACGAGTACAAAAAGTGAGGTATTATGCAGACAAATATACTGTGATAAGTGAGTGTTGTAATCTGAAGAGAAGGAAGTGTGCTTTTAAAGTAGAAGAAAGTTCCTTCTAGGGATTTTGGATAACAACTGTTGATTCAGAGACAAGCTTTTAACTTGGAGATTTAAAGCTTTGGATACAGGAGGTGAAAGCTCAGCACTAGAACCTGCTATATTTTTTCCTAACTGAATTAAAGTGTATGTAGGTTTAATTACTTCACACTTTTTACTCAGTATTTCAGGCAATATGAGGGGAAAAAATGTCATAAGCTTGGTGATAGGTTTTTGCTGTTTAATGTAAATTGTTGATTGCTTATGTTACAAAGCTACTCCTTTGGGTTTTTTTTTGGGTGGGGGGGAGAAGATCCCTTGGCTATCTTATAATGAAGTTGTCAAAATCTTGTGGAAAAATTGGGAGAGGGAGATAAATAATAGATTCCTGATAACAGTAATACTGTAATACTTGCACATAGAATACTTTAAAAATTAAGTTCATGATAATCAGGAAACGCTGTATGTTGTTTCTTGTTTCATTTTTGTCTTAAAAGTCTGATTATGCTAAAAAGATATGTCACCTTAGAAGAAATGTGTATAAACATGCATAGATGTTTGAGTGTATGTCTTACATATACACATAAACATGGTGTCCATTATGTATTTATCCCCCCTAAAAGACCAGATCCTGAGAATGTGAAGTATCTGGATCTTACAGTTTAATGCATTTCCAACTTGGTTTCAGTGTCAGATTTCAAAGGAATAAAGTAATGCATACATTGAATTGTTTTCAGTGTATGACCTCATTGTTAGAGGAGTTATTGCATTGTTATTCTGCTTTACAAAAATCCAACTTCCTTGATTAATTATAAACAGCTTGTTTACCATGGCCACCCAAGCCTTGAAATATTTACTGAAATTTGTAATCCATCCATCTTCTTTAACAGCTTTTTTCCTCTTA
Organism: Athene cunicularia; assembly: GCF_003259725.1. Lineage (NCBI taxonomy): Eukaryota > Metazoa > Chordata > Aves > Strigiformes > Strigidae > Athene > Athene cunicularia. The sequence continues at coordinate 13,730,620 of NW_020799099.1, read as the reverse complement.
TTTTCAGTGAATTTACTGGACTCACGCACAGTAATGGGGGATCTAGGATGGATAGCCTACCCAAAAAATGGGGTAAGTCTCTGTTGTTGTTTGCTTTCTCTCTCACAAATTATACTAATCGTTTCCATTCGGAAAGTAGACTACTGGGTTTAAAAACTCCCTGGAGTGATTTGTCGGCAATGGAGAGAAAAATATAAATAAAACAATAAGCTGTGACTGGAAAAATGGAGCTTGTGTGGCCAGGGGATTGATTTATTTATGCAGTAGAGCCAGCCACAAGTATTAAAAAAAAAATCATGAGTCAGCCCCCTCGCTCCTCCCTTCACCAAGAAAATCCATGAGGTTATTTAAACTTTTTAAAAATAATGAATTCCTGCTCTTCTCGAGCCTTTGGGGTAAATGTAAAACACAATTTTCTGGAAGTTTTCTTCTGAAACGCAGGGTCTGGGATATTGCTGTTAGTTTTAAATGAACAGGGCTGTTCTTAAATACTTCTCAGGCTCATGATAAAATTCTGGGAGCTGATAACACTGAAACAGGAGCTGAATTTTAAGCATCTTGAAGAGCCTCTGTCCCTTACCATTATCTATGTGACAACTGAGAGAACCCGACCTCCTAATTTGATACCTGAAATAAGTGCTGCTCACATCATGCAAGCAACCATTGCTGTGACTTTTGGTCTTTGATTTGGTTGGGGCATCCTCGATGCTGTACTGTAAGAGAGCTTTGGTAGTCTCAAAAGGTTGACTTCTGCATGGTGCTGAGTATTCCTGTCAGTTCTCAGGAGTCATGAGGTGAGAAAGCATCCTGAGACAGAAATGCTGCATGACTGAGCTCTCCAACAGAGCAGCTCTCAGGAATGTATTATTCCAGGGTTTTAGTCCCTAACTGAAATGGGCTGCAGAATTGTCTTGGACTCCAGCTGGATTGTCATAAAAATGGTGGCAATGTTTCTATAAAAGGCATCCAACCCTGCATATATATATTACACAGTGAAATAAAATCTGGATTTCCATATATTCTGTGTTGATGGAAGGTTGGAGCAATGGCAGCCACACTCAGACAAGCTGCATGTTTGCAGGCACTGGTTACGGCAGGGATGTAAAAGCTGCATGAGGAGCTGAGTTTATCCTCAGTTCAGTTCCAGATCTAATCCTGTTATGGTCAGAACGTATAGAAGCAGAGAACTAAACTTGCTCCCCTTCCATGTTTGGGCATCAATAACAAGTGCCATGTGCTGGCGGAGCAGTGTGTTGGTGCCGTGACATACCATAAAGATCCCAGTGTCTACTTCTCAATGGAAGATTTTTCCTTTTTGAACACCTCTTGGTATTTTTCCTGTGGTATAAAGCACAGTTTGCAGTATATCCCAATGTCCTTACAGGAACATCAGTAGAAAAATAACTAAGCCTGAGGAGTTCAGAAGACTTCTGACTCTGTATGTGTAGATGAGTAAATGAAAAGCTAAATATCCTATGCATAAGCCTCAGTTGTCTTTTTGTAATTTAGAGAGACATTTCTGTATTTTCAGTTTTCAAACAGCACCTGGAAGTGCACTCATGAATGCCAAATTAATGGTTACAGACTCAATAAAGAGAATTTTTTCATTAACTTCCACAAATAAAAAGTGAATCAGGCAGTTGGTTTTTGAATTTCCAGAAGTCTTCTCTTAATATTCTTTGTTTTCATGGGACATCATAAAATTTTGGGAGATTAGTCCAATTGTCTCTCTTTTGGCCTAATATTTTCAGTATTTTACAAGTACAGAAAAGAATCCAGACATACTTCTCTAACTGCCTTTTCTGCTCTGCAGTCATACTCTGTTTGCGTAATTTTTTTAAAAGGTCTACCTTGTATAAATATTTTAAGTAACTCTCACTTAAAGATTTGAATTTGGAGAAGGGAGCTTTAATTGAGATATGCAAGCTGTTTTCTGAGGTACCCTCATACAAATTTATCTCAGGATGTCCTCTAAGGGAAAACTTTGGAAGGTCTATGTATCTGTCTGTACAGTCCCGCATCAAGGAAAGGAGCAGAAATGTCATAATGCATCACACTTTGCAACTCTACAGTGTGTAGATAAAGACCATGCGCTGAAGTAGGCTTTTTTGATGCAGGGAAATTTATTATTGCTATTAACAGTTCCCTGTAGAGTCTAATCACTTTTCAAGTACTTGGTAGAAATTTCAATGGTGATACAGTTCCAACTGAAGATATGTTAGCTTTTGAAGCAGCCTTTAACTCTTCTAGTGTTGCTGCTTCTCCACTTTATTTTTATTATGAATCTTAAGGAAACTTAGTATTTTTCCTAGAACCACATCTGCTAGAAGTAGGAGATTGCACAGCTGCTGTTAAAGAAAGCAAGTGTTTAGTCTTTGTAGTTGTATGGGAATGCTTGGGAGAAGTTATCCATATATAACAAAGGCTCAAGCTGTAAGGTTTTGAAAACAGATTCCATTTATTTAAATTCAAAAAAACCCATCAAAACAGTAGGGGCGAGAGGTCCAGTCAAGCTAAATGAGCTTGCTTTTGGCAGATCCTTTGTAGGTGTCATAGTATAATTTTTTATTATAGCTGTGTGCCATGGTAATTTTTGTGTATTAAAACTTTAAGACATTCCATGCTCCAGGGAGGTCCATCCAGCTGCCCTTGTTTAGTCTGTTGCTCACCTTATTTCTACTGAACACAATGTGAAAATGTAATCTAAGTTGGGAAATGAAAACAGCTGTATATGAGGAGTCTGACCCTCCTGTCTAGAGACAGATTTGGCTTAAAGGTAGACCTGTTTCATGACTGCAGTTCCAAATACAGCACCGTAGCTGCTTTAGTCCCCACAAGATCAGACCTTGGTCCACTGATACAGCATGCACCAGCTCATCTTGTGAGTAGTGGATTTTAGGTGAGGGGAGAGGAGCACTTTAGCCAGGGTTTGCCTCTGCAGAGCTTTAGCTAGGTGCTTATTTGGCACGGGTTTTGGTAGTGACCCATATCCTTGTACCCTGGCTGTCCTTCATTTCCCCCATGCATATAGATGGGAAGAAAAATTCCCCTCTTTCACATGGACTATTGAGGGACCCGTGAAAATGAAATGATGTGACTGAAATAGGCTGTGGCCAAGAAGGGGTTGAAACAATGTTTCCTGCTATGAAGAACTGGCTGTTGCACAGGAAGAGGTGCTTTCTTTTTTCTGCTGCTTTGCTCTGAAGGATTAATGAATCGTGGTAGTGTAGCTTCCAGGCTGCCCGGGGGAGGCCTTCCCTGGCTGTGCGGGTTCAGCAGCTTGCAGCAGTTGTGCAGTCAGCTCCTAAACCTGCAGTTAAGTCTGTCAGAGCATGAGCAAAGTCCTTGAGGTCCGCATGTCCATGGAGCTCAGAAAAGGGATTCTCTCCCTGCCAGTGCAGTGTGGTCAGCATGGAAATGCTGCTTTTGCAACTCAAGTCTGGAACTGATCCTGTTACTACATGCCAAAGGGACAGTTTGGACTTAGTTTTGCAGCTCATGTAAGTTTTCTTTAACCTGAAGGAGGTTATTGGAATTACCAGAGGCTATATCAGGAAAGTCTGGTCCCTCTTGTGCTGTAGGAAGCCCTCCAAGCACATCAACAAAAACAGTTTTTTTATTAAAGCCTATGCTTGTACAGCAGGCTTGCAAAGTCTTTTACCTCTGGATTGATTCCTGGAGTGCTGTTTAGGATTACCCAAACTGGGCACATCAGAGGTTTATGTGTGCGTTATATATGACTGTGACACCAACTAGCTTTGACCTACACATGCCTCTGCTAAACATATTTTTATCATATGGAAGCTCACACGAGTAGGAACAATGGTTAAGTGCTGTAAGAGAAATAGCTGGGTCAGGTCAGACAGTGTTTCTAGGCTGTATTGCCTCTTCTCCTCCCTTGATTTGGCAGGAGATTGTGTGATATATTTTGATGCCCTGCAAAGTCATAACAGGGGAGAAGCTATTATATAAAGAGCTCCCTGTAAACCTGTGGCTGTTCAGTCTTGTTTGGTCTGGCCAAGAAAAAAACCATCCACTTTTAACAATATCCAGATAATTGTAAAAATTGTTGATTAAAATAAATGCTTTCTTTTAGCTGGCTTGATTTATTCAGTGATTATGTCTGATTTTTGTTTCAGTGGCTATAATAGCGCTGATTTACTGTTTTCAGACCCTTCTTCCTTTCAGGATTTATTTTAAAACTTAATTTCGTTGTGGCTTAGAAGCTCTCTTTTTCTGTCCAAATTGGAGGACTGCACACCTGCTTTTGTGTAACGGGTCCTCTCCCATCTCCTCCACCTCCCATTGATTTCCCTGACCTTCCTGTAGCACAGAACAGGAAACCCTCTGTGGCCCTTGGGGTATTGACTGTGTGCTGTGGCTCATTGCACAGCTCTATGTACTGGGATTTTTTGTTGTTGTTGTTTCAGGTCAGACAGGAAAATAAACATGTGCTAAGGAGCCTGGTCCTATGGAGATGTTCATAATTCCTTATTCATTGGAGAAAATGAGTTAGATAACATCTTGCATGCGAATGGCAGGAGGGAAAGCAATTGCCCCTGTTTTGTGTGGTTAATAAGGCCAAATACCAAATGTCAGGGGGGTAAATTCAGCAAGGTGCTTTTCATTTAGGTAGGACATTGGTTTGTTTTTTCTTTTTCCTTTTTTTTTTTTTTTTTTTTGCAAGCAGCATTTCTGGCTCATTCTTTTGAGGACAGGTATCCTAGGGTGCCTCTTTGAAGTTAAAAATAACAGTGGTTTAGATTACTCAGCATGGTTTGTGAATAGATTCATGTTGCTCTCTGTTGATCTTAGTTCAGATAGAGATTTCATACAGGAATCCTGGATTGGAGGCAGTGTTTGCCCTCAGGGATAGAAATAAAATAAAGAGGGAGGGATAGGGGGTAGTGAAAGGAGAAGGAGGATTCTTGGCACCATTGAGCTGTGTCATGTAGCTATGATTATAATTGGCATTTTCAGGGCAGTACTTTTGGCAGCCTGTGGGGTTTTTTCTTTTTTCCTGCAAATGCTGCTGCTTGGCTGTGACCAGTGTGGAAGAGGAATCAGGGGGATATGCTGTCGTGGTTTAACCCCAGCTGGCAACTAAGCACTACACAGCTGCTTGCTCACTCCCCCTCAGTGAGATAGAGAAGAAAATCAGAAGGGTAAAAGTGAGAAAATTTGTGTGTTGAGATAAAGATAGTTTAATAGATAAAGCAAAAGCTGCACATGCAAGAAAGCAAAACAAAGAATTCATTCACCACTTCCCATCGGCAGGCAGGTGTCCAGCCATTTCCAGGAAAGCAGAGCTACATCACACATGACCATTACGTGAAGACAAACACTATGAATACGAATGTCCCCCCTTCCTCCTTATTCCCCTAGCTTTTTTGCAGAGCATGACGTCATATGGTCTGGGATATCCCTTTGGTCAGTTGGGGTCAGCTGTCCCGGCTGTGTCCCTTCCCAACTTCTTGTGCATCCTCAGCCCACTTGTCGGTGGGGTGATGTGAGGAGCAGAAAAGGCCTTGAGCTGTGTAAGCACTGCTCAGCAGTAAGGAAAACATCCCTGTATTTTCAACACTGTTTCCAGCACAAATCTAAAGCCACATACAAGCTGCTATGAAGAAAATTAAATGTGTCCCAGCCAAAACTGTCACATAGGCTAACATGACAAGAATGCAATTCATACTGCAGCAGGGAGCATGATGGAAATAAGCAATACCTGAGCAGATGAAAAAATGTATTAATGACACCCTAAAAACCTGCAGTTCAGATGCTTTATTTATATATATGTGCTTTTGTGTATGCATGGGTTAGTAAGAAACAGATGGCACATCTAAGTATTTGAAGTAAACTGAGTAATCCAAACCAAAACTATACTTTACAGTTTCCATTATATACCAAATAAAGGAATTTTATATTAATAATCTATGGGATGATGTGTTCAATAGATTTGAAATATATTGGGGATTGGTTTTCCCCTAGGATTCCTTAAGGTAAAATGTAGTATCTGTATATATGTAAACTTCTATCTTCAGTGACCCTCCTCCTGGTTTTTCATGTGCTTTCATGGTCATTTTTGCTCATATCCCATGGGCCCATGATGAGGTGTTTTCTTTTGGTTATGCTGCCTGTTTTAGTGTGCCAGAGTGATTCATGCACGCTTGTATTGTGCAGCGTCATTATAACAAAAGAACCTGAGCTTTATGTCTGAAAAGACACCAGAGGTTAATAATGCAGTTGTGCAGGATCCTTGCAGTAACTGAACTAAACTGTTTTAAATCAATGCTGAGTTCATGTTTCAAAATCTGGAAGCCCTAGAGTGAGACTGAAGGTGCTGACGTTAATGGGAGTAGGGCCACTGCCATGAGAGCTCAATTTGGCCAGCTGACTACAGTTCAAGTTGGTGGATTTCCCTACTGAGTTGGTGGCCTTGCCAGTGCTTGTAGAGCTCCATTTGTTTCACATCATTTGAACATATCAGTAAAAATCTAAAGAGATCAGCTCTGCAATGGAGAGATGCATCTTGTTTAATGGTTGGACTAGGTGGTCTTCAAGGTCTTTTCCAACCTAAATGATTCTGTAATGATTGTGCTGAAAGGCTGGTGGAGATGGGTGTAGCATAGAGTATTGCACTGGCCTGCAACCACCTTGAGTGATACAGAGAAGGAAGGAATAGCCTCTTGCCCAGGTATATAGTGAGTAGGATGAGAAACACAAGATTTGTTTGCTAAGCTGATTCAGGTTAAATTTGACGAAAGTACTTTGTACTGGTGCATCTTTGGGGAGCAGATGTGGGGTTTCTTTCACAGGAGTTTCTGACAGCAGCTCAGACCATCTCCATTACTCTGGACAAGAAGAGTTCATCTCTTCCAGGGAACAAACCAGGTGATCTGTCTTGGCATCTTCCAGCCCTAGATCTGAAGCCCTGCTGTCTGAAAGCTTGTTCTGACTCTGTCTAGGGTGAGATCTGGTTTTGTTTCTCTGTGATCACTGTTACTCATTTGACATCCTTTATTTAAGATCCATTCCTCTGATACCTGCAGCGTATCAGGTATGGTATGTAGCTGCTTTTAAACCAGAGTATCTCATGCTAGGCAACAGTTCTCACTGAATAGCCTCACCATTTTATTAATGTCCTTTCTTATATCTTTCCTATCTGAAGTTAAATCTTCTCACTCCATTTGAGAATGCTCTTAAACTTGTCCTGGACTCACAGCTAGCTGCCCTTTGGTTTGTATGCTGTTGACATGAATCAAGCCTTTATTTGGGAGCAGCATCTGGCGAGGCGTAGGTCTTATTAAAAGGACATCTAAAATGCCTTGAGTACTCTAAGGTACTGTAAAATAAATTAATACGAGTAAGATTAACCATAAAGCAAATCTTTATCTCAGCTAGAACTGTATTATTGGAATAACATATTACTATCCTGGTCTTGAAAATCCACCACAGAAAAAATGAAGCCTGATCCTTCAGTATATCATTTTGTAAATACAGTTGTCAGCATTAGGTTCCTCCACACAGGCTCATTGGGCAAACAATAATCTCCTTTCATGCTGAAAAGTCTTTTTTTTTTTTTTTCTCTCCTCTAGCGTCTAGGAATTACATTTGGGGATAAAAGAGCTTTGAAGAGCTTTATCTTCTAAACCCATTGTTTTCTCTGTTACTTTTGTGCAGATTTCAGAAATATCGGTATCCAGTAGTTAGGAACTGTACAATTAAAATGTATAAATGTAGTGCTGTCATGGAGAATCTGAAACTTTGCAGAACAAAATATTACCATTACAGAATGCATATGCATCAGCCCAGGGTTTATGCAACATGCATTAGTATTTTATAGCTTATATCAATGAATTTTTGTAGTATATTACTACTTCATATGCTAAATATATGCATCAGCGGGTTACTTATCACTTAATTGCATAATCCTTTTATAAGACCTTGCCCTTGCTCTTGCACCATTTGCCAGCATATATTTTTCTTCAGGTTAATGGCTTTTTTGGGTAACTAAATTTAAGAATGCAGTCCTGTTTGGCTTTCTTCTCATGTTACTCATTCAGGAAAGCCATCTCAAAAAAACATGAAATAAAATTTATGCTGACTTCAGAAAGGGAAATACATGGTAGGCTTGTCTAGAAGGAGAAAATTTTAAATGCAAAATTCCTGAAAATAGTGTTAAATGGAAGCTGCTATTTTGTCTTTGTGACCAGTGGTTGCCTTGTGTATTGCACAGTGAATGAAGACAATAAAAAATTAGAGGCCTTTTTTGAAGACCCATCACCTAGCTTAAAACCAGTAAGGGATATCTTTTTGATTGACTGCTGTTTTACTGCAAAGTCCTGATATGTGGCTATTCAAGAAATAGTTCAGCAGCTGAACACCTAGAACTGTTCTAACAAACTTTCATCCATTTTTCAAGTTGTTAATGGAAATGGTTCAGGATTTTCAGAGAATGAAGAAGGTGGAATCGTGTTGTCTATTTGCTTGTCCTGGTCTCAAAATCAGAGTGTTTTTCAGCTGCTGAAGGATATGTGCATACAAAAGGGGAAGGTGGGACTGAATTTTTGGCTGCTGAAAGAAAATGCCAGTATTTTAGTTGGAAGCTTTTTTTGCTTCAAAATATTTTGGGTTTATGGTCTTAATTTGTCTTAAGATGTCATCATCTGGGGGGAAAAAGCACGCAGAGCTGTATGATTTAGTACATTTGACTAAAGCAGGCAGTAATCAAGAGGTCTGTTGGCTTAACATGGAAAATATTGTGGCAAAACCGATCAGAGATTGAGTACCAGGAGTACATGAGGATGCAAACACGTCCTTTTGAGGGTTGTATGTTAACTCTTCTCCAAAGGGAAGTGGTAGCTCCTCTCACCAGCTTTTAGGCTCTTCCCAATGTGAATGATGAAGCATTGTTGAAGGGAACGTGGGTGACACCTCACTATCAGTCATCTCTGCATTACCACTGTGATGCTGTATGATGCCAAGCTGCCATGACCAATTGTCTGTACCCCATGGGCTGAACAGTGAGTATAAAAGAATTACAGAACATGGTTTGGCTGCTACTTCCTCTGCCTGGTCAGAGGGTTTGGGGAAAAAAAACCCCAAACACCAAAGCACCCTCAAAAAAAAGACCCTGCCATCCTGGGGGGAGTTATGAGCATGTTGGGGAGAGAGAATTTATTTTTTTTAATGTACAATAGGAAATTACTGTTCTTATTTCTGTTTCAAGATGGTTTACTGAAAACACTTCAGTGATGTAGTAGTGATTTAGAGGTAGGAGTGAAGTTTGATCCTCACCTACCCCTGTATGTTCTTAGTAGTGAGTAGTCCATGGACAAGCTGCCCAATAGCTTTGAGGGGGAGCAGGATCAGGCCCTGGGGGGTTGATAGGAAACAAGCTCTCCAAGAAGAGGGGGGCTGTGCATCAGCATGTTGATGAAAGAGGAGGACAAGGAATTGCCTGCTGAGCTGTGTGGTTCTGGGGCAGCTCCCAGGAAGAAGGGTGGTGATGGTGAGTAGTAGAGATTGCTAATGTCTTTTTAAAAACTGCATCTGTCAGACCAGGCTGAAACACCCCCAGCACAGCCCTTGATTTGGCTGTTGCTGCTTTCCAGGTAGGAAGGTATTATTAGATACCTGGTTCTTGACAAAATGCTCTATTAAGCATTTAACTTGTGTATTCTTGCTTATTTCTCTTTTGTGTTCACTACTCCAGCAAGTGCCAGGTCACTGCTCTGATTATATTAAATTTTTGATTTAACAAAACAAACAGTAGACAAAAATCAACTTATTATACTTTAAGCAGATGTGTTTAAATTGTTAGGAAAGTTATCCGTTCTAAAGCCTGGTTTCACTTTAAGACTGTGCATCTTACTGATTCTGGTTTATATGAACTACCTATATACTGAAACACAGAAAATAGCATCCTGTAAATCTGCTAACTGTGCTGAAATAAAATAATACAGAAGCTTGTGAAGATGTGTGCTTTCTGTGGTTAATTACCCTCTTTGGCATGCTTTCTTGTAGCATCAAAGATGAGAACTTTTGGCTCTGAAGCAGGAGAAGGATTGAACCTTTATTCTGCAAAAATATATTGGGGCAAGTAACTTGGCCTTATCTTCAAAGGTCTTCCTATAACAGCAAGGATTCCTCCTCTAATATTGACAGTCCATAATGGTGTACAGAAAATGCAGTTGGCAGGAGAAGATAGCACAGAGTATTTCTTAATGTGATTTGAGATGTTGGTGTACACCATTAATCCATTTGCAGTTCTGTTCTGGTTGCAAGGAAGAGCTGCAGGCTTGCTGGTGGTGTTCGTCAGCCCCTCCCCTGCCTTGCCTTTGGCTGTGCACTAGACCAAGAACTAGTGAGTGAGGACAGAGTGGGAGGGGACATGATGATGACTTTGTATTTTAAATATCTAGTTATTGAAAGTGATATTTCAAAATTAATTGGGGATTTTTTAGGTGTTTGAGTTTCTCTGTGATGCAGATGTGCCGCTCACAGGGAGCGGTCCTGTTGGGATGGTATCCTCAAGACCCAACTGTACCCAGCAAATACCAAATGGGGTGGAAAAATTGCCTGTTTCTGAAAAGGAGGACTTAGACTTGTTTTTTTTTCCTCCAGCTGCTTACAAAAGCTAACACCTTCTGCCTGTGCTACCTTTTTCTTTGGGACCTCAACTTTTTTTGGGGGGAGTGGTTGGTGGTGTATATCTTTGCATATTCAGCCTGCAAATGGCAGTTACAGGACTCATGATGTGATTCTTCTTGTTTCCTACTGGAGCATGCAGATTGTTCCTGAAGATTTTCACTTGAAGTTGAGGGCCATCAAAATAACTTCTGCTCTGTATAATGTCTGCTCACTATTGCTTGCTCCTGGTTTAGTAGTAAAGGATAGCAAAAATGTGGCCTTTAGTCTTCTGTTCAGAAACCTTGAGGGTATGTTCAGTGTTTTTTTAATTTTACCTTTATTTTCTTCAGAAGTTGGGAAGATTGACGCTTGAGAGCTTTGCCTTCGTTTCAAACCTCCAAACTGTTTGTCTGGGCAGCTGTTGGAGCTCCTTGCAAGACATAATTTTAAGTCCTGTTACAAATTGTAGGACATTCACTGACTGTTTTAGTTGATTGCAGTGCAAATAATAAACGCATAAATTGTAGCCAGTGTTGTGATCACAAATCTTTACAATAATGCCAGATTATTCAGTTTGCAAATCCTTCTAGACTACACAATTAAAGTTATAACCACAAGTATAATCCTGTGAGATAAAGTAATTTCATTACACAATCTCCTTCTGGTTTACTGTTTGCTTTATTTTGATGCCAAATTGAATAACTGACTATTCCTGTGTACTTAACTTCAATGGCAGCATGTATGCTTTTTGTGTCTGCTAATTCTGGACTTTATTTTACATCCTTAAAAATACAGGTACTGATTAATACAATAGTTGGGCAAAGCCCTGATGATTTCAGTTCTAGTGCTGGAAAAATCAACCTAAAAATGATGACATTTTAGAAAAGAATTGCTAGTTATGTCAATCGTTATAGATGTCAGATGATCAGAAAATGAGTTGCAGTCACTGATATGTGTGGGTTAGGTGATGGGGTGGGTGACCACGAGCAGGTCAGTGCCTCCCTGCAGAAGCAGTGGCTGCAGTCACTGCTGCAGAATTACAGTGAGGCAGAGTACAGCTGCTGAACAGGAATGAAATTAATAGTTCACTTGGAAACAGATTTCAGACCAAATCAAACCTTTTTTTGCATAGTTTCAGATAACTATCTCCTTTCTTGTGTGGTACTTGTCTTTTCCTGATGTTGGATGCCATGATGCTTCCAGTGCAAAGGCAACTGCGGTGGGCTAAGAAGTGACTTGTGCTAGTCAGCCAGAGGCCAGTGACTCAGTGTGTCGGAGTAATTCTGATAAATACCCAGACTGAGATAATCAAAACCCGTTAGGGGATTTGGTTGTTGGCCTACTTAATAATATTAATGATAATTGAATATCTGTGCTGACTATGCAGGCTGTAAGCTTAGGTTCCCAAGCCCTCTATATTAAATTTCAAAATGCTGCCTATTCGGAGTCTGGCATATTTAACTCAGAGGAGTGGTCTTGATGTAGACAGGCAGTACAGACAAACAGGAGCTACTGTGGTGTTTGCAGTTGCAGTAAGTCTGGCAGAGCCTGTTTCTCAGAGCCCTGTAAGTGTACTGAACTGGCAAATGTCTTTAGCCCCCAGGGGATTTGGTTATGATGCTGCCTATATAATGTTTGTAAAAGGCTTTTGCTGTGGAGGTGTTGGTGAGAAAGCAGGGAATCAAGCAGTCCTTGCTCAGTGTTTGCAAAGCTATTGTGTTTGATGCCATTAGCCCAGGTAAACCTTTTGGACTCCTCTCTTCCCTGCCCTTTCTGAGCACAGCGCTACTCCTGAGGTTTTCTGCTTGCTGGGTTAGCTCCTCGGGTGCTAACCTGGGTGTTTTCCCCCAGCCCTGCTGTTTGCAGAGGCTGACCTTGCAGAAGTCTCTGCATCTCTCTAGGTGTTGCAGAGGGCCTTTGGCAGAAGCCAGAATCTGTGTTTTCTGTATGAGAAGGCCTTTTCCCAGATGAATTCCCTGGTGCATCTGTCCTTGCTGGAAGACCACGTAAGTGTCCCCATTGATCAAGGATAAAGCAAGCAACTGAGACCCAAAATGGGTGCTAATGCCACATGCGTCCTGTGTTTTCTTGAACTGGGAATGAGCCTAAGTTAGCAGCAGTGTCTTGATTTTGCCTTTAGAAAAAACAGGCTGTCCCCTTTCTTTTTTCTCACTTTTGTTTTGTCTGTTCAAAAATAAAGCAGCAAAGAGAGAAAATAGTGGAAACAATTTTTTCACACACAGTGCTGTGACCAAAGCTATTATTTGGCAAATTTCCTTTCTTCTCTGCTCTGCACAGTTTTAAATCTGAGAACTGAACTAGTTTACTCCCATATTACAGTAAATACATAAGTAATCAAAATGATATTAAGAAAGGAAGTTGGGCAACTGCCTGCTGTTCAAATATGTTAATTGCAAATCATTGCCATTCTAGACATGCTGTTTCTTACTGAGTTATAGTTTCCTTGCTGCTGAAGTAAAACAGTCAATTGGAAAAAAAGCACAACATTTCAGTATTTGCTAGTTCTCGTTATTTAAAAATAAGAGCAGATTTGTGAATGTGAGCTGAAGGTAATGGTGGTGTAACTTCATAGGATTTAAGGCCTGCGGGTCTGTTAACATTACGTAGTTGAATCTCCTGTGGTACATATAGTGTAGAAACTTGTTCAGGGGTCCTTGCAGCACATCTATAACCTTGATTTGACCTATAGTGCATCTTCTGGAGAGAGATTTCTTCTTTGATTCAGTCGTCTTCTTATGGCGAGTCCACCTTTTGTAGCATGTGCCAATAGCAAACTGTCCTTATAAGACAGACTAATCTTCCTAGCTTGAATTGGTCAAACTTCAGTTCTCAGTCAATGGATCTTGCTATGCCTCTTCTTGCTAACTTTCCAGATATGTCCTAGTCATCTCTTTCTTTCTCCTTCCCACGCCCTGTTTTCAGGCGAATAGAGGCCACAAGCAAGTTAGTCACATCACAGCCTTCTCTTCAAATCTTTTTACAGATTTTTGTGCTGTAGGTTTTTGATCTCTCAAGTAGCTGTGGGCTCTTTTTTCTGGGATCTTTACAGTTTGTTCTAGCTGAAGTGTTGCCATTTGAAATGAAAGTGGCTTTCTGGAAGTGGTCTTAGCAAACTGTTGCATTATATTTTTGTTTGCTCTGTGAGGCAAATGGATCATGAGGAGAAGAAAATCATCCTTGTGATGGAAGCCAGGTAGAAGGGGGGAATCTTAGTGGCTGCTCAGCTGGATGCTGTGGCAGGGAGAAGTTGGGGTGCAGTGCCAGATGTACCTATGACCAGAAACTGTGTGCTGGATCCATGCTGAAGCCTCTGATATACAGTTGACCTGGGCGCTTGGTTATTTGGTAAGGGGAGTCCGTGGAAGATGGACATGCTACTACGAGTGCCTCGTGTACATAGTTTTTGATGGGAAGACAGGTTCTTGTTAAGAGGAAGATACAATGCTGCAGCCTCTTAAAGCCCTAGGAAAGGTAGGATTCAGTCCTGGCTCAGCATCAGCTGTAGTGCAAGTAAAGGCTTCACGCCTGCAAAGCCAAAAATCTTGCAGCATCTCAGGATTCTGCATCCCTGAGTGGGGGAGACTGCACTGAAATCACCTATGTGCTTGGATGCCCTGTCTCTGATTCAGTCCACACAAATAGAAAAATTTCCCCTTTGTGTGTATGAATGGTAGAGTTCTTTGGGTCTGGTCTTATGTCACTTGCAACCATGCAAGGGGGTTATGGAGATGCAACAACACATTTTTGTGCCCTTCTAAATGGCTTATTCCTTTACTTAGTATGAATTTTCTTTCACTGCTAAGTTTCTTTGTGGACAATAATTTATGGATGAGAGCAAACACTATTAGAAAATTTTATGTATTGTGCACTATGGGGGCAACATTTCAACATCAGAGTGCCATTTTTTTCAGATGCATAACATCCAGTGGGTGGGTACGTGTTTTTGGTAAGAACAACAACGCCAGTTCGCCACATAACTTGTAGTGTTATTTACTATGCTAACTAGTTCTTCCTCTGAGAATTGTACTTTTTATTTTTTAAAGTGCATTCATTCATCCTTCTCCTTTCAAGCCTCAACACTTTGTGAAACACACATCCAGTTTCACTGGAAGTCTGAAGCTGAAGAGACAAAGATTGAAAGCAGGTGGACTTCATGGTTTAACTGCTAAATAATGATGAAACTGGGATTGTAATTTCATGTTTGTGTGAAGTGGTCAATCAGTCCATTTTGTAGAGTGAGTGTAAGGCCTAGAATAGGGGTGGATAAAAAAAATAATCTGTAGTTTCTGTGCTGAGTAGTGCCTTTCCTCCTGAGGACTCCTGAAGATTATTTAAAACTTTTTTTACCAGAAATGCAAGCTACAGATGAGGACTATCTTTCCTAGTGGTAAAATGCTGTTGATGCAGTTCAGCTGTCTTACATCCATAAGCTGCACAAAACTGAGAGAAGCTTGCATTCTGTGATGGGCCTGCTGTGAAAGTGTCTCTTTTATACACAACTCCAAGGGAGGTCCTTGCTTGTGGTTTTCTGACTGGCCCTGGGCTGATGGGGGAGAAGAATCACTGAAATGAAACACCAAAGGCTGGAGCTGCACAGGATGGCAGATCAGAGTGTTTATGGTGGCCAAACCCAACAGGTGCATCACCACCTGTGATGGACAGACTGTGGCTCTGCGCACATCTCTTCATTCCCCATCTTAACCCAAATCTTGTGCTGCTGGAAGAAGCGTTGGTTGATGGCAGTCTCTTCTCATAAAGAAACGTAGGCCCATTCCATGTCTCTATTTTTAGCAATTTCTTCTATCTACTGCTCCAAGTTCTAACCCACCATTAATCCCAGTATACCCTGGATGGAAAATAATGGTAGTATGAGTTTGTAGCTTAATTGAGCAAGCAAAAACCTAACAATAGATCAACTCCTTCCTTTTCTGTTTCAACTTTTTTTGATAGTTTTTATTCTGAGGAAATGTATGTTCTCCAGCATTTCTGTGTTCTTCCCTTCAGTGATTCAAGGACATGGACCTGGAACCAAACCCTTATAACCTGGTGAGAGGAACATATATGAACCTTTAATATCTATATTCAGTCTCTACTCCCACATGACATAGGCATGTTGGTGCTAGTTTTAAGCCACTTTCTTTAGGTGATGGATACATGTGGCTTGCTATGGGCTAGGCTGCCTGAGCAGCTATTTTCTTTTGAAACTTCTCCAGATACCCCTTGAAGGTTTCAAATGATGGAGGTTCAACTCCTGTGGCCAGTTCTCTCTATGGTTGATCCTCTGCCTTTCCACTTAAAATAACTAAGTTATCTTGCCTTTTCTTCAGAAGTGTTTAGTTTCAATTCCTGGATATTTTGTTGGTTAGATGAAAAGCAATCTAATAACAAAAATTTTCTCTTCATGTAGTTGCTACAGTATTACCACCAAGTTAACACATGGTTTACCTCTCGGATAAATAAATAACTTGAGATTTTTCAGTTCCTTCTGAAAATTTCAACAGCTTTTCTAGACTTTGCATTATCACAGCTGGTTGCTGAAGCAGCATTTATTTTTGCACTGCAGACAGCTCAGTATTTAGCAAATGATTGTATTTGCTTTCCTAGCCATGGCATGTTGACATTCAATTGGTTCTTCAGTGGTTGTCAGATGCCCGAAGAGAGTGCAGAGTAGCAGGAGGTTGCAGGCAAGGAAAAATAGCTGAAGTATGGAACCTCTCCAGAAATGTATCTTTTCTGAGATGGTTAGGATATAGGACAGCCATCATAAACAAATAAGCACTTCCACATTTCTTCAATTCCAGATTTAAAGAAACAAAGGTCTAGGTTGTGTCTCTGACAGATTTATGTCCTTATAATTCTGGTACCATATTTAAATAGTAACATAAACCTGACACAGTGGGAATTAAATCCCATAGAATAAAAAGTAACTAGAAGTTTCATTATGTTGCGGAATAAGCATAACAAGCAATCCACATGTATAATTTATTACCTATATCGGGTAAGTACTTAACAACAGTCATAATAAACTCATTCTGTTCATTCACTTTTAGATCTTAGCATACTGATTCAGACCTTAACTGAAAGTGAATATACAATCAATGTGAGGCTTGTTATGCTGGTTTAATAATGTAGGCCTGTGAGGATCTTTAATTAAATAATTATTCTTTGTTCAGTCAGGATAGATTGCTTCACTATAGGGATTGCAGGAGAACATACAAAATCCGTCCCAAACTGATCATGGTTTAGCTGCTTACTGTAATCCTATGTAAGCGATAGTCTTTGTCACACAAAGCAACGAGAGCAACTGAAAACCAGGAAAAAAATGTCAGATATTAAAAATGTAATGCCCAATTCTGAGGTGATCAAAGAAAAGCATGCCAAGACCCAATTTGGTGGTGCTGTGAACAAAGTTACAGCTGTCTGACAAATGGGAAAACTTCGTTTTCTACAGGGTTCAGCTTCAACAGCTTGCTTTGGTTTTGCTGACACTTGTAAGGTGGTCAGCTTGTAGGGAATCGGAAAGTCTGGGTTTCAGTTTTCTTACTGGTAACCTCACGTATTCAAGAGGTGACAAATGGAGCTGTTAAAAGGTGCAATAAATTGTATGGTGTATGTGCCTGCTGTGCACACCAGTTCCCTTAAGAGAGTCTGCACAGGCAGAGCAGCCTTCTCATTTCCCTGAGTGTACTAGAAAGGCAAAAAATCTGTTTGGTGTGGGGGCTGCTGCTTGTAGCATCGCACAAGGCTGACTTCAGATGGCCCCTGCTGCCACGGCATGTCATTAATGCAGCTCACAGCCACTGGACTGAGAGGACTTCAGTCTTTATTAGGGGAATATAATCATTTAAGCCTGAATAAGCTCCAAAGCTCTAATGTGGCTGTTTGGCCAACAGAAATGAGATGTAAATTTGTGCTGAATGGCCACTGATTACAGAAAGATGATTAATGCAAGATTTAAAATTGATTTATGGATGCAGTTGTCAAGGCCTAAGACATGAATGTAATATTATCTCTATGAAAAGCTTTGGGTAGATTGGAGACCAGGGAGCAGGGGCAAAATAATGCATTTGCTGAAGGGGCTGGTATGGTGTATGGGCTGTCTATAATCTTATCAAATTTGGTACATGCCTGAGAGATTAGGTTTTGCCAGTGCAGCACGTGGATAATTGTATCACTTTGCCTGAAATACTAAGAAACTGAGAAGTTTAATCTGTTTTATTTTTATTAAACGCACTTTTTGATCAAGTGTGGGTTTTTTCTTTTACTGGAAACTTAACAAATGTTGCCTCACTTTCAGGAAATTATAGATAGCTGATGACAATGATAAAGATTAAGGATTTAGTTTAGATTTTGCAGATTTTCCCTGTTGTGTGCATTACAAATAGGACAAATGCTTTGTGTTCTTCTAATTGTAGTGAACAGTTAGAAGCCCCAAATAAACTGATTGATTTAAGTATTAGGACAATGTTAAAGTAACATGGAAAACTTCCTTTCTTGCTGCTTTTGAAAATAGTTCTGTGTATCTCTTGGTATCATCAGCTGATGAGTAACATGAACAGTATCTCAAAAGTTTTGAAAATCCAGGCATTTGGTTATACACCAAAAATGTAGGTCATACTCTGAGTCCTTCTGAAAATCTGGCGCTGTTGGTCTTCCAGTGTTAAACTGTGTGGTGTCAACGCTGTTATGGCATTTGTTAATCTAACACTCATTGCAGAACAATTTCAACAGTGAAAAATTATTTAATGGTATTGTGTTTCTTCATTGCCTCTTTCATGCTCATCTCTGTCTTACCCTCAATTGCTGGACTGTGGTTTGAAATGGATGTTTTAATTCAGATGTACAGAGAATTTCAAACCTTGAAAAAAAAACAAAAATAGAATTGGGGGTGGGGAGGCAGGGTTTGCAAATAACACATTGCTTTGTTCTGGTAAGGGGTCAGAGCAGTCTCTGATTAGGCATGCTGGAGATGGGCTGATGCTCCTTTTCATTTCAGTTGAGCTAACCTCCAGCTGGGTTCTCTTTCCATTTGGATTCTGGTCCTGACATTTTTCATTGATCACACAAATGATCAAAGTCTGAACAAAACTTCTGCCTCATTTTAATTTTTTTTCCATTGCATCTTGGTGTGCAGCACTGAAAAGTCTAGTTGACTTTGTCCTGATGTTTCTTCATTTTTTCGACAGCTTGAGTTGTGCAGGTCTCTGAACAGACAATATATTTCATTGTAAGCATGTACTACAAACAATTTTCAAGGTTTTAATTGCTCTTCTTTTTAACAGGCTAGCTTGGGTGGCACTTAGTTTAGCAAATTGCTGCTTGTGTTTTGAGATGCTATCTCAGCTTTACAGAAATCTGCTTTGTTTCTTGTCACTAGTGCAGAGCAATCCAGGAATTGTCAAAACTTTTTCATTATGTTGCACCAAGACAGTTTTGCTTAGATGTTTCCTGCATGGCCTGCTGCAGAAATAGAAGGTGTGGCAGCAAACTTTTTACGTGCAAATTAGAAATACAAAAGAATATTGAAGAATTGTTCAAGTAGCAAATTCAAATGTTGAATAAGAACTGATGATTATGAAGTTCTCCAGGTAACTTTAAGTGACTTGGACAGGTCTTCACATCTAGCACTTCTTGAGAGGGGCAGCCATACTTAGTCTCACAGTTTCAGCATGGATCTTTCCTGTTTGGTGTTTTCCCTCAGCTTTGAGCAGTGTGATGGTGTGAGAACCTTACTTGGCATTACTCTGTGGGGGAGGATGATTTCTATCAGTCCTGACTGTGAACAGGACTTTGAAAGCTTGATCTGGGTGGAATTAAAAAAGATCCAAACCACTGTAAGATACAGAAGTATCCGCCCAGATGCTTAAGTTCTCACTTCTAAAACTTATATTTGCTGCTGATGAATTGTTCTGAGTATTGGACCTTTTCAGTGACTTTTTAAGTTTGCTTTCTGCTAGGCAGGTATCACATGTGGGATAGCAGGGAATATGTGAATGTTTGGTTAATATAAAGGTGGAAAAAAATGTTCACTAGTCAGATGTGGCATGTCTCAAAAAGCTGCTTTAAACTTCCAGTTCATACCTCTTTGGAATTGACTTCCCCTACTTATGTTTTAGTTTATGAAAAATGATCCTCAGCTTCTGGCTGGGAAATCTCCTGTAATGAGTGAGGAAACTCATATTTACTTCAGGTAATTAACTTCAGGATATTCTGAGGCTGTGTGTTAACTGGCCTATGCAGTTTAGTAGCCAGAATAAAGTGGCATTGTAAAAAACAGCAGGAAACTGCAATTGAGAAGTGTAGCACAAAAGTTGTGGTATTCTTATTTGTTTTATTTATTTTCCTAGTTGGACAAATTGAGGGGAATGTGCCAAACCACCAGAAAACATTAAGTTCCTTCTTTGGAAACTCAGCTTTTTAAATTAATTTCATTAAACCAGATTTCTGCCTGAGTAGGGAGATTAATCAGGTCCTCTCTAGCCTCTGTGTCTGTTATCCATTATGTTTTTTGCTTGACTAGTAACTGCTGTCAGCAGGAATATACATCTGTATGTATAAATGTCTTGGTTGTAAAATTGCCATCCAAATGAGGCTTGAGCCTCAAGTGAGGCGAGTATCAGATGTATGGAAATGGTAAGATCCCTGGCAGTTGCAACTGCTTCTAGTATTTAAAGGTTTCAATAAACACCGGGCCAAACATTGTTTGTATTGAACTCTCTGCAGTTTCCTTTTGACATTGGATCCCATCCTTTAAATAAGCTCCAACCCCCCCCAAAACAGGCTGAGGCTATGTAGGAATGTCATCACCTTTTGAATTATAAAAGTGGATGTTGGTATTGGAAAAGAAAAATTTGTCTGTACAAGTAGTAAGGATGGTGGTGGTGTTGTTCTGGTAGGCAAAGTTTAAAAAAGTGTGTTTGAGGTTGAAAGAACTAGTTTGGGTTACTCTAGAAAAGTTTTAATAATAATTGCTTTTTTCCACTGCCCTCTATTTTGTTTATGTTCAGGAAGAGAAGATGGTAAACACATGGTTTGGGAGGCTGTCAAAATCACTGGTTTCCCCTTTACTGATTTTTTTATTTTTTTTTTTTGGTCCCCTTCCCTCCTTTCCTAACTTGATCCAAGTTCATGAGTTGCTTTGTTTTCCTGATTATTTTTTATTTCAAATTTGTGGTTTGCTGGAAAAAGTTTCATGGCTGTGGTTGGTGTCCTTCCACTGTCTTGTGGGTGCCGGGCAGGAGGGGGGATGCAGCAGGACTGTCCCAGTGAGCAAGCATCCTGCCCTGAAGCAGAATGTGAACTTAAAGCCTGAGTTGTCACACTGACATAAATGGTTAAAAATTGTTGCCTAAGAGCTCTGTTTAAAACAGAATCCAGTGACCTGGCAGTGGTGGAGGAGAGCTGGGCAAAGCCGTTTTGCCTTCTGTTCTTCCTGGAGGTGGCAGGTAGTAGACACCATTTATCCAGTAGGTCTTGAGCTGCTTGCCTTGTGTCTGCCCTTCTCCTGCCACTGCTCCTCCATTGAGTAGAGCAGACATGCAGCATTGTGTCAGGTTACTGCATTTTTTTCTTCTGCTTGAGAGTGGTTTGGATTGTTGTCCCTTGCTGCTAGAGGGGACCAGGCTTCCCATGTGGAAGTGGAGCCAGCAGGTAATCAGTATAATCAGTAGATCACATAGGTTATACATATACGTCTTGCCCATGACAGTGTTAGAACTGTTTTGCTCCTGCCAATCCTGAGATCAGCATCACTTTAGAGGGTGCTACAAATAAGGTACTTAAAGAGTTTTGGGTACTTTCCATTTTGTGTTCTTGTTCTTTGAGCAGGAAAGACCCTTTTAATGAAGACTAAAACACCCCCAGCAAAATCAAAGATTCTCCTTTAATCATGCATCTCTAGAACCAAAAATCTGAGCAATGCCATGCATTGCAGGCTGTGTTGATAAATCTGGCAATATTGGTGGCAGGCTTTGAAGTAGCTGAATTTTGGGGCAGGCATGTCTGTAAGTGGTGTCTTGCAACAGGGAAGATGGTGACAGTCAGCCTTATTTTACAGCAAGCACAGCCCTGCAAAACCTTCTGCAGTGCAGAAAAAGATGCGTAGTGCTCTGCCTGGCTTTCACTAGAGATTTAGCCTTACGTGACCTCACTGAAGTCATTGAAACTGTGCAGAGGAGAGCCTGCTTCTTATTTGCTTTGACTTTGTAGTATGATAGCAGGTGGAAAGCTGGCAGGCAGAAGAAAAAAAAAAAACACCAAACCAAAAAACAAAACACCCAAGTGTTTGGGTTTTGTGATGGGAGGAGAGCAGCAAAGGGAGGGAAGGAGCAGGTTGCCGAGATTGAGTAGCGGGAGAAAATGTGTGTGGGAGCTGAGCTGGAGGCTATTGATTGACAGCCAGGTCTTAACATCAGCTGCATAAAAGGAAATCGAAGAGACTGCCCAAATATTACCAGGATGAAAGGCAGGATAAATAGCACAGAGATGAATGCCGGGCTGGTCTGCCCTTCTGGAAGGGCAGCAGGTCTCTGCTTTTAACTTGGCATAGGAATTGCATAGCCCCATGCTGCGCTCTCCTCTGCACCAGTGTGTGCTTGTGTGCTGAGTTTGACAGCAGGATTTGGGGGGAAAATTGCACTCCTCTGTGGGGAAAGCATGTGAAGTATCTTGGATGCTTCCATACATTCAAAGCCTGGGATCTGAGATCTGTGCCAGATTTGCCTTTCTCCAGAAGAAGGAGGAAAAAAAAAAAAAAAAAAAAAGTGAAAATGCTTAAATCCTTTTCTGATTTTACATCTCTGTGCCAGCAGATACCTGATTAACAAGCATATCTTGCAGAGCTCAGAGTGGTGGGGTGGGAAATTAAATGGGAGAGGATGAAGCTTCTTGTACCCAGGGAGCCTGTGAAATAAGTAGAGGGAACAGAGGCAGGTTGCATAGTCCTTGGAGGGAGAGAGTCATGCTGGGCAGCTTCCAGATAAGTTTTCGCAGCCCGCTTGCTTGATGCTTTTTTAAGCCCCCTTTCCCTCTTAAGACTCCTAGGATTTTGCTAGATGCCTGTTTCTCTTTCAGCAGTGCTAGGATGTGCAGAATTAGGAAAGAGGCTTGACAGTTCTACACCATCTTTAATGGCTGCTAAAGAGTGAGTCAGTTACTGAAGACCAGTATCAAAAATCGTCCTTGCAAAAAACTCTCCAATCCAAATAAACAAAAGCCCTGAAATTTTCATCCCCCCCGTCAGTATTTGGTTTTGGGGCAGCAGCCTTTCACTGTGCTGTAGTAGCAAATTGCAGTCCTGGAATCCTGGAGATTAGAAACAAGCCTGAGTAGCAGACAGCTGGTGAATGTCTTTTAAAATTGTCTGTTTAACCCAAGGCTGCTCCACTGAATGCTTTTCTAGTTCTTATAATTTTAGTTAGATGTGTGATATCTTTGGCCTTTCTATAGGCAAACAGCCTGCATGAATTGCATGTTTCCTATTGATGGAGCAGAGTGCAGTCTTTAGCTTCTGTTAACTCACCAGCAGTAGTGTACTGGAAATTTCTGATTCAGAAATAGGTCTTCTATAAATGATTTAACATCAGGCTGTTGAAATGCATTTGTGTTTTTCTTCTTAGTGCTATTAAAGACAAAGAAAACATTTAGCACCAAATTAATGGTTGCGTTTTTGTTTTAATCCTGCAGATGGGGTTGATTTATATCTCAAAAATATGTGCTGCAGAGAGAAATTATAATATTACACAGTTTTTCAGTTGTACTTAATTTTTTTTAATGCCAGTCTTTTCAGCTAGATGCTGTCTCTTTAATGTGGTGAGTTTTCTTTTTCAATAACCATAAGGTGCTGCATTTCACCCTCTAGTTTGTATTCCTTTGTTGGTTGAAATACTTGTCTGAAGTCTAGAGTGCCTGGGAAGCTGGGACCAGGCAGAAGGTGCAGAGGCTCTTACCTCCATCCCCTTCTCGTGGAGGGATGTAAAAGCAGAAGCGTGGCAGGCTGCCTGCAGTCCCTGGGGGGAGGCAGACCCCGCTGAAGAGAAAGAAATGGTACACTTCTACATGCAGATAGGAGAGAAGATGGGATTAAATGACAGAGCAGAGATTTTGCACAGTAGTGGCCGCTCTGATAAAATCTGGTTGTTTTTTCCTTGAGGATTATACAGAGATAAGCAGCTTTAGCTCATTAGCACCTCCCTTTCCTCTTGCTCTCTGATGATGGCTTTAGGTTTGATGGCAGGTGGTGATGGCAGGACTTGCTGTGATCCGGGGTGCAGTGCTTGGAAGTGCAGCACATCCTGAAGCCTGAGATGTTAGGTCATGTGCCATTTCTTGCAGCTGAGATTAGACTCTAGCTCAGTTGATGTATTTATGCTTGGACCTTCCTCTTCATGGTGTTTAGTGCTCTCCGTGGATGAAAGCAATCATTGGAATCATTGGATTTAGTTTTTGAAAAAAATGAGCTTTCTTATACTCACACTAACACAACTCCTGGAGGAGTAATGGAAATGAGCTTAACTTCATAACTCTGGAGAGCATGATGGTTGAGTCTTTGAAAATTGATCTGGCAAGTATTAAAAAAAGAGAAGTGATGTTTTTTGATATGCCTTCAAGTTAGGTCACTAATGATATTACAGCAACATCACAGTCACTGCAAACATCAGTTCTCTGAAAGAAATACACATTAGATGCTCCCTAAATGTTGTACAGAGTTACACTGTGTGCCTTGTGGCCATCCATAACACATCCCCACTTGCTGAAACTGGTCTGAGCAATTTCCAGCCCTCAAATGCTTTTCACCACCTCCTGCTGGAGGTTAACACTTCTCCATATCTGCTGGTGGTTGTGTGTGATTGTTTAAGCGATTCTCTGACCTTCAGCAAGAAAAAGCAAAGGTTTAAAGTCATTAAGATCTTTTCTGGGCTATATTGGGATGTGCTTACCTGTCTCTCAGGCTGAATCGGCAGGGACCTCTGCCTGGGTCAGGGGCAGTGGAAGGAATACCCTCCCTTTTCATCAAATAGAGAATCACCACTGTGATAAAATAAGACTTTGTATTTGTATGATGTCAGAATTCACGTGGAAACATATATGTACATCATGTTTAGCACTTAAATTAACCACAGTAGTTGAAGAATGTTGTTTTTCTGCTTTTTAATTTCATGCACCCTATTTACTGGCATGTAAAGAAAAAGAAACTAGCTGCAGATTTGTGCTATCTTGCGTACTTCTCCTGTGTGTTTTCTCAATGGCTCTGCTCTTTGTAACTGATGATTGCCTCTCCTCAAAGTTAGGCATGAATCCTGCACAGATCTGCCTAGCTTTTACTGCAGGCATATCTCCATCTTACTCTGTGGCACTACCAGGAAGGGGGAATTAACAAGTACATGTTAACCACAGTAGAGTCATGGCCTCTTTAACCCCAGGGACACAAAAAAGGTTTAGAAATGAAAATACTGCTTAGCATGGCAAAAATGTCTTCCGGTTAGCTTTCTCAGTCGGAAGACTGTGGTGGTATGTGTGAACCTCGTGCATCGCGGCGGGCATGTCTTGCTGAAATTGCAGAAGTTCCTATTTTCACATCCCAGGTCAGGGAGGAAAGGAAATGCTTTTCTGCTGGTGGTATTTGTAACTTATTTTGGACTTAGCATCAGGTTATGTTTTCATGCCACTTGCTGCCATTTTAATTTAAAATTTAAGAACAGCATTTCCCCTGAAAAAACTTCGTTATGTTGACTCTGAGGGTGTTCCCTGTCAGCTCTGCAGTAATGACATCTGGGTTGAGAAGGCTCTCAACTTCATCTCAGGCTGTATTTCCAATGAAAAAAAAACTGGCCTTTGGCCTTAGAAGATACGCAGCTTGGAATATAGCTATTGCCTTGTACCGGAGCACCTTTAATTTATGCTCGGTGCGTTTGCTTTGTGCTGTGTCTGCAGCCGTGACTAGATGCAGGCAGCAATGCTAAGCAGAGGATGGAAGAGGCTTTGGGAATTAAGCCCTTGCAGATGAGCAGGTCAAAAGTAGAAGGGAACAAAACTCAAACTACCACTGGTTCTCCTGAGTTCTTTGCTGTACTTAACATGGGTTGATCTAATCTCTTAATGTGATGCTACAGTTGTCAAAAGCAGAGAGGAAACAATGTTGTATCTCTTGTAGGCACTGTTGCGGTGCTACTGGCTGGTATGCTGGATCTGGAAAAAGCATTTCTTCCAAGTGATGCACTTCAGAGCGTAGCCAAAATGAAATGAAGAAGCAGTTGCTACAATTCCCACAAACAGCTGTGAGAGGTTATCTGGAGCTCTGCTTAAAAACCTGTATAGCACACAAACAGTTCAAGATTTGCAGATCCCTGTAACCTTTATTGGAAGTAATCTTCTCTTTGCATGAGCAGGAATTCCCTGACTAGCATGCTTGGGGAGAGCAAAGGCCCATTTATTTCATACATTACTGCTGATTTTCTGGTAGGTTGTTTGGTGGGGGAGAATAGCTTGAGAATAGCTTGGAGAAATGTGGTTGTCCTTATTGTGTTGGACATTGACTTGAGGATGTGGTAGAAAGGAGCCTAGTAAAGTGGGGACAGACAGACTGTAAATCCCTTTTTTTTCTTTTTTTTTCTTTTATTTTTTCTTTTTTTTTCTTTTTTTTTTTCTTTTTTTTTTCCTGTGTGGATGCATTGGAAAAGGTCAACTCATGCTCCCAGCTGCTTTTGTTCCCTAACAAAGTACTAGTGGACAAACCCAGCAGTGTGTTTTACCACTTCTGAAATGTCTGAAACAAAGTTTTAATTAGCTTCCTTCTATATTTCTAAAGGTCCTTTTATCTGACTTTAACAAGAATGTATCAAGCCTCTGATATGGAAAACTTTGACATCTTTTCCCCCTAAAAGTCCTCATGAACCTCTGAAGCCCAGTGTGCTCTTATACGGGAAAGCTAAGATTTTGCGGGAGCTGTAACTCTTTAAAAAAAAAAGTAATGCTTTTCCTTTTTATACAGTGGGAAGAGATTGGTGAGGTGGATGAAAACTATGCTCCGATACACACATACCAAGTATGCAAGGTAATGGAACAGAATCAGAACAACTGGCTTCTGACCAGCTGGATCTCTAATGAAGGGGCATCCCGCATCTTCATTGAGCTCAAATTCACCCTGAGGGACTGTAACAGCCTTCCAGGAGGACTTGGAACTTGCAAAGAGACTTTTAACATGTATTACTTCGAATCAGATGATGAAGATGGGAGGAACATCAAAGAAAACCAATACATTAAGATCGATACCATTGCTGCTGATGAAAGCTTCACAGAGTTAGACCTCGGTGACAGAGTTATGAAGTTAAACACGGAGGTGAGAGATGTTGGGCCCCTAACAAAAAAGGGATTTTACCTTGCTTTCCAGGACGTGGGTGCCTGTATTGCCTTGGTCTCTGTCCGTGTGTACTACAAGAAATGCCCATCGGTGATCCGCAACCTGGCCCGCTTTCCTGACACCATCACAGGAGCGGATTCCTCGCAGCTGCTAGAGGTGTCAGGCATCTGCATCAATCACTCCGTGACCGACGAGGCACCGAAGATGCACTGCAGTGCTGAGGGGGAATGGTTGGTGCCCATCGGGAAGTGCTTGTGCAAGGCAGGGTATGAGGAGAAGAATAACACCTGCCAAGGTAAGAGTTTGCAGGAAGGGCGCTGTGCTGAGGCTGCCAAGATGATGTGCAGCCTTGGCTTTCTCTTCTTCCATGTCCTTCATGACAGGTTGAATTCACAATGGTGGGTCCGGTTCTTACTTCCACTAAGGTCCTTTGGATGACCGTGACAGCATGAAGAGAGGGGCCTTGCTGGGTTTAGTGGGACTTGACAGATGTACAGGTCCTCTGGTGCTTACAGGGCAGTGCACAAGGAGAATCTGGCATGCCACTATTATCTTTGGAGCACTGTTCTGTTGGGTCCATGAGATGATTGCAATCTTATCTGTTACTTAAAGCTTAACATTGGTTTTCCTCAGTATCAGAGTTTTCTTATGAATTTTAGAAGCTTAGTTTCTTTTTTTCTGGACTGCACCAGGGAATGTTTGAAGTTAATCTTCCTATGCAAGATGTTTTTTGCTTCTGTATTTAAAGGAGTATGTTTTTCTCTCTTTATCACTCTATGGAGGGGGTGGGAATTTGATATGATGGGAGTTGATTGATTTTCCTCTCTGGTAAATAGTTTAATACAAAGCTGCTCAGCTGTTCAGAGTTAAACCTAAAGCCTCACTAATAAAAATGCTTCCACATGTGCTGAAGTTTTCACACAACTAGCTGGTCAGCATAGGTCTCCTGAATCATTAGGGACCTTGTGCAGGTATCTGAAGTTTAGGACCTATAAAAGAATACCTTAAAAGATGTGCAACATACTCATAGGAGTGTGTGATCTCATTTTATGTTTTGTTGTATTACATACTTGTTTAAAAAATTTCCACCTCCATTGTAAATACGTAACAGGTAACTTAAAACCAATTTGTACATCGAAGGGGAAAGAAAAAAAGATTTCAATGCAACTTGCTTTTTGCAAAATTTATTATATGTTGATCATCAGTCCTGTCTTAATTGCCTTGTACTTGCAGCCACTTAGTAATAGATACTGTGGGGTAGGCAGAGGGATTTTGCTCCAACCAAAGCTGGTGTTGCATTTTCTCTCCACCTCACCCTGGGCACTTGCTATTTAGTGTTTGTAGTGTGGTGTAAAGGATAGATCATTGCATATCCAAAGCAAACTATGGCCTTGATCCCTTAGTCCTCAGTCACACACTGTGCCCCTGAAGAGTACTTAGTTCAAGTATCTTCAATGGTTGACTTGGAGAGAAAACATAGTTATGTTTGTATTTGGAGAAACTTGTAGTAAACAGAACATGGAGTGTGCTTTTTGACCAGGACAGTCGTCTTTTGCTGTAGATGTAGTCCATACAGCAAAATCTGACTTGGTTTTACTTTTCCTGTGCCAATAAAGGTACTTCTCCCATTTAGGGGGAACAAAGAGTCAGATTTGATGTTTGATACTGCACAAAGGAGCTAAGATCAACATTACCCCAAACTGAGGAAATTCAGACTGTCACAGATAAGGGATGTGGGTCAGAGAGATCAGCAAGAATCTGCTTCATTATGTCTAAAAGTACCATATCCCATAATAACATGCACTGGTTGGGTGTTATGTCTAGATGCTGACTTCAGTCACTGGTAAGAATTTTTGGAAGAAAGGAATACATCCATTGGTCACTTTTCAAATCCTGCCTTCCCGTGCTGCATGAGCAGCATGGGATATCTCAAAGCACTCTTAAAGATCTCAAAACCAAACAAAAACCAAAACACCAAAAAACCCACCCCCAAACCAAAAAACTGAAGTGGTTTAAACTAGAAACCTAAGACTATCTTTGAAGAGTCTACTGTGCCTGTAAAGTAGTTGGATCTCTGGTAGTGCTGAAATAGCAATCTCGGGTGTGCTTTCAGAAGACCTTAGTGATTTGAGGTTCTGCTTTCCATTTTGGGGTGTGAGTTGGTTTTTTAAATATATTTTTCTTAGTCAATTGGGAGAACAGCATCTGACCCCACAATTTATGGACTGTGTTGGACTGTGATCCTATTTTGGAAGCATGAAGATGCTTTGTGGTGGTGTACCCTTGCCCTCCTGCCATAATGCATAACCACATAAACTACTCCCGTAGTTCACCTACAGCCTGCACCCTTGGCAGGAGTTTATCACTACTTACTCTAGAGCTGTTAAAGCCCATAATTCTCCTTTGTAGAAAGCCCTAAATTCTATCACCAAGTCAATGGGACGTGGAGATCTGAGTACTGATGGCAAAGTCTGAGGGCCCCATTTGGATGTCCTGTGTTTAGCCTGGGTAATTGTGCCAAGCTTCAAGATGCTCAGTTGATAAGAGATGTTCAGCCTTAGGCCATTCAGGAGGTCTGCGTTAAGTATGCATGGATGGTTTGGATATTGTTATATTCCCAAGGATGAGATTTTTTTTTTTTCTAGGACAGTAAAGGTAAACTTTGCAGCCTGTAAGCATAATAAGTAACATCAGGAAAGGTCCTATGTGCTTGTAGATGCTGCTGCTTCCCTCCCCCCCCCCCCC
>NW_020799099.1:13665745-13700815 GCF_003259725.1 Athene cunicularia | reverse complement strand
CCCCCCCTGATCCTGACAGGTGTTTAGGAAATGCACTCTGTGCTCCTGGCTGACATAATGATGGTCTTGGCAGTCTGCGATGTAGCTTTGTCAAACACTTAAATAACTTCTGACCTTTGGTTTGCAAACCACTTGAGTGCATTTTGCAAGTGGTCCCCCTACTTGCTATCACTTAAGCATAGGTAGGTTATTAGTGACCATGCTTTGGGAAACATTTTTCAACCCAGAAGAGCCAGGCTTTGTTTATTAAAATTTTTCCTGCATTGATGACATTTTCCAAGCTCTAGTGTCATGTCTGGACTGAGCAGACTACACTCTCTTATTAGAGGTGATGTAAATCCCAGTCACCCTCACAAACATATGGGAACTATTGAAATCCCTTCTGC
Source organism: Athene cunicularia (assembly GCF_003259725.1). Classification (NCBI taxonomy): domain Eukaryota; kingdom Metazoa; phylum Chordata; class Aves; order Strigiformes; family Strigidae; genus Athene; species Athene cunicularia. Next base: position 13,700,429 of record NW_020799099.1, on the reverse strand, counting down.
CTACAAATCATTAATTGGCAACGATGTTCTGAATTCATCATCTTGTCAGCAGGGTTTCTGCTTGAAGAAGGCACTGGCAGTAACAGCTGAGCAATTTCTCTCACTGGGGACACTGAGGTTGTAAATATGACATGGTCTAATCTCCTTATATAATGTGCTTGCTCTCTCAATTAATATAGGCAGCTAGGTAGTAGTTACTGTAAAGAACTCATACTACTTGGATTTTTACACCTCCTTTGGCAACATGGCCCATTTATCAGCAACTGCTATGGGACAGCTAGAGGTAAATTGTGACTGTTTTGGGACATGTTTATAAAGGACCAGCGTTAAGGTTCATTATTCACAAGAATAAATTGCTGTACTAGTTAATAAGAGAAATGAAAGCAGTTGCTCTGTGAATTTCTACGCTGTTTCCAGAGCAATGATTTGGTGCCACTAAAGGACTGATGGTTATTGGCTTTGTCATGGTTCAGCTGATGCTGTCTGAATGGGTCCTTGAGGAAAATGCCCAGTTTCAAGTCTGTTTGGCCAATTTCAAGTCTTCCAATGGTAGCATCCTCCTTAGCAGGCAGGACTCAACAAAAGTAGAGGGCCAGATCCTAAAATGCTGTGAAAGTCGATGTAGTGCCATTAAAGTCTCTGTCTTTACCCATTTAGGGGTTTGGCCAAACAATTTATCTGCCCCAGTCTATGCTTTCCTTCTTCCTGCATAGGTGAGTTTCGTTGTAACTTCAGTTTTAGTTGCTTACTGTATACAGCAGGGCTCATCATTGGGGTTTGCGTAGGAAATGAATAAAGTCATTGTGAAAAGGGCACCTTCTGGCACTTCTCTTTGTATTCATCCTCACCTTTAGCCCAATATGTTCTCAGTGAGAAACAAGAAGTACTTATTTTTATGTCTTCAAATGCTCTGGAGCCCATGTTACTGGAAGGGAGGGGATGTTGACATGTTGAACTAATGATACCCAAATACACTTGCAGTGGTGATGTCCTGCTAGTGACCGGGGGGCTGCAGGGTGATAACTGTGGATGTAATTGATTTGCAGAGCCTGATATTTTTTCAGCTACTTTTAGAGCTTAATCACAAATTAATTAAATATTTGAGTTTAAAAAAGAGCAAATAAAAACTGCATTGAATGAGAGTGAAGCTTAAAAGGCGAGTAATGAGTTCAGTAGGTCACGAGGCTCTCTTCTCCAAGAATCTATGCATGTGGCTACCTGAAGAGACATCAAAAAGGAGTACAGATGGTTTTAGCCAGCTATGAGGTATGGACAAGATTACAGATGTTAGAGGTGGACAAAATAATGGAGGAAAACTCAGTGAAATCTTTCTTCACCCTTGCCACCTTCTGTGGAAGAACTTTGAAACTGAGGGCTGGAGGGAGGATGGGTTGTGGTATGTTTTTTCTGGCTTTAGAAAGAAATTGCTGCCAGAGGAAATACTTGAATATTTTTTTCGTAAAACAGCTCTAGAATGTTCAAGCCCTTCTGCTGCCTTAAATACTGATGTTTGTTTGATTATTCTTCCCTCAAACTCTGCTGAACATACCTCAATGCATTTACAAAACAATAATTTATTTTTGCTGATTGTTCATTACTTGTGTTGTGATTCAACTGAGCTCTTGCCAAGAGAAATGAGAATTTCTTACACAAAACAAAGGTTGTGGAAGAACCTCATGTTCACAGCTCTTTTATTCTGGATATAATTAAAACTAATTAAACATAGTAGCTAACTTATGTAGATCAGAAGTTCACCTGCTGAATTAGTTCTCGGGTGATTTTGTTGCTGGCTGATTGGGGGTGAAGCAGAGTTACTCTTTTTCTGAGTGATGCAATCAGTACAATGTTTGAAAGCACTTTCCCAGAGCAGTGATTTGCTCCCCTGTTTATCAGCTATTGGAAGGATATTTGGAGGCAGGTTTGGTTGGGGTTTTTTTTGCATCTGTGCAGGAGTAGGCAGGCAGAGGTAGTGACCCTCAGCTGGTGAGTAGCAGAAGGTATTGTCTGTGGAGGGTTGAAAGGCAACTTGAGGGCTTGCAAAGGTGGTGATTGCAGAGCTAGACATGATGACTATTTTCTGTGTCTGCACAGTAGCTACCCCAGAGGCCTGACTTGTGAATGAAACACATAGCTGATACAGTAAAAAACCCTGTATTTTTAACAAATTTACTGTGTGTGGTTTCCTCAGGTGATGCAGTGCTGCAGCTCAGCCGTTGCCTTACCTGTCCCCTTATTCCTAGGAAATGGAAATGTGCTACTGCAGAGGTAACCTTATTTTGGAGCTTGGGCTTCTGCTCCAAAGCAGCCAGTGTTTCTGTTTTTGCATCTGATGTAGGCACAGGAGGGGGGCAACTTTTTGTCAACCCACTCTACAACTTGTTTGCCTGCCTCTTCACCTTGGGTTGGCTAAATTCTCACTCTAAGCTCCTTGTTATGGATGCTAGAAATACAGCATACTGCTAAACCCTGCCAGTCTTTGTGGGAGACTTCCCAGCTGGGACTCATGTGAATAAGGCAAGTGTGCTTCTACCCTTGTGGTGGAGTGAAAAGCAAGGAAAGTCCAGAAATAAGTTAAAAAAAATAAATCTCTTTTTAATTGTTCTACTGGGACATGATTACATAGCAAGAAAAACATTGATGGAAATACTCAGTATATAGAGAATACTGAATTTTGAAATATAGTTGCCCCTCCAGGGAGTTCTTTGCCCATCATTCATACTTCTCATGCATTTTTCTGATTAAAAATCAAATTGGCTGGGAGTATAGCATAGTAGGTGTTTATATAATTATGAGCTGAAGTGCCTAGTTAATTTTAATTAGGCACAAAACCAACCAGCATCAGAATAGTTGAATTTTTTTGCCACATACTGTGTATTATCTTTTCAAATTTAAAGAAAATCGCTTGAATGCTACATTCCAGCAAAAGACAGTTTTCATTGGAGGGAGAATAAGTTTTATACTGTAGAGGTGTGGGTGCATGTATATATTTAGGTGTCTTGTTCTGCAGTTGAAATAATTAACAAAAGCAGGGATATGTTTTCCACAAGTCAAAACTGTGTTGCAAAATGATTGATTAAATATTACTTTCTTTTTTGTTTTATTTTGCCTTCATTATAGGAGGCATGGTATCTGTGTATGTGCAATATATCATGCTTTGCTAATGAGTTGTAACCTTCTGCACTGCCTTGTATGCTTGTAACCTTGGGTGACTGAAGATCTTTCCTCATTCTACAGCGATACTTTTAGGCCGTTACTTTGATCAACTTAACCTTACTGTTCTTTGCAGTGTGGCTACTGTGCATTCACCTTCCAGAAGGACAGTTAAGGAGTACTTTAAACCCCCCCACAAAGTATAGTTTGAGCAGTGCAAATAAAATAATGTTTAGAAATGGCTCTGAAAGTGTAACCTATGAAGGTCATGTTTGCTTCTTAGCCATAAGATATTTTGGGGCAGATCATAGGGTATGCTTTTAGTCCGGTCCTAGATAACTAACTAATATTAGCATTATTGAATATAGGGTATCCATTAGTAGCTTAGGGAATTTCTTAAATTATGGGGTGGGAGAAGTGTTGAAGGAGAAAAGGAGTGCTAGCCATGGTGCCATTAGGTTCTTTTAACTGCCGCCTTTGACTTTGAATTGCTTGGAAATAGCTCGCTTATTAATCTTGGTTTTTAGAAACAATTATGCACTCTGGAGAAATACTGAAGATAAAGTACATGAATGCTGGTTGGCAACACAGTGAATTTAATTGTCTTAAGATATGGCTGTCCCCAGCTGCTCGCTCTATCCCATTGCTGGAAGTTGTTGCTGGCTTTTCAGAACTGGATAGTCTGCCCATAAGCTGATGTGACCAATGGAGGACTTGTCTTGATGCTCCAGCATGGGGACAAATAAGATGTGGGCACTATCCCTGGATGGTGATCTTTTGCAGCTCACCTTTCTGCTACCTTTCGAACTGCCAAGGGTCAGCCAGAGCTCGTTCATCAGAGCCCTCATTTCACCTAAATTATATGGGGTATTAAAATGAAGTTGTACTATTGTGTTTTGTTCATAATTCAGGTTTTCAGTTTTGTGTTTCTTATTTAGAAACATTTAGCAGTGCTTAATGATGTGTTGACTTTTCAATAACAAGCTCTTCTCTCCGCATGCTTTACATCTTGACCATTTTAACTTACTTTGGGTTAATATTGAGGTTGAAATCCCGGCTCCACAGAAGGAGGCCACAACTGTGCCTTCTATGAACAGATTTGCAGCTATTTATTTATTTAATTAATGCTTTCAGTAGACTGCAATAAGAGTGAAGAGACTGCAGCACAGATGCCTGCAGAAAGAGGTAAATCTGCTCTTCCTGTGAACAGAGATGTCCATTTATTTTGCTGGAAGTTTGCTAATTTTCAATCACTGAAGAAGTTAATCTAGTACAGACACTTTGTCCATGAACACCACGTGGTGAAGGTTATATTGAGCATGATACTGATGTGCTTCCATTTCTGCTTGCCCTCAGGGTGGTTATGAAGTTGTTAATACTGCAACAAACTCAAAGAGTAAGGCTAGATGCTACATAAACCCCAAACCATGTATCCAGAACAGGTTAAAGAAAAAAAGAGACAATACCAGGCTTATGGATGTCCCCTATTACTTTCATATACCTGTCTTACCTTATAAGGGTATGTCCTTAAAAAAACAGCTGAGGCTTAAGAATTGGGATTTAAGATGACAACTTTCTTTTCACTATAAATGACAGTCAATCAAGTTAAGGCCAAGGAAACTCCATGTCTCCATGTCTTCCCCTCTACTCTGAAAATCCAGGCTCTAAGACCTGCAGATCAGTGACATTATCAGGACAAATCCACTGGATGGGAGGTGAAACAAGACTGTCCCTGCCTACATGCCTCCCTGCACTGCCTGAGGTTATGGTCTTGGAAGCAGGGTGGATGGGAGAGGATATACATCAGCAGAGCAACTACATCTTCAGCCTGGCATCCTTGTACAGCCACCACCTGTGGTGGTGGTGGGCTCAGCTCCCGTGGCAGGTTTGCCTGGCCAGCGTGGCACAGGAGACAACATCGGCTTGGGATGTGACCCATTCTTGCAGTGAGACTTCATGGTGTGTCCTGAGTGAAGTTCTCATGGTACGCTTTGAGTGGCTTGTTAGTAGTTTCCCTGTCAGTTCAGACCTGACTGTTTCAGTGTGAGCAACGAAATAGTTAATACAGACTACTAAAAACGTTTTCAGGTCATCCAAAGGGCTTTTAGACCTTGAAGGATCTACTTTATGAAGTAGGTAAGAGTCGCTATTCCCCATTTAAAAATGACAGCCTAGTGCCAGCCAGAGGCTAGGGCCTGAACCAGGGCTCCGGATGTTGATCCTGTGCTTGATCCCATGTGATCATTTTATGGTCTTAGACTAACCTAAAACCCTTGTAAGATAATTCATCTCCAAGTGGATTAATTGGGAAATGACAAAAAACCCATTTCTCTAGAGCTGGAATTTGAACAGAAGTTGTCTTTGCAAAAGGCTTGCATTTGTACTTCAATTAGATGCTTTCCTTCAAAAAAGGTTTGGCCTGGAAGTGCATTTTCTGAGCAGCACTCTCATGTCAACTGGAGCCTCTGCCTAGTGTGGGAGCTGTGCCAAGGAGTCCATCACTACCCGAAGGTCCCTTCTGCTGCAGAGCCTCAGCATTATTGAGTACTAGACCCGCTATGTATAGATAAAAAAGCATCCCTTGCTCGAGAAGACTCTCCAGTCCCTCTGCACATGTGTGACTAGTATTACTTGAACAAAGTGAGCCTGCCTAGGGAGCCAGCACAATCTTTATTGAACTCTGGAGTCATGGTTAGCATCCACCAGGTGAAATGGCTGCCTCCTGTGTGGTCATAAGGGTTGCTCAGCTACAGTACTAATTCCCCAAATAATGAATTAGAGGTCTTACACTGAGTCAGACAGTCTGTCAGCCCATTGCAATGGTGACAGAGGTCACAGTGTTGCCTTCAAAACCTGCCTGGAAAGGAAGCTTTTTAATTACTGCAGAGTCAAAGGAAAAGCTGCTCCCTATGATCATGGGGAATGTGCTAATTTGGTATTCAACCGAAGCAGACTGTGGGTTGCAGCTTCCCAGCTCAGAGCCACTTTGCATATAGCCTGCAACCCAGACAGAGCCAGGACCATGGACTTCATTACTGCTGGGGCTCTGTGTGCATTCAGGAAGCATCAGCGATGATGGGATCTTGGGATAGGAGCCAGCATTTTATTAGTATAAATCCAAGGCAATTGGGCATGTTAATTACTGGAACAAATCCACAGCGGGGAGGAAAGGGTTCAGGATAAAGGGGAGGTGCCATGGTTAATTGCCAAGATCCATGGATGCCCTGTGACCCGGTGCTGGTGGGATTTCCTGAATTGCAATAGTTGACTTGCGGCAGATTAAGTATTATCTCTCCAGGAAGAAACCTCTAGAGCAAAGGTCTACAGAGGGAATTTGAGGTAAAAACTGCTAAAGGCTCAGAGTATTGTGTCAAAACCAGTCATGGGACCTTCCAATACCAAGTCAGATGTTGCTCAGGGATTTTGCATGCATGTGAGTGTGCTATAAGCATACAGATGATGGGATTTCACTCTTCCTGTCCCACCTGGTTTTGGGACTGCTTTTTGCCCAAGCACTTGATGCTTTCAGTGCCAGAGCAGGTGATTGGCAAGAGACTCATCCTAGAAGTGAAATGCATGGAAATGGCTACAAATCTCTGCAGAAAAAGGCAGGTGTTTCCTCAGGCTCAGATAAAGCTTTTCTCCCCTTCCCATTCACAAAGCTGTCCTGTATTATTTATTTATTTATAAAGCCTTTTTTTTAAGAAGAGCTTTTACATTATTTTCCTTTGCTCTCACAGTTCAAGCATGATTTAATATGTCAAAACTAGTTTGCTTATCTGGCCTTGACTGTCTTGCATACTTCCACTAAAACAGGGCAGTCATCCTTCCAGGCATGCTGCTGCCCAGACAAATGAAGTGTCACGGCAGCTAGGACCTGCTGGTGTGTTGTGACAGAAGCAGCATCCTCCGACAAAGCCAGCAGCGGGGAATTTAGACAGAGGTAATGCCTACAGACACAGCTTGGGTCAGAGCAGTGTGGGCCCACACAGGCAGATGCAGAGACAAGTTTATGCTTGAGAGACTTAATCGATCATTCATGTGTAAAGGCATTTCAGTCCAGATTGCGAGTCTAGCTAGCACCAAAGAAAGAAACCATCCTGTTGGTGCCTGTGCTGGTGAGCCTGGCAGAAATAGTACTTGGAGCCCTTGCTGCAAGGTAGTGCTGCCAGACTAATACATCTGGGTGCAGGTTTCCTGGCAGAAGTGAGTTGCAGTGTGATCTTGTGCTTTCTGTAGTCAGTGGGGATTTTATCATTGATTTTGGTGTGAGGGAGATGATAATCCTTTATAATATATTCTTAACAACTAAATGATTTCCTGGCCTAGATCTTTATTAAGTGTTGCACTGACTGCCAGCAAAGCACAGCCTATAGGGTAGAAATTTAGTTCATAATAATTGATGTAACTCAGATCAGATCTATTTCTCTGTAAATGGCCTGATCCTGATCTCCTCTAAACCTCCCAAATATCAGAGTTTCTGTCTCTTTGTGGTTGTTTTTTTCTCATGTCATGCAGGGGGACATGGGCTAAAGTTCATCCATGTGTTTCTGCCCTGTGCTCCATTGAAGAGAGTAGGGAAGAAGTTTTGAGTTATCCATCCCTCTTACTACAGTTTAAAACGTCATGTCAGCCCTTTGAGCCTACTTGCAGGACTTGGTGTGCCATAGGAAGCCTTCCCTAAGCTGCTGCTTGTGGTGCTGTGTGGTCAACTGACTCTTGCTCTGCACTGGCATCCTCATCATTGATGTCTTTGTGCTCTTGCCTCCTAGATGTGTCAGTAACATGATACCCAGCAGTCAGGTCAGACATCTGGTGCTTTTTTGCTAGTGTGCTATGTGGGGTTTGCACTCTCTGGTGTGTGGGATGGCTGCCAGCTGGAAATCTGGTGATTGGGGACAAGTGAAATGATTGTGTAAGTCTCATTGAATCAGCTCTGAACATGGCTAACAGCATCGACAAGAGCTGTGTCATCCTGATGGTGAAGGTGGTGATGCGCTGGCTCTGAAATGTAGCGTGTTAAGTGCACTGGTAGATGGGGGGCAGTGCCTCCTGCCAGACCCTGCCCTTCCAAAATATTGTAGGGTACTGTTTGGTTTGGCAACCTCACAGCAATTCCCAGGGCAGAAGGGTGCTTGAAGAGAGCCAAAAAGTCTGTTTCTTTTTGTTTTTTCTTCTGCAGGATAAGACTATGCTGGATCAGCCATTGTTAGATAAAGCATCTGGCCAGTGTTAACCTGAAAACTTGATCCCATGACTATGTAAACTTACAGTTGAATGTATGTTCTTACAAAAGGTGTTTGTCAAGATGCTTGTGCATGATGCTTTCTGTATCTTCGGTCATGCCTGTATGTGCAACTAGTTTGCTGCACTTTGTGCATGCTGTGCACATGACTGAGAACACAGTGCTTCTGATGTGGCATGTGTGTTTAATACCATGTGTAACTTCAGATAACAGGAAGATGAGTATTTTACAAGAAAAGACCAGCCCAAACTAGAGTCAGTGTTTTTAGGTGGAGGCATTTGCTTTTAGGTTGGACACATAAAAACATTAGCTTAAAGTTCCAGTGTTCATTTTCAGCAAGATTGTTGTAAAGCATTTTGCCACTCTGATCGAGGAGAAAGCTAGGCTGTGCAACAGTCATGCTGCAGTTTTATGTTCATGGGACATCTGAGTCTGCAGAGGCATTGTGGGATTTAGTCAGAGGCATGTTGTCACTGCCTGTGTGCTGCATGCAGATGGGTGAGGGCCGGTGGAAAGTCAAGCTAGTCCATTTCTCATTTTGCAGTCCCCTTCTGTGTTTTGCATTGTGTATGTGCATGCCAGCAGTGTGGGCTGTGAATACAGAGAAACAAAAATATTCTTTCTGAAAGTTTATTGAGCAAAGGCTTCTGGTTTAACAAATTCAAATTTTACATGTTCCAAAGACTGATTTCCAGATGCCATTGGGAAAAGTGTTGGGCCACATTCAAATTAGCCTTATTGTTCTATAATATCTTACTGGAGTACAAGGTTAATTAGTACCATAGGCAATATGCATTATTCATCACAGTAATCAGACTTTTCTGTTGGGCTGTTGTATGTTACAAATGTTTTCCCTTCCAATAACAAATCCTTGATATATTATTTTCATATTTAATCCTACCAAATCCTATTTATGATATATAAATTATGTGGGCACTCTGATGCTGATGGAAAACATTTCAGTTGTCAAAAGCACTGTAATTTTAATGTTTAACTCCTGACTTGCTTGGTCATAGACCTCCAGGACTATGGGAGGTACAAGATGATTTTATTAACATCCATCTTCAATCTGACTCAAACTGGGGATAGCACTAGTGATGTCAGTTTTACATCGGTAGTGTTTTCAATACCAGGAGTATCTCATTGCAGGCATGAAGTGCTGAGGTCATGTTGCTGCTATGGCACTGTGACAACTTGCAATATTCTAGCATAGATCTCAAGCATCTCCATTCCCACCCAGAGGGTTGCAGCTGGGAAAGGCTATTTCTTGCAGGTCTCTGTCAAGCACAAGGGCTAAATATGAAGTGCCCTTGGCTACCCCCCAGTGCCAGTGTCCCTGCCTTCTTCCAGGGTCCCAGACACTGCAAGCAGGAAGATGCTGGCTGGTGGGTTTGCCCAAGGTCTAGTGAACGGTGGCTTTTAGTTGCAAAGGCTGTTTGTGGTGCAGAGGGTTTGGCCTTTCTTTCTCAGTTCAAGAAACCAGCACTACTTCATCCTCAACCAGTAATGAGTCCACTAGAGAAGAGTCATGTAGGAGAAGAATTTACAGAGTGCTGTGATTCATCTGATCCTTCCTTTCCCTAAAGGCAAGCACTTTCACCCCTGAGATCCTGCTGCCTTCCTTGTCCAGCATTCTGGAGGCTGAGTCACGCCCATATCCTGAGATTATGGTGGTGCAGGTGCCTATAGCTTCCAGAGCAGCACGTGGAAAATGTGAGCTGCAGTGATCCCTCTCTGCCACAGTGCCTACTTAAAGAATAATATTAATTTGAAAGATCTTTGAGACGTCTTTCACTGCTGCTTTACAGCTCTGACATTATGCCCTGGCTGTCTTCTGGAGAAGCTTTCCAGCCTTCTGTCAGCTGTACACTTATGTATTAAGTGCACAGATAAGAGGAAAAACAGAGACACAAAGGCTGGGTGACTTGTTGAAGGTTCCACGAACCAATTTTGATAGAGTTGGGAGGCTCAGGCTTCCTGTTTCTGTCACTCTTGCTTCAAGATCATTAGCAATTCCTCTAATCTGTTTTACTCTCCTGAGAAGAATTTAGGCATGCACTTGCTTTCTAACATAAGATGGTGTAGCCTCCTTGCTCAGCTGGACATGTCTTGCAAAGTGATGCTGTCAGGGCAGTGCTGTCAGGGCCCAGGGGAGTGACTTGTACTGACATGGCTGGAGGATAAATACGGCAGAGTTTCACCTTAAATAGCCTGTGGCAACAAATCCACTGCACTGCACCAGCCTTGATAAAGCGATGGCGAGGAATGCTCGAGATTCCTTTGCGTTCAAATCAGTAAGTAAATATTTCCTGGCAACCCTGACTCACTTCCTTTCTGCCCCTCATGTTTTGTACGCGCATTGTTTTCCCTCACGGAGTTTCCCTTTAGGAGGAACAGAGCGCTTGACTTGGGTGACTGCTATGCTGCTTGCTGCCTCCTGGCTGGGACAGAGAGGAATTTCAGGGGCACAATTTTTGCAATCTAATGTGGAACACAATATTGGTTTTGTGTCAGATAACAGAAATTAACACATGCTTTGAAAATGAGTATTCTGCCGTGTCTGGGGCTTTCTGGGGCAGTTTGGTAACAGCTTTTCAGCAAGAACGGGCAGGTGGATAAATGCCTAAATTACACTTGTCTATCAAACAGCTGGCAAACACCTCTGGTCCTTGATTTAGGTGCTATTGTGATATAAACAAATGAGCAGTCACAGGAATGTAAAGAGGTGATGATGAGTATTATTCTTTTCCCCCGATTATTACCCACTGCTTTAAAACAAATAGCTGAGGTGCCTTTCAGGAGACCTCTGCTCTTGCATGAAACTGCATTTGTAGAGTAATTTGGATTGCTTCAGGTTAGAACAGAAGGGTACACACACAATGTTTGCTTAAAAGTTGATTATAGGCAGCAGAATAATAAGTAAATTGTACCTAAAATATAATTATGTAAATCACCAAAAGTGGAATGGCTTTGTCAGCTTAGTCTTTAAGAGTCTCATCAATAACTTATGAGCTTCAGTAAATGCACAGTGGTTGTATTTTACTTTGTTGCACATTGTTATGACATAAAGGCAAAGGAATTTAATTTTTTTAAGAAATCCCGGGGACAAAAGAAAAAATTCACAGCAATCATTGGTGTATAAATCTTGTGTTGTAGATCAGTGTGGCTCAAAGTATTAATGAGAGAAAATCTGTGGATGCTGCGTCCATAGATCTCTGAAATAGCTTGTAGGGGCAAAGACTAGACTCTGTAGCTGATAAATAATAGAAGAGCTTTGCTCCTCTCCTCCCCTCCCTTTTACATGACATGAAGTGCTACTTGGAAATAGTAGTATGGCATTCAGTCTGTATGGGAATATACCAGAAGTCATTGTTGTTCCAGAGAAAAAAATATATTTCTGTTATACTTTGATTTTTGGAGTAGTTGCTTTATAGGTCTGAGTCTGACAGGGAGAAAAAACGAATTGCCACAACTGTGGCATGGGTGGAAAGAGAGCCATGAAATTGGAGAGTACACATAAGGGGGAAAAAAGCTCATATTTTTTGCTTTGGCCACACAGCTTAAAAATACAAACAGCACATGTACCTGATGGCCCCACTGAAGGAAGGGGAGGTGTCCCACCAAGACGCTGCTCAGAAGGGAACTGGGGTTGGGGCACGACACACTAGGCAAGCTACTGACATGATGTTTGGCATGCATTGTGGTGACTCTGTGGTATCTTTTTCTGATACTTTTATTCCATAAATGTTTTACATCTAGTTATTAAAAGAGGATGTGGTGCTGATTGCTAGGTGGGACTGACCCATGATTTCCTGAATATAACCTCATAAGCTCAGGTTTATTATCTTTTCTTTTCTAGCACTAAAAAAAAAAATTTTTTTTTTCCCTCTAGTGACAGCAGGTGATTAACTTCTCCTAGATGCTACAAAACTGCCATGTTTAAAAATGTTTTGAATCTTCATTTCTTGGAGAAGAAGAATCAGGTCCTACTTTAAATAGCTTGTTTATGCTTTGTAAAAGGCAATAAAGGAAATGCCATTGTAAAGACCAGGAAATCATAGAACAACATAATGTTAGTAGCACTAACATGTGGCTCACATGGCCTTTCTAAAGTCAAAGGAGTTTTGTAATTGATGATGAAGGAAAAGGGCTGAGCTGTCAGTCTCAGTTGTGCTTCTTGTATACTTGCCTTTTTGGGATGGAATTCCCAGGGCTTTTCTCACAGGATCAAATACCTGTTGTACATAGGTGATGTCATTATCCTTATTTTAGTGATGAGGAAGCAAAGCAAAGAAGGAAATTGCCAAAATCATGTATCATTCAGTTGAAAATCAGGCTTCCCAATCTTGTACTTGTTAAACCACATGTCCATGAAGATACGATTACTGTTATTTTTTCTCATTAGTAAGTGTAGACATGTATCTCCTATATTTTAGCTGATCTTCAGTGACTTGCTGTCCTGTCAGTAGTTTCAGTGATGTGGTTTGTAGTTTACAGTTGAGGAGTTTTTTTCCACACACTTAGGCCAAGATTTCCACTGTAGCTCAGACACTTTATTGCATTTTTGTATCGCATGTTCTCACAGTCTACAGGATGTTCTCAACTAGGTTAGAAAAGCTAGAGACAGGAGAACATCATTGATTATGAGTATTTCATTCCTAATGTCTTAAGCTGTTGAGGAAATAGGAGATATTTACCATGTTACATAAATTCTACTACAAATTACATGGTATTTCTAAATGTGTGTATCTTCCCTTCTAGAAAAGGCTGGATTAAATACTTCACTCTGTCATGACTTACTAAAAAGAATGATTTTCAGCCTTTTCTCTTTTGCTGAAGCACCAGATTCTAAATATATGTTCCAGTGTTTGATTTAAAATAGCATACCACAGTGGATGGTGTTTCTACATACTTAATTATCTCTTGCAAAGAGAGTGAAAGCAGATCAGTGCCTTAGAAAGCAACATGCCTGTTTTGCATCCTGTGACAACAGGATTAGATCTCTTCCTCTCCAGTAAAAATGAAAACAAAAGCTTTTACTTTCTTCATGCAAAACTGGCAATCTACTGTTCAGACAAACCCCCTCAGATCTGCAGCTTCTGCAGTCAAAAGATTATCAAGCCAAAACATACAAGTGCAAAGTTTCCAATAAACGATGATTATCTAGAGTGTAGAAGTGAAGACTGGTGTGAGCTTTCAGTTCTTTCAGTTGCACTGTTTTATATCATAATGCTATCAGGATATTTCATTGTACACAGAAAGGCAAGGGAATAGTAAAATATATGTGCTAGAATTCCCCTGTGAGGGTGAGTTCCCTGAATTTATCAAGCTTGCTGGTGTGCCTCCAGAAATTTTCCCCCAAATGATGACTAGTTCTTTAATTACACTTAGAGCTGTGGTGTTGGTGGTGCTTGAAACTACAGATTGAATTTAGTAATGTAAGTGTCATTAATCTGGTGAAATAAAAATGCCGAGTTTTTTAATAAGGTCTCAATTTAATGTTTTTAAATGCTCTGAAGAAATTTAATGCTAAACCGTCTGATATAAATCTGCTTGGCTCCTCTGTAATTGTCTCTCTCAAGCATGTACCTTTCTTCAAGGAAACTTGGCTCACACTAATTTCAAAGATGTTTACTGCCTTCATGAATGTGATGGACTTTCACTTTTATTGTTAAAACTTGTTAACATCAAAGGTGACCAGGCAACTGAAGTGGCAGTGTTATATGGTACTGATTGTCCTGTATTTTCTTGTAGAGTACTACAGAGAAGCCCTGGTCTTTGTTATGTTCTAGGTGCCTAGAACCTGTCTCAAAGAGTTTGTAGGTTTGATTCTTACTGTCTTTTAAGTCTTACAGGTAAGTGTTTGGCTGGTGTTTTGGGGGACTTGTCTGTTACACAGACTGTGCCTTTATTTTTTGATCTTGTAAATGGAGGTATATCAGTGCCACTGCTTGATCTTGCTGGTTGTAAGGCGTTGAGAAATGAAGCTTTGTAGCTGCATCAGCCTGGCACATTGAGGTTTCATGCAGTGCTAAATGGAGTAGAAATATGCCATTGTTTTCATGATTACATTTGTTTATTTCTAAATAAGCTTGTCTTTTTTTTTCCTGTGGCACTTTGTTTTTTTTGTTTGTTTGTTTGGTTGGTTTTTTTTAATTTTTTAGCCAAACATACTTTTTGCAACAAATGATCAAATTGATATTTCAGGTGAGAAAGGGAGAGCATTACTTGAGTTCTAATATATATTAAACATGCTGGATTGTCATTCTTTCTTATGGAAATGTTGGTGGCATCTTCATTAAGCTGAAGTTCATTCAACTTCTGTGGACCTGTCATCATTTAGGCTGGTGGAAAGTGAGTCCAGATGAACTCCCTTCCATGCTTAGTCTCCTTGTATGGGACAGCTGATAAGACCTTACCCCTGGGGGTCAGGATGGAGCTGCTTGCCTGTCAGTAACTGTATTTAGCCATCCTAATAGTAAATATTGTGGTTGAGAGGCAGTGCTATTCACAGGGGAGCTGAATCATTGCAGTTGTTCAAGAGCAACAAAGAGCGGAAACTGAACCAGCCTTGAAGATGAATCGGTGCTGTGGTCGTTAAAAAGATATACATTTCCCATGTTTCACGTAGGAGTCGGCATTGTTTTCCCTGGGGATTTTTATCAGTCTGTAAATAAAAGATGCTGATGGTTTCCTTGGGGAGCAGCTTAAGGTCTGAGAACGTTGCCATCAGATACTCCTCATTAGGCAGTGGCTGGCATAAGGGAAGGCGGGTAGGGTGCGGAGTGTTGGCGCTTTTCCTCTCCCTGAGTCACCCCTTCCCTTTTCACAGCTTGGGGTCCCATGGTCTAGCTGAGATGAGGGAATACCTGTGGATCAGCATCTCCAGCCGTTTGTGGGGGCAGAGGCGAGAAGGGTTCTTGGGGATTTAATGCTGTGTGAAGTTAGAGAAGTTCAAATAAATACTGTGTCTCTTGGCACGGGGCAGGGAGCCTGCATATTTGCAAGCATGGGGCTGGTGGAACACGGATGCTCCTGGGTACCATGGTGCAGTTAATGAGCACTGCTGCTTTTCTTCCATCAGTATGTGAGCAGCTTGGCAAGTAGGCCAGGGAAGATGAGGGGCAGCTCATGAGCCCAGTCGCTGTCCTGCTCTTTAATTATTACTGTTTTCAAATCCCTTTCAGTATTCACAGCTCAATTTATGTGCTAATTGGCCCTTTTAATAATCAAAAGATAGAGACTACAAAAGTCGGGATGTGCGTTCTCCCGGCAGTGCCGCTGCATAGCTGTGATAAATTATCTGTGGTGAATGTTCTATTGCCTTGTGGCACTTGGCCTCTATCAACTGGCACGTTTTCTGCTGGGTCTGGTGGCCTCCAGTGTGAAAGCTGGTCCAGGAAGGAAAAAAGCTGAGGAGAGAGTGGCTACTGAGTGCTGTGGTGCTGCTAGAGCCAGGGGGATGCTGCTTCAGGAGCATGTTTCTGCTGCTGGGGATGGTGATAGAGGAGTGGAGACCATGCAGCTCCTTCCCCAGATGGTGGGTGAGGAGCTTAGTGAAGAGTGCATGTTGAAGTGAATTATCCATAGCTTCTAAGGTACAAAAATAGGATTCTTCATTTTCACCACCTCCTTTGGCTTCCTGTGTCTGCCTCCTGCTCCTGTCCCCCATGAGATCTGAGGCAGAGTGAAACCCGGCTTCCTCAGTGTGCCTGGCTCTTCCCTCTGCCATCACATACACCACGGCATTTTGCTGGAGCTGCTTGAAATGCAGCTATATTTATCGAGTACATATCTGCTCTCATTCCCTCCCACTCACCCTCTGCTACGTTGTGCTGGGCCCTGCTTTTAATTGCAAACCCCCTCACTTGTTCTTAGTGCTTCCACCTCCCCTCTCCCTCCTCCTCAGTGCTCCTGGGGGTGGGAGAAGCCCCCTCCTGCACACTACAGCACTTCCCATGCTCTTCCAGGCCCATGAGTGAGGAAGCTGTTCTGTGGTATCCGTGTTGGGAAGGGGCAATGTACATGGATATAGGTTGCCTTCTGCCCTGGTGCCAGATTGCAGTGTCCCCAGAGTCCTTTGCAAGTGGAGTCATTGCCTTTTTTTGTGTGTTTGGGGAGGTGGGTGGGGGGCTGGGGACAGGACATGGGCAGGCAGTTTTGCTCTGATGTAGCTGTGTGTGCAGGAAGAAAGGAGATGTAACACCCTTCCTGTCCCTGACAGCATCCCAGGCAGCTCGGATAGGTTGAGTGGCAGGACCTGGCATCTGGGCTCCTGTTACCAGATGAGTGAGTGGGACTGGACAAAACCCCAGCCTCCCCATTGCTGGAGAGTGTGCACATAGCAGGATGAGCTCCAGGGGGTGATGGGGGAAAGGGGAGAGCTTGAATTGGGTGATGGATGCCTTTTTGTTATAAAGAATGTGAGTTTGCTTTTTCTAGAGCTTTTTCACAGGTGCACATTGAGACCAAGGAGTGTGGCTAAGATCTGAGCCTTTGAGGATGTCACGTCCTCTGCTTTTTACAAGAAAATGGCACTTACGATTGTGCCTCATTGCTAGTTTACTTCTAAACTGCTTTTTTATTTTGTTGGACTATCACAGAGTTAATAAACCTTTTTCCACGGAGGTGGCTTATGATGTTCGTCCTGCTTATCTGGAGTTGAGAACTATCCATTTGTACCTTTGGAAAAGTCAAGTAATTTTGGTGCTTTAGCTTCAGGAAATATTACTGTGTTGCTTGTGAGATGCTAAGAAACTTTTTCCCTCCCGGGTGTTTTCCTTCCACTAATAACTGGTCAGTCTCCAAGGCCAGCCCTTTAGAGAGAAATCATACTGTGCATTATTTTTTTTTTTAATCAGTTGACATCATTGGCAAGGGATGTTCACTATGAAAGAAATAAGCAAACATTCTTTTTGCTCTTTATGATAATAAAATTGGTAATAGAGTCTTGAAGTAGAAATGGTTTTCTTAATTTCTTGGTAAGTTTGTGGAAAGTGAAGTGGAGGTTATCTGATTTGTTAACAGGGCTTGGAAAACTGCCTTTGGAGATGCTGCTATCCATTATGGCTGCGTGTCTGTGCAGAAATAAAAGTCTACAAAAATAACCAGATGCACCTAGTACATTGAAAACAACAGTCATGATACTGCTTCAAATAACACGCTACTGAGGGTTCTTGCTGGAGGTGAAATAAGATATAACACGGGAGAATCAAGCGTGTTGAAAACTGAGATAGATAGATAGATAGATAGATAGATAGATAGATAGATAGATAGATAGGTGTAATGCGTAATTACTTAAAAATATCTTTTATCTTCTCCACAGGCTTCAATGAATCAGGATTTTATGGGCTTTTTCTAAAACCAGTAATTTTCCTTTTTTTAATTCTGTTTTCACAGAAAGTAATGAACTTGAACACAAGCTGATTTGTTTTAAGAAAGCTTCAACCCTGTTAACTAGGAACATAAAGAATTTGTGCTGACAGTGTTATGAGCCCCACTTGTGTATAGCTCATGGTTTTCATGTTAACCTGTCCTTTGGCTTTATCTGTTTTCTGGTGGGAGGGGAAGATCTTTGCATCCCTAAAAATGAGCAGTGCTTAGTAGAACAAAACCAATAAATTATTAGAAAGCAGTATTTGTCAAAAGTGATCAGGAGACAGAGTTCGGTGGGTTTTTCCAGCTCTCCCTGAAGACAGAGACAGATATATATAGTGGGTGGCTGGGGCAAGTCTGGTGTATGAGTCAAGCAGCTGAAAGGGAGATGTCTTAGCAACATCCACTCTTGGAGACAGATGTAGCTTGAGACATGGGCTTAAACTTGTTTAATATAGGCTCATCCTGGAAAAGAGTAAATCTCAGGCTATACGTATTGGTTTGGGTTTGGGAGAAAAATGTAGAAAAAGCCTTGGGGTTTAGCAACCTGTGAGGCTTTCTCTCACATAATCTTTTCATATTGGCTGTTTCACGGAATGCAATTTATGAAACGGGATGGTTTTAGGAGGTTGGTATTTGTTTTCAATTGATAGGTCCCAGTTTGTCTCAAGCCAAGAGTGACCAGATGTAATTACCATATGGTGGCCATACATAGGTAGTTATGGGAGTGTGGGGAAAAGGAGATGAGTAAATGGGTATAGTGTTGGCTGTGTGTTGTTGCTGCTTGCAGTTATCAGTATCACAATATTGCAAATGTATGCATGCAGAAATTGTGCAGTTTGCTTGAAAAACATCAATTATAAATCCTACTTATTTGTTGAATTCTTTGATTTGCCTCACAGATTTTGAGCCTTTAGTTTTCATTTTCAAGCTTTGCTTGGCAAATGTGAAGCCTGCAAACCTAATTAGAAAAAGAAGGATGGAGGTTGTGATTCTAATGGGTCATTTAACGTAAAATAGCAAGTATGATGAAAATAAGAGACCTGACAAGAGTGGCAGGAAACTATAAACAAACCTTTTGCAGCTGATACTACTTGCTCAATACTCCAACTGAGGGGCTTGCTCCAGAAATAACTGTGTTATATTTTCTTACTTGAGTTTGCCACTAGGTGAGATAAGATTAATATAATAAAACCCATTTGGATTTAACGTTTCAGTGCTTTGCATTTAATGTCTTTTTCATCAGAGGGGTGAACAACTGTACCCATCTGTAGATCTACCTTGCTGTCTGCATCAGTAATAGTCTCTGAGAGGACTTGAAATAATAGAGGTGAGTTTTGGGAATATGTACTGCTTTTACCTAGGCTATATGAATTCTCCACTGGAGAAAAACAAACATTAGTCCCCAGTGCTGCTGTCACTTCTCTTGCAGCAAATTAAGATATTATCCGTAGTGTAGTAAATTATTTAAGATCAATGCACTTGGCAAGTTCTTATCTCGTCCAGTAGGCTGAAGATGAAAAATTGTACAGCATGTTTCCAAATGAAGTGTTGCATATGTGATAAATAGTCATTAAATTGTGCCTCGCAGATGACATCATACCTAATAATACATTAGGGGTATTTGTATCTGTGCAGCTCCCAGGAGTTAATTATTTTGTCAGCTAGTACTGCCTCATGAAAATGGCAGATTTTTTTTTTCACCAGGGCCAGGCCGCTAGCTATTAAGAAGAAACTAAAGCGGACATGTTAGCGGGAAATGTGGTGCTGCAAGGCCAGTGTAGGCAAAGTGAATACTTGGAAGTTGTAGAGAACCTTGGGGCTGATGCTTTTTTCTCTTTATCTTGCTGATGGTATCAAATGACCAAAGTGAAAAGCAAATGTTCAGCTTTAAAAACTATAGGGAACAACAGACATTTTCTAAATGGGGGCATGCATCTCCAAGTTGAGCACAGGCTTAATGCTTGTATACTGATGTGCCTAGAAAGAAGATTTTAGCTTTTTTGATTTATATTTGTTAGCTACCCAGTCACTAATGGTGTCTACGTGAAATTCCAGACTCAGTCCAGGTTAGAAGCTGCTCATGAAAAGTTGAAAGCTGCACCCAACTGTAGTACTATTGTTTACACATTGAGTTATACTTCATATATCCCACTATTGGTATTAATCCACAAGTAGTCATTGTACCTATTTGTATCATATGTGGCATATATCATATATGTCTTAAATGGTTTAGCCTTATTTTAGAAGTGTTTTTCTGTTTCCTATGAATGATAGTGCTGAACACTTCATTATTTTGGGGAGCAATGGGCATGTATGAATTACAGCAATCTTGCCTGGACTTCTTTGCAGCAGTTCCAAGTCTTGACATAACCCATAGTTTTTGAAGCTGTAGTTTTGCCTTGAGCTCTGTTATGTAAATGTTTGAGCACTTTCTCTCCTTCCTTCTTTAAAAGTTCAGCTTTAAGACTTTATACTGGGTTGGAGGTGGTCTCTAATCCCCTTCTCAAAGCTCACCTCTGGCAACCCCTGGAGATGCAGACCGCTCAAGATGTCTGCAGCACAGTCTCTTCCTGCACCGATCTCCATGATGGTGCACTGCAGTGATGGGGAGCTCCAGGCACCTCATTAGCTTGAAACCCTGTCCCTCATCACAGTCTTTCCTTTGGTGAGAGTTGTTTGTAAAGTTTCCTCAAAAACATCTATCCAAGGTAGTTTCTGCTTTTTGTGTTTTCCTGAACACAGGTGTTAAGGTGGCTGTATCCACTAGATATTGTGTGAATGATGTTCTAAAGTTTAAATAGGCTCATAACCTACTTGAAATCCTGAAGATGCTGATGCAAGCTGGATCCAGTACTGAACTGGCAAAGGTGAAAGTGTGGAATAAAGATGAAGCAGAAGTTTTGACCTTGGTACATCCTTGTTTGCTGCCCAAACAATCTGTATGTGTCCAAAAGCCTTTTAGGCAGTGAAAACTATCCAGCAGTAGAGTATGGTCAGAAAATGTCTGAGTAAAGAATGCTTTAAAATGGGAATTTCTTATGATAAAGAAACACTTGTCTTGATTAAAGCAAGAATATCAGTTGAAAATATTTGTGACTTGGATGACCTTCACCTCTGGACTCTGTTTGCTGTGCAGAGTGTTTCAATTGCCTATATTCTTTGCATCTTTCACTACAAAGGGTGCTGAATGCCTCAGTTAGTCTTAGAGGCTACCCAAATCGGTCTTAGACTGTTTTGAGACTGGTTGCAGTGTGACCTAGAGAGATCCCCTGCAGTAGAATATCTTTCTAAGAGGAATGCAACAGGTTTTACTGAAGCATCCTGGTGGGATGAAGGAGAATGAGAAGTGTGCAGTGCTCACTGATGAGCAGAAGGACTGTGAGGAACCATGCTTATGGCACAGGCAGCATTGGGGACCATGGTGCTTGTGGGAGTGGGCATGACTAACCAGCAGATGCTTCTGGCCATTTCTGTGCCAGGGGTTTTCCTAGCTGCTTCTCCACCATTGTGAATTAATTTGGAGAAGTGATGCCTTCCGTGATTTTACTCAAAAGAAGGACCTGATAATTGTGTTAAATTGATCCTGCAAACAGTGGGGAGTGATGTCAGTATTTTCCATCTTCCCACCTTCACAGTCCCAGGGCCTGTGTTTCTGTGAGGACTTCCTGAAGCCCTGAGAGTTGTCACCCAAAATAACTCAGTGCATCTGTGAATTGAGGATTTAACAACTTTGCATGCTTTTTGATGCCATTGGAAGGTTTTCTTCTTGATGGCTCTGCTGTTGGCTACTCTGTCCCTGGACAGCCCCTTGTTTTAGGTCATGAAGCCTCCCAAGCAGATGATATGCTTCTGGGCTTCTGTTTTCTGTGGGGTTGCAGGGAAGAGACTCTCATTGAAAGGGAAGGGCCATCTGAGACCCTCCCCAGCCTCTTCCTTCAAGTAGGTAGGTGATGGTTTTATGGTAAAAGTAATTAGGAATTAGTGTGTTTGAAGTGGGTGGTGGTTGTGTCACTGGCCATTAGCAGTCACCTCATCCATTTGCTCTAAACTTGCCTTACCATGTGTGAATACAAAAGCTGATCTATTTATTGAATCTTTCTTGCTTTAACTGTGTAATTCAGTCATCCTTATAAAACGCTGTTAGTCTAATTCCAGAAACATGCTTTTGAGCTCTCTCAGGGTTTTCGAGTGTTTCTATGAAGAAGGGTAAAAAGAGAAGGGGAGAGTGTGGGAGCTGAACCATGGTTGCAAGCCAAACAGAAGTATACGTTTTGAGAAGGAATTTTTAGGATGAGAGGTAGGATGGTCTCAAGTGGCTCATTCAGAAACCAGTGGATATCTACCTTTTTGATGCTGTGAAGTATTTTTTGTTTGGAATTTAAGGACTGCAGGGAGAAAACGTAAGAATGAGAAATAGTGGCTGGTATGGTGGGAGATAGGGTTTTGTAAAGGAGCTTCTATAAACTGGGAGGAAACTCATTACCTAAGAATAAAGCAAGGATATATGTTATCCTTACCTGTTAAAACGTTTTCTTTTGTTACCCATGGCTGGATTTAGTTCACTGCAGTAGTGTTTTTAAGAACAGCCTTACAGGAATATTACAGCTACCACCCACTTTAGGCAGCACACCTACTTTTTGGCAGTATTGCTGACAGTAAAGAAAACAGTGTTTTCATCATGCTTGTGTTAGTGTGGAAATTGTTTGCATACTTCAGTGCTAGCAATACAACTATAAACTATGTTCAGAAAACATGACCTTTGAAATATCCTTAGTTTTGCCCCTTTTTGCATGTTTAGTGTGCACTGCTAATCTTTCTTTCCCTAAAACCTTGTTTTAGGGAAACGACATGTAAGACTCGAGTAGCAGTCACAGATATTGCCATATTCTGCTTCCTGTGTGTCTATTTTCTGTTGCAATGCTCAAAGTGTCTTAGGATATTATATTATTTTTCATGTTGTAATTAGTTTCTCTCTGGGTAGATGTGGGGTTTTTTTGCTCTTATGTATTATAGTCCTGTGTCTTTGTTCTGAAAGTGTAGTGCAATGATTCATGGTGTTCTGAGAAGGAATTGAAGCCTTATATCTGTAGATATTTTTGAATTTCATGCATGGTGTTTTGAGAGAAATTACAGTTGACCTAAACTTTTGAGAACTTTTTAGGATCCCAGTTGGAGGGTTCTTCCCTGTGACTGGTCTCCCAGCAAAAGCTAAATCCCCATAATCAGAAAACTGGAGCTGTTTTCAGGTCCTTATGTTGACCTCTAAAAAACATAGTTACCAGATTTTGCAAATCGTACCTTTTTTTCCAATTCAGCCCATAAAACATCAGTGTTTCTTCCTATATTCTTTTCTGGCTAGAAAATACCTGTGCAGGATTGATGGCAGAAAATGCTGTTCTCTCCATGCACTCAGAGGAAGCTGAGAAGGGAGGAGGTTTTCAAATCAGAAGCCAAGTTTTAGAAACTTCTCAGTAACATGTAATGCTCATGGAGACGGAAAGCTTGTGTCAGGATGTGCGTTAGGCCTTTGAAGATTGTCTGTAGCTGCACTGTGTTGCAGGGAGCACTTAAAATGCCTGGCCAGAGGTTTATATTGTTAGTATTAAGTCAATTCTGTGCTTAGGAAACATGGGCTGGGACTGCATGTGTGGGTCTTCTCACTGTACTTGCATGCTGTGACTGTCTGAACAGCTAAAGCCTGTGCTGGGTACTCAGAGCCCCTTGTCTTGCCCATTAAATTCAGTAAAAGTGAAGGTGTTCTCGCTTTTCAACAAAGGGAACCTAAACCATCTTGTTCCTTGCCAGATTGGTTAGGGAAGGGGGAATGATTAGGTGAATGAGGGGAGAGATCTTCTATTTCTGTGGCTACTTGCACAGCATTTCCACATGCTGAAATGCAGCCAGAATTCAAATAAAAATGAAGTACTACTGGTTTGGAAAAAGAATAAAATTCTGATCTTTTTCCACTGTTGTGACAAGCAACTGGAGAAATAGCTGAAGTATTCAAAGGAAATGTTGATGCATCATCAGGACAAAACATAAAACAATAGTTCTTGAGTTGACTACATCCATGTTTTGACTCCTGTGCAGTTGCCCTGATGGTCAGACTTAGTATTCAAGTAAGTAGAAGTTGCTAGAGCACAAGATCTTTTTCTACTTGGGTCACTTATGTAGGTGCCCAAATAAGCATTGAGAAGACTAATTTCAAGTGAGTCTTGCAAAAGGCGGCATGAGGGCAAGATTGTATCAACCTCTGAAAATTCAGTCTTGGTATGGAGATTTACAGCTGGAATGTGTGGTTGAGAGCAGATTTTTAGGAAGATGCACAGCCTGGTTTCTGAGGACTAACTAGGAAGTGCAGGGGATTAATGTAAACTTGAGGAAGGCATCTCGGTATGCTGTGAACATACCTGTCTCTGCGCAAAGAGTAGAGGATGGGATGTTTAAAGGAGTGCTTCTGACCTTGGGCAAGACTCTTTTTCCACCTGTTTCCCACCTTTTTGTCAGTTCAGCCTGCTTCTACCGTCTTTTGGGGCAAAGCATACCAAATGGCATGGAGATTTCCTGACCTTATATGGGGCATATCAGTACTGCTATATTACACATAACAGTATGCTTGGCACTTGATTTTTGCCTACCCATCTGTTTGCCCTTGCTAATGCTAGCTATCATCTGAGAGTCCAAGAGCATTTCTGCCTTATCCTGGGCATTTGCATCCATTAAAGTATTAATGATAAGAAGGGAAGGGCGATGAGCAGTTGGAAAACGAGATTTGCAATTAGTAGTAGGTGAACCAACAGAGCCTGGAATTTGCTGAAGCTCCTGGGAGGTGGTCAGACCTGTTCTCATGCATGTGCTCCCCATGCAGCAGCACACAAACACTGGGGTGCCACATGGGCAGCCCGGGTGGCTAATATTTATTGAAAATGAACAGCCTGTGAAATTGCTGTGAAAACACTGCATTGTGGAAAGGCTGTGGAGAGACCCGAGGGCAGCTGTTGGGACGAGACATCACAGATGCTCCTTTGGAAATGAGTGATTTGCTGCCGAAGAGCAGCTTGGCTCGTTTGTGGAGCGTGCCCTTGGCACTACCCAAACAGGAAAATCCACTGTGCTGGCGGCTTGTGTTGTAGCAGGATGGGGTTGACAAGTTAAGTGCTTCCCTTGGAGTTTTTACAATAGGACTTTCAAATGCTGCCCAACAATGCTGAATTGGTGAGCTGATAGCACTCCTTACTGCATTATGGAAAGCCACGTTGCTGTGTATTTATTTGCTGCCTGTCTGGCCTTAATCCTGAATTTTACAATATTTATAGATCAAAATCAGGGGAGGAGGAAGGAAGGATTTGAACTTCTTCAGATTCTAGTGCAGTGCAGAAATTTGCCCTGGTTCAGTAATTTTAAAATGGTGTACACAGACATAAAAGCAATACTTCGCAACTGGACATTTTATGACTCCATATTAAAGCCTGAGCTGAGCTGGAATCAAAGACTTTTTTTCCTAATATAAGCAGTTATCTTGAGATGCTCAAGTCTGAGAGTTTGTAAGTCCAGCCATTAACTACCTTAAGAGTTAAGGGAAGAATGTTAGCAGCAGATCTTGAAAGACTCCCGCATCTCATCAGGGTTACTGCTGGGATGCGTTTTCTTCCAGGTTCATGTGCTGCTGAATGTGTCCACACTCCAGCTCAGAGTCTGGTGAAGGAGCAGGTAGCTGTGCTGACCTGAGCTATGGCCACATTGCCAGCCTGCGGTGTAGCGTATTCTGGAGTCTGTTGGCAGATGGGGTCAAATGAGAAAATGAATGTAGGCAGCTAAAAAGGGATTCAGATGGTCTGGGGCTGAAATTACAAATCCCTTCCTCACGTTCTCTCCATGCAGCAGTGTCATACTCTGGAGGTACCAGACCTTGTTAGGTACCTCCTGATTTGAACTGAAAAAAAATCTAGGGCCCCTATAGTTATTCCTCTATGGAGCAAGTTTATTACATTATTATGCTGCTGAGAAATGGAGACCACCAACACCAGCAGACCAGTCTCCTCATATAAAAATAGGAATGTGCTTTTGCCGCCCAGACTCCTGGAAGTCCTCCTGGTGCCTGGGGGAGACAGGGATGCTCCTTGTAGCTGAAGGGTTTGTCTTCTTCCTGACAGAAGGTTAGGAAGTGCTGCTTTGGGGGCATGATTGAAGGAAATTGGATTCTCTAATTGTGTTTCTCTCCTTAGATTGTTGGTATTTCTTATCTGTTTAAACTTGATGGGTTGTGTTAGGTTTGTTCTGTAAATAGCTCCTTCTCCTGTACTGTTGTTGCAAAGTTAAATAGTTAAATAGAGTTAAATAGCAAGTCACTCCAAAGTGTAGGACTGTGGGAATTGCTAGAATTACAGGTAGTTGTAATATCTTTTAAAGTGGGTCTGCAATACCAATCCAGACTTCTTTCTCTTTTGGTTATTTTGACATGAGAGGTTTTTTCTGGAAATATTTAGCTTTTTCTGGCCATTTTGTAACTGTGCAGGAGTCATTGGGCATATTTCCTTCATTTTTGCCTGTCATTGGAAAAAGTCTACATCAGTAAAAGCTCATTGTAGGTAACTAATAACCTTCAGATATTTGCAGCTAGGAAGTGCTATAGAAAGTCTGCATCTGAGCTGTTGTATGGAAAAATAGCATGCTTTTACATTAAAAAAAAAAAAAGTATTTAACCTTTTATAGAACTCTCATTTATTTAGGTCATCTGTTATGAGGCGGGGGAAGCTATTACCCCTGCTATCTTCATGCTGCTTGTGATTTATTTTCAACTTAAGTATCATGCTGGCATCACACAGGACATTTACGGTTCTGAACCAAGATGCCTCCCTCCCTGCTTGGTGGTAATGCCCTATCAACTCCAAATGGCAATTAATGCTGTTTCCCCAAAATGACTTCTGCAAAAATAAAGTGTAATTGGAAAGTAGTTGCCCATTACAGTGATTTATCTTGTCAGTGACTGATTTGTTATTTAACTCTAAAACATTTTATTGATGTCTTTGGAAAGTGACTACGTGACCTAAGTAAAAATGTTAAACTTATTAATCATGGTAAGTTTTCTCTGCTGGGTTTACCACATACATGAATTATGCAGCTTGTAAAACAGGCTGTTTATTATTCTAAGAAAATACAGTGCTGTACTACAAGCAGCACATAGTTTTAATTTTATTAGTGTTAAAAATAAAAATGTTCAGTGGGTAAAAAGGTTAAGTGCAAGTTCTTGGTTCATTTTTATAGAGTCCCTTTGAAGATAAAGATGCTATGTCCATAGTGAATAGTATTGTTGATGTTAATTTCCAGAACCTGAAGTTCTTACTAAGTTGCAACTGAGAGGACAATCACCTTTTCCTCCTGAAAACACCAGGGGTGATGGATTGCAACAGTTTAGGCCTTTCTGGGCCTTACAGATTCCAAAATCTCTACAAATTTATTATCTTTAATATAAGAAAATAGCTTTTCCTTTACCTTTCTGGTGGAAAGCAGTATGACTAATGATGCTAGCTCCTCTCATTGCTGCAAGAGTAGTAACTGTGAAGGTTGGTTTTGAAAGTGTAGATGCCAGGCTTGGCTGAGTTGTGGTGTTTCTCACAGAAGTGGGTAGAGTTAAAGAAAAAGACCTGGAATATTTCTGTAGAAGTAAGAAAAGGAGAGGGAGTGCAGCTGTGCTTGTAATGAATTGGTTGAGATGCCAGAAATGAGCAAAATGGCATTGCAGATCCGTGGAGGAAGAGTGGCTGTATTGAAGAGGACCTGAAGGATAATGTCTTTCTTGAGTCTCTGCTGTCCAAGATTGTGTTCAGCTACCTGCAAAGAGGAGTCAACTCAACTTGAAATAAATTTTCCCTCCAACTGGAGTGTTTTCTGGGACTAATGGGGAAAGATGAGTTTGAACAAATTTGTTTTGTACATAGTAGTGCTTTGTGTGAGTCTCTCCTTTGCAATTCATCCTTCTTGTGAGAGCTCTTCACATACGAGAGCTGCAAATGCAGGCAGTCTCAGGACAGGAACCTTGACCAAACTGAGGGACGAAAGTCAAAACACAGGTGGTGAAAGCATCAGACCTCTCCTTCTTGGACCAAGCCACCTGGGAACAGAAAACTTGGTCACTCACTGAAACCGGACAGACAGAAATCCTGGCATTAAAACAAACAAACAAACAAAACAGAGCAAAGTTTTTGATACTAGTTAAAAGCAAACCCCATGGTTACAAAATGGCTTCATTTCCATGCAGTAAGGGGTCCTCCCAACACTTCTCTTGCTGCATTGCAGGAGGAATGAACATCACGCCATACCAGAGTGAGATTTTTTGATTTCCAAGTCTGATGGGGACATCTGAGAATGGACAGAAACTTTGACATAATCAAATTGGTATTTATTACTCACCTGTTTGTGCTCCATCACTGGGGGATCTGAGCAGCTTATTTACAAGACTGTCCACATCCTCTTTCTCCTGCCAGTCCCCTGTGTCACTGCAGTGATAAGATGATGCTCTGATTTGGGTCTTGAAGACATATGTGTGTTAATATCCTGTTGAATAAAAATGCAGCTCTATAGAACTTTTTCTAATTTCCTTTTATCTGCAATGCCCAAGACATATTATATGATCTCATTGTATTTTATTACCTTACTCTTCTTAATTTTTATTTTATTCATAACCAAAACATAAGATGAGCAGAAAAGATGAAGATCAAATACAAAACTGGCAACAGATACAGAATTTTGTAACATGAAATAGGAAATTTCGTGCTATTAATATTCAGTTGCAGTGGAAGCAAGTAGGGTGAGTTGGTCAGGGGGGAGAGAAATCCAAAAGATGTGGGAAGAGCACTGGACTTGGAAGGAACTCTTCTGCCTGAGTGTCTGGATCATGAGATTGTCCTCAAAGCAGCAAAATAGCTGGGAGTGATGAAATTTACCAACATTTATCTTCACGGTGGAAATCCTTTATATTTTTTTCTTAACTGGGATAACAGACAAATAAACCTTGTGCTTTTTAAGAAAAAAGCACTTCAGGAATTTGGCCTCTGTCCCACTGCAGATCCAGGAGAGCAAAGTTCTTGCTGGTCAAGATTCACAAACTACCTTGTGTCATTCCTCACCCATAAATAATATTCCAGATGAGATGGGCTCTGCACAGGGCATGCATACAGAACTGTCAGCTTGTATTTGGTCCAAGCAGGTGCCAATCTGTGCTGTAGCTGAATGGGGGGAAGCCAAGCTGTATCACATCTTGAACATTGACACTGGGATAGGCTCGGACCAGGGCATAGCTATTTTTGTGTGAGGGAAATCCGTGAATGCCTAATGAGGAAGTAAAATATTTTGGTTTTGCAACATACTTCAATTTGTGAGTTGGATAGCAATGATGTAAAAGACACAGTCTCCAAATTTTTGCTTCTCTTTCAGTTGTGATATGATCCTTGAGTGCAAACTCAGGGTGATCTGGTATCAGCAGGAAAGACTGAAACATATTAATACTCACATATCTGTGCATCTACTGACACTTGCAGAGTCTTTTAACAGGAGGCCCTTAAGCATCGGTCCCGAAGTCTACATTTTAAATGGTAACCATTAAAATTAAGAGATTTGAGTTTTTTTAAGTAGGCTCGTCTTGTTTGGTTCAGAGCCATTGCTCAAGATGTTTCTGGGGGTTACTGATGGCTGTTGTGGCTTCTGGCATTTAACATTGGCCAGGTCATGGCTGAGGAAGTCTTTTCCTGTTGTCTATCTGGCTGTAATGTGTCTGTGTGGTTTTGCTCCATGAGGGGCTCTTGGCAACCCATGCTCCCAGCTCTGCAGAGCTCCTTGTGGTCACCTTCTCAGCAGTGCATGGTTCTGATTGAATTGGTTCAGATGAGCCCTTGCCCTCGTGCTCTTGCTTTGCTAAGGCCTTTGAGGTCAAAGTAGATGCAAAGCACAGTGGCAGTGGAAGACTGAAGGACATTGAGATGGGTGCTTTTCACTGACTGTTTGACATGATGTAATACCCTTTTGTTCTTTAGTAGTTCATTTTATTAGCTTGGCACTCCCTGTCTAAATATAAAAAATGCATGCTGAAAAATCGATTACTGTCACTTGTCAGTGTGCCTCATTTACCCTGCCTCAAGTGCCTGGGGATAATTGGCGACAATAGAAAAGTCAGCAGCCTCTGACTGTCAGCAAGGTTGTGAAGGCACAAAACAGAGTCTCCTATCATGACATTGGCATGACAGCTTTGTAGAGGTTTTGAAGCTGGGTTTGGAGGGGTGGTTCCCAGTGCAATCTTACTCTTGCTCAGATAAGCCTTCCTTCTCCTGAATTGCTCTCTGGGACGGACCACCACCTGTTCCCAGCTCTGCATACCTGTCTGTAAAGTGCCTTCTATGAATCACAGAATCAGCTAGGTTGGAAAGGACCCTGAAGGTCATCCAGTCCAACCATAAACCTAGCACTGACCGTTCCCAACTACACCATATCACCAAGTGCAATGTTGACCCAACTCTTAAACACCTCCAGGGATGGGGACTCCACCACCTCCCTGGGGAGCCCATTCCAATGCCCAACAACCCCTTCTGGAAAGAAATGCTTCCTAATAGCCAGTCTAAACCTTCCCTGGCACAACTTGAGGCCATCTTGTCCTATTGCTTGTTACTTGGTTAAAGAGGCTCATCCCCAGCTCTCTGCAACCTCCTTTCAGGGAGCTGTAGAGGGCGATGAGGTCTTCCCTCAGCCTCCTCTTCTCCAGACTAAACCCCCCAGTTCCCTCAGCCGCTCCCCGTACGACCTGTGCTCCAGACCCTGCACCAGCTTCGTTGCCCTTCTCTGGACACGCTCGAGTCATTCAATGTCCTTCTTGTAGTGAGGGGCCCAAAACTGAACACGGGAATCGAGGGGCGGCCTCACCAGTGCCCAGTACAGGTGTGAGATCCCTTCCCTGTCCCTGCTGGCCACGCTATTGCTGACACAAGCCAGGATGCCATTGGCCTTCTTGGCCCCCTGGGCACACTGCTGGCTCCTGTTCAACCGGCTGTCAATCAACCCCCCCCTCAGGTCCCTCTCTGACTGGCAGCTCTCCAGCCACTCCTCCCCAAGCCTGTAGCGCTGCTGGGGGTTGTTGTGGCCCAAGGGCAGCCCCTGGCATTTGGCCTGATTGAAACTCCTCCAGTTGGGTTCAGCCCATGGCTCCAGCCTGTCCAGGTCTCTCTGCAGAGCCTCCCTGCCCTCGAGCACATCAACACTCCCACCCAACTTGGGGTCATCTGCAAACTGACTGAGGGTGCACTCGATCCCCTTGTCTGGATCATCAATAAAGATGTTAAACAGGAGTGGCCCCAACACCGAGTCCCAGGGGACACCACTCGTGATCGGCCACCAACTGGATTTAACTCCGTTCACCATAACTCTTTGAGCCCGGACATCCAGACAGTTTTTTACCCATCACAGTGTGTGCCCATCCAAGCCACGAGCAGCCAGTTTTGCCAGGAGAATGATATGGGAAACAGTGTCAAAGGCCTTGCTAAAGTCAAGTTAAACTACATCCACAGCCTTTCCCTCATCCAATAAGCAGGTCGCCCAAGTTGGTTCAAAGAGTTGGAAGTACTGCTCAGGGAAAAAGCCTTCTTGGGGCTCTTAACTCTGAAATAAGTCCATGTGTCTAAAATTTGAAGTTGGTTCCTCAGCTTGTCCTTGTGTTGAAACTTGGATGGAGTCCTGTGGAGATCCAGTATATAAAGTTTTCCTGAGGGGAAGTAAGCCCTGCAAGTCCATGGTTCTTGGGGAATATGGAGAGTTGGGGTTCCTTGGATTGTATTACAGGTTTTCTAGTTGGAGATGTGGCTTTAGAATAACTCCAGGCAAAGATTATAAACTCTCTAGGGTGCTTTGTATTTTAATCTTCCTAATCTATAATACTTTCAGACTCTGCATATTGATTGCTTGCTTTTTTTCTCTGGTGATGTTAAAAATAATTACCAAAATGAAAACCGTAGTGCTGGGCATCTCTGCTTCTTTGATGTGTATTTTTATTCCTGGTAAATCAGCAGTAAGTCTCAGGGATTCAGTGGGTGGTCCTCCATATCATCAGTTAATACAGCTCTGTGTATTAAACGCAAACCTTGATGTCTTAAAGTATATTACTTGATGGAGCAGCTGAGGTTTTGCCCTGTCATTTTGAATGATATTCCATAATATTATTTAATGTGATGCTAACTTTCAACAGGGGCATGACTAAACACTAGAAATTAAATTTTTTGACATTTGTCTGTTCATTATGCTTGATGTGCAGTTTGGCATCCTTTTTAAGTAACACTGCATCTAGCACTGATAACATGCTTGGAACATAATGAGTTGTTGAAAGATTATAGCAACGGAAAGGTCAAATAATCACTTAAACATGGTTAAAAAATAATTCTTGTAAACACTGTTGGACTGCTTCATCATTTGATTTAGTTAAAATCTTTAAAGAAAACTCCCATAGTTCCGTTTTCCTGAGATAAATACAACAGAAATAGCTCAGAGGAAGAAGAAAACCTCTTATGTTTTAATATCGTTCTAAAGAAATAAAACTAAGCATCCTGATTTGATAGGGAGGCACTCTCTGAACATATTTTGCAAGTGTGTTTGTGTCTCAGTGCAAATTAATTACTAATTGCCTGTTATGTGATGTGTTGAAATTAGCTCTTCCTCATCATGGCTTGAGACATCTTTGCCTCCCACTTCTTAAGGAGGTCAGGGCTTCGGCCTCCTCTGGAATCCCAAATGAGGTTTGTCAGTCAAGCGTAGCAAAATCTAATCTCATCCAGAGAAAAAGAAGAAAACAGACCAGAAAATGATCTGATTTTCCGATTTCATGGCCAAGGTTACCCCGGGAAGTGCTGAAAGTGGCATTTAAAGCCCGTAACTAAGGTGGCATGCCAAACTAAGCACTAATAACAGATCAACCGTGTGGAAAGATATCGCTTTAACAATTTTACAGTTTCTAAGTGTGAAAATTGTAGTGTGGGCAAGCTCCTGGAATCTGTGGCAATTGGTTCAAAGAGCTGGAATTGATGCTCAGTGAGAAAACATTCTCAGCCCCTGTAACTCTTAAACACCGATGAGGTCAGCTCCTGCTTTTGCTGTTGAAACATAAGGCTGAACAGCTTAAAAAAATTTTTTTTTTTTTTTTTTTTTTTTCTCAGAGAATAAAAAAAGCAACACCATCACATAGAAGGGGGTTGCTGTCTTGATAGGTTGGTGTTATCAGTGTGATCTTGTGCTGTACAGAAATAAAAGAAAAAGAACTAGTTGGCTGCACTTAAAAGATGATGCATTTTTGCTTGTTGTAAGTGCTGTTCTGCTTTTGCTTCTCAGGCCCACATGCTTCTCACGCACATACATGTGCGTTTGCTTCCCTCCCTTGAGTTATGTCTGCACAGCTTTCCTCACTGAAAATACCTTCCTGATGTACGTTAGGCACAATGCATACATGTCTCAGGGATGGGGACTGTGAGATGATGTGTATCAGAAAGGTGTTGAAGGAGCACATTGAAAGCAAGCGTATGATTTGCACTGGAGGTAGTAGATGTCTTGGAAGAATAATGTGTTGAATGAGTTTGTACATCAAAGGAGTGGTTACTGTCTGGCCTCTAGCCAGAATTTAAACCAGCCAAAGGCCACTAAACATCTCCTACAAATAAATTATCAGTCAACCTTCCTATCTCAGTACAGTGAAGTGCTCATGCAGTGGGCTGGATGTAGCCAGGGCTCCAATCTCCTTGTTAAACTATTGCTAGACCTCCCTCTTCTGATTGGCCTTGGCAGAGGAGTTGGCATGTGCCATCTTATGCAGCAAATGCCCAGGGATTGCCCCAGACACTTGTGTGGTGACAGACCCACCCCACCAAGGAAGGCCTGGCAGCCAAGGCCCTGCAGCTGGAGAAGGCTTTGCAGAGCTCCTTATGGCCCTTAGGAAAACACTGCTGGGAGGAGAGTTGTCCACAGCGAGCCAAGATGTTCTCACCTCCTGTGGCTTCAGGGTATCCTGAGCTTGGATGAAGGCACTTTGGGACAGGGTGCAGCAGTGCTGTGGGTTGATGGGCTGTCTCTACTAAGGCACTGGGTGAGAAACATCCATCGATGTTAGGTAGGTCCCAGAAGTGATGATTACAGTAGTCCTTTCTATGAATATTAGAGACCTCTGAGATGATGCCTCCTCCTGGCTGATCTGGTATCAGCGCCTTTGCAGCTGAGGTAGTTTAAGTGCCTAAATGAGGCTCTAGGGATCAAGCTTTAAGTACCTCTTAATTTGTGGCTGTTGATCAGCTGGAATTAGTGAGGCCTGGGAATTTACCCCTGTTGCTTTTGGGTTAGGGGTGGGAATTTTAAGCCTTATCTATTTGACAGCGTGTTTATAACCTGTCATTGAAAAGAGTTTGTCCTGGCCTGTGCAAAGCACATCTACAGGACTCTTCAAGGCCAGTGTAATTTTTGTGAAGGCTTTGTCGTGTTTTGAGGAGGTTTTTTGTCTCCTCTGTATTTCTACCATTGTAAGCTTTGTGTATCTTCTGTGCATCTTTTTCTTCTAGCCAGTTTTAACTCTTGCCTTTTAAAAGTGAAGATTTCTCTGTGATAGTACTAGAGAGGCAAAATGTGTCGGTGGTTGGCTGAGCTGCAATAAGCTATTTTTGCACAGATTTCTGCTCTCACCTCATGTTGATGTCAGCATGTCATGTTTCCAGAACCAGAAGTCTAAAGCGGCTTATATTTAACACTCTCTCCAGAGAGAGACTGGAGCCTGGCATGCTCATGCAGAGTAATGAGCTCTCGTGTTTCAAGGACAACCCAAGAAGATGTCTTGTACTATGGGCTGCCTGATGCAGATGATGAGCATTTGGGCAGGTGAAACCCTCACTTGGGGGGGGGGGG
>NW_020799099.1:13619675-13665695 GCF_003259725.1 Athene cunicularia | reverse complement strand
TTTTTTTTTTTTTTTTTTTTTTTTTTTTGAAAAAACCTTAGAAAGCATCAGAGGACTGAAGAGCAGAGAGGACTTCCACTGTTCTCATGCTAGTCCTTGTCCACCATAAGCACAAAGTCATATAATCCTTCCCATTAACTCATTTTTACATCTTTACTGTACTGCCTGCTCCAGATAAGCTGCAGATCTGGTTGAACCTCACTTAGAAGCAAAAAGTTGAATTTAGGCTTCTTCCACATGGAGGAATCCTGGTGAAATGAAAGAAAACTAAGGGAAATGCTGATTCCGTTCTTTCTGTAGATCCCTGTACCACTTGCCTCTCAGTTTTGAAATAATTATAAACCATGTATTGCCCCTGCCAGTGTGCCAAAAAGGAGAAGACTTTTATGGAGAAATTGTGCATATGCAGTTCTTAAGCCTCTGCTCTCAGGGGCCATGCTACCTGCTTGAAATGGGGAAAATAAAGCAGTCCCACAGTGGGTCTTTGCAGCCCACCCCTACCATCTCCTCCAGGCATGCTGAGGTATTGGGAAGGCTTGAGAGACTGAAAAAAAGCAATCTCCCTCTGAGGAGTAGCCTGAGCAGTTTCTGACGTTGGTAGCAGCAGCACCCTGCTGGCAGTGACAGTGATGTGGCAAGGCATTGGGCCCTGGCTGGGATTTTTAGGATATTTTTGGGGGGTTGGGTGTTTTTTCTCTTTGTGGTCTTTTTTTTCTCTTTTTCTTTTTTTTTTTTTTCTTTTTTCTTTTTTTCTTTGCAACACTAGGGAATTGAATGTATTTGCAATCAGGCTATATTGTAGTTGTAATCTATGGCAATTGTGGACATAGATTTGTCACATCCTCCATATTTATAATCTTAAACAAAAAATTTGTTTAGAGCTGTCTCAGTCTTAAAAATGCTAGAAAGGCTGTTGTCATTTCAATGGGTTTGGCTGCAGAACTATGTTGTCTGCATGGGTAATTAAAACCACATCCACTGGCATGTACTGCAAGCTTTTTTCTGATGCCCAGAATGCACAGTATGTATTTACCGACAAAACTCTGTTTTATAACACAGTTTATAAACTTTCTCATTCATGTGCTTTACTGCATCAGCCATGTTTCTAGCAGCCAGAAATATTTGAACTCCTACCTGTTTACCTCCTAAATGAGCAGGTGTGACCTCATACATTTGAAGTGACACATGGGAGATATTTCTGGGTTTATCAGTAATAGCACAAATTGCTTGCTTTTCTTACCTAATCTTTTCGGGTTGGGGGGGAGGAGAGTTAGGGATGGGTATCACCACACTCAGTGATTCACTCTTATGTGCCTTGAGTCCCAGATGTCACTGCTGGCTGACTGCTGCTATCTCTGCAGGTGGCAGAGGCAGCTGTTACAGGCTAATGTGTGTTAACTTGTGTTTTTATATCTCTATCCACCTTCCAAACCCTAAGGGATGGTGAAATGGGGAGTGAATGACTGGAGCAGGAAGGGGCTCTCCAGGCAGCCTTGAAAGAAGGCACAGCCCTTGCCTGGGCTGGAGAAGGGTGGGGGGAAATGATGTTATTTCTGCTAGACATCATTTGACTGTTGGTTTTCTCATAGAGGCTTTCAAAAAAGGAAGGAGCCTGGACTGCCTGCTCCCTTCTTCTCCAGTGAAGCAGCAGTGCAGCCCCTTCTAAAGGGGGTTTACAGACAGGAAAGCTTTGGTTTACAGCCAGGAAAGTTAGTTCCTCCAGGTTGTCTTCTCTTCTGAACCAGTGGCTAATCCACTAAATAATGAGCCTCTCTTTTTAAAAAAAAACTTTCATATGATGAAGCATTAGCTCCTAAGCCATCTAGGGAAGCAGTATCTTTGTGTGTCTACTAAGAGGTATACACTTAAATTCAATATAGCAACAGAAAAAGACAGGGTGAACATTAATTAAGAGGTCCACTGATAATAAGAGCTGATTCCTCTGTAGAAACAATCTGTACTTGAAATAGTTTGATTTTAAAACTAAGTGGCAAAAGCTAAACCTTGAATATTCTAAAAATAAGGGTATTTTAAGGGCAGATTATAATCTGTTTCTAGACAAATAGTACAATGGATTCTTTAATTTGTGCATTACTGCCTTTTTATCTCAAGACTTGGTACCCAAATATTATTCCCTCCTGAAGATTTTGTCTGGGAAGATCCTCTTCCCACATCAGCAAGAGGACTGCCTGATCTTTTCCTCTAAATTACTCAAATGAATAGAGTGGCCAGGCAAAGGAATATTTAAAAAAACACCAAAATAACCCACAAACCCCCACCCCTCAAAAGACCTCCACATGTCTAGGTTGTGGATGGATGTGTCTTTGAGTATGTGAGTGTGTATATATATGTACGAAGCTATCTGATACACGTTTTAGAGATTACATTTGAATAATGTTTCATAACTAGCCAAGGAGATTAAGATCTAAATATAAGTACTTGGCTGATAAACAGGTATTGTGTAGCAGTGCTCTGCAGTGACAATATGGATTTAGTACTGTGGATGGAGGAGTGGGATTTCAGACCTGAGGTCAAAACCTGGGGGATTCCTGTATTGGGCTATGTTCTGTTCTCTTGGCCATGTCTGCAGTTCTAACTGGCAGAGGATTTCCCCAGACTAAGAAAGCAAAATCCACCAATCTCAATTTAGATTGACTTGGCTAGCAGAGGGGATGAATTTCATTGGTAGATGTTAGCTGGCTTGTGCAAAAATAACTAATTGTTAATTTGCCCTGGTATCTTTGCTGCAGTTTGTCCAGTTGTTGCAGAGTCAACTGGAGGATGCCGTGTTGTTTGTGTTGAAAAAGGTTAATTTATGCATTGTAAGTTATCCCAGCTGGCAGAGGACTTCCACAGACTAAGAAAGCAAAATCCACCAATCTCAATTTAGATTGATTTGGCTAGCAGAGGGGATGAATTTCATTGGTGGATGTTAGCTGGCTTGCACACAAGTAACTAATCACTAATTTGCCCTGTTATCTTTGCTGCAGTTTGTCCAGTTGTAGCAGAGTCAACTGGAGGATGCTGTGTTGTTTGTGATGAAAAAGGTTAATTTATGCATTGTAAGTTATTTTTATGGTTTGGCTTTGTTTCAGTCCTGGCCTCACTCTCCCTTCTGATCTGTTCCCCAGAGGAATTTTGACCAGAAGCCACAGATGCTACCTATAAATTAACCTAAATGAGCAGCCATGGTGCTGTATGGGAAAAAGGCAGCTAAATGTTTTGAGGGTATATAAAGTATGTGCCTCATCAGCAAAACCCATTGCTGTGGACATTGTTATTAGAGGGGCTACCAAGTGTTCTCCTTGAATGTTTCTGAATGAAATGAAAAACTTTTAAAATTCTTCTTGTAACTTTGACTAAGATAACCTTTTGTGGAGTGAAAGTGTCTGGGTTTTGGACAACAAGTGGAAATTATTTAAATGCATTAATTATCCAGCAATTCTTAAGGAAAGATCATTTAGAAAAAATAGTTTCCATTGGAAAGTTTTGAGCAACCATAATTAGAGGTGCATCTTAGTACTTTGCTGTAACGGAATTCAGATGATGAGTAACTGGAGTGTGTCCGAGTTCCCCCAGAGTCCGTTGCTCCGCTTGGCAAAATAAACTCACAGGTTCTAGTAACTGTTTAGTACAAGTCTAGCAACATTAAAGATGTGTTGGAGACCATTTATACCTGCTTTTTTTCTCCACATGGAGAGCCCTTCTGTGTTAAGCAGGTCTTTTTTTTCCCATGCGTTTCTCCACAAACAGTTGTCAATCTGAGTTACTTGTACCAAAGTTGGGAAGAAAAAGCAGGAGATAAAACCTTCTCCTCTTCCAGCACAGCCAGATACAGAAAGCTGTAACTAACATCTTGATGGGAAAGGAATTGTATCTGTTACATATATTTTAATATGTGCATATATACCTGTATGTACTCTGTGCATTTGTGTGGGTATTCTGATTTTTAAAGGGAGGAATCCTGAAAGAGAAATGAACAATGGACATAAATAGAACTTTTTTTTTTTTTTCCTCTTCCTTGAGACTAGCTGAGTCTGTCTTAGTTAATATAAATCTGTGTTATGAGGCCACAAGTCTGAAAGTGATGCTTTTGCTTTGTGGAGTCAGCGTTGTGCATAGAGTAATTGAAACCTCAATTGACACCCAAATCCTATATTCCAAAACTCAAAGGAAAAAAAGCAGAGAGAAAATAAAAATATTTTTTTAATAGTCTCTGCATGAAAATGCTTCAGCAGCTCTCCTTTACATCCCAAAGATACAGGATTCATTACAAAGGAAATGTTTTTTCCAGCCCACAGCAGAGAGTGATTGCTGCTTTCATGTTTGTGGGGACAGTAGCTAGCATCTTCCCAGGTGCAAACAGCGTCGAAGATGCCTCTGGGGTGTGACCATATTGGGAATATCTAATTCCTGAGGTTTGTAGATGTGCAGGATGTGTGCAGGCTCCAGCTTGCCTTGAGACACAGGCATGTCTGCTCTCTCTTGAAAGGTAAATGGGTTTATCTCAAAAGTGGAGTTGTCTTGTAGAGCCACATACACTAGTGGCCAGGAGGTCTGACCTACTCGGTAGGACCCCATTCAGTGCACGTGATACAGAGGTGGCCTCTGTATTGGCATTCTGACTGGGAGCAGAACTTTATTGCCTCAAGGGATTAAACCAACCCTTCTCATTGCATTTCTCTAATGAGAGCTAGCCAAAACCAGAGGTCTTGTGTTGTTGGCTTTGTTCTGTTGTCTCTGCTCTCATCTCTCCCTGGTGTGCAGCTGTAGGTAAGCACAGCCCCTGCAGGTCCTATCATGGAGAAATCAAAAGAAATCTGCAGGTGATGTTTCGGACCTGGCATTATTCTTTGCAGCAAAACCATACAATGAACCTAAAATGGCTTGTGCTTAGCTGTTGTTGGCAGCAGCCCCTGCCTTGCCAAACTTGGTAGCATCTCCAGACGTTGTGAGCCATCATGTTACAGACTGCTGACTGCCATGTCAATGTTGATTGCCATAGTTGTCATTATTAATCATGTCTCAGATTTTGTGATTTCTGTCCCTGTGAGCATCTCTTTCCATTTAACTCCTCAGAAAATAGAGTAGGAAGTTTTGGAAGGGTTTTGGCTTTGCTTCCAGTGATAGGCTGGGTATGGTACGATGTGAAAGTAGCCTTCCTGCATTGTAGAGGAGTTCACTTCTAGCAGCATTCTGGAGTCATAGGGGATAAATCACTGCATGACTTGCCCCTGCCTGGAAGGCTTACCTTCAGTCAGGTAAGTGGATTTGCCTTGAAAATGTCCAGGAAATTCAACTGTGGTGGTTTTAAACTCCACAGAGCAAATCTGTTCATCTGCAGAAGAACTCTCCTGCTTCATTCACCTAGAAGCAAGGTTGAAAGTTATTAAAAAGAGTCAAAAATGCATTTGACATCTGTGGCACAAACACACACAATTCTTCATCTTGGGGGAGGGAAGGCCTTCGGGTAATGGGATTTAGGAAGTTTCTCTCCTCTTTAAGACCTTGTTAGGTGATGTGATTGCCTTGCCACCTAGTAACAGGCCAATAACTAGACTTTTGATGGCTGTCACTCAGCAAGGGAAGTGAATGAAGTTAGATGATGGTGATAAATTGCTTGCCACATTGGCTGCAGAAGGGGTTAGGACAGGGCAATTGTCTGCCTGAAGCGATGCGGAGCAGGTGCACTCGCACCTTCGCTGGGTAATGGGAAGTGCATTATATTAGACTTAATCTGGACATGCATGTGAGAATGACTGCTGTAAGGTATTGTGGGGTTGTTATTGTTGTAAAATCCTTTAAAAGCACAGAAAAAAATGGGTACTAGACAGGAATATGTTAATTTCTCTGGCGAGGTTGGTACAGCTCCAGAGAGCAGCATTGCTGTGTTAACTGGTACCAGCAAGTTCCTGGCTCTACATTTCTTTTTCTCCCTTTAATAATTTTTCCCCAGTTTTCTCTATGAAGTTTTATTTTTGCCCTCCTCCAGCAAATGCCTCCACACCTTTCTATCATGACTTTCATTCTCTCTTACTTCTTCCTTTTTGCAGTTACTCCTTGCCTGTGAAACAATAGCAAAGTTGACTTTTGCCCTGGTCACATCAAGGGAGGAGATGCTGGGCGGCATTTCTCAAGATGGGGTGATGCTGCAGGGGAAACATATAGGAAAGAGTATATCTTTAGGGATGTAAAGTTCACATAGTGGAGCAAAGTTCACCAGGAAGGGTCCAGAAAAGTGATGCAACGGTGTAAAGGAAATATATTCAAACTTTTCCAAAGGATACTATTCTGGGGGATGGAGTTGGAGGATCAGCTAAACTTTTCCTGACCAGATCTCTCATCGGTAGGATTTTATTTTCTTCCTTGCTTTCATTGCTGGACAAGGCCAAGAGCAGATGCTTCCCCAGGTCCCAAGTTACTGAGATGCAGCAAGTGGGGTCTTTGAGCTACATCCATACCATGCTTGAGATGAGCTGGGCAAACCCTGTCCTTGCTTTGGGTGGTATCTGTAATTCAAATAATGTATATGTTCATTTGGTTTTGATTCAGTTTTGAGCCAAGTTAATCCTGGGTCAAATAAAATTATAGTGAAAGTCCTAAACCAGCAAATCTTCTTCCAGGCTTTCATGCTGACTCCTTAGTAATAGCCACTCAGCTGTGTGCATTGCTGTGTAGCTATGCAAGTCCAGCTAATTTTGTTTTCCTAACTAAATCCTTGTTGGTTGTTTTGAATTTTTAGAGTTGAGACTTCCAAGAGGAGAAACAAACTCTCAAGTTAGATTTCTAGACCTGTATGCAGGCATGTAAGTGAAAGGTGTGGAGTAAAACATCTATCTCATTGAAGCTAATGGTGAGCCTTCAGTCACTCCTTATTTTCTGGGAGGGCTTGTTAATTCCCTTGGAGTGGCTGGGCACTAACACATAGCACAAGACAAAAATCCCACACGTTTCTTGCCTAAGTGTAGGACATTTGAAAGCAGCCAGTGATACTGGGAGCGATTTGGACTTGGGTTGCCAAATTGTTAAAGATTGAGCTTTTAAATGCATTTAGATGTTTAATGACTGGACATGCAGGATTTCTGAAAATCCAATTCTGGCTTAGGAAGTTTTCACCCAACGTCTTGCTGTTAGAGCAAATGAATGACTGTGAAGGGTGGTATTTGTTAAATCTGTGCCACCTTGTTTTTTAGAGGCCAAATGTTGCCATCATCCTGCTAGGTGGGAGCGAGCTCTGGCAGCAGCTCAGAAGCATCCCCTTGCTGAATCCAGAGTGATCCAGAGAAATTGGCTGGACTTGGTTATGGAACAACAACAACAAAAAGCCTGCTTAAGGCTTTATTAAATTTGAATTTGTAGCATGTGATGAAAAATGTCTCTCTTCATAAAGGGTATACTTTATGAATCAATTCTCTGTGATGGTGGTTGATGGAGGCTTTATACAGAACGTATGCTTGGGAATTTAACTTAGCTACAGGTGCAGCTGCGAAATTTCTGGCCAGCAGCAGAAATTTCCTCATGTCTATCTTTCATTAAATCACTGCAGCAATGTTTACCTGCCTTTGTACTTCAGCAGCAAATGCTTGCATAGAAAGGAGATGACAAATACAATTCTCCCCCACAGGTTACTTTTAAGAAATACTAATTGCTTGTAAAGCTAGAAGTAAATAATGGAGAAGATGAAAACAGAAGGGGGAGGGAGTTTGTGATCCAAATGCCTGCATGGTGGGAGGTTGAGCTGAAGGCACTCTTGGATCAAAAATAATCACACTGCTGTGGAACCCATAGGTAAACACCGGGTGTCCTGATAAAAAATGTTGTCACTTCACAACAAAAACAAAAGGATTTTTTATGCATATGCCTTGCTAGGACTGCCACTTGCCTACTCATCTTCTCACTTAATCTGAGTGCCAGTGGGTCAGATCCTGCTTCTGGTGCTCACCTAGAGGTTGTGGGGTGCAGAGACTCTGGCATTGCTGGGGACTGCAGGCAGAGAAGCCCGTTCTGCAGTTAGTGCTATATGTCTCTTGAGATGTACCTTGCAAATAGTCATTTGCTATAGTAACACAATCAAACAGTCAAGAATTTAAAAATTGTTTTGTTTCTGAATTACAAATTGCAGTGATTTATTTTTTTTTTTTTAGAGCAGGTGTTGTTATGGTGTGAGAAGAGCTGGCTGGAGCGACAGCACGAAATCTTCCAGTGCATGTGTAGACCAGCACGATTTCCCATGCATATGGATGAAAAGAGAGGAACTATTTGTATTTTCCCCAATAGGCTCTACCAATGTCTGACATATTACCGCAGGTCTTCCAGCAGAATAACAGAGACAACAATAGTTTTCCTCCGTGGTCTCATCGACTCTCTCTAAGAGTTCTGGCTTGGTATTAACAAGTAAACAATGTTTGCTTCTGCTAGATTGCCTTATGCTACAGAGATAAAATAAAATTACCAGGAAGAGAAGATTTTATAAACGAGTTACTGTGGGTTGTTTTTTTCCTTTCTGAAAACAGTCCAAACCAAGTGCTGCGAACTGAAAGGAACAAGGGGAGAAGTCACTGAAGGAGGAGGTGATTGGATATATATTTATTGCATTTGTAGGAGTACATTATTGCTGATTCAATGAAATAAGAAAATTGTTTAGGCTTGCCTGAATGAGCATTACTTTATCTAATCAACCTTTTCTAAATTGGTCTTAATGTACTTCTATAAATACATTATTTCCAAACCCCAGGTTGTGTGGGCAGCATCAATTCTGCTCTGCTGTGGCACCAAAATGTGCCCACCCTTTTATTCCATGTTGGAAGGCATTATACTTGTCTTTTTTGTGTGTTTTTAATCCACTGCCACCACCCCACAACCCCCAAGAGAGGCGTTACGAAATTGGTTGGAAGGATAATAGATCATGTGTGGCTGAGTCGGATGGGTTATTTAGTGGTGGGGTGCCAGCTTCTCTGTAGGCAGGCTGCTGTGCACAAGCCTGGGCTGCTGTATGTGCAGGCCCAATTTTGATGACCCTCTGGAGCCTTCTCACGTCCTTCAAGCCGAGAGGACTCTGCCTCCTTGTGCCCATGAGGTCTGTGCAGTTGAGTTGCTTTTCCAGGGGCGTGGGAATACAAAGTACTTTGGCATTGAAGTACTGAGAAAACTCTGTGGCTTGGGACTCTTCAGATTGCTGCCAGGCTTGATTTGGGGGTTTTTAGGAGATAACTTCCAAAATATGACCCAGAAGGCTGATTTCATGAGGAAAAAGAAGGATGCACTGCCAGAGCTTGGTATAACCTCAGGCAGAGGATCTGCAGTGGTATTGATCTGGGTGCAGGAAAGGGAAGAGCCTTAGTCAAACTCAGAAGTGAGCTGTGTGGACTTTGCCCCAAGGGGCTGGGATCAGGGGCTAAGATCTCCTCCTTGTGCTAGCAGGGCAAGGAAGTTTTTGGCTAACCCTCTCAAAGGAGGGTTTGAGTGCAGGCTGGTGGTTTATGCCTTTGCTAGCAGAGCATTCTCCTTGCTCCTACTGGAAACTGAGCTGGGACTGTTCCCTTAAATGTATTAAGTGGTTGTAATTGTGTTGTTATTAAGCTGAAATGATACATCTAAAGGTCTTCATGCATGGATCATGAAAAAGCTAAGTAGCATTACAGGGATGGGAAGCAATAAACCATGGATTCTTGCAAAAGCCCCCTCAACAACCCTTGTCAGTTTTGCCTTTGATAAGCAGTTAATTTAGCTCAGAATTGGCAGAATTCCCTGTACTTTGTGTAGGGAATTTCTAGGTTATGCTGTGAACATCAGAGTAATATTTGGGTATCTGAGACAACTGACAAGTGTTGGAGCATGACAGCTATTGGGAAAGCAAATTCCAAAGACAGGTTGAATCTGAATATATTATAGTGTAAAGGCTGCTATAGGTGTGTATTACGGCAGAACAAAAAGCAGAATTGTGTTAGTTAACGTTTAGTAGAGGGTCTGTCTACATTAGCAGGTGGGATGATACATTGGGGATGGATTCATAGGGTGAAGTAGCATGTTGTGCATCTTGTAAGTCCTCTGCTTTGCACTGTCTGTGGCTTGGCCCCTTGGAAAACCCTTAAGCACTCAGGTGTACTCCCAGGGCAGGTCTTAAGGTTGAGTTTCATCCCCCC
Source organism: Athene cunicularia (assembly GCF_003259725.1). Classification (NCBI taxonomy): domain Eukaryota; kingdom Metazoa; phylum Chordata; class Aves; order Strigiformes; family Strigidae; genus Athene; species Athene cunicularia. The sequence continues at coordinate 13,655,553 of NW_020799099.1, read as the reverse complement.
ACAAATCCATTTTGCACAGTTGGTATTGTGTGCTGAGAGATGGCAAGTTGGGATAATTGAGAGGTTCACTTCAAAAATACCCTCCTGCTGAAGGGAGACCTCATTGCCCTCTACAGCTACCTGAAAGGAGTTGCAGAGAGCTGGAGATGAGCCTCTTTAACCAAGTAACAAGCGATAGAACAAGAGGTAATGGTCTCAAGTTGCACCAGGGAAGGCTTAGACTAGATATTAGGAAGCATTTCTTTCCAGAAGGGGTTGTTGGGCATTGGAATGGGCTGCCCAGGGAGGTGGTGGAGTCCCCATCCCTGGAGGTTTTTAAGAGTCGGGTCGACTTAGTGCTGAGTGATAGGGTGTAGTTGGGAACTGTTAATGTTGGGTTGATGGTTGGACTGGATGATCTTCAAGGTCTTTTCCAACCTAGACAATTCTGTGATTCCGTGATAAGTACATTTATGTTGTATTTTTCAACATTTACTTTGTTCACACTTGCCTTATTTAAGCAACAGTCCATTTTGGCACCAAAACATGGTAAATAGCTTTGCTAACCCTGCACCTGTAATCAAGGGTGTCTTTCCTCCATCAAACCATGACTTTTCACTGTGCTCTTATGAAATACACAGCACTGTTACAGGACTGTGTTTTGAAGAGCCTGTTTTGAGTCTACGGTTCAGCTAGCCAACAGGTCTGTCCAAGGATGAGAGACCTTTAGCAAACAAAAATATGAGTGTTAGGAAAAGAGACAATGAAAGAAGCCAAAAATATGTTTGTTTCATCTAAGGAGGGTTTAGGAGATCTTCATTGTCCATTCTGTGATGTCCTGATGTTGGTATGAAGTTATCCTAATGAAGCAATATAGAGAAGATTATTTTATATAAATTTGTTATATGGGGGAATGTGTGTGGACTGACATGTATATTTGTGACAATAAGCAGGATTTGAGTTCATAACCAGCACTCTAGCAGGGTGCTTCCCACTCCACTTATAAGACCTCAAGGAGTTGTGTCCTAGGGGTTTGGATGCAATCGCATTTGATGCTCAGTGGTTGGAGAGCAGCCCCAGGTAAGACTGTAGATGACAAGGTATCTTTGCATAGAACAGCTCACACTGGTTGGGGAGCTCAGCCCTAAGAAACCCAAAGTTAACATGAAATCAAATTGTAACTTGGAAACTGCAGCTGAGGAGATCATGACTATTCATTTTAGGTGTTAAAATGTCTGTGGGGTTGGGGATTAGAAGGGAAGATGCTGCAAGGTAAGGTTTCTCGGGGGCAAACTGGTATATAGGGAGGTGCTAGCTATTACACTGGGGGGCTTTGCAGAACAGCAGACTTAGGAAATCTGACAATAAACAGACTGTATTTGATCCCTGCAAGGTGATATGAGGAGTTTAATGCATAGCCTTCTGCAAAAGCAAAAACGTCATCATTTATAACCTTTTAAGCAGTAATCTCATTGAAGGGAAATAACAGATAGCAATCTGGTTATTTATTTATTTGACATACTTTAAAAAAGATGAGAGCTACTTTTTACATTTGTTAATCTTCAGAATGACATACAGCTCTACAAGTAAGCCACACATAAGTTTCATAGACCGTGGCGGTATATTTTGGGGTTTTTTTTAAGAGCTGTTGGGTAAATCCAGAGACTAGCAGATAATATACTCAGCTTGAAAATGATAAGCACAGAGATATGAAAGCCATTCCTTTCCCTGCTGTTGAAATGGGAAGATTAGTGGAAATGTCATGGCTTAGAATTCATGAAGCAATGTTTCCCTAATCAGCCATCGGAGTAAATTGCCAGAATACAGTATATTTGTATTTATTTCTTTTATATGAAAAGACTCTGTCTAAAGGCATGCTGAAACAGGTGATATAAACATATGTAGAAACTGTTATATATAATCTTCTGCATTATAAGGCATGTCTCCTAATTGTGTTAGGTCTGTGATTAGCTACTATAAAATAGCTTGGCATACAACTTGGTAAATAACATTCAACTTGACATAACATTCTCTGCAGAAGGGGTCTGCCAAAACACAGTGCTGCTGGCTGCCCATTTACCCTGCTTGGTGGTATGGCCCACGTATGGACCCATATATGTCTGGTGGTGCTGCATCCTTTGGCTCTGGAGCAAGAGGAGATGAAGGTTTGCTTTGCTTTGAAAGAGGTTTTGGCAGTGCCTGCAAATAATTTGCTGCTTCCAGGCGCAAGAGGTGACATCTGGGTGGATGTGTCCATATTGTTTCTGTTGTTCTTGGGAGACATATCTATGCTAGAAAATGCCCAATTTAGGAAGAGTGGGGGTAGAATTTGTATAAGCATGTGCTATACATCTAAATATAAATACACACACACACACACACACATACACACGTGCCCTGCTGCTCCTCAGCTGGAAGTTTCTGCCCCTTCAGGTCTGGACCCCGATTAGAATGAGTGAATTAGCAAAAAACGTAGCAAATTATTTAAACTAATGAGCTTGCTTCACTGAAGCAGGTGAGGGAGAGATCACTCCCAACTGCTCTGCTGGCAGATCTGGAGGGGCAGTAACTTTTGATTAGGAAAGTGTTTGGGATGAATAAGCCTTCCCCCATTAGAGCCAGCTACAGGAAAGGAAATGGGTGCCCTCAGCTCCTTCAGGGATGGGATGAGCTTTGTGCTTCCCTGTTCTGCAAAGGGAGCAGACTAGAAAATACCTCTGCTTACTCCTGAAGATGCTGTGTGATCAGAGAGAGGATGCTCCCTTGTGAAGGGAGCTCACAAGGCAAGTAGGAGATGAGGGACATAAAGCAGAAAGAGGACAAAACCTGATTGGACAACACAGGATACCTCTCCAGTTAGTGGCCTTGTAATGGGAAACCCACAGGCCCAGTATGGGTGCCAAAAAATATCGCATGCTATTTGGAGGTTATATTACCTTTTTTTATCCAGTATGGACAAAATTCATGTTCTCTGATCTGGGTTGAGATTTATAGCAGTGCAGGATATTAGTACTTTTCCGATTACAGTGCTGTGGTGGTAGGAGACTTCCATGCATCCCTCTTGCTTCTAGAAGGCTGACAGTGTGTGCTTATGCCTGCACATGTATTAGCAAGGGTTATTAATTTCTTTTGGATGCAAAACTAAAATTGGTGTCCCTTGGCTTTTTCCTAACTGAAAATGGCTTTTTAAATATGTAAGAATCAGATTTTTTTTTTTTTTTTCTTTTTTACCTGGGTCCTTTCTCGAGCTGATCATTCACGTGATCATTTGTCATTAGGCACAGCAGGCAGGACGTTAATTGTAATTGTGCGGTCACCTGGACTATTGTGTGATTTGAAGCAGGGTTTCTCTGCTGTGTCAGGTCCAACAGTATATTATTTGAAAACGTTAGTGCCAGGTTGCTCTTTAAATCTGCCAGGGAACTGAGGAAGAAGTGATTTAAGTCTTCGATTTAGTGCTCTCTTCTTGCTGTCCGCTTCAGGCCACTTTACTAGTGATAGCAGAATGTGAGCAGAATTAAAATACAGATTTTTTAAATAAAATAAAATCAAAAGTAGCAACTGAGAAGGTGGAACCCTTCATCTTGGTAACTTAATACCATGTATCTTTGTTGACAACTCTATATGTAAATCACTAATTATTCTAAACTATTCAGTTCCCCTCCAGGAAATCCAGACTTCAACATTAAAGGCTAGCTGTAAGGAATGAAAGCCTTGTGCCAATTCCCCACAGGTTTTATTAAGCTGCAGAGAAAACCCAAAGGGTTTTTTTTCATCATGAATAACAGTGATAGAGGGGTCAGCAATTTACCTACATCAGTGGAGATTACTGGGTTTGGGGCCATAATTGTAAGCACTTCACAGCTTCAGTAATACATATTTTCTACATTGGTGGAGCAGCAAGGGAAGGAAGGCATGACTGGCTCTACTTGGCTGAGATCTTCTTTCATCACTTTAGGGCAGGTGTGATGTCCAGGGATGCTGTGAAGGTTCACAACTGATTGGGGATGTCTGCCTTAGATGTTTTTTTGACATAGGCTTTTCCTAGCCTTCCCTATTTTGGGATGGCAGGTCATTCACAGACCTGCCTGGTGGCTGGGACTGGGTTGGTGGCTTTGACGCTGTCTGATCCAGCTTTTGGTCTTGCAGTTTGGTAGTGCTGCGAGACTGAGCTGCAGATTGCTTGGTCTGCATATGTGATGATGGTATGTACCCTCCCATAGCCATGGGATGGCTGGCTCTCTTACCCATCAATGCATTTCAATGGCACCTGGGTGGTCCTGTGTGAGCTGGGAGGTGGCTGGGTGCAGAATGTGTTTTGGACCATGAAAACTGTGTTGGACTGCATGGCCTTTGAAAGGAGAGGGCAGGAAGAAGATGAGTGTCTACAGCCTGGTGTAAAGGTGGTGGGAGCAGGTGTCTTGCATCCTGGAGGAGGAGGCAAGACCTTGCCTGGTCATGCTGCCTGTAGGCAGCACTGGTGTGGCTGATGCTGTGTGGAGGCCCTGTAGTGACTTTGGCATGTGCTGAAAGGTAAGGTCTGGTTAAAACCCCACTACTTAACACCATTGTTATGGATTTTAACTTGAGTTATACATTCACTTTTGTTTTTAAACCCTTCTTGAGGAGTCTTGCAGAGATGCAGGAATCGCCTGGATGGTTAGAATCCCTTTGTTAGCTTCATTCACCAGGCAGTTACCATATATCTCTAAATTCTTACTTATTTAATTTCTATATTTGTTTTCTGTTGTTTCATCCTTGTAGCTAATTCTTACTGTATTTCACTGTAACCCATCCATGTGCTTCTGGTCCAAAGTTCTTTGCAAAGAGGGACAAGCTAAAGGCTTCTAAATTCAGGGCTCCATAAGCAGAGCATGTTCTTACATTATCCCTGGAAGAGACAGCTTCATCACCACCTGCTTCATTCCTTAGGCTGGAAAAGGGCAGCCCTGGAAGCAAAGCTTCCTATTTAGATTTATTCTTAAATCTAATTTCTCAGAGGCATAGGAGAGCTTTTTTTTTTCCCCCCTCTCTTTTTGAAAAATAAATAAGACTAACCAAAAAACTTTCTGTGAATGTGTGAACAGTGATCGTGATGCCTTCTCCAACACTGGCCTTTTGTCTTCTTTCTTCTTTGCCTTCTATTTATACTATTCTTAGCCACCTTTCTTGAAGGAGCTATTGATTAAAGGATGCAAACTGCCTCAGATACTGCATATCAAGCTACTCTTTTTCTCAAGTTTCTCGGTATGTGAAGAGCATCCATTTTTGCACTGCAGTGCAGCTTTACCCAGATACCTGGTCTCTCCAGCCCTCTCCTTTTTTTATATTTTATATTTTTTTACAATTTGCCCTCCCATCCTGCTAAATGGACATCTTGTCAAATCCTGTTTGCACAGACTGACAGCTATAGAGGTCTTGGAGAAAAAGCCAGATCCCTGCACATACACCCTAACAAACAGAATCAAAATGTCAAGGCACAAGTGAAATATATCACTGTGCTTCCTTGTCAGATTTTGCTAATATCACCTGGATAAATTGACAGAGGAACACCTGCAGCAAGTTAACCTATTTTTATTAGCACTTGTTTCACATATTTGTATTTGGTTATGAATATAGGGACTGCTGGGGAGAAAGCTTTCAATTATTTCCTGGCAGGATGAAATGCCCCCTGTTCTTCACGCCAAAAGACAGTTGGGGCAGTGAAGTCGCTTTCAAATAGCACAGCAATTAATAAAGAAAGAAAAAATAATTTCACAGTCTGTTGTTAAATTAGCAATTCTTCAGAGTGTCTGGAGTTCCTGGCAGAATTAATATGCACTCTGAAGCCTTGGGCAGCCTTGGTGCATATCATTTACCCAGCAGCTGTAAGAGCAAAATGCAGAGATGAGGAGAGGTCCTCGATTGCAAGGGAAATAGTAGAATTATCTGTCTAGTAAACATTCAACAGCCTTGTTCACAAATAATCAAGAAACATTTGGATTTGGATTACATCCCTCATTCTTTCTAGACAAAAGTAGCAGAAACAGTGGCTGGAAAATGATGTGTTAACACGGGGAAAAAAAAGAAAAGACAGGGAGCAACATACATTTGAGCTGGAAGAAGAAAGTATACAATAAAAGTGTAATAAATTTTGCTTATATTGAAGGGGAATATTTTATAGCAGCTTTCTGCAAATTGAATGCATCTACATAAATAATGTAGCGACACAATTGCAACTATTTATTTTTAACTTCAGCTGGATGACGAGATAATTTCAGTGCAAAATAATGAACCTTGTGTTTTTGCCACTTGCACAACTTCTAAAAAAATACATTGTGAATGTTACTTGGGATAAGCATCAGAGCCTCAGAAGTTCCTAGCTGCTCTCTAGTGCATCTGCAAAGAAACCAGCATCCAGAAGTGCATCCATATGGAATGAATGCTGGATACTGGGGGGGCCAAGAGATGACAGGGAAGAAAGAAAATATTACCAGTCCCTACTTGAGTCGAGAAACTCCCATTCCGTGTTTCAGTGCAAAGCGTATGATTTCAACTGGAAGAGTAAATACTGCGCTTTTTACATTTACCTTCTGCTGGCTGAGCTGTTGGTATTTGCATTTTCAGGTTTTCTTATTGAAAAGGCTAGAAACCTTTTTTATTTCTCTCTCTGTTTTTTTCTGACAAGACTGAGATGTTAAATTCTCCTGGAGTCTGTACATATCAGGGCTGCTGAGAGGACAAGCGTCATCCTCCCATGCCACCCTTGCCCACTGGGTATCACAGGATAGTTGCACAATACTTGACAAGGCTTTGAAAACAAAATGTAGAAGAGGAGCTCTGGGATGGTGAACTGTTGGGGGTGATTGTGTATGAAACAAGATGAGCAGGCTGCAATCTTTTCTAGCAAGGCATAGGTACACCATACCTAGCGTGCAATGCCCTTGTGTCCACACCAGTTGCTTACCTTCGTCCCCTCTTGCTGTCTTCCAGTCTTCCCTTGAACAATGAAATGTGAATGGTTTTTGTAAAGCAGAAGTGTTCCTTTTTTTTTTTTCTCCCCAAACTGCCTTAGAAAGACTGTTCAAGTTGATGTGATGCAAGGGAGCAAAGATGTAGCAGAAATTACAAATAAAGACAGTGCTGGATTTCCAGGGCAAACAGGCTTGTGTGGGCAATACTTATTTCTTTGGATGTACCTGGGGAGCCAGCTAAGCTACGTATGAGCAACAGTATCCCCTTATAATAGTTTGAGAATTAAATCTCCATAAATCAAGCTTTGGCATCTCATAAACCTTAAATAAAAAGCCTGTGAGAATGGCCAGCATTGCTGCTGCAAAGTGTGCTTCAGGCTAGTGTTTTATGGTATGGGGAAATAGTTTTGGTGGGAAGGAGGTTGTACTGGTGCTTCATGTAGTAAAAGGAAAGACAGAGTTGGGTTTGCTTTACTTTTTGCTTCACAGCTGAATTTCTGGAGCACTTGCATAAGCAAGTCAAGCAGCGATTTTGGGGGAAAGAACAAAACTGATGAGGAGAAGAAGCAGTAGACAGGGGTACTAGCAGGACATCTCCCTCGCAAGAGTAGAATGCTTTTGTCCCAGAAAAGTACTGTTTGTAGTCTTACAAAATATCTTCTTGGGATATAACTGCCTTTTTTTTTTCCTTTTTTTTTTTTCCTCTGGGGTTTTGGTGTTTTTCTGTCTGGTCTGGAGTCACGGCAGTTCTAGCTAGTTTATGGTAAGGATGGCCCAACTCCAGCATCCAAAAGCCATGAGGCTACCCACCCAAATATATTGAGATTGGCTCCAAAATCAGGAGGTTTGAAGTGTGAAGTTGTATTGATTTATCTTGAGTTTCAGCATGTTTGTTCATATGCAGCAAGTTTTCCTCCAGAAATGGCAGAGATTGTACTGAAATAAATTCTCATGTTGTTGCAGAGCTACAGGTTAGGAGCTCAGAGAAAAGCTCCCAGTATTGTCAGGCTGGCATGGGAAGAGCAGACAATGCCTCAGGTTGCCCTTTGTTGAGCTCATTCCTAAAGAGGAGCTGTTTGGTTGAGTTACTCGACAAGGCAGGTGAACTGTCAAGTGTTGCAGCATTCATCGGACTCAAAGTAGTAGTTTAGTCAACTTAAGGAATAACATCAGTATTTTTAGGTCTGGTTAATGAAACTGAAATCATGATCTGCATGTGATGGGATAACTGCTTGATGTTTCTGCATTTTGTTGTGTGTGTAGCTTGCCCAGCTTTGCTTGTTAAATTTCTCAGGGTCTTAATACTTGTCACATCCTCCTTGCACACACCCTTTGATTTGTTGCCTCCTTGCCAAAGCATCTCATGGCATGCATATCAAGGCAGAATTTAGCTCGACGAGACTTTAATCTGTAATTCTAACCAGTGTGCTCCAGTGCAAAATCCCACAGGCTTCTGTGGAAGGAGGCATGACTGAAGGGAGATGTTCCCCAAGAGACATGTCTGAAACATGGACATTCTTTCTGTTTACCTCTAAGCGACCTGCCTGCTGCAGAATTAGCTAGCATCACCTGTATCTTAAATTTGCAAAAAAGGCCCCACTTCACCTGAGTCACTTTTATGTGCATAAATCCATTTAGCACACTTAGTCCAGGCAACTCTGGATACATCCTTCCTATTTTTTTTGGTCAGGACTGTAAAAGATCCATCTCCATCGCCCTCTGATGGAATTTGAATAGATGTGTCTGGAGTGACATATGTTCAGCCATAAATTACAGAGGAACAATTTTAAAATAAATTGTCTGCAGCCAGTCCTACCAAATTTACCTCCTGAGACAGATGATCATAAAGCTAGAAGCAAACAAGCCCTTAAACATTTGAGTCAGGATTTGAAAGGATCCTTTTGTGTAGGTGTTAACAACGCTGTATGTTGGTGGGATGCTGCCTATTTTGAATGAAAATAGTCAGCAGAGGAAAGGCTGATTTTATTTCACCTAGAAATCTTGTCCACACAAATGAAGTTGCACAAGGTAGAGCCAACCAGAAGGAAATATTTTAAGCATTTTTACTTCTCTTTACTGCTTGCATATGTACAGTCTATTAGTTCAGGCTAAAACCTTTAAATGTAGATAGAGTAAACACACATGACATAAATCATCAAAATAAATCCTCCCAAATGTCATCTTTCTTAACCACAATGGGTTGCAATTGTCCAAACCACAGCATAATTAGAGAATCTTTCTTTCTTTGCTGGCTGGCCTCCAGATCCCTATAGCAGACTGAACCAGAAGACCCTTTCGTTGTGGTATTGTGCCAGCAAACATGTGGCTTTGAAGAATCCTATTTTCCAGAAGATTTTGCCAACTGGTCTTTGCATTACTGTCCACAATACGTGTACATAGACGGACCATAGCAGGGTTTTGGCTGCATAATTTTCAAGTTTGATCCTGTCCCCCTGTTGCCATTAGGGATGATGCTTGTTATTGCTATTCAGTCAGTGCTGCTATCAAACTCGAGGGATTTCTGCAGCTTGTCCATCAATCCTCCCTTCGCTTAGCACACAATGCAGCTTGAATGTTTAAGTTACCATTCATGTAACAAAGGATAACGTAGGGTGCATGTCTTTTTTGTGCAGAAACCCCCAAAACACTCACTTGTGACTTTTGGATTACGCGCAGAGCCAAGCATCTCAAGTTATGTTTACGAGCGTACAGAAAACAAATGTCTTTCTACTGTCTTCTGTATCTTAAATCGTATTTTTCCCTTAGATGCAGCATTGTAAATCATCCCTTCCTCTGTTTAAGAGAGTAAAATGATTTCAGTTTGTCTTCATTAAAAGAAAAAAAGACAGTAATTTAAGCGTAATTTAAGCGCATCTTCGTCTCACACCTCAGAGAACAAAGACAAGACACACAGATAGATTTTTATAGACATAGAGATTTACAGAGATAGATATTTTATAGCTATAATAGGCAGTGAAGCTGTAGCAACAGGATGTGGGCTGCCTTTTTTTATTGTAAGCCAGATAGTTGGGGCTCAGTAAGACCAACCTGGATCTGTCCCTTGTAGCTATAGAGTGAGGAGGACCTGGGCCCAGAGCTGAAGGAGCCCTTGTATATGCTTCCAAGAGCATGCAGCTGCTGGTCACAGAAATTTTGGGTTTGCTAGGAAATGACACGTCATCCCAGGCAGTGCTTTCTCTAGAAATATACCAGTTTTTCCCAGGCTTTTTTTTTGACAGGAAAGTTTTGGGAAAAAAACTGACAAAACCGAAGCATGCTCAGCTAGCCCTGCAGTCAACACAGCCAGTGGGAGCACACTTGTGCAGTGCTGAGTGCTTTTGAAAAATCTCTTTCCCCTAAGAACATTTATTTTCCATAACTTGCTTTCCTTCTGCAAAATCAAACCCAAATGATAGCGCGGGTTTGCATATATGCCAGGATAAATCTCCTTCCCTGCTCTTCTATCACACTGCTGAGAGTTTAGGCTTGACTTAGGTTTTGCCTCATTGATTGCTTCAAAATTGTCTTTAGAGCAAAGTTGGAATGTGCAGAAATATAGCCCATTAAGATCTTAATGTAATCACGAGCATTTTCAAATGCATTGTGTTCTAGGTGTTTTTATGGCTTGCAAATGTATCTGACTTGGGAATTTGATGAATTTGTCAGAGTGATGCCATGTGATGAAGTTTTATACTGTTTGGAAGAAACACATTAATGTCATTAGTGGCCGTTAATTCTTAGTTTTCCAGCAACTACGGTCATGTCATAAATTGCTGTGTGACAATTTAGTGAGTCACATGGTAGAAAAAGTGGTATTTCAAAGGGAGGAACTGAAAGTACTAATTTATTTATATTCTAGTTTTCAAGGTTGTTTTGATATTCGGAGCTAAAGCTGATTTCAATGCGAAGCAGAGGTAAGTCAGCCTGAATTAGTGTGAGGTTGGATGGAACAGCATCAAAAGAGACAATGTTTTCTTGGAACAAAAAAAAAGCTTAAAAGAGTGTTTCCCACTTGAGATGCATGAATCTGCTTACTTCCAAAGTAAGGGCTGAGTCTTTTTTTTCAAGGTGCAAAGCCCTCGGATGTCCCACTTACCTAGCAAGCTCCAGGAACCTGTTTAAAAGGACCTTTAGCAGGTCTTGGGCTGCAGCATTGGGTGCTGGATTTGCCAAAGAATGCTGGCAAATCCACTGGATTATTACAGTGTTTTATTTGTGGGTATTTATTTAATTCCCTTCAAATCCCCGAGGCGTGCTGCAGGAAGCAACATAGCACTATTGCAGATAGAGAGACCAACCCTAAAGGAGATATAATCAGGGCGTTTTACACATTTTTCTATAGTTTTATAGCTTTGGCAGCAACTTCAGTGTCGGCCTGCAGTTCAGGGAGAGCTGTTAGGGAGGGCAGGATTAGCTCTTGGGAGCCTGCTTGCGAATTCTGAAGTAGGATGCTTGATGGTGAGTTGCTGTCGTTCTTGAAATACTTTTTAGAAGAGCATGGAAATCATCTGTTTATATTGATTGGGAGATATAAAGACCGTCTGATGTGTTTTTTGGCTTTTTTTCTTGTAAGTAAAAGTGCGTGTCAGGAGCACAAGCTGAGGCTTGGAGATGCTCAGCAGTTTAATTGATTCCACATTGTAAAGACTGTATCTCACTAAAACTTTCTTTGGGTTTTGGACGCATCTAAGAGGCAGCCACCCCACTTCTCATTGCAAACACTTCAAGGCATGGCAGCTCCAGAGACTAGAACAGTGGTTGGTGGTTTGTAGCTTGGTTTTGCTCAAATCCTTCAACTCTCGAGGCGTATTCCCTGTGCTGGAGCCATGTGCTAATGAAGGCAGAGCTGATGAGCTACATACAGAGTTGCTCTAATTTCTGCTGAAGATGCACATATGCACATGCACACATGCACGCACGCATGCACACACACACACACCCCTGCTTGGTTTTCAGCCAAAAACTGGCTTGGTGTGAATTATGGGTCTACCCACGGGACAGAGAGTTCTACGCTGCAGTTGCACCTAAAAGCTGTGGTAATTTGAGCTGTGTGTCCCTGCCCAAAGAAGTTTGCAGTCTGAGAAGCCAAATGGGACTAAAAGATGGGAAGGAGAAGCAAAAGGGGTTTGCAGTTAGGCAATGAAACCTCAATTTCAGCCAGATAACCTGTGCTCTGTCTAGACTGAGCATCCTTACCCTCACTAATTTTTGTTAGATTTTGTCTGTTAGCTTTATTTACGGATTAGCAGCACTGCCTTATGAGTAATACTTGTGATTTCTGATTACTGTGGAGACTAATTTGGTGCTCTGCAAGGGAGACAGTGTAATTTCTGTTTGAGTTTTATTTTCTGGGATGTATGAAGGGTCATTTTGCTGATCCTAAGCACTTAAGTACTGTGAGTTTATCCTCCCAGCATCGCAAGAGTGCGAAGGGAGTAATAGGTTGGACCTTTTTCATATCTCCTGGGGTTTCAAGGTTTATGGGGTGGTGTTTCCTACAGGGACAAAAACTGGAATTCTCACTAATATTACTGGGTGGTTTTACCAACGTGGCCATGCATGTGCCTGTGGATACAGAGAGCCTCAGAGGTGGTCCTTGCTTCCAGAACTTGTTGCCTGGGGTAGGTGTGCATGGAAGGCGTGGGGCCACCGAGAGGAGAGGAGCCAAACCAAGCCCTGCCTGTTAGATACAAACTTCAGCAGAAGCACAGGGATGGTTACAGGGATACATCTGTGAATCATTTGATGTTAAGACTTGCAGAAAATAATCTGTCAAGTAGTCCCGGCTGTTTGATTTTACTGGCTTGTTCTGCCTGCTTTCCTCCCCCCACCCTGTCACTGGTACTCACTCTCTCTAGTACTGATATAACACATAAAGTTCAGTACATTGTTTGAAGAGGCCAGTTTTCACTGTAAGAGGACCAGTGATTCCTCCTATCCATGTTCAAAGAAATAATTTCTATCAGCATGGCTCTTGTGAGCTCCTGTCTGCAAGGTACGAAGCCAATTTCTAATCCAACTGCTGCCAGTTTAAGGAATCACCTCACGTCACTGCTGTCCCAAGAGGCTCTTGCTGTTGTCCTCATTGCAGCCATCTCTCTCTGGCCTGTCCTGAAGTGTGCAAGGAGGTGGCTGCACAGATGTTAATGTTCCATGCCCACAACATTTTGTGGTTGCTACTAAAAATAAAAAGTGTCAAATTAATTTGCTAATAATGGATGTGCTACTAACAGAAACATACCCCACTCATACCTAACACCAGCAGGTTGTTGATGGCATATTTGCTGTGCCTAGAAATACTTTTTTTTTTTTTTTTCTAGCAACCAGTTTCACTTAAAGACTGTTTTCACATGTCTGTTAATCAGTTAAGGACATATCAGTTTTAATATTAGAAAGAAAGAAGCAGATCTCATCAACAGCTTAAACCTTTATTTAATTTCTTTTCAGCTGTCTTGCAGCAGATTATGGGGAGTCTTAGGCTCATCTTATTTCTCTTCCTTTTTCCATCCCTTTGAAAAGAGAGATAGTACCATTATGTGTGTGACTGTGCTGTGCTAGTTCTACGTATCCTTTCAAGAGCTGTCAAATTAGAAATACTGAGATAAAAATATAAGAAGACTAAAATAAGATTTAATTAGAAATTAAACCCCAGACACCCATGTAATTTTAAATAAAGTCATGTATACTTCATGAAGAGATTATAAGGTTGACAGAAGAGGAGCAGTAAGATATAAAACCAAAACTCAAGGTGCATGCAAGGTAAGCTGTTTGTGGCCCTGTTCTGCTCTGAATCCAATTTCCAAAGTATCTGAGACATTGACACCAGTGGCAGAAAAATGGCAGGGTACCAGCCCCTGCTTTTGGCTGTTGAGCCAAAAGACTGTGTCCATTCAGCTACCATGATACCTGGTCTGCAGTGTTCCTGAGTCAGCTCTCAACCTAACAGCATCAGTTTCATCACAACATCTCTTCTTATTAGCGGATTGCTGCTTGAGCCTCCTCACCAGCTATCCTCTCCTTTGTGTCATGTACAAAGCAAACAGAGGAAAGAGTACAGAGCAAAGTGTTATAACAGATACTAGTTATGCCTGAAACACCCATGCAGCTACCGTTCAGCTTCTGAGCGTGGTAGTGCAAGAGTGGTTTCCATCAGGAATGGTCCCCAAGCTACTGGTTGTGAGAAGGTAGAAGGCTGTGCTGGAGGAACCCTACAAATCATCCTCTGTCCTCCTCAAAGCATCTGTTGCAGGGGTGTGGACTCAGCACACTACCACTCGCTGTGCTAATTCTTCCATTTTATTTTCTGTCCTCCCTTTTTTTGCATATCACGTCTCCTGTACCTGAATTCTTCCATTATAACAGACACAAGACTATTTCACTTAGATATGGCAACATGGTGCTCTGCTGGCTTGTTTGTTAGGAGGAAATCATAAGGAAATCATGAGGAAATCATGTTATGTTGAAATCTTCAGTATCATTTAATTCTCTCCAATATTCCTCCTTATATCTTTTGGATAGAGAAGGAACTTGCTTGACCCATGGGAGCCTGCGGGATTATACTAGTTCAGTTTTATTTCATGTCTCATTAAAACATGGGTTATTGGCATTGTACATCTGTTGGCTCCATACTTATTCATGAAAACCAAACATTCCCTTTGAGCAGAGCTACGTATCATACCGTCGTTAACAAGCTGCATCTCGTTGAAAATCTGTCAAGGAAAACTGACTTATTTTGTATTTGCTGCTTCGCACAAAATAGAAGCATGGTAAACTCTTGTGCTGTAATGATTTTCTGTCTGTCTTGATGGGACATAATGAGATAAATTCCAGTCCTTTTTTGAAGGCTAATTACATTGAGTACACCCTAGACGTGGGCTGCCCTCATTAAATGTTGTGCATTTTTGTGCTTTTATTTCTGTATCTCTATTGTCTGTGTGTGCAAGTGAATTTGATTTGGCTTTGAAATACAAATTGTAGGCAAGAAAGGAGCCATTTGGTGGTCTCCTCTCCCAGAAGACTTTCCAGAGATTGTGTAACAAGTCCTTGATGTAGGTAGAGCAGCATTTCAAGGTGGCTATGAAGTAAATAGAATAACTTAACTCTGTGCTAGAAATGGAGGAATGTGCCATAAAGCATGGCAAGTCTGCTAACAGCCATCAAGAATATATTCAGCCCTACGTCTGTTCACCAGTCCTGGTTTATGGACACAAAGCAGATGAACTGCATCCTGCAGAGCTCACAGCCTAGGTATGGAGCACTGGTTGGATGATGAACAATTTTGGAAATTTGGTCTTTAAAAGCTGTAAAGCCCTCCAGTCCTACTAGTTGTTCTCTGCCTGTCCTGTGGGAAGAAAAGGGAGCTGGGGGAAGGTGTGGGAGGGTACCCAGTTTGGGGAGGTCAGCAGGGATGTGAGAGATAAGCATCCCCTAGAGTAGGATGGAGAGGCTACAGAGGCATGATGAAGACCTGACAGCCTGTGGTGAGCTTGGGAAGTGCTTTGGGGTTGCATGGCACCTGCTGTGAGTGCTTCAAGGTCTGGGCAAGACTGGAAATGGGGTCTGGGGGAGGTCTGTGGAATGCTTTTGGATCACACCCCTCCTGATGCATGAATGATCTTAATCAGCAAAGGCTTTCTGGTTGGCTCTAGTAATTTGGATTTAATGTGCAAGTGTCTCACCTTTGGTGAAGAAGCTTGTGACATGAAAGGGAAGATGTCAAGAGAGTTTCTCTGGAACTGCAGGAAGCAGAGCCAACTTTAGAGGCAGTTGTCCTAGTTGGTCCATCAGAGGAAAAGGGATCACCAGTAAAAACCCTGTATTTTACCTAAGGTGAAGATTAATTCTGTCATCACTGGCTGAATTTTAGAACATGACCGTAATGCTGTGATTGTCTGGGACATTCCTGGTGGGATAATATTATAATGCTTTTGCTGTGAGCTCATTTTCTTTGCAAGCTAATTACAACTGGGGAAGTTTGAATGCAGATGGAAAGGCTCTGGGATTTCCAGGTAACTTCTGTAAGTCTGATACCAGACCTGTGCATGATTGATGTCATAGTGGGCAGAATTATTTTAGAGCATCTCTGGAGGATAAAAGATAGCAATACTCTGGAGTTCCTTTAACTGTCTCCATGTCTGTGCTTTTTGAGACAAACAGAACATCACATTTTCCTCCTTTTGCTACCAGTGGGTTTGTAATTCTACATATAACGGTACAATTACAGGGCCAGCTGGATTTTTTTCTAAGGCCAGGGTGGATATGTGCAAACCTGTGGCTGTAACTGATCCTGGCTGAGTGTGCGTGTGCAGGTGAAGTGCAGAGGAGTGCTTTGCTTAGGTGAAAGAGCACTTGTTTCAGTAGGCTGAGAGGCTGGAAACAAGACATTACTGTATTCACTTCAAATTATTAAAAAAAAAAAAAGCAGCTACCCTTAGTCTTATATTTGTGAGAACAAAAGTAGCTCTTGTATCAAGTCTTTGTGCCTTGTCATGCGTATGTATTAGAGCTGGAAGGAGTATCTTGTATGGTGAGCATGCCTGATTCAGGCCATACCTTGAGCAGTCTGTCTTATATGAAGCACTTTAAAATTCATCACAGGTTTGCAGGGGAAAAGGCCCTAGGGAAGTAGCCTTATCACAATGTCTTAAAGCTGTCGATCTTGAGATCCCCTCCACCACCATGTTGCTATTTGTTTGCTGAGGCATTGATTTCTGGGTGTAGAACATCTTAAACAATAACCATGAGATGTATTTTACCTGTTTTTCTAAGATTGAATGGAAAAAAAAAAAACAAACCAACAAATACAATAATGTTTTCTAAAGCAGAGCCCCAAAAATGTTCTCTCTAATGCATTCAACAAGGAAAATAAATACCCAGCAAAAGCAGATGCTAGGGGGAAGAAAATCAACGACTTCTCATTCTCTTTTCATGAAAATATTTAAGTATGTACTGTCTATTAGTGGCATAGACTGTTTTAAAATATGCAAACCAAATAGCTCATGAGTGTCTGTTAACTAGCTGAAGATACGGGTTTTTTTAAAAGGAAATGTGAAGAGACTAATTTTATGATGGGAGAGCTTAGCCTGTGGTTCTTCTTTTTACAGTATGCAGACCTGGGTTCTTCAAAGCTTCACCCCACAGTCCATCCTGCAGCAAATGTCCCCCTCACAGCTACACGCTTGATGAAGCATCCACATCTTGCCTGTGTGAAGAACACTATTTTAGGAAGGAATCAGACCCACCTACAATGGCCTGTACAAGTAAGCATGTGCTTATAGGGTTTTTAATCCTTTTGAGCTGTTCCTGTACTGTGACTAGACATTATGATCCTAATTAGCGTGCTTTTACAGGCTCTGGACTGGAGTCTGACCTAGTCTTGATCCACTTGTAATGTTGCTGGCCTTGTCCACCGTACCCCGGGTTACCCAGGAACAGACTTTAAAGCCTTTTGCTTCAAAAGCTGGCATTAAACCTAGGAAGCATTTTTGTAACAAACAGATGCTCCATCTCTCGCTGCCTGCTCATGGGCAGACTCAGCCAGCAGCATGGCATTCAGACATGCACATAGTGTGTGCATGGGTACCAGCGTGGAGCACGTGCATATGTGGAGGCAACAATGGGTAGCGCTTGTCAGCGGTAGGCATGGGTAGAGCCTACATGGTCCTGCTAAGTATCATTTCTTAGGTCATTTTTGGTAAACAAGCAGGGAGAGCGCCCAACCTTTCCAAGCTGCCTGGTGATGGTTGTTCTTCAGGGTAACCTCAAAACTGCAATGGGAACTGCTTCTCCAAACCTGCAGCAAAAATGTAGAGCTTATCCCCTTGGTGAAGGGGGAGGGTAGTATAACAATCAAATTGGGTCCCAGGTGGAGTCAGTGGAATCAGAATCACTATTTTTGCTCATTTCCTGCCATCTATGAGCTATCCTGACAGCTGTACCTTGAAAGTTTCTTCTTCAGTTTATGTTTCAGATACTTAGGGTCACAATTTGCATGCCCCCAGCTAGTCCCACGGAGTGTAGCGCAGACCACAGGTTTTTGCTGAGCTGGGTCTGTCATGATCCAAATGTGATTTTTGCAATGCAAATGTGTTTTTAAAGGACAGAAGAATTACTGAGGTAGGAGCAGGTAGAGCTTCCAAGAAACTGAAGTGTTAGAGGAAAAAGTAGGTTTAGGAGTCCCTGCACACTCAGAGTCACTGGGCAATGATGCAGAGGTGGCTTCCATAGTGTCTCCTTGCATCATGCAGGCATGGCAGTGGCTTTTTGTGCTTTCATCCTGGTCAAGACAGATGTCCTTCCTAGCTTCACAAGTTTGCATTTCAAAAAGAGAAAGAAAAAGTCTGTTCTTGCTGGAGAGATGCTCTTGCAAAGGAACTTGCCCTCGGCAGGTCTCTGCTTTCCTGCAGTAGGCACTCAGTTCAGAATTGGGGCCCTTGAACTCTGTGCTTGCTTTTCACTAGCTGAAGAAGCACGAAGCTGTTGGAAGGTGTGCTGCAGGGAAGGAGAAGACAGCCTTAGGCAGCATGGCAGTAGCTGGTGCTGTAGGATCAAAGTGTGAAGGGAGAGTTACGCAAGGGCTTCTCAATTTATTAAATAGATATGCTAGTGTCTCTTGGAGCAGTAGCTAGGGTGGGTTATAGTATGAAAAACTTTGATACCAGGGCTTCTTGATGTCCCTGTTGCCTCTCAACCTGACTTAAAAAATGTAGATAAATGAGCGATGATGAGGTCCGGTGTGGTATTGGGAAATGGGAAGGCAGAGGAGTACTCTGAGCTCTGGAAACACACATAAAATCAGCTTTTCTATGCATGCAGAACCAAAGCCAGGGACTGATAGAGATTTATGCCAGACTGCAGTGTCCACAGTGCCTCCTGCCCACCACCGGTGCTGTTGCTCTCTACCCCTTCTCAGGATGGAGGGGTCTGCATCCAGTCTGTCCTGCTGGTGAGTTAGCACAGGGAAGGACCTGCCATCCTGAGGAAGAGCTTTATGCATGCCTGTGATCTAAGCGTAGGGCTGAATTTTCAGAGAGGCACAAGCAAGCTTGGTGACCAGCTCATATTAAAAAGAAACAAAATTCCAGTGCCTGTCCACCCCAGGTTTCTGGTGGAATTTGAATCCTGTAGCTAAAGGATGTAATTTCTGACCGTGGGATTTTTTTATGTTTGTTTGGGTTTGTTTTGCTTATTTGTTGGGTTTTTTTAAAGTTTGTTTGGGGGTTTTAATGTTTGGGTAGTTTTCGTTGGTGGGTTTTGTTTTGTTTTTTTTGGGGGGGAGGGGGTGATTTGGTTGGGGTTTTCTTTGAAAGCTTACTATAAGCTATTTTAAAGTGCAGGCATGGCGCCTGAAGCTGTATTAGGATATGGCTTGACAGGGTACCAAGTGCTTCTGGGACAGGTGAGCAGTTTAATGCTGACCAAGGCACTCCTTCTGTTGCCCACTACAAACCCCAGTGCAGCAGTTGACGATGTAGCAGCATCTCTGCTGGCATTCATGCTTACTACCCCTAAAGCAGAGGGGATCATCTGAGCCTTCTCCATGTGTTTCAGTCACCCTTGCTTGCCTTACACATCCTTTCTTGAGATTTTGTCCTAATCCAGCTATATTTGTGCCGAAGGTGATGAGGAGGGCCCATGTGCTCAGCTGCAGGGGTAGTAAATTTTGCAAGGACAGTAAAGAGTAGGTAGTGACACTAATGTTTCAAACCAGTCCAGTTAGATCTGGAAGGGAACATCTCATCGCAAACTGAAACACAAGCGAGACAGACTTGAGTCATGACTGGTAGGAAGATATTGCAAGTTTTTTGTATGTTTTTATTATTTATTACTGTAGAAGTTAATAATATTCATAGGATTCCTTCATCTTGAGATCCAGTTAATTTTAGAGAATATATCAATGTCTGTTTTCAGCTCTACACCTGTAAAGTCCCCTTGACAGTGGGTATAGCTATAAAATCACATTTTCCTAATTTAAAGTGAATGCATTTCAGTCCCAAGCTGTGTGAGTCTCCCCACCACTACCAGCATCACTACAGAAAACTAATTGCTATATCACTGTCAACTGCTCAGTTAAGTACGGGGGGGGGGGAAATACATTGTTATAATTTTTATTTCATTTTTCTAGATCCTTGAGGATATTTTATAAGTAATGATTGGTAATTTTGAAATTAATAGTGCTGTGATGCAGGCTGAAATAATTATTGAACTCATACAAAAGAAATGTTTGGTCTTGATGGGCATTTGAGAATTCTCTTAATATTATTATCTATCTTTCAGGAAGTAACTGTGCTTTATTTCTTCTTAACTAAGTAATTCTAGCTTCAGTTCCTTGCACAACATCACTTTAATATGAAAACCTACTTGCACCCTTTTTTTTCCCTTCCTGTCTCTGACAAGTAACCCTGTTGCTGTTCATAA
This sequence comes from Athene cunicularia, assembly GCF_003259725.1. Lineage (NCBI taxonomy): Eukaryota > Metazoa > Chordata > Aves > Strigiformes > Strigidae > Athene > Athene cunicularia. The sequence continues at coordinate 13,635,205 of NW_020799099.1, read as the reverse complement.
TATCAGGGAAATATTTTTAATAGTATGACACATGGGACAAACTGAAGATTTTATAGTATTTAGTGTAATATTTTACTGGCAAAAAGTTTACAGTTCACTTTGAGTGTGTACATATATATATATATATATATTTGTATCTTCAGGGTAATTTCTCTCTTGGGTTATATTTTTAAAGCTTATCAGCAAGCAACAGCTTTGCTGTCCATCAAGAAAAATACCAATGTCTTTGTCTTCAGAAAGTATTTGCACTTGTGGTGCAGAAGGGGTGAATCTTACCTGCTTAGAGTATAAAGTAGCAAATTAAAAATAAAAAAAAAATGTTTAAAAACCCAGTAATCCAGTACCTTTGTCCTTGACAAAAGAAGGTTAGAAATTAAAACAGACCTTCTTAGCAGACGTAGGGCCCCCCTCTTCTGAAGGTAAACCACTGTTTTGTTCTTCCAACTGTGATTTATCAAAGTTTTACTGAAGTGCAGCTTCAGGATTCTTCAAGTAGGTCTTGTTGGATATCTGTCGACTATGAAAAACCTTTCTCTGAACCCCTGCGAGAATGCTAATTTTATAGGTTATGAAGTCCCACTAACTTCAAAGCACTTGCACTGAAGCTGATGTTTTTAAGCCTTCAGGAAGAGCAGATGACTCTTCTGCTCTTCTGTCCAAAGCAAGTGAAAACCTCTGGTGACTTTACAAAAGTAATAACTTATCCCCCATTAAAGACACATTGTCCAGTAAGTGTTTCTTGCGCCTGAGTTCTTTATTTTGTCCTAGAGTACTAGTAGCAGTAAAAGGGCATTCATCCAGTGAAAGAAAAAATAGGGCAATTTAACTGGTAAAAAACATATCAAAACCCCCTTGAGTGCAATATATATAACTCCACACAGCTCCAGTGATGAATTTCATAGTTTCCATTATATCAGTAGGAGTATGACAGTGCAGAAAATACTTTTGACCTGGGCTGTACCTTGGCGTCATTAACTAAATAGTACTGGGTCCCTGCAGCGCAGACTGTGAGCAGCTTGCTTCCTGTTCGTAGGGATCTGAAGCTATCACAGAACAAAACAAATCTTATCTGCCGTTTCCTAAACTAACTTAGCTTTTGTCTTCAACTGCTTTTCCCCTGCTTTTCCCCTGAAAAAAAAAAAAAAAAAAAAAATCAGGATTATTTATTTCCTCTGGCAGTGAGTTTCTCACTGAATCACAACAGCTTGAGTGGAAATCATGACAGTGTTTTATCAGTGTTACCAATTTTATAGACTTAAAAAGGGAAATGGGAAAGGGAAATAAAGGAAAATACTTCTGGTTTATAAAGTAATTTAGTTTTTGCAACACTGCCTGTTTTAAATAACGAATCGAGTTTAATTATCACAACAAAACGAGGAGATGACAGCCTAAGACAGGCTGTTAAATTCATATGGATTTCTAGCTAGTGAAGCTACCTGTTGGGCTCTTTTCAAGGAACTGCTCATGGGTTTTGACAGCTTTATTCAAACTGAAGGGGAGTGTGTTACCTTCCCTCCTCTACCTCCCTAGGAAAAAACCCAGTCTTTTCTGTATGGCTTCTGGTGGTGCTGTGACTAAAGTCCATCCTGGCTTGATGTGATAAATTTCCCCTTTCTTCCTCATTCATTTAGCATTCCCTGAGCATATAACATGTGAATCTCTTGCATGAGATTCCTGCTTTTCCTTTCACGTTGTCTTCAGGGTGTATCTGCAGCTTGCCCTTCATGTCCCACACAAGTCTGCTAAAACCAAGAAGTTTGCAGCACCTTCTGCAAGTAAGCAGTCTTGAAGGTGTCTCCAGGTGAGCTTTGCTTGCCCAGCTGTGGCCTTTTCCAGCAGGACAAAGGAAAAGAGCTTGCCTTTTGCAGGAGCCCTGGTACCTCTGCAGCAGCTGCTCCTCCTTGGATAGCCTTGCCAGCACCACGCTGGCATCCTTAGCAGGGAGGCTTGGCAAAATAAGCAAGCACGGTGTGGCTAACCAACCATTCTGGAGCTTGGCAGGGACCAAGAAGGCTGCTGCTGAGTAGCCAGATATGGCCATGTTTCCAGTGGCTCGTGTAGATCACCATCTGCTTTGGGCTACACTGAGCATTTCACTTAGGTGTCATTTGGATGCCCAAGCTTAGGTTTCACTGTTGCCAAGTAGCTGTTGGGGAGAGGGGGGTACATACAGATTCAGGGTCTGAGTTGAGTACCTAAGCAGCATGAATACCCCAGTGGGCATCTTTTTTTTAGGACCTAGGGCTAGTTATGGAGTGAGGAGGGGGAATCTTGCCCCTGGTGAAGCTGACGGTGACTTGGGCAGAGCAAAGATTTGCAGCTCCCTTCACAGCAAGAGCAAGGAGAGCACCGAAGGCAATGCCCTGGGCTGGAGTGCTCCTCCTGTTGTGTTTGAGCCAGCCCCATGTCTTGGCCTCCTATGCAGGTGGCTGCATCCCAACACAGACTCCTTGAGGTGAGGTGGGAGTGCTCAAAACAAATCCCTGTTTTCCCAGTTCTTTGGGTGTTGCTACAAATGGTCCTGTACTTTTTGGCACGTGAGCAACGGGGCATCTCTTTTCAGCCTAGAGAGTAGTAGAGAGCAGGATGACTGATAATACTGTTTTTACCATGTGTTTTTCTCACTTTACAAACCAGGACCCCCCTCTGCTCCTCGGAGTGCCATCTCAAATGTTAACGAGACTAGTGTCTTTCTGGAATGGATTCCCCCTGCTGATACTGGTGGAAGGAAAGATGTGTCTTATTATATTGCATGCAAGAAGTGCAACTCACACTCAGGTCTGTGTGAGGCGTGTGGCGGTCATGTCAGGTACCTCCCCCAGCAAACCGGCCTGAAAAACACCTCTGTCATGATGGTGGATCTGCTTGCTCATACAAACTATACCTTTGAAATTGAGGCAGTGAATGGAGTGTCCGACCAGAACCCCGGAGCCCGGCAGTTTGTGTCTGTAAATGTAACCACAAACCAGGCAGGTAAGTGGATCTTCAACCTGGGGAAATGTCTGGGGTGGGAGCCCGAGCCAGTCAGACCTGGTGCCGACCTCCCTTTGAAATGGGTGGAAGTCCACAGCATGGAAGGCTGGACTGTGGCCTCTTCAAATATGTGGGGGGTGGGGAGGTGGTTGTGTCTCATAGCTTATAATTACTGCAGTCTTCAATATGTTTCCTTCCAGCAGGACACACTTTTAGGATTTGTGGCTTTTTCCTTTCACACTAAGCTACTTGGAGATCCCTCCACTTCTTTGCATAAACAAGAAAGAAAAAAAAAAGTGGCCTCTCCTGCTGGGAAAGGGAAATTTCTAAAAGTTTGTTTTGATTCCAAATGCCAATGGTTAAAACATCCTAACTTTGCAAACAGTTACCCTAAGAAAATTGTTTTGAGTGACTTTAGGAAATCTAATTCCTCTTCTGCACTGTGATGCTAAAGTGACTGGATTCAGGCTGGTGAGATATGGCACATTGTCACTGCTTCTACAAGGTAGGGTGGAGATGTCACTGCATACTGTGTCCTTGGTTTTGCACCATACAGGCAGAGATCATGTAAACTAGTTTGTTCCTTTGTCCGGGGCTCAGATCTGTCTGCCCTTCATTTGCCCAGCAGTTGAAAAGAGCTGTCATCTTGGGCGCAGGCACGAAGTTGCTGTTGTACCCTGTCACTTGGAGGTGTGATGGGAGGCAAAAACACGATCACATCTCCTTCTGTGCACATCAGCACACCAGGCACATCACATGGCTTCCATAAGCCATGCAGATTTTTCTGTCCCTCATGCTCTGTGTTTTAGGGTCTCTCCCTTTGCCTACCTGGCTTGCTTCCTGCCACTTAATCCAGGGCTCCCTAGTGGCATGTGTCTTCTTCCAGGAATGTGAACCAGTGGCATCTGGGACCGTAAGGGCTGCTGCCAGATCACCAGAGCCACCTCTTACCTTCTCCTTACAGACGAGGCTTAGCCAGGAGACCTGGAGTGGTATGCAGCGTAATAGCTAGACGGAGATTGGCAAATCCTCACTGCAGAGCAGAAGAATGCTAGCTGGAGCAGGGTTGGATTTCATTCCTGGTACCCAGGTGTACATACGTGGGCTTGGAAGCCAGCAGCAGGAGAGTGCAATTGTATCGCACTTCATCTGATACCTGTCCTGGTAATTAGACTGGGTTGTTGAAGTGTTGGACAAATTGTTCGGCTGTATCTCAAGGAGAGGAAATAAAGGCATGCTGGGGTTGCTGCTGATGGATGTGGCAGGAAATCTTCTGGAGAAGGATCAGTGGATGGCAGTATGCCACCTGTTGAAGGCACCTGTTTAATGCAGATCAGTGGGTGTCATGGTCCTAATGCTGTTTACTGTTTTCCCATTGTGAAGGCTGTTGCCAGTAACTGTTGCTGGAAAAAGTATACTTTCCTGTTAGTGGGTTTGCATTAGTATTTCATTGCTGACATTGGATTTTCCCTGATGTGCGGAGCTAAATCCACATAAACCTCAGTAAATGTAGCTGCACCAGAGGAGATGATACATTGCTGATCAGTGCAGACTGTGAGGAAATGGTCCTGATTTGTGAGTTATGTCCCAAACTCCCCATAGTTGCAGCAAGATTTATCCATGTTGCTGCCTCCCTGTGTATCAGGCCAAGAATAACCCCCTTGCACAGTTATTGCCTCCAGCCTTGTATTGAAAGGTCCATTATAGGAAATGGTAGACCTGTGATGAACGTGGCTCATGCTAAGGACAAGTGGGTAAGTGTAGCTTCTGGGCAGTCTCACTGTTTACCCTGGTGGAGCTGCAGTCAAGGGAGATACTAATGGATCAAGCCACAATTGTTTAATTTGCTGTGTGGTGTTGAAATTGCATCTGTATGCTCTCATGTTTGATTCAACAGGACGTTGAATCAAACCCCTGTCCAAAGTAAGGAGTGGTGACTGTATTTTGTTGTCTCTCTGACTGGTTCCACCACTCATTCAGGAGGAGAACCAGGCCTATCTGCTGGAGCTCTAACATCAATTGTGCTTTCCAGTAATGTGCTCTTTTGGCATTCCCAGGGGTGATCATCAGTTTGTCCATGCCAGAAATAAAGCATCTGTAGAGGAGGACTTTGCAAATCAGACTAGCTGTGAAGCGTGGAAAGTAGATATCTGTTTTCTTAAGGTGCCTCTGAAAAATGTCCTTCGGGGCAAGTAGTGGAGGTGTGCGGGTGGAGTGGTCCATACCTGGCCATGCCTGAAGTTGCTGGCTATCTCTGAAAAAGCCTCACCTTCAGCTATCCTCTCTCATATAAGAACAGGCAGGGCACATGGGGTTTCAGAGAGTCTCAGTCCACTCATCTTCACCCTGAAATTACCACCAGGAGTTGCAGGTCTGGGGCCTCATCCTTTCCCTGACACAGGTTTTCTGGTGGTATGATTACATTTTCATGAAGGCTGGTGTAATGAAGTTGAGTCACTAAAGGTAGTGACACAAGGCCAACTGCAGCAATAAGGAGAATTCCTGCTACAAGAACTGCTGGCTGCAGAAAATGAAAAAATTGCATGCTGTGGGCTAGGTCTGCCTGCTGGAGTCCTGCTGGCAGGTATTCACTAACCCAGCACTGCAGAGAAATGCCAGGGTCTGTTTTGTTGGTTTGGCTTTTGTCCGTCCCAAAAAGCCTATGCTAATTTCAGGACTGCAGAGAATGAGCAGGCAGCGGGGTGCTGGGTGCACTACCTCTTCTGTGCATGGGAGCTTTCGACAGCAGAAACTACCTCTGGTTAGGACTGTTGAAGGGATTGTTTCCAGAAAAAAATGTGGTTTTCTCCAGAATAATTTGACCCCCTTCCTCTCTCCCGAGTTTAAAATAATGAGAGAAAGAATTGGCACCAGCAATCAGTCTGGCATTTTCAGACTGATGTAATTTTCCTCTGAACTTTTGAAATCAGATTTGGAAATACAGCAAGGAGACAGTAATGTTTCGTGCACAAGAAGAGGTAGATCAGCTTATCGCAGCTAGTGACTCCAGCGTGCTTCTGCTCCCCGAGTGCTTGGGGACCTGATGGTCTTTGGGATGGGACTGGTCCACGGGGGACACAGTGGCTTTAGGCTCTGCATACAGAACTAGTTCCCTTGTCACTCTCTTTCAATCCCTAAACCTCTGTTGCTTCTGTGGGATTTTTGCAGATGTTTTGTGCTGGAAAAAAAGTATCTAGAAAGGGTGAGAAATGCCACAGGCCAGGGGAGGTAGAAAGTGTGCTGGCCTCCATTGTGACTACCCTAGAGCTTCTGCAGGGCAAACGGAGGACCTTATTCCCTTTGTAGGCACATGGGTTGGCCAAAGCGTGGTTCTCCCCTATAGGATTGCTGCAAAGTATGTGCCCAAGGGACTTTCCAGCACAGATGGCAGGGAGCCATTTATAATGTACTCTTATGGCACATTAAAAAGTGTGCCTCGTGCATGTGGGCTGGAGCCCAGTGAATAATTCGTAAGTGGCAATGATAGAATTGGGTTAGCCATCCTTTTCTCCTTCATGGTTTTGCTCAAGTTTTCATATGTTTGAGACTGCCACCTATTTAGATGGTTTCCAGAGACCAGTCTGCGTGTGCTGCTAATATTGAAGTTTGCTTTTCAAGTGACAACTGCGTGACGTTTTGTTTTTTTTTTTCTCAGCGATTTCACGAGGCCAGATGATTAAGTAACGCTGTCACTCCAGACAGAGATGTGCATCTCCCTTGAGGTCTTTTGTCTTATCTGCCCTGTATACAGAAAGCGCCTACCTTGATGTCTCGGTCAGAGACTTGTGTCTAATAATGGGTCCGTAGGGAGCAAACAGTTGTGATTCATGGTTGTCTGTGTGCCTCTTGTATCATCGTAGGAGCACACTGGGAAGACGCATAGTTTAAAACCTTTCTAGGCTTAAACCCTGCCAATAATATTCACTTTAAGCCAGCCTAAACAGCTGAGCAGTTTTCTTTGCTTTTTGTTTCCAGCATCTCCCACGCTGGGCATGGCTTCAGGCACAGAGCTGGCCTGAAGGTGGGGGGTGTGAGTGGGGCAGTTCTCCTGCTGGCATCCCAAATGCCACAGACTCCTTTACACTTAAAGACCTTCTCTGTGTGTGTTTTCAGATAAACCTCCTGCCTGTTTTCTGTTTGAAAAGTCAGAGGCCAATGTTCAGTCCCCTTCTGTGACCTGTATGATATTTTTGAGCCTCTTAGGGGTGAAGGGGAAGAAAGATACAGTCTTCCTAACTTGCTTTCTAACTTCTTTCTTTCTGCTTGCTAACAGAGGAGGAGTTAACGTGTCTAATGCTCAAGGAGTCTGCATGCCCGAGGCCAAACCAGAGATAAAAGTTGCATGCTGTGGTGCAGCAATGCTATTTAAGCAAATGTGTTGGAGGACAGGACCTGGCAACCCATATTGCTGCTTGGGAGGCATGGCTAGGTTCTTGCTTGACCAAAAAAACCCACTAGATGCTTGGAGCAGCTGGAAAGCTCTTGGAGCAGGAGTGTGTGCTGAGAGCAGTGATTCTCGCTCTGATGGTGCAGGGTGGGATACTGCGGTGGTGGGGAGCAAGGAAGAAGGTGTTTTCCTTAGTACTTAGGAGTTACCAGTCTTTGAAAATCAGCCAAGGGCAATTCGGAAAGGGAAACCTGCAATGTATTGCTTATTGCTATCTTATGTCAGCAGCTGCAGGCTCTTAAAACAGATAGACTGCAGTCCTGCACTGGCTGGTGAGAAACATCAGAAAATGAGGTGAGAAGATGGCTCTGCTCAAGAAACATGTTTTCAGAGACTGACTTTGGGAATGGACAGGTTTGAGTCCTGGAAGGTTCAGGGTCCCATTCTTTCAACTTTCAAGTCTCACAAGCTTGTTTAGTTTGGTTTGGGTGGTGCACACCTTACTTATTTTCTTCAGGGATAACAAAAAATTTCCAAGAGGATGATCCAGTAGATGTAGCATGTTGCATGCATCACACATGAGAAGCCCGACTAGTTTTGCAGCTCTACTTTTCAACCAGTACTGCTGACCTAGGGCCTGCAAAAGATTAATCAGATGCTTATTTTTGGACAACTCCCTTTCCACAGCCAGGGTGGTGAGCAGGGCTTGCCTGTAAAAACATCTATTGTAACAGTACTTGATCCACTGAGCTGCAACATCTTCCCAGCAATGGTCTGTAGTGGATACCATAGAACGGGTATGAGCATGAGGCAGACAGGTACTGATGCTTCCTTAGAGTGCTTTCCCACCTCTGGGGACAACCTCTTTGTGCTTTGTAGCCCTTAATGGATTTTTCTCTCATGAATTTGTTTAATCATTTTATGAACTCCGAGAAAATTTTAGCAGCTGCAGGCAGTCCTATATGAATTCAGTATGTCTGATAGTTTAAGCTGTGCTTTAGATTCATGTTGGTCAGAGAGGAGCTATTAGTGGCATAAATAGAGGGTTTAAGGCTTGCAATTGCCCATCTACTTGGAAAGCACTGTCATTTAGAGATACCGCACTAGCTTCCAGTGTGTTAACACAGGTATTGCAGAATTACCCTAGATCGATGTACTCTTAAAGGCAAAGTGTAATCTCCCATACCAGGATGGGCGAATACTGGGGTATTTTAATAAGCAGAGGTAAACTAGGACTTTAAACCTTGGTGCACGATCCTTCTGGCTGTGTACACTCATCGTGTGCAGGGAGATGCAAAAATGAGGTATTGAGCTGCCAGTGAGGTTTCAGGTAGGAAGAGAGAATAATTTCATTTGTAAAGTCCCGTATATATGCTTGTGATTGGCTTCAAGAAGTATTTTGGTTTATTTTTGAAGTGCGGTCACATGTAATCAGAGAATGCAATCACAGGTAGTTAAAAAACAAACACTCTGGCAGATAAAAGTAAAATCTGAAAACCAGTGTTGCACAGAAGGTTTATTGTTTGAAATTTTTTTGTCATGGCCACATTTATTCTGAATGCAAAAGCTTCATCCACTGTCCTATTCCAGAGTTGTGAGTTCACCCCAGCCCAGATGGCTAGGTGTCTGCTACCAAATGAATTATGGATTAGCTGAATATTTTACAGTTTTATTTATAACTCCCCAGTCGGTAATTGCTACTTTTCATAGTTTATTATAAGTCTTTTTGTTATACTTGGACTATTAGAAATACATACTTGAATATTGAAAGAATTCTTCGGAATATGAAAAAAAATCCCCCCAAATTACAATATGACTTTTAGTTAGAGGTCATTTTTATTCTTCAAGTATATGAGACAACCCTGTTGTTGATATATGAGAACATTAAAAGATGAAATGAAAAGCATTTTCCTGCATCTACAGACAGACCTTTCAATTTTGACATGAAATTAAAACGTCTTATTTATAGATGAAAATAAAAATAGTAAGAAATAGTCATCTCCATCCACCCTCCTCCTGTCAAAGGGAAAGAGACAGGCACTGAGGTTCTCATGATGAGATTCAAGCAATGACATCTATTGCGTCTTGTGCAGTAGGGAGCAGGTTTTACCATCTCCCAGTGGCAGCAAGACAAATATCTTTATGGTAAAGTGATTAGTCTCCTTCAAAGCATGCTACTTGTGAGGCAGTTACATGAGCTACAAAAAACAAATGCCATGTTACACCTAGGGAAAATTTATCCATGGACTACACCTGGGTGATGCCATGGAGCTGGGTACGAGGGAGCAAGAGCTGCCCAAAATACCCTGCTTGAGGTACTGCAGCCAGCAGGACTGACACTGATTCCTCCCTGACATCCCAGAGCCACTGGGATCACCACCAGCAAGGTAGGCTCTGGCTTGGGGTAAAGTAGCAGAGATTGGGCAGCCTGAATCTAGATTTTGAGGTATATGGAGGGTAAATATTGATATTTTTCAAATAGCATAAAGCAAGATGTGCTGCAATCAGATGTGGTAAGGGCTTCACAAGGTCAGAGCTGTAAGAAACTTCTGTTTTTGCAGAGCACCACTGATGTTACTTTGCATGAGTGATAGTGCTGGTTTAAAATTTTATTTCCCATTTTGCTGGCATATTTTTAAAGGATTGCCAAGTAATCTTATATTAATCTAATTCTAATCACCTTAAAACATAGTCTTTGGGGCCAAGGAGTCTCTTTGTATTGTGCTGAGCACAGTACTTGGCAGAGAGCAAAAGTAAAGCAACTAAAATGGTTTCACTGCCCAGATGACATCAATGTATAGATTTTTTTTCCCATGAATGCAGCTTCTGAATTTTACTGCTAATAAAATCCTCTTCATCTCTTTAGTCTCAGTCTGCAAGCTGATAATTCCTTTGTCTGATATGTTCTCTGATTTTAGCATTAAAGGTAGTTTTACATTTTTAACACCCTGCATAGATGATACTTCCAAGAGTGCTCTTAAGACACCAGGACTCAAAAATAGCCCCCCCCAAAAAAAAAGTAAAAATACTTCCAATGGTGTTAGAGAAATAGCAGGGGACTCATAGGCATTTAATAAATGTCCCTCTTGCTCTTTGGCTGCAGCTTCTTTACAGTACCAAGTAAGCTCTTTATAGTAATCTCCCTCAAAAATTAAAGACAACAGTGGCCAGGGTAGTTTGAAACATTTTTGTTTCAGTAATTGTGCATTATGTGAGTTGTGCTATAGAAACACTGCTCAGGGTATAGTGACTTCAGAGGGCATTTCTCCTTTACCATGCAACTATCAAGCTGATAATGAGTTTGAACGAGCATGGAGGTATAAGTACGCACATGACAGCACATGAACATGTTTGTGTGTGTATGAACATGCAGGGGACATGCCAGGCAGGAGACGGAGGTTACCAACCTTTGTTTTCTGTGGATATCTGTGACAGGTTTGTAAAGCTGACATGGTTCAACTGCCTTTCACTCTTGCTGCTCTCATACCAAATTGCATACTAGCCAGGACCAGGTTCAAAGAGGGTGGTGCTCTGTGCTGCAAGGCCACCCGATGGTTTTCTGGTCCTATTTTCCTCCTGCCTGCTTTCTTTTGCCTTGAGCCTGACCACTCCTTTAATACACAGTTTGTAATTTACCTGTTTGTTAATGTGGCCAGACTTTTTTCCCCTTGGTTGCTGATTTGCCTGGTGGCTGCACCCATAGAGCAGGATGGCTTCTGCATCTCTCAAAGGATTTTGCTGTGTCCATACCAAGCTCCAGCTCACAATGTGCATGAATTACAGGTTCCTGATGAGTATTTTACAGTATCAGGCTGAAATGCTTTTCTCCCCTGGATTGCTTATTATGTTTCAGCAAGACTTGGAAGATTTCTCCACATCTTTTACAGTTGCTGTTACAGTGTACTTCACCGGCAAACCCCTTGCTTGTTCCTCAAAAGACGTCTGAAATGCTACTGCTGGCACTTGTATTTCTTGCAAAGGGTTAATGTAATAGCAGTAATAGGGCTGGCTAGTGCTTTATCCCACCCAGCTTGCTGCCCCTCCTGTTCTTGCTGTGGGGGACAATGACTGGAGACCCAAGAGCAGTTCTGAGGAGACAGACAGCCCAGCAATATTTCTTCCACAGCAGCTGGGCCAAAGTTCAGCTACATGCAAATATTACAAAAAGCTCAAGAGTTGGAAGGCTTTGATTAAAGCACACTTCAGATGTGCTCATTTACCGATGTGGTGGAACGCTTTCTGCATCTCCCAGTCCTGGAGGAACAGCCCTGATCAAAGCGAGTAACTAATGGGATTTCCGACTAGGTCAGTACAATAGAAATCACTGGAAGGAAAGCATTATTATTTATTTATTTTCCTGCATCTTCAGGCTTGATAATTTTTAAGAATATGGGGTCTGATCAAAAGGCCCTGGATGAATCAATGTGGGACACCCACCAGCTATGGCATCACTGGGCAGGGGTTTTTCTTCTGCAGTGCAGCAAGCCAGGATGATGCATTGCTCTTTGCTGAGAGGTGCTGAGCACGCCGGCCTGATCCTGTAAGTGCTTCGGCCTGAGCAAGCCTTGGACAGAACGCCGCTCCACGAAAATTGATGGAAAAATTTACAAACTCTGTTACGCATTTGGCATAGGGGTGATGGGCAAGTCAAAGAGTTGAAGGGGTATTTACTCCTGACCCCTTAGCTCTGCAGGGCCTTTGACAGAGAGGTACAAAGATGTCTCACAAGCAAATTTGCGGAATTAGGTGGAAAATGCCAGTGGAGGGCACCAGCACCAGCTCACTGCCTTCCTGGGAATACATATCACAATTGCCCACTGTGCTGCTTCATCCTGCTGTTCAAAACTTGTGCATTTTTTCTCTGTGCCCCTAAATGAGATGAAAGGAAGCAGTGTTGAATCAGCTAAAAGCAGAAAACTGGACTTGCCCTCCCTTCTTGTGTTTGCAAGGGTTTACAGGACCCTGCATGCAATTCCTTCATTGCTTCTTCCTACCTTCCTGCAGTCTGCCTCATTCCAAGGAGTGAAAGTGGTGCTCAGCCAAGTAGATTATTAATTGTGCTGTCTCCTGAGTTGTCTTTCACACAGTTCAGCATTAGCGTGGCTTGTTATAGGGGGCTGATGTGCACTGCACTGTTACCCTGTCATCTCCAGGGCTCTGCCTTCCCTACAGTGGGTTCCTGCCTTGGATCATTAAACCACGCAGCTCTGTGGCTCTGCCTTGTTCTCCTGAGGGATGGCAGCAGAAGCATGAAATCGTGCACTGACCTTGCCGGAGACTTATGGTGTGAGCCTCTAAACACCTGGCCATGCAAGGACAGTTTCCACAGAGAAGTGCTCTCACCCAGTTCAGTAAACTGGAAGACAATTGTTGCAGAAATGACTGAGTTATTTAATTTACTGTACATTTCTCTGTACCAGGTGCAGTTTGGTCCCTGCAAGGAGATGGGAAGGAGCTGGAGGATGACTGGGCAAGGATGCACATGAGGGCACAGACCCATCTCCTCCTTTTCCAAAATTGCAGACAGCAACTAGCAAAGCAGGGTGTGCATGAAGGACAAAGTGCCCTGTGCTTTCCACAGAGGTGATGCATCAAACCCTCTGCTACATGTTGGCTGAGGCTTCGAGGAGGACTTCTGCCAGAGTCAGATAGCCTTGTAGGGCTTTGAGTGCTGTTTGCAACCCCTGCAGAACATCTCTATAAAACAAAACAAATCACCATAAAGTAGTCAGGCAGTTGATAAGTACTGCTTGTGCTCAAATAACAATTGTGCATCTGTCGTGGCCTCACACTGTTCCTGTATCTTCTGATATTAGTCAACGCGTGATGACTGCTATTTTAAATTCAGCTTGTACAAGCATCCAGTTCTTCATTTAGGACAAAATATGGACGGGAAATACAAGATCATTATGCAGATGAATTCAGTAGATAAATGCAAGTTGGCTCAGCTTTCTTGTATCGAGACCTGATGGATACGGCAGCGTTGGAAGGGGTGCCTAATGTCAGTAAATTGCTATTTCATTGCCTACAACTTTCATCAGGGAGGTTTTTCAGGCATCTGGTTTGTTGATGGGGAAACTGAGGCACGAAGGTGCAGTGTGACTGGCTAGAGGGCACATACCAGGGCTGGAACTCCTCTTGCTGCTCCTCTCTCCCTACTGAGCCCTTCCCCTAGGGCTGGAGCCCTGAGCTGCATTAGAGATGTTTCCTGACCTGTTTGCCAAACTGACTATGAGTAGATAAGAGAGGCTGGTCAGAGTCCACTAGAGATAGGCTGATGGGTGGGTTTTGAGTTTGTTGGGGTTTTGTTGTTTTTTTTCTGAATTGGTTTCAGTATTACTGTGGTTTCACTTTCACTGCAGCATGAAAAATAGAAATGTCAGTCAACAGTCTTATTTATCCAAAGTGTTTTGTGAGCTAAAGTATGCTGAATAGCAGCTAGGGGAGAAATGTGGTGTGGGGTAGGTCTCTTGTTCTCAGGTCTTAATTGCTATGGTGACAGTTCCGTTTTTCCCTCTTTCACACCATCAGTCAGGAAAGACAATCTTTGATCCAAGTCCAGCTGAGTGCAAGGTATTGCCTGTAGTACATTTAATTGTTGAACTGTGCTTTGGCTGCTAAAACCAGAGCCGTTAATAACAGGACAGTGTCCATTCCAAGGGGTTGCAAATTCTAGTGCCCAGGCGATTAAATGTAACTAAAATCCCAATCCTTTTGACTTTCTGTCCAGCAGAAGAGCAATTACTACCTCTTCAGTAAATAAGTTGGGCTTTATTTGGCCTTTGACAGTTACAGTATTTAGAGTGACTTGGCAACTATTCACTGATGAGGGTCCAAAAAAAGCACTTAACAAAATCAAGTGATAGCAGGATAGCAGTAATGAAGTGCTAAAGACCTGACACTTTGTTTATCCTCTTGAGAGTTTAGCAGGGATTTCAGTGGCTCCTCTCGGTTTCTCTGCCTTTCGTAACTTTTGAATCTGGATCATGAGACAGCATCTACCAGAGGGTGGTGAGGGGCCTGCCTCCCAGCCAGGGGCATCGCTACACAGGGCTGTTTCAGGCTGTCCTATCCTGGGATGCAACGGTCTGAGGTCACGCAGCCCTCAGCTCCCCAGTCCCAATGGCTGAGCCCCACGCAGGTGCCTGAGGTGCTGTGCTGGTGGTTTGATGGGAGAATATCCAAATATCTCAAGTATGGGGCTGTTGAGTCTCCTGCCTCTGTGCCTCTGGCTCCAGCTACTCTGCCTCATAGAAGTAATGATGTACTTCTGGGGACGGGGCACACATGTGGCTCCTAACTCATTGGACCCTGGAAGGTCTATGCCCTTTTCCACAGCAGGAGAGATTTGGTCCCACATCTGGAGCAGTGCTCTGGTATGCACAGCAGCCACGTTCTCCCTTTGCCAGGTGGGTGCTTGAAAACTTTAGAGATGCCTCGAGTCAGACGTTTTTATAGCTGCCATTTGGCTGAATCTTGGAGTGTTTTCCTCCCTGAGAGAAGCAGCAGCTATTTTTCACAGACCAAATGAAGCCACCTGTTGGGTTAACAGGGCTTCGTTCAGTCCCTGGGCAGCCCTACACAACCTTTAGGGCCCAAAGGAGTCTTTGAAGTACCATTGAATTTCATTGTTAATGTCTCAGTCTTTTACCCTGAATGGAAGAGGGTATTTTTTTTTTCACTTGCAGGCATGAATAAACTCTAGGTTGCAGGAAATAATCCCTCTTAAAGGAGAGTTAAAAGCACTGTCTTTTAATATAAGATGGGAGGAGGCAAGAAAAAGGAAACGGTGTGGAGCTGTGCCTAGGACTGCTCTAGCTCTTCTCAAAAGCACTGAATTTTGTTCAGTGATTAGAAACAGAATAAATCAGATGAAAGGAAAGGAGCTGATGACAGGGTGATACATGTGTCAGAGAAGGGGAGGGAATGGCAAAGGAAAAGCACATAATGCGGGTGACTTTAATTACGTGGAAGGTGGGAAGATTGACTTCCCTATCCTGAGCGGGCTGTGTGAGAAGATACATTAGTCTATATTCTAACAGGGGTTGATGAGGGCTTCTCGAAGATGTTAGTAGTTACTTGGAAGAAAAAAGGTGCACTCACTGGCAGTATTTATGAGAGCTTTAATTACATTTCACAGACTGAGTTCCAATTAGAAGGGAAGGGGGGG
>NW_020799099.1:13547006-13619625 GCF_003259725.1 Athene cunicularia | reverse complement strand
GGGGGGGGGGGGGGAAGAGGAAAGGAAAGATGTACAGCATGTGTTTAAGAGCGTGGTGATAAATCTATGGCTAAGGATAATGGTAAACAAGGTAGCTGTACATTATGGCATCATTTGCACACTTACATTTCTAAGTGTTTATTCTAACTTACACACACACACAAGCAAAATGCTCATAAAGGGGTCAAACACAGGCCTCCGTTACTCATCTTCCAAGATGGAAGGCAAAGATCATTTGCAATTGCTGTGGTACAAGGCTATTACTTTTTTTTTTTTTTTTTTTTTCCAAATCATTAACTGTGTCATAAAACAGCACTCCAGAAAAGGCAGACAGAGACAGATCGCAACATTTGTCTCTGTGCTCACACGAACAGTAGGAAAATATTGCTATCATTAGTGCATCCTTTCACATTGTGTTTAATGCTGCAGGTTCCCACATTTAGAATCACAAAATGGTTTGGATTGGGTTGCATTATCTTTGTTGTGTTCTAACCTAATTAGCTTCTTACCCAGATGACCATGATGTCTGTTTATTTTAATGTCAGGAGGTAACACTGAAAGGAGAGATGTATAAACTGCTCAGCACTGGCTTAATTCTCTTCTCACTGTAGTCAACCAGGGACTTTGACATTTACTTCACGGCAAGGATGGTACCTCCATGTGTAAGTGGCTTTGGCACAACTCTCTTATTGCATCCCTCTCATGTGCCTCAGAAAGAAGCTTTTTTGTTGTCTTTACTTGTGGTCTAAGCTGTTTGCCAGTATCTCCACAGGCGATGCAGGTAAGAGATGTGTTTTGTCTAATGACATTGGCATTGGGCACTGGGAATACCTTGGATCTTCCAGTATTGTTAATTAAAGTAAAGGTAAGTCTGCAAACAGTTCATGACAAACACTGAAGTTCTGGCTGGAGAATTGCAGGAATTAGCTAGTGAGATTGCTTTCATTTCAGATAACATCATTCTTCCCACTGATTAATAAAAGGGCTAACAACATTTCTTAGTAGTGGTGAAATGGCTGTAGTGAAGCCCTGGCAGTACTTCAGCAAATGGAAATTTTTGCATCTGTAATTCCGTGATCACACTTGGGAAGTTATAATGGATCAGAGGAGAAAACTCCCTTTTCTTTGGTTATGTTGAAACCAAAATCCTTGTTTATTTAAAAGTAGCGATGTCAGGAGTAAGGTATGATGGAGTATAATTGCAAAATTCTTATTTGGTAATTAGTATCTTGCAGCCATCTTAATGCTATTAAGAAACAGGCGTAATTGCATGTAGGATGTGTATATTTATCACGGGAGCTGACACTTCAGACTGTTAGGAAGTATCTGTAGCTTTGCTGTATGCTGCACATAGATTAATCTCGTTTAGGAGACTTCAGAGCCTGTCAGAGATGTTCCCATCATCCAAGCGGTGGTACCATCAAGTGGTAGGGGAGCATTTGGAGAGGCACCAGATGTTTCCCCTAGCCCTGCTACAATAACGTTGTGGGTTCCTGATATTTATGCATTTCCAGAGATTTCCCTGTTGTTGGCTTCAGTATTCACCACTGCCTGTTTTATATAGACACGTAAAAGAAGGAAAAAAAAAAAAAGGTGAGGGCCAAGAGGGAGTAGTGTTCATCTCCATTTGAGCTCTGTTGCACAGGATATTTCTGAACATGGTCCTGCTCGAGCAGTTCCAGAGGAGGCTACAGAGATGATGGGGGCTGGAGCACCTCCCCTGTGAGGACAGGCTGAGAGAGTTGGGGTTGTTCAGCCCAGAGAAGAGAAGGCTCCAAGGAGACCTTATAGCGGCCTTCCAGTACTGCAAGGGGGCTACAGGAAAGATGGGGAGGGACTCTGCCTCAGGGAGTGTAGGGATAGGACGAGGGGTAATAGTGTTAAACTGAAAGAGGGTAGATTAAGATTAGACATAAGGAAGAAATTATTTCCTGTGAGGATGGTAAGGCACTGGCACAGGTTGCCCAGAGAAGCTGTGGCTGCCCCCTCCCTGGCAGTTTCAAGCCCAGGTTGGACGGGGCTTTGAGCAACCTGGGCTAGTGGAAGGTGTCCCTGCCCATGGCAGGGGGTTGGAACTAGATGGTCTTTAAGGTCCCTTCCAACCCAAACCCTTTTGAGTGTATGAAACCTGGACTCCTGGGAGCTTCTGGGAAGAGGCTTACCTATGAAATAACCCTAGCCACATATCACAGGCACAGGGCTCTGCAGCCCTAAATGAAAAAATTGTTGTTGGGGTTTAACCATATTCTCTTGTCAGCCCATCAAAGAAAGTACAGGTAGAAGCAGCTTATTGCAGAAATAAGCAAGACTGAAAATCATGACTAGGAATAAGACAGGAACAACTTGCTAGGGGAAGAGGATTTTCAATAAAAGATCATCAGAAGCAGCTCAGCACTGAGGGCTTTTTAATTAAATGTGTTTGGGAAAGGATGGACAAGAAAGATCTCAGGGGAGAGATTGTTTCAGACACAGGACTAAAGCTACTATCGTACAGATGAGGTTGTACGCTCTTCAGCAGAACATGTTAACTGTGAACCCCGCGGTGCTTTGTGAGGGATGTGAAGGTCCTGTCCACACATTTTACAGGCTCCGAGAGAGTGATTTTTCCCATGATCACCCAACAAACAGTTCAGCAGCAGGACGAGGAAGATACCAAAAATCACCAGGGTCTGGTGGCACTGTGCTTCACTGGAGTCAAGGTTGAGACATAAAGTTAACTTAGTTTGTTTGTGTCATCCCCTTCTGCCCTATATTTCTTGACTGCTTTTTAGTGCTCTGCACAGGAATACAGTGTTAGAGATTGGATCTTCATGTACATCTGAGTCCTTCCTGATGAGAACTGCTGAACAGTACAAGACCATAGGTAGAATCTTTTCCGAAGTGGAAGACTAAAGTTTTTCTGTGTTAATGTTCAGCTGACCATAGGTCCAATTGGTCTTCCGTTTCATTCATTGAAACAAAATTCAGTAACTAATTCATTACCTGAAGAGATATATTTTGCTTCCCATTTCCTTAGCGGATCAAATTCTTGTCTTAGTTTTATGTAAGGTACTTCTGGTGAAGCTGATGAGTAGTCTCTCATGCAGACAAATGTGAGGTATGGCCTGATGTCTCAGGTAGATTTGATCTTCCCACTTTTTCATCTGATGTCTTCACAGATACTGCTTGTGTTTCTGTTTGGGCTCTAGAAATCTTGGCTCTAAACATAAATTTTTCCCCAGGGTGTTCAGAAAGCAAGATTCTCTGGTGCATGAAAGTACAATTATTTGATTTTCATTCTTTTAACAATTAAGTGTCTTACAAAACTGTGCTTTTTTCCCCACAATTTTCTGAAAATCCCTTTGCCCAGGTCATTTAGTATATAGTCATAGCGTATGATTTAACATGCCTTACTGAGGGAAAGCTGCAGCAGAGAGCATCAGATTTATTATTGGGTCAGTGACTGAGATATTTTTTGCGTTCCCAGAGCTTTATCATAGTGACCATCCTGGGTCTTGTCAGTAAAGAGATGATCTTGAGAATTAGATCACTGAGATTATAATATACTGCTGTGTTAGACAAGATTCATGGTTGACAGAGGATATGGCATTTAATGGCCCTTTTAAATGTCACATCCAGGCTTTAAAGGCCATAGTCTCAGAATAAACAAAAGAGAACCAGCTAGCTCCAGCACCTTTAGAGTGAGCAGCGCCCCAGTAATGCCTGTGGGAACTCAAGGTCCATATTATGAAGCAGTTACAAGTCTAAGTGGCCACTGGAAACCATGCAAGGATGATAGTGGTGTCTTGCTTGAGTTACGAGGTAAGATGTGCCTATGCGATCAGCATGCCTTTTATTTAGCAGGAAAAAGAAGTAAGTAATATGAAGTTCTTATCAGAGTGATGCACAAAAAGTTAGACAGGTGTTAACGGCTCAAATAATTTTGGCTGGAGTACAATAAATAAAATGATTGTGTACTGCATGAAGTAATGTATGTCTCTGCAAGAAGTTGCTTGGCAGCTGTATGACTGGATGGGATTTTTTTTTTTTCTTTTTTCTTAGCTATGTAACATTTTGAGTGGATGATAACACTGGGAAAAAATGTATTTCCACTTTTCTCAGATGCATTCATCACTGGTAGGAAAAGGCCCATGGGAAGGTAATCCATGGAGCTGAATTCTGTACACTTAGTGCTGTATAGTATAAAAATGTATGTGGACAGTTCACACTGATCAGATCTGAAAGTTCAATATCTTCAGGCTTTTTAAAATCAGGTGGTTTTATAATTTTTATAGACTGATGAATGTTGCCAAATTGCTTGAAAATTCACTGACAGTCTTCAAGGGGCATTCAACTTTAAAAAACACAGTTGAAGCATACATCCTTACTTAAAGCTTTTCTTGTGGTTTTTTTTTCTGGATGACTCATGGAAGTGTGCATGTGTGTATATCTATATTTAAAAGTGTCCTTTTCTGTTTTGTTTTTCAGGTTCTCAGCAAGTAACTGTTGTGTTGATTTTTTTTTATACTTTTTGTCTTCAGTACTAATTTCTAGAACAAAGTTCCGTTATCTCTTAAAATTAATATTTTTTTAAACAAGTTTACCTCCTTTTTCAAATTGTGCCCTTTGTTTACTCAAGCAGACATCACTATTAGATATGACTGTGGTTTTGTAATTAAGGACACAGGGCCAGATGGGCAGTACTCCAGCAAGTCACTGCATGGTGAATTTTGGTAATCTGCCCCCAGGGGTGAATCATTATTGATTTAAAGGAAGATGAAAACTCAGTGGTGTTTTGTGGGAGGGCTAAATTATCTCTTCTGGCCTTAAAATCTAGGGATATTGATTTAAAATTGATTATCTTGGTTTACTTGCTGCCTATAAATTTGCAAACTCAAGTTAAATGAGCATAAAACATGTTCAGGTTGAGTCTAGTGTATTTGTACAGAGTTTTAACTAAATCATTTTAAAGATTGCTCTTTTTATTAAGCCCGCTTAACTGTGTGTAGCGCTCTGAGTACTTCTCATTTTTGGGGGGAGCAGTCTAGCAACATTTGAATACCTCACTGTAATTGAATCCTGGTGCAAACCTGTCTTTTTTTATTCTTGTATTCACTGCAGTGACCTTGATAATGTGAATGCATCACCTTTGCTACTCCTTGGAAGGCAGTCCTGTAAAAACAGGATCGATTACGTGCATTGCTAGGATCCTGTTTTCAATACCTATGAATTAAAAACAGTTAGAGATAGTTAATGGGCTTTCCCCTTGTGTGGAAGAGGGGGGAAATAAACAAAGGAGAATAGAAGCTGAATTGTTTGAGAGGAGGTAATCTCTGTTTTGTTTCTGCCATAGATTAGGGTTGATCAATTATCATGTCAGAAGGCGGAGAAGCTAATACACCCCAGAATCTACATGTTGTTATTTAATCATCCTGCCTGATGCATAACATTCATCATTCACATTTTTAATGCCACTTACTGTTATCATCCCACATTTATGCAGGGCACATTTAAGGAGAGAAAAGTCATCCTGATAGGCAACATCCTGGGGAATAGAATAGTGGAGAAACCCATAGGGTTCAATTTCTGTTTCTTCAGTCTAAGTAGCTTGAGCCTTGGCCTTATGCAGAAACTTGTACACGTCTGATCTTGAGATGACAGCCCTGTAGATGACTGAAGTCATCATCTGAAGAAAAACTTTAATGAACTCCCAGCTGTACTGGGTGGGTAGCCCTCAGTGGTGCTGTCAACTGCTTTTTTCCAAGAGCAAGTGGGAGCTAACATCATCACAGACCTGTGAAGGATGCAGGCAAATGCCTGTGAGGAGCTGGTATTTATGAAGTAAGCTCTAGTAGCCACCACATCCTGTCACCTACCTGCCTTGTTCGGACTACTTTCAACCATCTTCAAGGTGCAATTTCAGCCAGCCACTGGATGAGGTGAGCACTTGCAGCATGAAGGTTGTTCAAGGGGGAGTCATAAACATACAGGGTAATACTAGAGAAGTGGTTTATGTGTTGCATGTATGGAGACATGCATACACATATTTTATTTCCTTACTAAACTTTTTAATGGTCTAGTCCACACACTGAATAAAGATGAAGGTGAGAGAGTTGGGCACTTGCTTAGGTCTATCCAAGATATCCCCTGGTCCAAGTTGGAGAAGAGAGGCAAGAAACTCCTCTGAAGGAAGAACCCCCAGTGACTGATCATGTTGAAATCCCCTTTTCTTTTCTAGCAGTTAAAAAGCTAAGAGGTGGTGAGTGATCAAGGAGAACTTGCCAAAACCATATCTTTAGCCCTATTGTAATGGTCATAACCAAAAGAGGAATCTGGATGCAGTAAGACTTGTCTTGCCTCCTTCTTTCTATAATGAGGTCTTGGGAATGCTGGATGTCACCAAAGCCTCAAGATATATTTGAAAATGTAGCTTCACAAATGCTTACTCTGAAGCAGTAGGTTGCTTGATTCCTAGAGGCCTCTTCCTAGCCATATCTAGGAAGAGTGAAGCCACTGTTTTTGTTTCACAGCCAGGAGGTGGACGGATCTCAAATGTGGATTCCCCCACTGCTTCAGAGAATGGCATTATTGGAAGTACAAGCCAAAAAAAAAGAAAATTCCCACTCTTCTATTCTGTGTGTGTGTCACCTAATTTTTGATTAGTCATACCCACAAAACAGTGAAAAATGCTGTTGAGGGACGACCAGCCACCGACCAGTGTAGATTGTGTGTTGCAGTCGAAAATTCTTTGATCACAGTTCTGATGCTGAGGAGAAGCTAAAGACATGTCCATTTATGCATGATATGTGCAGCTACAATTTAAAACATCTGAAATCTCTGTTGGTATCATTTAGTTTCTGGATGAGAGTCCCACCCTTGGATGCTCGGGGTTTTTTCCTGTAGCATTACCCCGACGTCCGGAGCCTGTGGCGACCCAGCTGATTAGGCAAGTGCTTGGGACATACCCTGTCAGAAGTAGAGGGGAAAAATTGGACTAGAGGGTCCCTGTACAGTCTGTAAATTGGGTTTTCATGTCAGAAGTGTTCTGGCGTATTCTTGAGTTTGTCTCTAAATCCTTTTCAACACCTTTGGAAATCAACTGGACTGGAAAAGTCTGCCATATTGTGTCAGAAGAAACTGTATTTGCTTCCTGCAGGAAGGTAATGCCTCTGCAGGGCGGGAGAGTCAAGAGCTATGCTTTCATATGCAGCTACATTTATCCCATTGAAAACACTGATGCTCATCCTGGGCTTTGTGTTGCTTAGTTGTGATCGCTGCAGTTTCGCTTCAGTGAACCAATTTTACACAGAGCTCATCTTTAAGCACACAACTAGTACTTCTTCTTGGAAGCAGAAGTTGGAGAGAGTTATTAAATTAAGAAAATAAGCCTTTACCACAAATTTCCCCATAATTTTCCTTTTTGTCACTCATGTAGGGTTTTTGTTCCATGTTTGAGCTCAGCGTGGTGGTGTCGCCAAGTTGCTTGTGATTTAAATAGAAGAAACTGGCTGCCAGGAGTAGTGCTTGCAGGTATTCCTTCTTTTCTTCATTTGCCTTACAGCAGTGCCTGCAGGCCAAAGCAAAGATTGTGCTGGCAGCATCTGAATAGTTAGTTCCTGCCCCTCAAGTCAAAATAGATGAAGGAATTATCATTATCTTCATTGCACAGATAACAGCAGGGAAAGATGAAGTGACTTGCCCATGGTCATGCTACAAGTCTCTGGCAGAGCCAGAAAGCAAAGTATTATTTCCTCTGGTCTGATGCTTTTATCCCAGTGCCATCCTTTTGTGCAACTAGCTGCTTTCAACAGTTTAGATTTTTTCCTTAACGTCTCTTGGCACAGAAGTGCAGGCTGGTAAATGGCATGAAATGTATGTCTCCCAGATCTCTGCCTTTCAAGATCCTTTTTATTTTTATCGCTCACCTTATGATGCCCAGCTGCCTTTGTAGAGCTGTGTGTCTGGAAGGATCTCAGGATGTGCTCATCTAACCTGCTTTAAAACCTCCAAAGGCACAGATGCCACAGGTTCACTAGGTGATTTTTCCTGGTGCTTCATTATTTTTGTCCTTAGAAAGCTGTTCCTAAATTTAATTCTGTGCTTGTCTTGCTCCAGAGACAGCAGCCTTTTACTTATTTGGAGACTCATGTTCTCTTTCAGTCTCTTTTTCTCCGGGACTGAACAGCTCTGCTTCTTTCAGTCTCTGTTTGTAGCTTTCTCAACTTGTGCTTGTTTGCCGATTCCCTCTTGGATTCCCTCAAAATGCACTGTGTTTTTCCTAACATTTGAAATGGGGCACAGTACAGAGCCACCAGCTCCCTTGATCGCTTTTCCCTTCTCCCCAAGGACTTGATAAATCACTTCTCTGCCTCCTGGGAAGCCCTAGGTCGAAGCTGCAGCTCTTCTTCCTTCCAAAGGACATTGCAGGCTCCCATGTTTCACGCTGCAAAGGTTACCTCTTAAGAAGCTGAAAGTACCCAAATTCCCCTTGGTAATATCAAGAGATGTTTTCGCAGGCACCTGTAGTGCATTTTGACCTGTGCAGAATTTGCTAGTTAGCTTCATTTCAATGCTTGGAACCTGAGATTTTAGGGCAAACTGTACCTCGGGTCGCACTTAATTCCTGAAAAACAGGGCAGGATGTTTGGTTTGGCAGCAAGGATGAGATCTGTTAGATTTTTTCCCTGTTTGTCGCCATTTCTCTTAAAAACAATGATAGCTTGGGCAGCATTTGCCCTGATCCAGAAAAGCAACTGTCAGTTTGAAACCAAAGACAGGGTGGGAGTGGGTTTATGGACCACAAGTGTATATATAGCCACAGGTATATAAACCTTTCCATTTCAGCTCTAGTCACTTTGCAGCTTTACTATTCTAGGTTTTTGTTCTAATATAACCTGTTTGATATATTGTTGTTTTTTAAAGAATTTTATTTCAAGCCTTCTGGACTTCATTGGGGAACTTGGTTATGGAAAAGGTCTGGACCATGATTCTGCAAAGCTGTGGCCAGGTCAGGGTCCTGTCAATGGTGGTGCCCTTGTGCTTTTCTCCCATTTATGAAAAAGATGTGACAGAAGAACCGTGGTGGTAGGAGGGACCAAGTACCATAGGAAATCCAAAACTAGCTACCACAGGAGTTAAGGACTTTGCCCATTCTTCCCTCTGACCTGCTGCACCTCTTCAGTGTCTTTTCTTCAAGTGGAAACATAAGGAAGTTATTTGGCTGCCTCTGATTTCACTGGCATGTTCAGTAATTTGGCTTTAATATTAGAATTCATCAGCAAGACTGATTGGTGTATCATGCAAAGTGGCAGGCTTGGCAGAGAAGGAAATTTCCCACACAGTTTAAAAATGGTCTATGGATTTATAGGGTTTAGAGTTTGATAGCAGCTGGAAGAAGGATGCAGCAAGTCTTGTAGGAAGAAAGAAACCAATATAGGAATTAAGAAGGTGAGTTTATGGTAGGGAGCAGGACATGCACATTTTATGCATTTTATTCGGTTTCTTTGGTTTTGTTCTTAATGGTGTGTGGTTTTAAAAGGAAGCTTTTGCTTAAATGAAAATAAGATACTAGATTACTAATGATAGGAGAGGCACTGGTAAGTGTGCTGTAAGCTAACCTGATAAATACACTCAATAATGAGGATTCTACTGCAAAATGCTGAGCCCTGTGGCTACAATCCAGCAAAGTGCTGAAAGCAGTTGTAGCACTCATGCTTAAAGTTAAGCATTTTCCCAAAGCACTTTGATGAATCAGAGCTGGAGTCCTTATCACCTTGCTAGGAGTGAATTTATAATAAGAATCTTGTGAGTCAAAAGTATTTATTCTTAGGCTTCACAACTAAACCACTAATGGAATACAGGGAAATTACAGCTCTTCTGTGGCATGAAGGAATCTGGCTCTGGTCTTAACCACAAATCGTTCCACAGCTTTGAGAAAAACTTGGTATCTTGATTTCCAGAGGCCTTAGAAAAAACCAGGTATTGCGATTCCCTGTAGAACTGCACCCTATAGGAAGATATTTCTTCATGCCTCACTTCCCTGCTCCAGCAACCCTTCATCTCAGGTATGCCTCAGCACCTATTAGGGACAGCAGAGAACCCTTTTCCCTGAGTCCAGGCAAACCATGATGCCTTAATGTCTCCCTCTCCCTTCCTGGGAGATGAATAAATTATAGCCCAACAGAAATTGCTTGTGCAAACTCAGGGCTGATGCTGCTGTAAGTACAAATGAATGTATTCTAGGCCTGGCAATAGGAAAGAAGTTTCCCAAACAGTGATTTATGTCCATGGCCCATCTTGGTGGGCCAGTTTAAAAAATTTACTTCTTTTTAAACAGTATGTAGCTTTATGAAGGAGACTTTGCACCATAGTGTCTGTGACTCTGGCTTTGAAGTCGCTGCAAAATACAGGTGAGTGTTTGCAAGTGTCCAGATTTCAAAGGCAAAAAATTACCTAGATTGATGTTACAGAGCATGGTGCCCTTTGTAGCCTTCGTTGTACAGACAGTCCTTAAAATACACACCGATGTTCCTGATAAGGCATTGAATGTGTGTGTTGAGTAAGCAAGCTGAAGGTAATACTTCCCATCCCTTGAGATGAGTGTGCTCAGTGTTATACAGTTGTTTATGATAAGTCTTCTCAGAAATCACAAATGAAATTAAAATAACAGCGTACAGAGGATTTATCGACAGCTAAAGTGCCAGGACATTTCTTATTTCTCTACATCTCAGCAGTGGGCATTTTGAATGGTGACCATGTTAGCTCATGCTGTCTGGAGATAAAACTACTGCTAATGCCATTATTCTCATTTACAACTTCTAAGACTGGGGGCATGTGTGTGTGTTCCTGTCACCTGCAATTTTCTCTTGTGATACCTAGTCATGTTTTCCTAAGGCCCCATGTCTGCAAGTCAGCTTCCATTATTTTATTATTTTGCATCCATGATTGCCAGGAGCTGAAAGCTTATCTGTACAACTCTGTAAGCAGAAGGCAAATGGCAAGAATCCAATTTATTTTTTGAGATCATGTGCATTTAAGAGTCTTGCCCAAGATTATTTGTGGTTTGGAGATGGCAGTGATCTGTGATAGATTCCATTAAATAGTCTGGATCTGTTGTACATGGGGTGGTGCACACATGAGGAATGACCAAGTTGCCTTGCTCCAAATGCTCTATAGTTCAGTGGCCAGATTCTGTGATGTCTTTTGGCTCTGCTAATAATCCTGTCACAACTGCAACATACGATAGCAGTGTCACGGTGCGGCTTCACTATGCTAAGTTTTTTAGAAGTTATTTGCTTTTTTCATGGCAAAAGCAGTAATTTTTGGAAACATTTGTTCAGTCAGCAACAGGGTATACAGAAAGGAGTGACAGAGGTGAGATGCTGCTGTACCTGCCTGGCGCTTCAGTGAGTCTTAGCAATATTTTGCCAAGGCAAAATATTTTGTAAGTGGCAAAACTTATGTTGGTTGCATCCACTGCCCTTTGAGAAGTATGTGTTGAGCCCTTCTTTCTTACACCATGTTTTGATTAAGAGAAAAAGACTGCATATAAAGGCTTCAAAGCTACGCATTTTATTATTTTCATAACTTATGCATCAATAATCAGTAATCGGTCTTAATAGCAAAATATGTTTTATGGATACATTTCTATAACACAAGTTAATGTAAAGAGGTTTGAGCAGTGATTTTGTACATACTGTAATACTGCTCTCTTGCTGTTTGTTCTTTTAATACCATTTTATAGGAGTAGCTAAATATCATGGAGCGTTCATCAAAAGATTTGCGACAAGAAGCAGTAGGTCCTTATGGATGGATCAGTTAATGTTAGCTAGTCACTGTGAAACAGATGATACTTGGCTTCCCTTGGTGTTTCTGTCCTTGCAGACTCCTCCAGGAGATGCTCAGAGGAAGGGTGGCCTTGAATTAGGTGAATTTAGTGTGCACCCCTCCTTCCCCCAGGTTGTGCTAGAACAGTGAAGTTACAGCAAGAACAGGGTATTGGGACACAGTAAATCTTGAAGCCTAGGACCACACTGGTGCACTGCAGTCCCAGTCTCAACCAGGCATATCTCCTGAGCTGTTAAACAGATCAGAAGAAAGATATTAACTGTTATCCCTGGGCTGATGCAAATTGCATGCAGATTACTTCTGTTATCTCTCTAATGTGAGTATAAATTGAAGTTTCTTTCCTGGTTTGTATCTTCCAGCCATGAACACTTCTCTGTAGTGGGGCTGCTGGTAATTAAAAGCATTGGGTTAGTAGTGTCCACAAATACACAGCATCCGTTCTGCTCTCTTTGCCTTTAGCAAAGGTACTTTGCAGGTATCTTAAGTCCAAGATTTAGAAGTCTAGAGAGAAATTATCTGAGGGAGGCTTTGTCAAAGTAAGAACAGGCTCTCCAAGAGAATTAGGCAGCAATTTGGGTTTCATCTTGCATGAACCTGATGCTGTGTCCAGCTGGGAGGCAGCAAGGTCTGGGAGCACTTTGGTTCTGTGACCAGCTTGGGCTTCAAGTCATGTCGTGCTGTTGAGCTTGAGAGTCTGTGCTTAATCTTTTAGGGACTGGGGTGGGAACCACACGAAACATCACTCCTTTTCATATGAGATAACTCTGGTTGCTTAGGACTCATGTTACAAAAATGGGGCCCTGCCTTCTGTCTGGGCCACTGAGTATTTGAATTGGGTTCCCATCTCTTGTGTGACCTCTTTTGTTTGAAGGCACACATCAAGGCATCTCAGGTTTCGGAGGTATTCAAAATGGAGTTGGGTAACAAAGACTGTAAATTGGTCTAAGACCTGGCATTTACCTCAGGCGTTCATCTTGGGAGGTGGAAAATGTGAAGAAACACTATATATTCGTTGCCAAGGAAATGTGAAGATTGTGTTCTCATTTTGATATTTGATGTGTGAAAAGGACCAGCATGAAGTCCCCATCTACTCAAGAGATACCTTGAAAAATCATTTGAAAGAAGATCTCCACATAAGAACCATATTTTAGGATTGGGCTCGTATTTGGTAAGGTGTTTGGATTTAATTCTGGGGCTAAAATTTACCCCCTTGCACTATTTAGGGCCTGTTCATTTTTGAATTCCCATGTATGATCTCAGATAGAATTGAAATGGCATTTAATGCTACATAGTCCAAGGACCTTTTATTCCCTGGACTCAGTTTTCAGAAGCACTTACAAGTACCTGCAAATTGAGGTCTAACCTGTTTGCCTAGCTAGGCAGGCATGGTTTGCAACTACTTGTCCTCAAGAGACAAAGAGTTTTGAAACCCATTATCAGGCAAACTGGGGTACACTCTGGGATATTAAAAATTGCAGCAGAAAAGTCAAGTTATGACTTAAATGCTAAGTTCTGACCCAGGCATAATATCCACAGTAAAAGTACTCTTAGGGGAGCCACTGGGTATTGAGCTTTTCTAAAAGTATATAGTTTCTGTAGAGAAGCGCAAAGAGGTAATACAGTGAAGATCTGGTCTTTTTCCTACTCAGAATAGTGTTTCTGTTTTGACTAATGTATGTATCTTGTTTAAAGTTAATCTACTATTTGAAGCCACCTGCAATTTCACTGCCTTTAGTGTGACTCGGTGAATAATGCAGGTCTTGCTCTAAACTCTGAAGTCACCAAAGGCCTGAGAAAAAAATTCAGTAATGTCATTAATTAGAAACTGAGTGAAAAATTGCAGTATACCAGGCTTTTGAAGTGGAACCAGAATTACTTGTCTTGTGGTTACTCTTCTGATACAGGTTTCATTTTCTTCAATTAAATCTGGCTTTATGAGTGTATTAATGATAGCATAACTATTTGGTTATACGATGACAGGTGAAGGTATTGATTTAATCACAAGCATGAATTTGACTTTTAAATATTCTGGCATAAATTCAGACTGCAAAAGAAACATGGCACCACATGGAGGGAGGAACCCCAAGGTATATTGCAAGGTCTTAAGTATTAGATCCCAAATATTTGCATATCCAGGAATGTAATCACAGTAAAAAAAATTGCAAATGCATGAAAAACACATGAAAATCCATGGCATAGATGTCTATAAAAGGTGATGTCTGTATCTATAGACATCTGTGTCACAGATGTCTATAATGGCAGCCAGGGCACAAATGGTAGCATCAGGATCCTCCTCTTTGATGCCTTAGTTGTCTTTGGAAAGGGACCTGAAGTCCTGATACCTGGAGAGGCAAAGGAGAGAGAAGTGCCAGTCTGCCCCTGTAAACCAGCTTCTCTTCCTGGGCTACTCTGGGTTGCTCCAAGTGATGATCTGTCCTGGCAGAAGATAAAGCTGGATTGAAGGTCCTGAGCCAATGGCTTGGTTTTTACACCAAGGGTAAAGAGAGCTAGTTTAGTTTGGTTTGGCTTGGTCTTTTTTGGATCAGAAGTAGAAAACTTTATTGGCTGTGGGGCTAAAGGTGAGGTGGAGAGCCATTAACTGTTGTTTCTGCCAGAGTGAAAAATACCGAGGCAAAAGTAATTGGGCTGGAGAGAGCATTAGATAGACCATGAGATGTAGAAACTGGATTATTTGTTTTATCTTGGTGGAGTGGTCATTCACCTGATAACATTATCTTAAAATGTAATTAACATTTTATTCCACTAAGCATCATTGTATACTAGATGTTAGTGGGACACAGCACAGTATGTTGTAAATACGGGGTTTGGTGCCCAGATGGCTAATTCAGTGCTAATGTCATTATCAAATGTTGCAGAGGAAGAATGTCCTAAAAGGTCTATTCCTCATGAAATCATCTCCTGTAGTTATTCAGATGTGACTAATGATGCATCTTCTGCAGAAACTTTAATTTATTTATTTGGTATGTCTCCTTCTTAAGAAATGTTAGGAATAGAACAACAACAACAACAAAGAGTAGAATAATTTTCCTGTTCTTTTATTGTTTTCTGATTAATTTTAGTCTCAGGAAAGCAAAAATGTACATTAGCAATTTCACACCTTGTTACATCTTCTGTTTGCTTTCATCATATGCATGGCTGTTTTCATGAATGGTGAACATAAACATAAATGATGTAATATCCCTCTTTGATTTTGAGTGTCTTGCTGAGAAATTAATGCATGTGCAGATTACTTGTAAAGAAACATGAGAACAATTCACAATGTACATCCACTGTTTGTAGTGTTAAGACAGGGATCTGAACAAGACTTCTGCCTATTTACATATGAAACATGGGAGATTAGAACTTTATGTATCTTGTCTCTTACGGCATTTATTTTTTTAACATGTTGTACTCCAAATGGAGGTGCTCCATGACTTGGCTTCGTTCTATTAAGGGGATGCTGCCCTTGCAGAAGCAGTGACCTCTGAAAAGCAAGTCTCAAGTAATCCTTTTATTTTCCTGAGATCATGTAGCACAGTATCCAGTTGCAGGCTTTTAAGATGGAATGATTGCAGACTTTGTCCGCTTGCCTAGATTGGATTACATTTTGTTTGACAAAGAAAACTCTAAAATACTTATACCTTCCTTCCTTCAGTTCAGAGCATCGTAATCTCTGTGCATTGAGGATGCAGAGTAGTTGCCGTATCATCCTAGCACCACTGGGATTTATTGAATTCACTTAATTGGACTTTATCTCATGGTTACACTTTAACGCTTCTTTTGAAGGAGATTCAGAAAGGATACAGTTACTCCTTTTCTAATTTACTTTGAGAGTTGTGTTACTCATTTTCTTATCTTCCCTCCTTTTCCCGGTAGAGCAAACCATTCTGCAGAGCCACATTTGAACATGTTAGAGATGTGCACAGTGAGAGATTTAAGTCCATAAATCTGTTAACTAGCCAAGCTTTTTACACACTGCTTTATAAAGAGCATGCTCTGTTTTCGGCAAGTAGGAAGTTTGACCAGCACTTTTGGATGGCTGGTGGTGCATTTTGTATTGTACTGTGCAGATGTACGTGAAGGAGAGCTGAACCCCCCAGTGAAAGATTTTGCAGCAGAGTTCAGGAGTGCTTGCATCGTTCTCTTGTTTTTAAAGTGCCTGTGAGCCTTGGTCCTATAAACACTTCAGGAAACCTCGTAAAGTGGATGAAAAGTCCCTTATTTGGTCAGGCGATCTTGACACTTAGAACTGCCTTCCTGAGAGGCATGTGATACTGGAGAGGGCTGAGGTGTCTCCCCTTGCTGCACTTCTCAAGTTTGATTTTACTGATAGGAGTTTAAAAAGGCTTATTGATCAGTTCTGACTTTCTCCATCCTGCCAGTACTCTGCTGCCATCTCTGCAAGGCTGACATAGCTGTTGCAGGCATTTGGGGGCACTGGAGGATAGTCCCAGGGGGACATGGGTCCCTTTTTCTGAGTACTTTGGTGTCTCCATCTCCTATATATAGCATCCAAGTGGCTCATGATAAGAACTGATCAGTATTGGCTATTTTACTATGGTTCTATCATCATCTGTTATTTGGCACCACCACCCCACAGTGAAGACTTGTTTTCTGATGCCTCTGAAAACCACGTAGCTCCCTTTGTGTTAGAAAGGAAGTTCATCTTATTTTAATGAAGTTCACTACTCGCTATGTCTTCTCTGGGCTCACACATCTGACCATACACACGTTCACGGACCACATATCTCACATGAACAACTCAACGTGCTGTGCACACGCATGCACAATACATATTTAGGCACCTGGATTAATTAATGGAAAGTCCTATACTGGATTATCAGTTTGAGTCTATGTTGTTATTTGCTTTCACGTAGTCCAAAAAATTGTGGAGGACATCAGCCAAGGTTAAGGTGGCTTCTGCAGATGAAAAATTGTTGGTGATCACTGTGCGGCGCTTACGTAAATAACATGATCATTATTCAAATTAAGGTGGTTTTTACTTGCTCAGTGGAGTACTTGGGGTAGTTGTGAGATAGATGCACAGCTAGAAAGTGAGTGTTGTCTGTGCAGCTTGATGCCAGCTCTCCAGCAGAAAACAATATGGAAATAGCCAACACCTTTCAGGATCCTCCAAGAGCCAGGTGGAGGACAGATTAGTAAACACGAATAAGAAAAATTGGATCTGAAAAGAGACTGAGATGTGGGAGCTTGCTTTAAAAGAGAAGGCTTGCTGATAGTCTTCAGTCCAGGGATAATTGTCTGGAGCTCTTCCCTTACTCTTTTTGGCCAAAGATGAGACATGGCAAAATTAATTTGTTTGTTGTCTTTATTTTACTTAATGGGTTTGGGTTTTTTAGTATTGTGAAAATTAGCCAGTCCTGCCTATAGGAGAAGTAATTTTGATTGTTTTTTTTTTAATAGTTCCGAATACATTTTAGAAGACAAAATGTGGTCATTTGCTACTTCTCTTTGCATTCAATTCCCCATATGGCCACAAAGGTCTTTGCCGTGGGTCTCCCCAGTCCCCTGGGCTGGCCTGTCCGAAGGGTGAGTCAAAGACCCTCAGTCAGGCATGGGCTGGTTTTTCCTCTAGAAAAGCTGCTCTTGGCCCTATAAATTAGAGACTATGAATTTCTCCTGTCCCCTTTTCTTTTCACTCAGTGTTGTTTCCTAATCTCTGGCATGAAATATCTGGGGTGTTTGAGTTGCATTGCCCATAGCAACTTTTGCTAGGGAGCTGGTGGGGATGGTAACAACCACAGCTTGAAAAGTCTCTGCAGATATCAAACTGAAAACAAAGGATCAAGCCTGTTTCTGATGAACATGTGTGATGCAAAGGGCAGATAACCTTTCAGGGCTGCATCTTAAAATAATAAGCAGAGCTGCTATGGCTGCTTTCATACCTCTTCCCCAAGCACACTGCAAACTTCCGAACTGTTAAAATCTTTATGGTTGCCATTTGCAAGGAATTAGCATCACTATGTGAGCTGTAACACTCCAGTGATATTTATGGAGAGCAATTGAATTATAAAGGTTGTAAAGGCCTGGGTACCCCATTCCTTGCTTCTGGAAGGAGGGGGCTGAAAGAAGCCTAGGCTTTAACTACTGTACAAGCCAAACAATAGTTAAGGAGCCCACATAATCTAAGGTCTTCTGAAAAATACATACGTCCAAAGCAGCTGAAAGAAAGCAATATGTAATCAATATGAAATTCCGATAACATAGCCCCCTGACACAATTGGAAAGGCAAGGTGTGGGGTTGATGTGTTTGAAATGTGCTTGAAAAGACAAGGGTGACATTTGTAAACTGTTGATGGTGGTTCTTATGTTGTTACTTTGTTCAGGTGGGTAACGCTGGTCAGATCCTCAGCTGCTGAAAATCTGTGAGTCCAGCTGTTAAAAATGGGTAAATACCACCAAGATGAAAACAGACCCCACTGATCTGCAGTAGCTAAGGATTGCGTTTTAGGATGCACTGACAAATTTGACTTTGGCAGGGGCAGACTTACTAACCATGGGTTTTGTCTGTTCTGTTTTTCTCCTGTCTTGCAGCACCTTCTCCAGTCAGTAGTGTGAAAAAAGGGAAGATAACTAAAAATAGCATCTCCCTTTCCTGGCAGGAGCCAGATCGACCCAACGGCATCATCCTGGAATACGAAATCAAATACTTTGAAAAGGTGTGACAAACTGATTGTTGAGCATCCCAAGTACCTTCTCTTTACTGTCCTTTTCGTTTAGTTATAATTATTTGAGTCATGGAAGAGAATGGAGTGATTTTATGCATAAATCAATGTCAGATTGATTTTGCAGTAAATGAATAGGAAGACCTGAAATGAGGGTGTTGTTTTCCATTAGTGTGCCACTTCTCTTGAACAAATACATTAAATCTGCATGTCAGATTCCTCTCTGGCCTTATCACATTAAGATAGAGCCCTGCTCATTTGTTAAAAGTGGGAGGAGTTGGGGATCAGGTGTCTGTCTCCTCCCAG
Organism: Athene cunicularia; assembly: GCF_003259725.1. Classification (NCBI taxonomy): domain Eukaryota; kingdom Metazoa; phylum Chordata; class Aves; order Strigiformes; family Strigidae; genus Athene; species Athene cunicularia. The sequence continues at coordinate 13,600,807 of NW_020799099.1, read as the reverse complement.
AAACATCAGGCTATACCTCACCTTTGGCATTTCAGTTTCTCACTTGATTTTTGCATCCACAGTGTAAGGAGAGGAGAAGGATTTTGCAGAGAGATTGTATCTGCTCTGACTTGAAGAAGGGCATCGTGGCTTAAAAGGTTACCTGGGTTTTCCAGCTCTTGCTCTTGGTCTAATGGAAAATGCTCTCTCTTTCTACAAAACTTGCCTCTCCTAGTCTTCATTTCAAATGGTGACTTGTTCTCTTCCTGCAAAATTAATGCAGTTTCAGTGAAAACTATAACAAATGCACTTTGTCTAAATACATATTTTGAGTGATGTATCCTTAGATCTTTGGAAACCCTAGATTTCCCAAAAAAATCAGATTTGCCAAGATTTGACTGAATAGCAGTTTCTTGCCTTAGCTGGGATTGTAAGGTATTCTTTTTTTTTCTGAAACAGACAGGCTTTCTACATGAAAACAAGAGGAAAATAATGAAATTGAATCACAATTCACTTGTTGGGGGGAGTTGAATTTCTATTTTAAGATCTTCCATTAGTTCTGTTGATGACCCAGGTGAAAACACTCAACGTAGACCGGGGCTGGTCCTTACTCCTCTCTTCTTTCTCTGACCATTGGAGGGACCTACTCAAGCAGCCCCTGCAAACAGGGGAAAGAATTTCAGAAATATTCTGCATCAGGATAAAATCAACATTATTTTTGCAGATGAGGGAGCTTGGGCAAGGGTACAAGATGTGTGAGTGGCTTAAATAGGGCTGAGGTTCTCAAAAAGGTTAAAGCACAAAGCAAGAATCATGATATGCTATCACTAGAAACAATCCATTACTGATTCTTATATTAACTTGTTTAAACAACTGTTGTGGCGCATTGAATCCTTACTGTGAAGTGGCCTGGGAAGATTAGCCTTTAGGAGTCTTGATAATGAACAAATAATTACAGAAAAACAATCCATGTATTTGTTCATTTTACTTAAGTTTGTTTTCAAACAAATTGGAGAAGGATGGGCTTAAAATGTTGTATTTGTGGTCTGGAACTGGTTTCAAATAGCTTCAGTAAATTGTTCTCAAATGCAAGTCCTGTATGGGGGGGTAGCTACAAGCAGCCTGAGTTTATGCTGTCTTAATATATTTCTTTCAGACTAATAGTGAAGCTTAGTGTTTTCTGTAGGAAATCTCAAGTGTTTAAATGTTTGCAGAAGTCAACAGCGTATTGAAAACCTAATTGGGCTGACATACAAGCAAAGATGTGACCTAATATTCACTTATTGCTTTTTAACCAGTCATTGAGTTAGATTTGGGATGTCGTCCTTAATCCTTCTTGTTTATATTCTCTTGTTTTTCAGCCCTTTATAAGGGTAAATTTGCAGCATTCATTTCCAAGGGGTGAGAATGATCTAGTTTAAATATTTTGAAAAATTTGCTTTTGTCAGATCACATTCCTTTAAGAGAAATCACTCATTTAAGAAGAAGAAAAAGAAAAAAAAGGCCCCTCTCTCTTTCTCTCTCTCTCTCTCTCTGTGTATATATATATATACAGGCTTTAATGAGAAAATCTGTAATCCTACATTTGGAGATTCCCAGGGCCTTATCCAGGCATATTACTGTCTATGGAAAGCTGCCCATTAAATTAAAAAGAAAAAAGAAAAATCAGTTCAGATACTAAGAGCTGTGCAGAAATCTTGGTGGGGAATTACTAAGAACTCCTATTTACGTCATAATAATTTGGATCTGAGAGGATATGGTGAATAAAAAGCAGTTTCCAAGTTTGTAGACCTTAATTTATGAGCTCTTGTCTAGATTGTTTTACAGTAAATAATTCTAAGAGTAATTACCAAGCATTTGAGTGAAATTTTAATCAAAGAACTGAAACTCTTTCACATTAGCAACTGATGTAAATGAAGATTTATTTCAGCAATTTTTCTTCAAGTTCATTCCTTCAGAAGAACATTGCAAAATTAGGTATTTTCCTGGAGTTTTGGTTTACTCTTCCCTTCTCAAGTTCTTATTCGTGATTCTAGAAATGACAGCATAAAGTTGTACAATGTACAATATATATTACTCTCTTTTAGACCTTATTACATTACTGGGAAGTCATTTTGGTATAAATTAAAATCCTTTCTAAGGTGATGGGACTTTTTTCTTCTTCCCCATGCCTTGGGATTGATCTCTGTATGATGATCCTTTCCATTGTCCCACTCCATGTACATCCCCAGCAGTGGAAAGCTTCTCCTACTGCAGATGCCAGTTTGGTCCCTGTATTGTCATTTATGTGTGGAAAGTCACTCTGCTCTGTTTCATACCTCCTAGAGTCATTGATTATAAAAGAGAAATCAGATCTCACATTTTGTACTGAAGAAGGGGCCTTGGGGGGGGTGGGGAGGTGAGGAAGGGATCCTCAAAAATGCGTATTTTAGTCATTCTTTGTAACATTGCTGTGGGGGTTGTTAAGAGTCTGTCTTCTCTGAGAGCCACTATTTGTGTGTGTGAACTTTGGTTTTTTTTGGGGGGGTTGGGAAAAGGACCAGGAGACAAGCTACACCATCATCAAATCCAAAGAGACGACGATCACTGCGGATGGCTTGAAACCAGGCTCAGCATACGTCTTCCAGATCCGAGCCCGGACAGCTGCAGGCTACGGTGGCTTCAGCCGAAGATTTGAGTTTGAAACCAGTCCAGTGTGTAAGTCCTTTTAATTACTGTCAGCCCATGTCTCTGGAACGATTGCCAGAAATAAGTCGGGGGATCAACAACTTTGCAGAAAGCTTGTTCCTTGTCCTGGCCTCATCCCTTGACTTTGAAAACATCAGGCATGTCATGACCATGCACTAGGCAGGCTAACGCACCTGTCCTTGCTTCCTCAACTCACATGGTGAGGTGGGAGGTGAAGTCAGGAGGTCTTCAGGCTCCAGAAATTCATAGCATTCCCTGCTTAGAAAAATACTGTATTTATGAGAGCTGATGCAAGAGAGGACAAGGGCTCTCCTCTCAGCAGGTGTAGAAGGGATGAGACCTGCTCCTCCACATCTCTTAATGGCTGTCTGCAGAGGATGCTGAGCTCTCTTAAATATCCGCATGTGGTGAAAAAACCCTGAAATGGTGGTTCTCTACAAGGGGAAGAATTGAACCAGCGTCTTTTTCGTGTAAGTTCCTGTCAAGTTGAAAGATGGTTTCTGTTGCCTGCCAATGCCACAGCCTCAAGGAAAGGAATTTGACTTGTGATCAGAAATGGGAAAAATGTGCACTGCAGGCACAGGACCTTTGCTTAACCTGTTACAAATTTGTGGGTTTTGAAATTATTTTTTTTTTAATGAATCTGATCATTCAGGTCTGGATTCTGGAGCAGATTCTGTGGCAGGGTGAACTCCCAAGGCACGCAGAGGCTGCTCTTTCCCCTGTGTTCAGGCATAGCTGTGGGGAAATTCTTTTTTCCCTGATTACCAGATTTTTGCAGAGGTGTCAAAGGTAATTTTCTCCCTCAGAAAATATGTCCTATCTATTTCAGTTTGTACAACTGTCATTTATTAATTTTTTATATTGTTTGCATGGAAGATAAATTTTGTGGTGGAAACACACTTTCATTCCTGTGGGAAAGAGCCTATTTTCTGGATGCTTTCCTTGGAAACTTAAATTCATCAGTACTTTATTACTACTACTCTACTTCATTTCAAATTCATCATCTTTGAGAAGAAGATGCCAAGTTGTTTTTCCAATGCATGCTACCTTTGAAGCCATAATAGATTTTTAAAAGAATTATTATACATGTGCAGATGTAGCTGTGGAGCCAGTGATTGAACTAATACAGTGCAAATTGCATCACGATGCAAACATTAATGCAACAGGAATGGTCTATTTAATGTATTCCTTATTGTATTAGCCATTAATCGTGGCCTATAAGTAGCAACAAAATCATGTTATGCCAAAAATTATTCTTTATTATACTAAAGGATTTTTCTTTGAGTTGGAAAGTTTCTAGTTTAGAGTCATTTGAGTAATAGTGTTCCAGACTATTAATAAATAATACATTAAATACATGCACATTTGATCTGGTGCCGTTGGTACCTATGATCCTGGTGCAAAAATAATGGCACTTCCATAAAGCCCATTATATAAGTGTGTTAATCAGGATTTTTTGAGGACATCACATCGTAATATCTTTAAACCCATTGAGTTGTTTTGTCACACTTGCACCTCAGTCTTTTTAGTGTTTTAAAGGCAGAGGAGAAGGTACTTCTCTGATACTAAGGAGCTGCCAGCGTAGTCAGAGGAATACCTATTGCATGGTCCCTAGTTTGGGAGCTGGGAACTGTTCTTCTGTTGAATTTGAGCTCTGGCTGAAGCAGGAACTTAACCAGATGTTTAAATGCTTGGTAGAATTGAAATACAACATAAGCCTCAGTATCTTGCAAAACGCAGCTCTGTTTGACGTTTAAAACCTTTTAAAAAGCAATTTATTTTTTTTTCCAGGACCCTATATAAATTCACTATTAGTGCCAGGAGTGTGACCGGACTCCCACTGCTTTCCTGCAGGTCCTAGAGAATCTGAAAGCAAGCACAGATTGAAATCTCACTGCTACATCAGAGTTAAGATCTGAACCTCTTGTTAGAGCCCAAGCAAATTATTTTGATTCAAGCACAAATGAAAACCTTTCATTGTCTGTTGTGAGAATTAAAAACAGCTTCCAAAATCATTTGGACCAAACACCAGGTTTTGTTTCCAGTTTGTAAGGTTTCCATAAAGTTGTTTTCAATACACTTAGAGGAAATACAAAACAACACCCTGAGAAATGCAGTAAAAGGAGAATCCATAACTTGTTTTGGAATTTTCTTTTTCCAAATTTTGGGGTTTTTTTTACATACTGCTGCCTGCATGTGCAATTCTGCAAAGCACCGTGATGCAGCCAATGCTACATTTTTCAATGGAAGTTTTTTATTTGGGTGGAAGCTGTTGCTGCGTATCCACTTGCCGCTGTCCTCCTTCCCAGATTCCATTGAGCTTGTCTAGCCATGATAAAACTAGCCTTGCCAAAAGCTGGTTTTCAGCTGGATTGGTGAGCTAATCCAGTTTGTCAGTTGGATGGGAGTAGGAACATGTCACCAAGTTGATGAAGGGTAATGCAAGTCCCCCTCCTGGCTTTAAATGGCAGCAAGGTCCCAGCTTGGTGTATGAATTCAGGCTTTTTAGCTGCTATAGATCACAGCAGGATTTATCTCATTTCCCCATCCCTCGAGCTGTGCAAAAAACCACCAGTCACGGCTTAATGTTCTCCTTTAAATGTTTTACTTTTTAATTATTTTGTCAAGAAAGCAATAAAACATCATCTTAAGGAGCCTCCATAAATTTGTGAGGCTAATAAAATCTCTGGATGATGGCACAGGTTTGGAGCAGTTAACATTAAATATTTAATGTATCGCGGCCAATCCTTCTGAAATCATTTACATTGCTGTAGCAGGTCTGCACCACTCGCCGTTGAGCATCAGAGAGCTCCCATATGAAGAGCTACTTGAAACCCATTGCAGATCAATGTTTAATGCCATACCTTGTCGTCTTTCTTTTCTTTTAACAATTAATATAGGACTATATTCAGTTATTTTATAGCCTTCATAAAGTTAATCCTGTGCTAAGGACCCCTTTTTACTTCAGTCATTTAGTTAAAGGCTTCTTCTGCGTGCAATCGATTCCTGCTGCTCCCCGGGGTGGATGAAGCTTCATCCGGGGCTGGCACAAGGCACTATAATGAGGTTTTTTCCCTGCAGAGCAGCAACACGTATGCCAGGGAGCTGGTTTGGCAGGGAGAAGGCCAGATTTGTATTCTGGGATGGTTAAATATATGCAGCTAAATAAGCTGGCAGTGTAGAGGGTGGGGTGTAGAGGCTTTGGTTTCTGCTTGGGGAACCCCACATGCAAACTGCCGGGGAGAGATGGGCTCCTTCCCCTGCAGTGTAAGGCAGATAAACAAGATACAAGTGGTGTTAGCATTTCCATTTTACAGGCTGCAGGAACTTGCTCACCTGCTCTTGTTTAGCCTGTGGCAAAACCCAGTTCTTGAACAGCTTTCCTGACCTTTCTGCTGGCATCTTTATCGCAGGACTTGTCTCCTGCCTTTTGGCAAGAGGGCACTTTACAAGGCATGGGCTTGGAGAGTTCTGCTTCCCTTGGCTGAGAAAAAGACCAACCAATCTATGTGTCATAGCAAATTCCTGTTTTACAGAGGGCACCTTCTGGCCATGTCACACACAAGGAGTTAGTTTTTAATTGTTTATAGCTTTGCAAAGTGCAGATAATGCTATTTATCTCAAGAGATCCTGCTTATGTCTCTTAGCAATAACATTCCATAAATGTTCTCTCTGCAAATGGGAACCTGTTGGATTTTCATCTTTTATCTCTGTGATTTCTAATGCAGCTAACCCAGGAAGACAAACTTGAGTTTGCAAACTAAAGGCTGTGTTCTGCAACACTTTGGTTTCTGAATTCATAGATGAGATGCAATTTTGTTGGGTTTTTGGCTTGGTTTTGCATGTATGTTTGGTTTCCTTCCACCCATTTCCTTTCCAAACTAGAAACAGACAGCAAATGGGGAAAATACAAACCGTAAAAGAAGAAATAAGCTGGTAAGACTTGAAACCTTGTTGGCAGCCTCACTAGAAAGACTCATGTGAGTTCTGACTGTCATTTTAACCTTAATCTCCATTTTCTGTTTCTCATCTCAGCAGTAGCTGCATCCAGCGACCAGAGCCAGATTCCTATAATTGTTGTGTCTGTAACAGTGGGAGTCATTCTGCTGGCTGTTGTTATCGGTTTCCTTCTCAGCGGAAGGTAAGAGAAGAAGCTGTGTATTTATACTTTTCCAACTTCTGTAATAACTTTTATCTGACCAGCTGATTAGCGCGATTTAGGCGAAAGCAGCATGTGAACAAAGCTGTCGAGCGGTAGCACTGTAAAACAGCACAAGGGTGGGCTGATTGATCTGTTTGGACAGGCAGGAATGGCAAAGGCTCTCTCACAGATGTAGTTCACTTCCCAGTGATTTTCATCTCTGTATAGACTGGCCCTGATTATTCGACTTGATTCTCACAGGATTGTTTTCACATTCCTTTAAAAATAAGTGAAACATGTTATTTCAGGTAAAATATCCCAAAGCCCATATGTTTACACTCAGAGCTCGCAATGGGCTTTGCTCACAGAGGAAACTTGACTTCAGGAAAAACACTTGCAAAGGAAAAGAGAAGGAACCCAGCCGAATGGCCAGACACCCCAAGTTTTGGTCAGGTCTGGATTTCATTTTTCATGTGTAGGATGGTAATGTGTTCCCCACATGCTCATAAATTATACAGAATGTTCCCCCTGCTGAGGGAGACACTCAGCTTCAAACCATCAAGCGATCCCATTGACTGCTCATGTGCTTAAACATAGGCAAGTGATGAAAGCCTGGGCTATACCATCTTTGACAGCTCTAACAGAAGTTGATGGAACTTGTTGGTGAACAAGGGATTGTGGTATTGGGGGAAAATCTGGCTTGTATCAGCATCAGTTTGTACTGCAGCACTAAGTTTGTGTAGCAGGCAGCACACAAGGCACTTTTTTTATATACTACACGTGTATTAGTACATTTTTCTAGTGGCAGTAGTCAAGCCGTGCAACAACTTTCATGCAAAGCAATATGAGGTGCATCTATTGATAAGGCTGACTTTGTTTTCAGTTCAAAGTAAACATCTGTGCTTCTAAGGTACCCATCAGCCCACTGCTGCTTTCATGATACGGGTCTGTCTTAAGCTCAGGGCTAGCAAGGAGACTATAAATTACAGGGTATTGTAAGTGTTAAGAGCAGTTACAAGATACTTGCAGAGGAACTGCTCTGATACTGAACATATTGGCTGAGGGTCTTATTTCCCAGAGGAGGTAGGGTATCAGTCTGTGAATGCAGCGTGGTGAAATCCAGCCAGGCTGAGCAGCTCTGTCCCCAGGCATAAGGCATCCATGGAAGAACACAGTTATTTCCTGTCCTAAAAGGTAAGTGTGCTGCCAGACTGCTCTCCACTCAAGGACAGAGACTGACAGTTAGTTCCAGCTCAGCTGTCTGAGGTCCTGTCATCTACTTTGAGTGACTTGTTGGGCTTAAAAATGGGAAGGTAAATGCTTCTGCCTGCATGAGAAGCATTCAGCCATGTGGGGGGTGAATGGCTACAGGCCATTCACACCAGGGGCTACTACATGTAGCCAAAAAGACTTTTCTCCAAACACTGTAGGCAGGAGTTCAAGTCTTTCCATAAAGGCTGGAGGTTTTGAGTCAAATCCTTCCTCAGACAGAGCAGGGGGATGTGGGCCTTGGCCTCTCCCAGCCTGGATGTGTGCTTGTATTGATGCAAACAGGAGGGTACACATGTGGCTGTAGGAAAGCTACGGATGTAGCCTGACAGCTCTGCAAGGAGGAGTCTGGGGGGTGAATCACAGGTCGGGGGACATATATCCCTCTGTGGCTATAAGGAATCACAACTGTGTGGCAACTAGCAGCTCTTGGTCTTCACAGTCAATGGCAAGCACTTGGGACCCCTTTGGAGAGGACATGCCCTTGAAGGTCTCCTTTTTGCCACTACTCTCTCTGGTCTAAGCAAGCAGTTGCAAAGCCTGCACTATTTGTCAGCAATTCTTGTTAATTATGTCCTTCAGTCCTTTGCTTCTAGGATGTGCTTCCTTTTGGCTCTTTGTCTCTTGGCATGTTTATAAAAGCCCTTGTCCCCTTTAGCTAGAGTTCTATTACTGCCTCTGCTGCTGCCTTAATACTCCTACCTTATACTCACACCTCTCCTCAGGGCAGCTGCAGGTTCCTGGGAGCTACTCCACAGTGCCACACTAGACATATGGGGAGGGGGAGGCACAAGGAACTGAGCTCTTGGTCCATTTTTAGCTTTTCAACCCTTCCCCTAAATTGGGAAGAACCCAGTCCTTCATCTGGAGTTGATGGAGAAACCTCCAGCGCCAGGTTTTGGTCCATCATTAAAGAATTGGCTTCAGAACTACAGAACTTCTTAGCCACTTAGAGTTCCCCTGAATTTTAAAGCCCATGTGAGTGCGTTGGGTGACTCATGAGAACAGAAAAATAAAGCCCAGAAGCCCAGAAAGCTGACAGCCAATTTGAGATTAAAGCAAAACAAACAAACAAAAAAAATCTCCTGTTTAGAAGAAGCAGAGATGCCACTGAAACGTGTCACTCACACTGCTTTGTCTTGGATATGATTTTGAGACAATTCGTGGAGTCACTCTCCTGCTGTGACACTGCAGGGATGATAAATACATTCCAGGTCGTGGGATAATCCCTTTCTGAAGTTGTTAACCTGCTTCTGGAAGACGCCTTCCTCTATCTTTGGAGTGGTTATGTTGTTCTGGTGCCTAGTTCCAGGGGGTGAAATTTCCTTTCCTAATTCTTTCCCGTACTTGCTTTTAGAAAAACAGACGTTTTAAACTTCAGGAGTTGTGCCAGCTGGAATCACCACTGCTTTTCACACCGAGCAAGCTGTGCAAAGCCCAGGACCTGTCTTTTCTGCTAATGTAGGAGAGCAGGTATTGCCCAGTAGCAAAGCTAAGGAGAAAACTCCTCTTGCTCTGCAGCACTAAGGATGTAGCCTTGCCATCTCCTGCAAACAGGCTCCTCGTTGCTGTCTCCATGCTGCTCCCAGGCTTCCTGGGAGGCCCTGGACACATCAGAATTAGGATATTCCTCCCTAGGATGCTGTATGGCATCTGTCTGTGCATATCCTCTCAAGTGCTAGGCTGAAGCAAGCAGGGGCTTGAGAGCAGTCCTGCAGTGAGAAGGGGATGTCCTCCTGCTCTTGGCAGCTTGGAAAGTAGTGTCCCAGCCATAGAACTCAGGAGTTTGCTGGGCTCTGCAGGCTTTTTATTTTCCAATAGGTCCCCAGAGGCAGAAGTTTCTACACCTCTTGCCCTTTTTTTGCTTTCAAGTATCTGCAGTTTTCTCGCCACTTTTGAACAAATGTAAGCAAAAGCTTGGCATTTCCTGTTGGCAGCTGGCCCTAAACCAAAGTTCAGCTGAATGGTAGTCACGGTGGCATTTCCACATGCCAAAATCCATCTGTGGAAACGTGCTTTGTGTCTGAAGCTGGAGGTTCCTGGGAATTTGAAACTAAATGCACTTTGCCCTAAACAATTAAGCTGCATTTCAGAGCTGATTTACTTGCAGATGCTCCAGAAAACTCTTCCTGTAAATAATGCGTCCTCTGTCCAAGGTCATAAATAGCAAGCAAAATAGCTGATCACTTTTTTAAGTTATCCCACTCTTTGCATCAGGGACATATTAATAATATAACGATCGGGATTACAAATCAAAGAGATTCACTAAATCAGACTGTAGTTGTCTCAGCAAAAAAAGAGAAGGGGATTGCAAATCTATTATTAAACCAGCTACAAGCATTGAATTAAAGAATATGGAGTTGTTATTATCTTTGTTGTGTTAGGATTATGTGTTCTTCTTGAAAGCACAATGCATTTTACAGATAGAGTGAGACTGTAAATTTTGCTTTCCTAGCAATGCTTGAATTAGATGCCACTTGGCACTGTTGTTCCTGATTGAAGTATATATTAATCTAAAATCCTTACAGACTTTTGTTTTACAGTCTGTGTTGGACAATGCCAGGCACAAAGATCTCCGTGCTCCGTCTTACAAGGAGCAATAAGGTGCTGCAGTTGTTATTGTGGCATCAGCCCCTTTCCTTCTACAAACCGAGGTTAGAAGCCAGGTTTGCATCGCCTGGGACGGAGACCTGCTGATCCAGAGCAGTTCCCCCTCTTTTGTCCTTCAAACCAAGCCTTGTTTGCAAAACTGACGGGATCTTAGGGTGAGTGTTAAGAGACTGATGGTCTCTCTGTTCCCCGAAGCATTTGAGCTTTGTAGCGCTAAACAAAGGCATGGGCTTTTACAGAGTAAAACGAGGATGCTATTAGGTCTATGCTGTGCATTTTGCAAAAGCTGCTCAAAATAACTAAGTGTACTGTGCATCTGCATTTATAGCCAGCTACCCATTATGGATGACCTTTGCATCTCAGGTGATCTTCCAAAGAACCGGAGGGAGCTTTTTATAGAACTTTAAAAAAATACAGATTTGAAGCAACAAAAACCTGCCCCTAGCCCTGTGTTGTGCAAATATAGAAAGTCTCTTTCTGGCGAGGAACTAGCATTCAGGAGACAAAGCAAAGACAAATCTTGCCGCCTGGGTATTGGCAATTAGAGGCTTCTGCACCAGAGTATCCATCCTTGACCTGAGCTGATTCAGACTTTTAAATATCAGCCCCTGCGGTGGCAGAGGGCTACTTTCTGGACACAAATATGTGCATCTTGTTAAAAAGTGACTTTCAGGGAGTAGAGAGGGTGAAACGATTGTGGTGTATATCCTAGGTCCTGAGCCAGCATTTAGAATCTTCCATGTTGTGAAAGGTCAAAGTGGATGATTTTTTCCACAGCCCCTGCCCCCCCATCCTATTTTCCAAGATGTGTCAGGGCTTAAAATAGTTTGCTTTTTCAATATTTCCGTAGGAAATGGGAGAAGGTTTGTAGATAACATTTTTCATAAAGAGAATTTTTCCAGCATGAGTCACAATTGTTGTTAGTTGTTACTTTTTAAAGGACTTTTATCTCTTCATTCTTGCTTGCTCTTCCTTCTTCCTACAGGACGTTGTCTCCCGTGATTTATAGCCACTTTATGAATCTGCCTACTGCCAAATATTCCCCACGATTCACCTGACAAGCGGAGGGATTCTGTTGGAGAGGCTGTTGCTTTGCCAAGTCAAAATTCCTATCCACCAAGAGCAGGCAGGGTCTGGTTCTGCTTCTGTTTGGGTCAAGGCTTTTACTACCTTTGTCATGTTAACAGCCTTTTTGCTCTTTGGTGGTGCAATTTCCCAGAGAGACACATTAGGATCTCTCTCTCAAGAAAAAAAAAAAAAAAAAAGAAGGGCTCCAGTGAAAAAAAAGGTCTCCTGTCCATCCCTTCTGCACAGGGTGCTGCCTTCCCAGGGCCAGTGTGGAAATCTGTGGCCCATAGTCCCTATCGCTAGCATCCTGCCTAGATCAGCTTAGCAAATTTGGCTGCTGCAACACCTTTTTTCTTTTTTATTCTCAACACTTTTTGGCTTAGGACTTTTATGCAAACACACTGGGCTCTGTAAACCAGTCTCAGCTGCTGCAGTTTTGAGGAGGGTTTAGGGACCTAGGCTAATCTGCCTTCAGATGACTTTGGCCCAGACAGGAGGTGAAAGTTGACCAAATCTGTAATTAAACTCCAAGCCCATGAGGCATTGCCGTTGAAAGCATAATTTCTGAGACACTCTGGCAGCAGCCAGGGGAATGGGGCAGGAGGACCGTCATGAACAGATAAGCGATTCGTGTAAGCTGAACAGGTGAAATGGAAATATGGGGCAGTGCAGCAGTCAGTGATGAAAGCTCCTTGCTTTCATTCAGATGATGCATTTGATGGCACCGTGCAAGTCCCATTTCCACTTTGAGAAGGGAACTGGGCTGTCCTTCAAGCTGAAAATGGAGCCTGACTTCAGTGGTAGCAGCTCCAGGGTCCTGCTGAGCACTGGTGAAAGCCCCATGGGTTTGTAGTGTTTTAAAGTGAGGTTATACAGTGTTGTCTCTTGGCTGTAGAATAGACAGAGGATGAAGAAGAAAATCAGACTGTTATCCCTCTGCACTTCTGAATATGTGGATGTTTCACCTTGCTTTGAATGCTTGAAGTAGGAAGCATGACCTTTCCTGGAGGCACGCCATGTTGCGACACCTGGCCTCTTACCTAGAAAAAAGATTATCCTTACTTTCTTACAGCTTAGACATAACAAAGTATAATGCCAGAGGTCTTTCCAAGCGCAGTTCCTTTCCCTGGAAGAGCTGCTCTCCTTCCCCATAGTGATTGCGTAAGTATCATCTGCCTGGGCTTCTGCGTTCTTGGTTATTCTGGAACAGTGCAGAGGTGTGCTTTAATGTGTGAACTAGGTATGGCTCATCAGGAAGAGGAGGTGTGACTCCTTAAACATTCATGCAGTTCTGAGCAAAGTAGGAATATATTCCTAGCAGCTCACAGTGTGTAATGCTGCTCCTCTGATGTTTGAAGCAAGCACATTAACTCACAAGGTGCTAGGTGTAGTGCCGCCTCCTGATGGGGACATGCAGGAAGCAATCGTTGCCATCGCTCAAGGCTGCGTGAAGGATTAGAAAAATCTTCCCAGGCACCCTTCAAGTATTTCAGTCTCTAATTGCAAGACTCTGAAGAACATCCCATTAGAGAAGCTTATTAAAAGCAACAAACGAGGCTTTCATTTATCATGACTCCAAGTCTTCAACTTATAACTCTTAAAAGCCGCAGCTCTATACAGCAGAGCCTCTCTGAGATCTATCTAGCCACTAGAAATGTAGTTTAATTCCAAATGCTCTCTGGGTCATCTGCAGACTTGTGGTAAATTAATTACATTGATTGCAGGCACAGTTGTTAGGGCCTATCATAGATATACATTTCATTAACAAAGCATGTAGCCCAGGGTTTGAAACAATGCCAAGGGTGTTGATAAGTCCTCCTAGCATAGGTTTATTAAAGTTTGCTCTCTGGACAGCTGGGTTTGCAAACCACACAGGCATTGCAGGGTCACCTTTGCTAGAACTGGAGGAGTGTCAGCGTTGTGTGCCTGAGATAACCGAAAGTGGTAGAGCTGGTCTAGCCAAGAAGCGGAGCAGTGCCAACAGGCCATGTAAGTGCAGGAGGTGCTGCTGCAGCTCCAGGCTCCTCTATGTTGCCTCTGCCCATCTGCAGCCCTTTGCCTTGAAGCCAGGGCTCAAAGCAAAAGTCACACCTTGTTTCAAGCCAGCTTGGCTTTTGGAGACCTCAGTGCCCTGTTCTTTCCCAGCAAAGGGGATTTAAGGCTGCAGGTGTTTTCTCAATAACCTTCACGGTTATGTGGACATGTCACTTGTTAACCTGTAGCAGATAGGAGGGCTCCTGACCTCCTTCTGGAGCCAGGGGCAGCCTCCACAAGCTGCTCTTGTTGTCTTCTGGTTGATTCAGTGAGGCTGGAGGAGACTTTGCAGATAATTTTGATGTATGCAGTGCTCGGTTCAACTCTGACCGCTCCCCTATACAGGTCAGCTTGCTGGCTAAACATCTTAAAACCCCAGTGAGTTCCAGGCGTATTTCATTGAGCAGCGATCTCTTATCCTGCCACAGCATTTGATCTCATCTGGAATGCGTTTGCTTTCAGCAACTCTGCTTCTAGACTGAGAAAGCCCTGCATGGAGTGAGGAGATGGGGAAATTCTGCCCCTCCTAGAAGCCACCAGCACCCATATGTGGTGGCCATGAAGGCACAGTGGATCTGCTGGAGTTTAACATCCAGTTTTATCTGCCTCAAGATTTTTATAATCTGAAGTTTATCTGACAAATCAAGCCATCCTTTTAACACAAGTGGTAATAAATCTTCCTTTGTAATAAATCTTCCTTTGTCCTAACTGTTCAGGCCTAATAGTCCATTCACTTACCTATGCAAGTGCTCCTGGGACTGGAAAGTGAATTTTGTTGTCTGCTGAATCAGTGTAGTTTGTTTCTAAGAGCTTTAGATTTCCCCTAATGTTACACCTCAGAGTATTTTGATTGTAAATGCACAGTGTTATGTAATGGGTGTGCAGAAGTAAGGCTGCATTGAGGCCTATTTCCCTTGTACTTGAGCGTTTTTTTTTCCTCCCCATAAACGGAGCAGGTGAGATCTGAAGCATTCTGCATTCAGTGCAGGGAACTGATTTTGTCTCAGAGCAGCCCAGTTGCTGATGAAGCGCTCAAAGAGTTTTCTTTGTTTAAGAAAACAGCGAGCTCTTTCCATTTTTAAGAAGTGGTTGCTTTTTAGGTTAATTTAACTGTTGTTTCAAACTGTTGTTTAAAAAACTTTGCATGCAGAAGGGTGTAGGAAGGGCTGGTGGCATCAACTGTTACAAAATTCCCCCCGCCCTGAGTTGGGGGGAAAGAGCCCCCGAGCTAAAATGTAAGCTAAGTCTTCATAGCCATAGTGATGTTCTGAAGACATACCAGTTCCCTGCACTTAAATCCTGCAAAGTTAAACCAAGACCATGACAAAATTGACTCAAAATATATAATGCTTGTATCCCCTTCATGGGTTTTGGACCTCTGGTGCTAACTTGTATCAACATAAAGGTTTAGTGAAGGCTGAGCTGCTCCTTCGTATTAGTATGACTGCACAAGCTGGAGCATTATGAAAATACAAAATATTGTCAATTAAAGTAAAAAAATATGGGCTTCGTTGTTTAGAAAATGTTAGCAAGTTGTTTTGCTGATGCAAAAAGAGCTTAGAGAGACATTCTTCACCAGTTCTAATTTAAGTAAGCACATAATCCAGTATATAATTCTGTAAATCATTGCATGCCTGAAGTTATTTTGCATCATAATTTAAGGTGGTGCAGTTGCAGAATGTTAATTTTGTCTAAATAGGCTATTTTAATGTGTTTAGGCATTGTAAATTGTACTTTATAAAAATCTGGTGGGCATGGGGGTTTTTTTGTCAAGAACAATGTGTTATGATGATTTGAGAAGAAATGATGAGTGAGGTTTTTAGCTGACTTTAACCAGAGTATGTCTGAACCATTGGTCATCTGCTTGTATGTTGTACTGAAGATTTTCATGTTGTTTCTTCTGCAATATGTTCTTTTTCAGGATGAATTACCATAATAGATTTGGTAACAGAAAAATTACCCATGCAGGTTTTCTGAGACGGATAAAGGGCAATTACTGAGGTTGAAGCCAGCCTTGGGTTATGGACTGATGCTAGGCAAACCCGTGCTCTGGTTAGTCTGGAGTAATGGCTTGGCAGCCTTCAAAAGCAAGCTGTGGACACACGCAGTACCTCTCAACTCACTGTATTTTGAGTTTATATAGGTTGAATGCTCTCACACTACTCATAAGGTCCTGCCTCTGCAAATACATAATGTGCACTGATGCAAGGAGACCCAGAAAGGGTTGTGTTGGTTGAGTACATATATAAGGGTCTGAAAAAGCAGAGCTTGAATTCATCCAGTGCTTTGTTTTTTAAAGGAAATTGTAACTCTACCACACACACACTTGTGGAAAAAGTCACTTTGCCTGCTCCAAGGCAGGTGCTTAAGTTTAAGCACATGGGTGGCCCCATTAGTCCTAATGGTGGTACTCAAGTACGGGAAACACATAGTTAATTGTTTTGCAGGACCAGGATCTAGCTTGCTCCAAGGTGCTTTTTCCCCAACAGTAGCACATGCCATGAAATTCTTGCAGCTCAGGGTGTTAAGGTCCAAATAATAACTGAAATAAGAAGAAAGAAGTGCACATAAAAATGTTGAGAATGTTTTTGCACCATGACAGGGCGGTGGGATTATTCCTTATCCTGGGCCTTTTTGTTTGCTTTTCAGTTGCTGCGATCATGGCTGTGGGTGGGCTTCTTCTCTGCGTGCTGTTGCCTATCCGAGCCTAACATGGTCAGTGTTCCCACCCGTGCTGGCTCCTATTTCGTGTCCTCCCTTCATGTTTTCTGTGCACAGTCTGCCTTTCCCTCCCTTTCTTGTATTGGCCTGAAAATCACTTTCTCATTTGATCTCTGCACCCAGCTTGTCTATCTAAACAACTGAAAATCACGTGACCCAAAGTAGTGTGTCTCCAGCAAGAGCAGGAGTCTCAGGGGGAAAAAAACCCTCATATGTTATGCTGTGATCGATCCAGACACCGCACCAGCAATCTCATATGTCATAATAAAACATCACATATGCTGGACACTTCATCAAATTCTGCTTCTTGACACCAAAAGGGGCTGGGGGAGGTAATTTGCTCCCATAAATGAGGCAGAGGGTGGGCAAGAGTGGAAAGGTATTTAGTGGCATGTAATGTGCATGTCAGTGAAATGGACTGTATGTCATCGACATACATGTCAATGTATGACATACACAACAATGACATGATGCTGTTTGCCGGCGATATGCTCCAGCAGCTTTGGACATATCTCTGTGGGATTCAAGAGCTGCGTGTCCGTGCTGCATGCTGCCCCATTCTGCCACCATCTGGGCTGCCTCACCGGTGTCTGCTCTCTTGTAGTCTCCCCTCTAACTTTGCTAACTAATCAAAGGAAGGGTGATTTTAATTTCTGTTGGTTTGACTGGACGCGAGTTGAGTTGCTCCCTGAAGGGAATGTGTTTTAAGTCCCTGAATTGACTGTAATCTGTGCAGGCAGAGATCTTCCTGGGCCTCCTAGGAGAGTCATGAGATCACCATCCCCATCAGATAGTTGCTTGAGACCGTAGGAGCACTGAGATGTCCCACGTGCATTGTTAAACAGGGAAGGCCTTGCAACATAGCTGGGCAGGAGGTGTGAAAACTCTCTGCTGTGTTTTCTGGGGGCTGCTGTGTCTTTGCATGGTGATAGCTGGGTCATGGTGCAGTCCCTGGCTGTGGGGTACAGCAGTCACCAAGGTGGACTATTTTGGGGTCTTCTGGTGCTGTACTTTGGCTCTGACAGAGGCTTGAACGAAGGAGGAGTTTGCAAATGCAAATCTTAAAGGCCCTAAGGTGAAGGCTTTTTTCTTTTTCCTGTTGGAGCATTTTGAAGTCGATTTTCATGATTTTTGAGTTCTTAAGAGCAATGTTAGCAAGCAAGGATGCTCAGCTCAAAGTGTTTGGCTGCAAAATGTTTTTCTGGTACATGAGGTCATTCTGTGAGCCACTGATTTGGCAATGATTGTGCTAAAAGAAAATCTCCTGGTACTTCTGTTGTCTGTCATGCCTGTGCCACCAGTGCATGAGCAGTCCCTCACTGGGAGTCTCAGCAGGGCCCTCAACCAGAGAGTGGCAGCAGTGGGAATTACCTCTCAGAGGAGACCAGGAATAGGCTGGATGGCTATGAAAAAAAGACACGCATAGGGAAAACTTGGCTGACCTGGAACACACACTCTTCAAGTTTCCTCCTAAGCTGCAGAGACTAATGTGTCAGCAAGCTGTGAGAGGGAAATGGGAAAAGTGACTTCAAGGCACGGATGACGTCGGTTGTGCTATGGGAAGGCACGACAACCTCTTTAGAGAGATTTATGGAGATCCCTTCAGAGGGAGCTTCCTGCAAGAGGAGGAAACAGTATCTTGTTTAAATTATTTTTAATTGTTCTGGCAGTGGTTTAGAAAAGCAGGGAGTCATTCAGTGTGAAGGCAAGGGAAAGACTAAAGGCTAAAAATACCATCACTGGAATTGTGAAACTTCCTTTGTAAGGCATCCAAATTAATCAGAGGTTGAAGGCAGGGTTGCACTGTGTAGAGGGGGACAGCAGTGGCTGGGAAAGCAGCTGAGAAGACAGTGAATCTGCAGCCCTTAGGAAGGGAACCTGCCCTGATTCCTCTCAGACCAGTTGTCTACTGTATCTTTGAACTGAGATGAAGGTCTTTTAACTTGTCGTCTCAAGACCTTTTACCACTCTTTTGATCTCGTTCTCCAAATTACAGGACTCTGACAATAGATAGAGGAGTTGAATGAGTCAGATTCCCAGCCTGTGTGGGTTGTTCCAAGTTGCTCCAGGTGGAAGTTTGGTCCATGTCATTACAGACATCAAAAAAGCAGGGGGAAAGTGAACAGAAAAATGGGAAACAACCTGCAGTATAAAAGCTGTTTGTTTTACACAAGTACCTTGAGTATTCCCTGGTTTTGTGATACTTAATATATTCTAGGATTGCAAGCAGCAAAGCAAATGCTGAACATGGATCAGCGTCATTAGAGGTAGACCTTTGCCTCTGGCTCTCAGTATTGGTGGTGTTTATCCAGGATAAAACTGTTTGCTGAACAAGTTATTGTCTCCATACATGAGCTGAGGCAACAGGATCTTGGCCAGAGGGACAGATCTATGTTTGTTTGTTCCTCTGGGTGAAACGCAGTCTGCCCTGCAACAGCCATATTGCTTTAACATCTTGGAATAAGTAGTCTGAAATGAGCACTAACCCCTTATAAACAGCAACCTTTCGATCCTCACAAACCTCCTGTAAAATGACAGCTTGAGATGAGTTGGATGCATTCCTTAAGTTAATTTATTGTAAAAGAAGTGCTTCTGAGTGAAGGTCTCACCCCTGAAAAGCAAGTTGCATTTTGTTTCTATTTCAAAGAAGCACACAGAGTTCACTTATCTCATATTTAAGAGATTAAATACATGTATAAATCTCTGCAGGACTGTGACGGGAGATTGCATGCTGCTTCAGGGCACAAGCTGTTCTATGGTACTGACTACACCTAACAAGGTGAGGTCCTTTTCCTTATCGGGGATGCCTAAATGCTGCCCCCATGTGCATTTCCAGTAACGCCTTGGCTTGTGTGCTGAATTGCTTTGGCCTATGCCTACAAAAAAATTATATAAAGACTCCCACATCACTGCTAGGGCTTTGATGTCCAAGGTCCAGCTCCACAGTACCCTGGCTGTGTCCTGCCTGGGTTGTGACCAGAGTGGTGACTCCCAATAGGGAGACGGAAACTTCTTCGCTTGGGCATTCTGTGGTTTGGGGGGATGCCTCTGGTGACCGAGAGGCCCCACCCCAATCAGCAAGGGCACCCCAAAGCAGAGGGTCAGATGCAGGGTATCTCCATCAGTCCAGGGAGAGCAGGCATCTTCCTGCCTTGTTTCTGGAAGGATTTTTCTCCATGAATTGGCTTCTGCCATGCGAGGCAGCAGGCATTGGTTTCCCAGCTGGGTTCTTCATCTTTCTACCTGTCCGTTTTATATTTTATAAACCTATATAGGGATCATTTTACAACTTCACTTTTATAATCTGCCCCATAAATATTTTACGAGCTGCCTGCCAATCTGCAAGTAGTTTTTAAATAAGACATGATGCCTTAAGAATATTTAAAGTCTCACTTTTTTTTTTCCTCTGGTACTTTTATTGAAAAACACTGAGCTGTGCAAGGAGGACATCTGCTTTCTAGATACAGAAACTGGGACAAATCCACAACAGGAGTAAATGAGTTGAGATTCAGGTGTGCTGCTGAATTGCATTAACTCTTTGGCTGAGTGTCTCCAGCTCAGTGGGAGATGAAGCAAGCATCAGAATCTTTATGCTTTTGCTGTACGTGATATAGAAAAGATATAGGAAATCTATGGTTTGTACAATGACAATAAACTAGAGAATGAGTCTTCCATCAGGAGGCTTTTGACTTGCAGCTTTTCCAATAAATACTAAGAGCAAATGCACATGCAGAAATGGATTATTTCACAGACAAGTGGAAGCTTTTTCTTCCCCCCAAATATATTGCAGACCCACACTGTTTAGATACTTTTATCTGCCAGTAAGATTCACATAGTGAATCAGGACTATTAACCTGAAATAGCAGATTTTTATGGGATTTAGTTGGGGAAGACTGGATCAAAAATTGCTTGTGTGTTAGTTAAAGCATCTGAAGGGCAAGAAGGGAAGAAGTGTGGTTTAGCCCCAGTAAGCACGTACATGGCTTGTTTCTCTAAGTAGTTTAAGAAAGTGTGTGTGAAGGGCACAAGTGATTGCATCAGGCAGGTTTTGCAGCAAGCTCTGCTAGTAACACCCAACTGTTGCTTGACAGTTGAAGTCCACTAGCTGCCATTTCACTTCGGCATGTCTTGTTGAGGTGTGTTTTAAGGATGCTTTGGGGTTCCCAGAGCCTTATTTCATATGCTAATGTGACGTGCTGCTGTATGTGTTACGAGAGAGGGCAACAACTTGAGCTAATGGGTTTGCATTGACCCTATGAGTGTGTCCCTGGGCAGTGAAAAATGGACTGTTGTGCATCAAGGTGTGCTTGGATCACTGGACACAAGTGATGGCATGTTCCCCATTTCTCCCTCTTCCCTCTTTAAGGTTGAAGAATCGGGATATGTGGGTAGTAAAAGAAGGGGAAAAAAAGAAACTTAGAAAAGCTTATTTATAGGTGAAGTACTCCAAATCTGAGGAGGCGATGAGTTGAAAGCATTTCCTCTAAAAGGCAAACAGAAGAAATCTTGTGTATGTGCCTTTAATAGAAGGACGAATTGAAACATTCGTGTGTTTTTAAGAGGAAAATTGAGTTATATGCCTCAATCCAGAAGACGACTACTGTATAAAACTGATGTAACTTTTGACAACTTGTGGCAGAAAAAATTGGGGTTGCCAGAAGTGGGAATTGGTGCTCATATCTCTAGTGTATATACTTAAAGGGGGAGACAGTATGATGAAGAAGAAGAAGAATCCATTTTCACCCAGGGATTGTGAACACTAAACCACTCTTTGAATTGACCCTTACTCCCAGGGTCTCCACGTATACTTAGTGCTTAGTTTTTGAGTTAATCAGGCAGGACCCCATCTCAGGAAATGGCACTTCTGCTGCTAGAGCAAGGTGATGAGCAGCGACACATGGATAACTGAACTGTGTCTCTGTGCACCTCGTTGCTGCTGTCGTGAGCTTTGCATTCAGAGCATGATGGTCTCAGTTGGTCGCTGCTGATGAAATCTCACCCTGCATGGATGGCCTGACTGTTTATCCAGTGTGACCCATTTATCTCCCTGCCTGCATCCCTGGACAACCTGTCAGCCTCCCCCCTTGTCTTTTGCACCTTGTCTTGATTCATTTCCCTGTGCTTGCACAACCTTTGCACCTTTGCAGTCTGTTTTTTTCTCCTCTCCCCTTGGCACAGGTCTCCCCTTCTCCCCAGTGTAAGCTTGCGTGTCTGCTTCCCTTTCCCAGAGTAACCCTGGGAGCTCCTGTTGCCTTTCCCCTCCTTGACCAGCTCTGCTGTGACCAGTTCAGAGGTGGTGCAAGTGTCCCATTGTCAGGGCTTTTGTTTGTAATTGTGATTGTTTCAGAAATCCGGTGCCAAAATCCTATAGCCAAAAGGCTGCTTGGCCCCTTGCATCCAGGCAGACAGCAGTTCCCTGTAATAGGACTTCATGCTGAGGGCATGTTTCATGCAGATGCCTATTACTGCCTCCTCCTAATTGCAGTTTTGTTTCTGCTAATCATATGCTCCTCCTTGCTGTGAGCGATGCTGGAGTGCTTGTATCCCCCTATCTCAAAAAATCATGGGCAATGGAAGAGAAGACTCCAAGTTTCTCACCTTTAAGTGGCTTCTTGGTAACCTGAGGCTTTCTTTGACGCATGCCAAATAATGATCCCACAGCACACTGGCTGGCTTGCAGGTGTCTGTTGCAGGTTTTTCGTTCTACCCAACAGTCCCTCTGTCTCATGTCCATGCGGTTTGCTTTAAGGATGATCCAATTCCTGTATCCACTTATCACATCAGGTCTTTGGAAAGACTGGTATATATATATGTGCATCATACGTACCTCATCCTGTATTTTTAAATGTATATATATGTGTGTGTATATAGCAGTTCTCCTTGCCTATACAGTTACACTGTGGCTTCCTACGTGATCGTCTGAAGTAAAGCAGGTCTCAGAAATGCCACCACAGCAGCCAGTTAATGCTAACGCAATGTCACCTAGAGAACCAACAAGAAGAGTGGGGGAAGAGCAGCCAAAGACTAATAGGAGGATGTCATGGGGGAGATGCGACTCCCATATGGCTGTGGTTACAACTCTATGGTAGGATTCAGCAGGATCCTTGCACTGCCTGGTACTAACGTGGGAGTAAGGTAGATCAGGCAGTGACTGCGTGCCTTCTTCCATCTTTACTACTGCTGGGCAAAGGGGATTGCATGAATGGTAGCTCCCCTGTATAAAGACTGGAGATGTGCAGGAAACCCTATCAGAGGCAGGAATACATAGGAGACCCTTGAAGGCAATGAGGCAACAGGGTTTGTTTTTTTTAAAGCCGTTATTTTGCATGTGTATAAGGTGTTAATGTTTACATGAGGCTGTTTTCTAAAGTATCAAAATTTAAAGTTCCGTGCAAATGCCCAGTGGATGAAGAGGAGCATGCAATACATACAACATGGTGCCTGCAAAAGCTCTGCGGTCCAGGAGATCTTGCTTCAGCGATTCTGATGTTTCATCCCATTTCCCTTCCATTGTCTTCCTGTTCTTGCTTTTTTTTTCTTTTTTTCATCTTAATAACAGCTGAATTAGATGTATGGTAGAGTAGAGTTGTTCAGAAACATCTGTGGGATTTGGAAGCACAAGTCCAATTGAAAATCAGTGGGCCTTGGGCCCTGAATCCCATTAGGGAAATTGCAAATAGTTTGATGAGCTAAAACTGGGACAGCAGCAACACAGCCACTAGAGAGGTTGGATTCATTGCTGCTCCGGGTTTTTATGCTTTGTGTGATATGAAGTAAAGAGTGGGGTTCTGCAATAGCAAAGACAAAAACACTCTCTTTTTTTTTTTCTAGGCGATGTGGCTATAGCAAGGCTAAACAAGATCCAGAAGAAGAAAAGATGCATTTTCATAACGGCCACAGTGAGTAAAGATTGAACGTGTATATACGTGGTTTTGGCTCTCCTTGGTAATGAGAAATACAACAGAGAGGGTTTCTTTAAAAAGAAAATAATAGTCTGGCTTTGCTGGTAATTCACAAAATAATTGTTCTGTTATTCTATCAGTCCCCACCTGCCCCTGCTCTTAAGTCAGTGGAGAACTGAATATTTGAATGGTCCTTATACGTGCCCAGCTATTCACACCTGTGCATTTGCAGCAGATCTCTCTAGCAAGCCATTTTGTTCTGTTCCTGTCTTTGCTGTGTGACCCAAGGTGCTATTAATTTTGCCTTGTCAGCGTATAACGACTCTACATTTTTGTGGTTTGGATGTGTCAGTGCAGAATACCTGTTTGAAATCCTTGCTCTGTTCCAGCCAGCCATGAGGATCAGGCCCACAGCTACTCTGCCTTGGATGCCTCTGCAGAGGCGTGAGGAATAACACCTACTTTTTGCTCCTAGGAAGCTTTCAGAAATTCTGTTTTAATGTCCTTACATACAAAAAAACCTCTGTGGTGATGCTAGAAAGCACATCTCAGGGTTATTGTCAGTCCTTCTGTACATTCAAAGCCAGCATTTGAAAAGCCTTCCTTCATCAAGTGCTGTGGGATCTAGGGATGGATAACAGCGAGGTGTCTTTTGGGGTGGAAGAGGCAAACGCATCTTGAGTGAAAGTCAGATTTCCATTAGTGCTATGTAATGAAGGCAGCAGGAAGCAAATCAATTAAGAGCCACAGTGTAATGTAGCTGTCTTATTAGACTGATGAGCAGTTCTTCATGTGAGTAGCCTTAATGACTGTCAAAACAAACTTATAATATTCATAATGAAAATACTTTTTCCCCCTCTCAAGTCCTGGAGAAAAAGCCTGCTATTGATTATATTTATACTGGTACAACCCACAGTCTTTGTACTGCAAATATTCAGATCATTTAAATCTCAGTAACTCGATCTGAAATAATGTGGTCGATTGATTAGCTAATATGTGACTGGTAGGGCATAATTTATTTCAGGTCTCTATCAACCCCCATCCATCCAACTTGCTTTGCAGGTTGTTCCCTTAACATTTTGCTTTTTGTACTTTTTCTCCTGGCATACCCTTTCCAGATCCAGAAAGGGATCCTTTTGCACTAGACCCTGGAACAGCCTGTTATACAGCACGGAGAAGGATTTTTAGCTGCGCATTGTTCTAACTGAGCCCTATCGTGTGCTTTTTTAAATGCGATGAAGTTGCACATGTGTATAAACTAAATGTAATTTTCCAAGAACACTATTTATTTTTCCCATAGAAATAGGTTTCCCTGCTGCAGCGTTTTCCAGCAAAGCAGAGTGCAAGGGACAGGAGTGTGTATCGCCCGTCTTCTTTCATGCCATGTGCTGTTAACACTCTTAATTTGTGTTTGCAGTTAAGCTGCCTGGAGTGAGGACCTACATTGACCCCCACACCTATGAAGACCCTAATCAAGCTGTCCATGAGTTTGCTAAGGAAATTGAAGCTTCATGCATAACCATTGAAAGAGTTATTGGAGCTGGTATGATGATGCATTTCATGACCCTTAGCAGCCTGGAGGGTTGGCTTTCTTAACACAAGAGATCTGGGAAGGGCTATGAAATATTTGTGCTGTTAGGTACCCTGCAAGTGATGGGGAGTGTGTTCCAGCTGCAGTTAAGGACAAACCTGTCATTGTGGTTTTGAAATTAAGGGACTGAATTGAAAATTACAGAAAATGGTCATGTTTGGACCAAGCTAGGGGAAATGAGTCACTTAATTTTCAGGTTCTCTTCTACATTTTAATCTTTTTCTCCTCTCCCACTAAGGTGAGTCTCGAAGCAAAAATTAAGAATAAGAAGTCATCTGGGAGAGAAAAAAGCACAAACCAAAGTCCAATGCTTGTAATTTCCTTGGTTAAAAGAAGAAACTCCTATTTTCTTTCCAGTTAAGCTGTTTGTTTGGACTTGCATCCAACCTTAGGAATATTTTTTATCCTCTGAAGTTGTGTTTTCGGCAGTAATTTACTGTTCACCAGAAAAAAAGAAAAAAAAAATCCATTTGAGTTTCCTTTTAAAAAAGGTGGTCATAAAATTGGAAAGGGTTTATAGTCTATAAAAATATATGTTGCTGTGAAAGGCTAACAGCATTCCATCTATTTAACTTACCAAAGGAAGGTTAAGAAGCAAGTAGCTTGTGTTTTACAGCTATCTACGTAGGGCGATGATACAGGATGTGACAGCACTCTTTCATCTAGTAGATAAAAACATGAAATGAGGAAAAAGCCCCATAGAATATAGAGCATAGCTCTTTAAATATAGGGAAATTGCATTTTTCTTCCTAGTTTTCTTGTGCTTACGAATTACTTGGTTTGTGGTAGGCGAGGTATTTGAGATGGTGATCACTGTGAAATTCAGCTTCCCACATCCATGAATGCAGGACAGCCATGCCTGCTTTTGATCAGCTATCTATAGGGGCTGGGCTGCACACTGTAGACGGATGCATGCCGTGCATTCCTTCAATATGCTGTGATCCCATTCTTTACGATTTTTCTCTGAAGGTGAATTTGGGGAAGTCTGCAGTGGGCGGTTGAAGCTTCAGGGAAAGCGTGAGTTTCCAGTGGCTATCAAAACCCTGAAGGTGGGCTACACAGAGAAGCAGAGGCGAGATTTCTTGGGAGAAGCAAGTATCATGGGGCAGTTTGACCACCCCAACATCATCCACCTGGAAGGCGTCGTCACAAAAAGTAGGTACAAGTTGCTGCAGACTGCTAGCCTTGAACTCTGGCTTCTGGGAGAGTTGGTTAGGGAAGGAAGACTTGGGTAACTCGCATTTTGACATTTCATAATTTCTCAAAAAACAGTGAATCCACTTGCCTGAAATGTCACACTTTGTAGGTCCAATCAGGAACAGGTTCCCCAGCAATCTCTTGTGCCCAAAAGATTTCAGCATTCTCCCAGCTAGAATGGATAGATAATGGCTAAAATTATAAAAAATGTTAACTCCCTCTGTAAACCTTGCCTCACGTAGGCATAATATGCAGGGGCTAAGAGAAAACCCCTCTTCAGAGGCCCAAAATTAAATGAGACAGAAATAGGAGATGATATGCCTGGCCAGCCTCAGGCAGTGGGCGGGTGATGAAGAGGGCAGTAAACCTGGGATGTAATGCTGGTGAAGTGTTTTGCCTGACTTCTGGCTTGCAAGTAATTTAGCAGCACCTCCGCTTGCAAAATGCAAGAGCATTTTTAACACAACAACGCCAAGCCACCCTCTAAGTTTTTCGAGAAGGCTCACTTCTTATTCCTGCCTTTATTTGTTTACTTTTGAAACCACATGAGCCTCAGGGTGAGCAAAGATATGCCAAGAAGTGGGAAGCAATTTCCCTGGCAAGGGAAACAGGGAGGATTTTGCTACCAAGAGTCTGAAAAAAAACCCCAACCCACAACCCCCAATGATTTCCAGCCATCATATTTTGAGAAACCACTGAAACAAAGCCCACAGGAGGGTAGCACAGAGCCTTGTGATCACTCACACGGGATGTGAGCAAGGACAGAAGTTGGAAGTTTTGCTTTCCAGAAGCAGGGAAGAATGGGAGTGTAGCTGAAGACGCCAGGACTGTGTAAAACCACAATTAATGCAAGCTCCCTCTGGGATCTGCTAGTGATGCCCGTGGTAATAGTTGCCCCTCAAGATAGCATAGAGATTATGAGAGGGATTGAGGGCTTGGGAAAAATGTGAAATGACTGGCAAAACATCCCAGCATGAGAGTTATTGAGGTCTTGACTGCTCAGATAGCAAAATAACCTTCCATAACTTTCCCAGCCCAGTTCTCCAAAGATAAAGGCAGAGGAAGGGACAGCACATCTGAATGTGCCCAGCCCAAGCCTGTCTGGCTATTGATGCTGTACTCAGGCTGTGGAAAAGGTGCAGAGGTGTTGTTACACTTCCATTTTAAAGCCTTGGAGGATCTATATTATTTGCATCAAGGATTTTTTTTGTTGAAAACAACTTCTCCTTTAAGATATATTTTTAGTGTTTCAGAAGTTTTTGATAGCTGAAGAAGCACCAGCCTCACAGGAGTTTCATCCTTCTTGTCTTCATGATTGGTAATGTCAGAGTTTAGCTACTACCATTCAAATGCTGACGTTTGGGGCCATGTGGCTGCTGTCAGTACCATTTGTCATTCATCAGAGGCAGTGTCTCCAAAATAGTTCTTTTTCAGAGCTGCAGTAGAGAGGGTACAGAGATGCTAGCTGGTTGTCCTGTTCATATCCTTATAACCTACTCAAAATCAATGCTATTTTGCAATCCACGGCCTTTACTTGCATTTTTCCTTGAAATTGCATTTCTTAAAACTTTTAAGAAGAGGAAAAGATAACCAAGATAGGTTTCTCCCAAAAGTTGAATAAATATCAAAATCTCTCAGGGTCACCTTGTGTAGCCCTTAATACATAGAAGCTCCCACTTCTAGCTCTGCAGCGATGTGTGGGATATTGGGCAGGAAGTGAGTGACAATTATGCATCCATAAAAGCTGCTGCTGACATGGGGATGAGTCCTTCTGGCTGCCAGAGCCTCAAGGTATGGGTGGGAATCCCACTTTTAGAGAGGATATGTCTCCCTAGCAAGCTGCCTTTTATATAAAGTGGCTACTCCAAAGGCTGTGGAAATGCCAGGAGCTTTGCTTCTAAATTGGACTTGGAGTGACTGGAGTTTGATACAGGGAGGTACATGCACCCTGAGCTCCTCATTAGCTCAATGCTTGTTTACTGCACTCAGAAGTTTTTCCATCAGGCATCTGGAGCATCTTCCCAGCTTTTTTCTTTTATTTTAAATGGACCAAAACAACCCTTATGAATCCCAAACTACACTGCGATCTCAAAATACTGTTAACTTCTTTTTCCCTCCAGTGTTTTAGTCACTTCCCTATCGTAGATTCAGATCTTTAGGGTAAAATGTCTTTGCTGCATCCTGATTTACTTCAGAAGTAAATTAAGTTAAATTGAATTAGGCCATTTTTAATTTTGAATGAGAATATCAGCACAGGGGCTTAATACCATTTAACTAATCTAGTTCAAATGCACACCTTAGTTAATTTGGTTTAATTGTCTTCATTGTCCCCGTGCAGACAACCCCTTAGCTATTTCTGTTTTACAAAGGTAATGATAGTCCTGTTTTCATTCACATCCCCTTTGGTTGCACTGATGGTGTGCACATTGCATTAGTACATTCAGAAGAATGACATCTCCCGACATTTTGTGTCTCCGTAAAGCCAGCGGGAGGGAGCACTGCTGACAGGGAGAATCAGCCCAGTGCTTTAGAAGGGCCAATGTTTACTTTTAATTTACTTTGTTTAAAGTTACTCTATTCGTGTCTTTATTTCCATGCTCTTGGATACGGGGCTAATTTATTCCATGATTACTGTCAACCTGCATCAGTCAGATAATGAAACATAACTGCCAGAAATCTTATTTTCTTTTCTCTAATGGCAACCAAAGACGAGAGTCTGAAGGAGGTCCCCCAGGGTGATGGCGTAACGAGACATCCGTCTCTGCTGCAACACTGCCTTGAAGTGTCAGAGATAAGGGACCCCATGCTACAGTTAGGGGTTTAGTGTTTAAAAACAAAAAATTAAAAAAGAAATTGAGATATACCTGGGATTTTCCTTCACTGCATAGCCACTATTGTGTTTGCTAACCTATAGCAGCATCACCTGAGATCTCTTCTCCCTCCTGCATGCAGTCCATGTTGTGCATAGACAGACAGCTGTCATCCTTGAAGATGAGACCCATTATTTTATTCAGGGCTCAATGATATTTTTCCTGGCCCCGAGGTGTCTTTCTCATATCAAAGATAATACTTTTGGCAAGATTTGAGCTCAAGCAGTAGCTATGATATTAACTTAAAAGAACTGAAGCAGTGCAGTTCCCTCATGCTGCAAAGGTAGTATCTGCACAACAATGAGTGTTTTGATTGACAAGTTCACAATTATCTTTATTATGTAGATAATTAAGCAGTAAATTAGGCAAATATTTAAGGTAATGGGAAAGTGGGAAGATTAAGATCAATCTAAGTGGTAGAACATGTGCTGATTTTTTAGGAGCATTTACCTTCATGTGCATGTTATGACACACAGCAGCTCTCGTTGATCATTTGTATGAAAGACATTTATAATGCACTTTACAAATAATTGACAGCTCCTCTTTTGTCTGTGCTTCATGCTAGCTAATGGAAATTGATTTAAATAAAAAATAATTTACATGTTCTTATAAGATTTCATTGAATTTACAAGGACTGGAGCACACCACATTAATTATTGCTATGTCATTGTGGCAAGCTAGCGAGAAATTAGATATAAAAACCAAGCAAAAACTATATATAATTACCATTAAAATGACTCGGGCATGAAAATTAATCAAATGGATTTGGAAAAACATTATTATTCCTGTCAACAATAGGAGACCAGGTCTTTTGTTAAGAACTTTTATTTTGATTTCTACTCGCACTCATTCCATACTTCACTCGCTTTTGTTCTGCAGCCTAAATATGCCTTTTCTTACTTCCAGATGTGTTTACAAGTGTAGTCACATGGAATTCCTTGAATTACAAGGGATATAATCCCATCCTTGCCTGGTCTTGGTTTTGGTGGCTACCAAGCTCAGATAGATACTTCAGATCATCCTAGTTGCTCTTGTTGGGCTTCCATTGTTACTTCATAGAGTTGAAACTGTAGGGAAGAGCACAAAGATGTTGCTGTGTGCAGTTTAGCCTCTTCAAATTTTCAGCTTGTTCACAGAGATGAGAAGGTTGTCTGTAGGTTGTCTGGGTTCAGCTTGCAACCTCTTCCTCAAACATTATCTAAACACTCTAGGGCTTGGTACCCCACCCGTAATACGGGATTACTTTTTCACACACACCCCCTCCTTGATTTCTCTATTTCTACATTAATTCTGGCAAAAACTCTTGTCATCCTGCTGGGACAGCAGTGTCTTGATGTAGATTTACTGTTACATGGCTGTATATTCACATACATGGCTGTATATTCAGATGCAGTATGAAAAGACTTTATTACTGTTCATGTTTTTTAAATAAATTGCTAACGAACTGATGCACTTTTTCCAGGCAAACCAGTAATGATAGTGACTGAATACATGGAGAATGGTTCTCTGGATACATTTTTAAAGGTAACACTTGGATCCCTTTTCCAGAGGGACCTTGGTTTGGGTGAGAGATTTTCCATGAAATGTGAGAGCTAGAGAAGGGACAATAAGGGAAGTGGTTAGAAATGTGGTATGGCAACATGGGGTAGAGCCCCTACCCCCACATATTCACATGTGGACCTCTGCGGTAGGATTTCCGTGCAGCTTGGTGCCATTCAGTTGGCTGACTTGGAGATGGCCCACTCCGGTGCCTTTATACACGTAACTACATGTGTTCACTCCCAGTCGCGGTCTCTTTTATCAGTCACCAGTGGAAATAGCTTGCTCCTTGATCTCCAGTTAAAAGAACTACATTTCCTTAGCTTTTTCTCTAGAGATCCTAATCCAAACAGTGAAACTTTGAAAACCTTCATGGTCAGAGCATGAGAGTAATGAATTATTAATTTCCCTGGTTTTCTTCCCTGGAGACTTGCCTTTGCATTTTTATTCATGCACACGCAATGCTGAGGGTGCAGAGACTCTCAACCGATCAAATGTCTCCTTCCTTTTGTAGAAGAACGATGGGCAGTTCACGGTCATTCAGCTGGTTGGGATGCTGCGAGGCATCGCATCAGGAATGAAGTACCTGTCTGACATGGGTTACGTACACAGAGATCTGGCTGCCAGGAATATCCTAATCAACAGCAATTTAGTCTGCAAGGTGTCAGACTTCGGCCTCTCCAGGGTCCTAGAAGATGACCCTGAAGCAGCGTACACAACCAGGGTGAGTTATAAGGATACCAAACTGATTGAGCTCAAGAAAAATGTATTCCCTGCCACATTTTGGTGTTCAGGCTCTCTAGCAAAGAGGTTTCTACAAATCCAGAGCCTTTAAAACTGTGCGTGAGAGTTTGGCTAGGTGTTACCAGTTAATCGTTATCAGATTAACTTTGCAAATGCCTGTAGTTTTGTAGTGGGGATGGCCAAATAAGGCAGAACTTAACTAATAACTTTTAAGTTCATGTTGGGCACCTGCAAACTGCAAAGGTGACATGCTCCTAGCTCTATTCTGTCGTATTTGGTGAACACCAAAGGTAGGAAAGAGCAAGAGCAAGTTCTTTGCTTAGGCACCCGTGCAGAGATGGAAGCCATGGTCTTCTGGACAATTTGACACTTTTAAACCATTGGTAAGCCTGCAATGCCCATTGCAAATGACACACATTGCCCGCAATGTTACCCTGTTGAGGGTAATTTCCCCCAACCTGAGAAAGAGCTGCTCCAGCCTTAGTGCCCAGTGCTTTTCCATCCTTGATCCATCCTTTCAGGGCATCAGCCCACCCACTCCAGTGCAAGGCCATGTGGCCCCAGCGCTGCAGAGAGGGGATGGACAGGACCCATTCTCAGCAGTGCAGGCTTGGACAGAGCCTCTGATATTCATGTCAGTGATTGGCACACCTGGGTGTGTCTGGTTAGTGTGTTTTTCCAAGAGTATTGTTTTATGGGTGGTGGAAACTCTCTGGGTCACGTTCCCAGTTCCTGCAGAGATCTGGGAAAGGCCTGTCAGCTCTTGGCAGTCATGGCCACACAATGGGACTTGGTGCATGGCTGGACCAGAGTCTCCCTGCAGGCTGGAGGGCTCTCGGCCAGCCCTGCTGCGGCTACAATGTGTTGCCATGTGCTAATTGGCACTGCTGAGAATCTGGCCCCTCATTTAAGGAATGCGCTGATAAGCCTGTGAATAAATAATTATTGGAAGAAGGGACTTTTTATAATTTTCTTTGAAAATGTGTTCCAAATTCTGCCTTTTTCCAATAACAAACACTGTTAGGGGACATTCAGGGAGACCTTCCAATATTTAGCTCAACACTGAGAGGAGAAAGGGACTTCACAGAAAAATGTATTTTGATATAAATCAAGGGAGACAGCTCTTTAAACCCAATGAGAAAAGTATTCCTTGATACAAACTCCCCTTTCCCTCCCCTCTTCCTTCTCAGAGCTGGTCTGAAGTTTGATTTCTAAAATGGCAGAAAGGGGAAAAGGAAAGAGCAAAGCACATTTGACAGCTGTGGCATCCTTTTCAGTCCCACAGCAGAGGCCAAGCAGGCTGGTCTTTGCACACACACATTTCTGTGCCCGCTACGCAGATGTCTCTGCAGGATCAGGACCGCATTAAAAAAAAAAAAAAAAAAAAAAAAAAAAAAAAAAAAAAAAAGAAAAGAAAAAAAGGGCATTACTTCCGCAGCAATTTGCATGAAGCCCTCGTTAGATCAAAGTCTTCCTTGGCTTCAGAGCTGTCTGTTCCTCCCCCACTCGCTCTCAGAAACGGAGGAACTGTATTCCCCTACCAACCCGTGCAACATAATTGAGATGTTGATCCTATACATGTCCCAGCATTCAAACAGCATTCAAACAACAAACCTTCAGGACAGCCAATTAGTAGGCAGCCTACAAATGCTTATGGGCTGAGATAATGTGGAAAGGGGCCCCATGCTGTCAAACAGATTTACTTTAAAATTCGATGTCTCTTTCCAGAGAGAAAACCACATCCCTCAGTGCTCTAAGAAGTGCTGTTTCATCCTTTTTTGCGTGTCCTCCTCTGCAATCTGGTTTTTGTTTTTGTTTTTTTTTATCTTATCTTTTCCTTCTAGGGGGGGAAGATCCCCATCCGATGGACGGCACCTGAAGCGATCTCCTTCCGCAAATTCACGTCAGCCAGTGATGTCTGGAGTTACGGCATTGTGATGTGGGAGGTGATGTTCTACGGCGAGAGGCCTTACTGGGAAATGACAAACCAAGATGTAAGCACGTGTGAGAGCTGCCGCATGATGGGACTTTGAGGGCTTGGTGTTCATTCTGCAATCAGAGAGGCAGGATGGGGACAAGAAGAGGAGAGCCACTGTAAAAATGGCTTCGCTCCCTCATTTTGCCAGACAAAAACAAGCCCCTCGTTTAATGCTCTTTTTTTGTAGCAGCAGCCCAGAACAGGCTGTGCACAGAGGGAAATGTGTCTGCTTCCCCCAGCAGACCACTGGAGCTTCACTAATGCTGTTAGAGCTGGAGCCTGTCCCTCCTCTGCTTAATGACAGAGGTCTGCCAGGGGATAGATGCTGATAAACTGGCATCATTTCAATTGTATGTTCAAACCCCTACTGACACATAAAGCAGAAATGCAAGAAGAGTCATGGTAAGGGCTTTGTTTCCCTGCACAAAAGCTGGGTGATTTGATCTACTGACAGCAGTCCAGAGAGCTGCGTCTCAGTTGCCCTTGCATTGCTGATCTCGAGAGCATAGTTTTGCTCCTGTTGTGAACATCTTGTAAGTCTGTGCTAACTCAAACTCTCATGCTTCATTTGTACAGCACCCTTCGAGTTATGTCACCTTGCTCCTGGACCCCAGTGCCTCCTCAAGCCTCTGACCCCAAGGCCACCCTCTGAAGCATCTGCAACAGGGAGATGCCTGGGGACACTGTCTCTCTCCTGACTGCAGCTCTGATCCCCGCCTTCGTAAGGATCTTCTGATCCTACTGCAGGGCTACCTCTTACCCTGAGCTCACCATAAACATCTGTCCTTGTCTAAGGCTAAAAAATTCTAAGCCTGGGATTGCCAGATTTTCTAGGCCTCTCCTTCCTCTTCACATCTCTGAGAACCATGACATGTGGAGGCCTCTGAGGGTGCCAGCTAGTGGATGAGGTTGGGGTCACAGTGGGGCACACAGGACTCCCAAAGCAGCTCTGTGATGGGTGAGGGAAACACACCACTCTGCGTGTGACAAATGTCATTCTTCATCCCTCCCACTTCATCTCTGCAGCCCTGCCACCTTCTGAGATGCTGCTGCCTGCTGGGCAAAGCGAGCAGGTCCTTGCTCCACCATAGGTTTCCTCTGGTCACAACACTTGATGTTTTATCCTTTTTTCTTCTTTGAGCATCATCTCTGTCCCTGTGACTTTCTGCTGTTTTGCTGGCAGCAAAGGCTCTGGTGGAGCATTCTGTTTCTCCTGTGTTTTTGCCATTAGCGGATGTTACTACCTGTCACACCAAGCTGCCGTCTCATCTTGCTTTGAGTTCAGGAGTGGAAACAAGTGGTACCTTTGAGACAGTCACGCCGTGCTTCTTGCCAGGGAGATGAGCGTGTTGTTTGGCATGAATGCCCCACCGCTTCTGCATTGCTGAAGCTTTCACATTTGCAGGGAGTTTGGTAAAACAGCATGTATCTACACAGGGATTTATCTCAATCAAATACGGAGACTTTCTTCCATAGCCTGTGCAGAGAATGCAGCAATTGAGAGACAAGTTTTTTCAGTCACACTGAGCACTGTAACTATCTTTAATGCTGACACACCAACATAGCACAGATGTTGTTCAGTAAATGCCAGGCTAAGATTCAGGCTGGTGCCAGTGAAATAACACTCTGTGGCCAGGGGAGTCCCTTCTCTAGATCATAATGCTATGAACATCCACAGAACTGTTCCGAAAAGCCCAAATGCCTTCATGCACTGCGGGGCACAGAGTGAATTTCACACTTGCCTGAGAAGAAGTGATGGGGGACTATTTATGATTGTCAGTTCCTCCTCAGGCTTTGCTTGCATTACCTCTCTGCGTATGTGCAGGTGGCAAGTGCTTGGATGGTGGTGGCCTAGGAAACTTAATTCAGTGCTGTGGCATGTTTCTCATGCGATTTATGCCTTCCTCCTTCATCTTCTGAAGGCCTCCTCTTCTTTCCTCCCCTGCTTGTGTTGGCAGAAGAATTCATGGCATTAGATATAGCACTGGCTTTCATGTGGAGGACTGGGGGACTCTGCTCACATGAATTTCAGACTCAGTTGCACAAGTTTCTTGTTGAAAGGCTTGTAATTAAAGTACATTGTTTGCAAGCACAGTTGGTGATGAGCAAAATGATTCTTACCATCTTACAGGCGGATTGCTTTAAAGGAGGTGCAGTGCTGTAGGGCAGGCAGTGTTTTAACTGCGAAGGCTACAAACCATGTTTTTAAAGTCATGCTGGTTTCTGGATGGCCTTCTAAAAAATATGCTTCAACTCGACCACAAGATAAGGCTTTGATGCAGGAATTGTTGAGAGGAATTTTGTGGCCTGTGTTACACAGGTTGATAAGCTAAATGATCACAGTGGTGGTTTTTTAGTCTGCAGACTGGTGGTTTTACAAAAACACAGGTCTGAAAGTGTTGCCTTGGTTTACTGTAACAGACTATCCCAAATAGTCCTCTCCCAAACATCCAGTTCAGTCACCCCAATCCATGAGTAGCACTTGTTCAGGAGAGGAGGAATAGCGACAAAAATGCCTCCTTATGGTGCAAATTTTAGCATTTGCACAAAAAAAAGTGCAAATTTTAGCTCTTCAAGTCTTTCAAAGCAGTGCACACCAATGCATGGAACAGTGAATGTGCTATTTTCTTATTTTTTAGGTACTGTGGTGGCTACAAGTGACTCAGTCTTTGTTGTTTTGTTCTTTTGCTTTTCTTATTGCCAGACCCCCAAGGCACCTTCAGATGCAAGAGCGTATTTCAGCATCCTAGCTCCTCACAGTATTTTGATACCATTTACATTGTACCATCAGAACGAATGACATCCTGTAAATTGAGTTAACACTATTGATTGTGATGTTACTGCCAGGAATATCAAACATGCATAACCCCATTGCAGATGTAGTTCAGATATTCTGAGCTGGTGCCAGATGGTCTGATCCCCTTCTTGCTACTATTTTATTTCTGCTATGGCTGGAGGATTATCTGTTACTGGTATAAATACAGACACAGCAAATAATGTTCTTGTGGCTGTGCCACACTGAGGCTTTTTTTATAGGGCAGTTGCAGATTTGGAATCAGTGACCTACTGAAAAGCATGATGTGAAGAACAGACAGTGCAGATAGCATAGTGTGATGGGGCTGGTTTTTGATGCTGTGAGCAAAAGCCAGGCTGTAGAAGAGATTGCTTTGCAAGTGTAGGTTGGGTGGAGAGCAATGTAACTGCCCCACCGACAGATGAAATCTTAGAGGGGTGCAAAAAGACAGCAGGTCTTATGGGTCAGATCTTCAGATGTGCTTACTACCCTTGGAGAAGATTGCAAAGCCTCACCTAACTACTTCTCCTATATGTATGTCCTTAGGGAGTTTGAGGTTCCCACTACTGCTGCTCAGCCAGCCTGGCTCATTCCTGAGGCTCTTCCACTTGGCAAAAAGCCCTGTGATGGAGCATGATTTGAAAGAGATCCATGCAGTCCTGAATTTTGGAGCCTTCTGAAATGCAATGCCAGCCTGACTCTTCCTGTACTGCTCGCATAGGGACTAAAGATCCAAAAGCCAACTTCCATGCTAACCACAGCTAACCTTCTTTTTGAACACAGGATGTTTTTAAATTGTGAGACAGTGTCTAGAATGAATGGCATCTGAGGCAGTCCCTGGAGTCCAACAGTGAGGCACTGTGGTTTTCCACATAGCAAATAGCTGCTTCCAGCTCCTTTTGGTCAAGGAGTCTTGGGAATAGAGGGTGTGAAGATGGGCTGCTGGGACTCTCCTGGCATGGTTGCAGACCCCTGTGGCTTGAAATGTGAGCCGCATTCTCCTGAAAATCATAATGGTTCATAATGGGAACTGTTGGGCTTGAAACCCTGTTGTAAATCCGCCCCAAACTGGGAAAAACAAGTTCCTTTCCTCAATTCTGCCCTCATTTATTAATTTCTGCAATTTGAGGGCAGGCAGCACATGTGCATGTCACTTGTTTTAGATCTAGAACCATAGATGGTTTGTATTTGAAATCAGTGCAACAACTCTCCCCTGGTTTTAGTTTACATACTCTTGGGCTGACATTTTAAATTCCTGGCAGAAATGTGGCCACACTAAGAAATGTCTAGACCCAGACAGTATTGAATGATATATGAGATGGTTGTTCTGCCTCTGCCTTGAATCCATCCATCAATTAGCATTCAAAGTCTCTTTTAAAATACAGTCAGACTTTTATAACTGTAATACAAATTTGTGGTCTAGCACATGCCTTTCCATTTAAAAAGAAGCCAACATCTGAATAAACAAAATCACTGCACCCCAAGAAGATGCCAGAAAGCCCCATAGGCTGCTTGGCATGGACTTAAGGTAGGCTCCGAGAGTTTCCTGGAATATAACCTACAGAGCTCAGCTGAGCTTTGAACAAGTGCAACCTGCACGTCTGACCCCCCTGACTGCAGCAGTGCCTTGGCTTTCTAGATTCCTTTTGCAGTGACCAAAGTTAAGTCATTCAACTCACCCTGTAGAAAATATGAAAAATAGTGGGGTTTACTTGATTTGCCTCTTGTGTGGAGAGTTGAGGGTTTCACGTGAGCGTATTGCTACTCCCAAAGTTCTCTGTTTAAGTCAATTTGCATTTGGGAAAAAAGCGAGAGGAGGAAAAGCAACCCATCAGGCTCGTGTTTTGTCTCCCGCAGGTGATTAAAGCTGTGGAGGAAGGCTATCGCCTGCCAAGTCCCATGGACTGCCCTGCTGCTCTCTACCAGCTAATGCTCGACTGCTGGCAGAAAGACCGCAACAGCAGGCCCAAGTTTGACGAAATTGTCAGCATGTTGGACAAGCTCATCCGTAACCCAAGCAGCTTGAAGACGTTGGTTAATGCATCGAGCAGGTACAAACTCAGGCCAGAGCCATTTCTCAGAGTGAGATCCTTGTCTGAATACCTGCTCCCTGTTGTTGAATTACCGCTTACTATTTAGCCTGCGTGTGTCCACCAGTGGATGTTCTCCAGCTTCATTAAGCCCAGGGGAGTTTTCCCAAATCAACTTTTTCTGTTGAAATTGGCAGGCAGGTGAGCAGTTCAGTTACTCTATAAATGCAGTGCTGCTGCCACAAAGAAAATTACTGTGGCTTCTCTTTCAGAAACAGGAGTTTCAGCAGTATTTATAGGCCTATGATAAAGCTACCTGTGCTCTACCCCAAGGTTAGAGACTTGAGTGCATGAAGTAGCTAGTAAATGCTGCTCAAATTACCCGCCTATTGACTTTATCTTGGTAATATAAATTAAGAGTTTCTCTTGAGGAAACTCTTAGGAAGTGCAAAGCTCATGGATGTCCAAGTGCATCCTCCCACAACTGTTCCCAGGTGTGCTAGCTGCCACCACCAGTTCTGACAGTCTTGGTAATCATGAGAGGATTTCTGTGGTTCCCAAAGAGCTGTACACAAACCATTTGCTAAAACCACATTGACTGAATAGAGCAACCAGCGTGCAATTAAACATGAATCTGGACAGCTGCACAGCTACAGGTAAGGTAAATACAGTCAAGAAATAAAGATGCACTTGGGGAAAAAAGAGATTAATATTTTTTTAGTGAGTTTTAATATTGGAGTCTCCACCATACTGGAGTCTTTTAAAGGCTTTTTCTTTTTCACTGTAAGCCACAAGTATTACTTCTAAGCCATCTGTGTTTCTCATCACTTAGTCCCTTGCAAGGTCATGAAGAAGTGATGAATATAAATCATTGCTGCTTCACTGATGGCAGTGGAGTTCCCGTGTTAACACTGGAAGGGGCCCTTCAGAAAAACTATTCTCAGAGGAGAAAAATGTCATTTTCCTTGGACAGGAATGAGAGGGATGTAAGATGAGGTTAGACTGGTGATGTGGACCAAAGCAGATGTACTGTTGTGAGCTTAGACCCAACCCTCTCCACACCTTCCAAGTGAGTCTTGCACAGCTGCATGTGGCCCACCTCACCTGTTGCAGCTGGACCTCACATCCCTGTCCTGGCTGGTCCCAATGCATGGCATCTCATGAACTGGAAGAGAAGAAACATGAAATCTCTGTTAATTTTTAAATACAAGATAGATCTGATTCCTCTAACTATTTTACATTTACCATCTGAAGAAGAAATTACTCTTATTAGCAATTAGATGTAATGTCAGTCCCAGCAAACCTGCAGGAAAAAGTTTATGATAGCATAAAAAATGTGATATTTCTCTTTTATTTTAAGTTCAGAACAGTCATTTTCTAGGCCTGTTATGCGGTGGCTCATGCACTCTTTTATACCAAACTGTTGTGCCAGAAAAAAGGAAAATAGGCAGCAAACCATTCCGTTGAGCTGCTAAGCAATTTGCTGATGATTTATTCCATGAACAGGTCTATGCAATTCCAAACATCTCCTTTTCAGAGCTGCTGTGGGTATTTTCTATGTGGATGGAGCACCTGAACAGCCAGGCTTTGGGACTGTGTTTCTATAATCATAGATTGCCATGCTCAGACCATAGTAATTCCAAATGAATCATAATTTCAGCATACAGCAGCTGTAAAGGATTTTTTTATATATGTAATGTATTCTTTATGGAAATTCTCATTAATGCAAATAAGGGAGGAAGTCACTCTCTACATTACAGTGTGTGCATATCAGTAGGTACCTCCTGACATTAGTGATGAAAATCCACTTCTCATTATGATTACTTAGGAGTTTTGAATTCCTCATGTGTATAAAATGTTATGGGAAGCCATTATGTTCTTGGTACTGCAAGTATTCACATTTTATTGGACCCTTCAGCATTGCTATTAAATAAACAAATAATACTAATGTGCTCATAAAATATATGAAGATTCCTGAAGTGCTATAATAATACAATATCCCTGCTCTCCTTCCAGTTGAAAGTCTTTTAACTGTAATTCTCACCATCAGAGGATGACCCAGAAAACGTTTTTTTACCTGTGGGTAATAATCTTTATGCGAGGCTTATGTTAGCTGTGTGTCCTAGTTTACAAAGCAGGGGACAAATCTAGTTTCTTTCCTGGCTGACCTTGGACAAGCCCCCTTTACTCTCCTCATCACTAGTAGGGTGGTGGACCTGTATGCAGCACGGGTTGCTTGTGCCAGGTACTGACCATATCGGTGTTCCTGGCGCGGTAAAGGATTATTATTTGCCTGAATTGCTGCTTCTGTGCGTGGCATAACCAAGCAGGTAACAGTTGCTGCGGGGAGGTCTGGAGCAAGGGTGGGGGAGCAGGAGGCTACCTCTGGCTTCAGGGCCGGAGCGTGGTTGGAGCATTGCTGCTCTCTGCAGGGCTGTCGGAGGCTGCCCGCATCCGAAATCCCCACCCGACTCTGCGGGAGCAGCCCCTGAAGTGTTAACAGCAGCCCGCCATTGATGGCTGACACTGCTGGGAAATGTAATTTGGGTTTTGGCTTCCAGGCTGTCTTAAGTTAATTATGAGCTTTAAAGGAGAAGGAGGAAGAAAACAGAGCGGGAGGAGTGAAGCCAAAGACTTTGAAGTCAGAGTGACCGGGGAAGCCTGACAGAAGAGGAGCCTGTTTGTGAGTGAGAGGTAACAGGGATGGATTATAGTCCTCTCCTCTTCTTTCTCTTTGCAGTGAGGACCAGAAACAGCAGGAACTAACTCAAAAGTGGGTGAAGTTACAGCTGAAGCGTTGTGTTTGATACATGTATATTAAGCCTTCTGGGAGGATTTAGGCTGAATCAGTTGCTGATCAGCAATCACTGAAAAGGCAACAAAAAAGTCATCTTTACCATATGAAAATGCAGGCAACTGAGTCACGCTGGGTACATCATGATACTGATTCTGTTTGCTTCTCTGTTTTTGCTTGTCTTTAGAGTATCAAATCTGTTGGTAGAGCACAGTCCAGTGGGGAGCGGTGCTTACAGATCGGTGGGTGAATGGCTGGAAGCCATCAAAATGGGCCGGTACACGGAGATCTTCATGGAGAATGGATACAGTTCTATGGATGCTGTGGCACAGGTGACCCTAGAGTGAGTACTGCTCAGATCATTTTCACCTCATTTGTTGGAATTGCAGAGGGGGAGAAGATAAATAATTCAAAAATATGTAGGAAGGAGATTGCAGAAAGAGAAACCATTACCCTTTGTTTGCAGTAAACAATTTCTCTTTTAACAGCTGTATTGATGATAACAAGTGCAGGCAAGACTAAAACTTACAGTCACAGCCAGTACTTTGGCTCCTTTACTCACAGAAATTAATGCTTGAGTTTGAATACTTGCCAGGCCATCCTCTCGACATAATAGCAGATGATTTTTTGGGGTTACAGACAAATAAAAAAATCGACCCTAGTAGTAAATATGTAGGAACTAGAGTCCCTGCTGAGGTATACTGGCTTTACACAGGATTACCTGGTTTCACAGTTGATTTAGATATAACCGAGTGGACAGTCAAGCCCAGTAAGGTGTGGAAACAGTATTCAGCATTACAGAAATAAGCATAGATACAGCTGATGCCAACGGAAGAGCATCAGTAAACCCACAGCTGAGGGGACAGACTCCCTGGCTGAGACTGTTTCTTCTGAATGTGCCCTTGGTTTTTGCACGTGGGTATGACTGCAGTTAGGGTGACAGCGCTCAAATGACTTGGTAAATACCTCGGGGCTGCTGGTTTGTTATGCTCCACCTCTAATTGCTTGCCTTGCTTGTGTAATTACACCTGTACTTTCCTCCTGCCACTTACTCAAACTCACCCCAAAGCCTGCCTTTCTAGCTGGGTTAATTGGAACTTAGTTTACTGCAGGCGTTAAGGCAGAATGGGAAGGATTATGCTCCGTGCTGTT
This sequence comes from Athene cunicularia, assembly GCF_003259725.1. NCBI lineage: Eukaryota > Metazoa > Chordata > Aves > Strigiformes > Strigidae > Athene > Athene cunicularia. Next base: position 13,558,703 of record NW_020799099.1, on the reverse strand, counting down.
TTGGAGAAGGTCGTGGCTCCTCTGACCACATGCAGATTGCCAGTGCACATACAGAATCCGTGCCGATGGTTAGGAATAAAACAAGAAAAATCCCCGCACCCCATAGAACGGCTGCATTTCTCCTGTCCGCCACAGGGCTTGCTGTGGAGCCCCCTGCACTGAGTAGGAGGTCCTTTGCACCTGGTGCAGGTGGGTAACATCTCATGGAATGCAGTTTTGTGTTACATGCATGGAGGGAGTGCAGAAGCATATCTGCTGTCACTCATTTTATTTGCTCCACTCACATCACCAATATTTGTTCCTTACACCTAGATTCATCCAGTCTATCTTCAGGCATTCACGTGAAAACCCTGAGCTCTCTAGTGACTGTCAAGGGAGTCAGGATGAATGGATTTCTACCTACATCCTTTTTCGGGTGCTTGAGAATTTTACATGTGGTTTCCCAGCCTAATCCTGTAATTATGTGCCATGTTACTTTGGCCTTTGAGGACTCCACATTTCCTTATCTACTCATCTGATCTGGCAGTGCCCAGAAACACCAGGCTTCAGAGCTCCATTTAGACTGGTGATCTGCAAATGTTGGTCAAGGAAGAGGTCCATCCCCAGGCTTGTCAGAGTCCACACAGCAAAAAGACCTAGACGGAGGGTGAGTGGGAAGAGGAGGGATAGGATGAGGCAGTAATTTAAGAGAAAAGAAAAACATTGCAGCATTCATCTCTACTGTGCCACCTTAATCTTACAACCAGAGCAAGTTCTGGTAGAAAATGCAGATTGTCTAAATTATATCATAGACTTGTTACTGTTTGGCTAAATCAGTCTCATATGAAAGAAGAAAATTAGGTTTCACAAAAGATTCCGGTTTGTTCCTCTTTAGAATTTTACGCAATTTTAAGAGGTCTAAAAGAAATGCTCAGAAGTAAACCACTTTGCTTTGGGTCCAAGAAAATATTGAGTTTAAGCCTGAATTAATGGTCATTTTTGACAGTAAATTAGCAGTTCACTTACTCCTGTAGCTTTAAACAGTCTTAGCATCCCTCTGTGCTGACAGTCTTAGCATCCCATCCTGCTGACAAAACTATTCCTAACCTCCCATTTTCTAGAGTGCAACATTTCAGATTGTGAAATTATCTCCCTAAATTGACTTAAAAATTTAAATACCTCCCTATATTTACTTTTTGGTGTCCCAGAAATTTCAAAAGTATCCCCAAAATCTTTTCAGGCTACCCAAAAAGTACTTCAAAATGTTTTTTCCTTTTGGCAGTGAACCAAGAAATCCATTATCTGTACAGTTCTATCCAGAAAGGCAAGTTGGTTTAAAAGTCTTTAAACAAGATTATATCTACCAGAGATGCTCTGACTCTTACCAGCAAACCATCTCTAAGGCCCCCTCCAGCAGGTCCCAGTTTGTCCTCTATAGCACCAATGTCATCCTACTCTGGTCTGCCACTGGCCCCAGTGGAGACAACATGTCTGAGCTGCTCACCTTCAGCTTTCTTACAGGCTTTTAAAGCAGCAGAACAGTGCAGAGGAGCTGATGCCTGGGAGCTTCTGGGTTTTGTTTGTTGGGATTTTTTTAAGCTGAAAGGAGACGTTTCATTAATCCATCTTGCATTTCAGCTCAAACTGAAAAATGTTTGACACTAACTTCAACTACTTAGTTATCCATGCCAAAAAATAAATTCCCACCACCAGCTGCCTTGGACAGAGATGCTTGCATGAGTCAGGCTTGGCTCTTGAACAGCTTAGCCCATGAACCTTTGCGTTACAGTGGTGGCTTAGCAAGAAGACTTAACCCCACTTAGGTCTATTTTTGGGAAAACTGTGCAAGGTTTGTTAAAAAGCCAATCAGCCATCCAAATCAAGACTTCACTTGTCCCATTCAGACATATTAAAAAAGGGCAAAATATCAGATTCTTGGCTGTTAAAAAAGGAGAAACCATCATAGTGGTTTAAGAGCAAAAGTGTCCCATGTTGAAGACCTGAACCACATGCTCAGGCTGATGTAAACTGGCAGATTGCCCTTAAAATCAACAAAGTAAAAGAGAAAAATGGCTCCTGGGTGGGCTTAGCTGAGACTCTCATGGGTTCTCCAGAAAATAACACTGGAACAAGCAAAGTTCTTTAAAGGTTAGTATGTTGGGGGTTTTGGTTCTGGAGGATTTAGGTTTTTTCCTCTGTAAAAGGAAACAACAAAACATTTTGTACTCTGCAAAGGAGAATTTAAGTTAAATGTTCCTTGTCATTTTTAATAGAGGTAACTGTTCAGTGTATTCCAGAGCTGGGACTTGGGGGGATCAGGTGAAAAGATGATCTGAACATCTGAAAGTAGCTTGCTTTCCCCAAATGACATCAGTAAAACATTCTTTACAATTTAAGAGGTTGCCTTCAAATACCATCTAAAATGATCTTCCCCAAATTTAAACTGCCTAGGAGACAGATGTGGAAATTAGATGGAGAAAGGAGAACTGGATAATTGCTGCCAGAAACGGCAGGAGAAAGAAATATGATGAATGTAAAGAACTCCTAAAATCTACTGAAGAAAAATTACTAGCGCTGTAGGGGGGGTTGGCCATAACGCTGACGGGACTGGTGATTGTGGACACCCAGCCTGTGGCCTCTTTACAGGACCTTGTTGAGATGGTAGATGTTCAGCATTTTTTTTTTTTTTAAATCCCGCCCCCACCCCCCCGGCATGCAAGGCAAGATCCCGATTGCTACCTTGCTTCTTTCAAACTGATGACTTGATGCATTTATTCCAGAAAAGAGTGGTATTGCTGACAAATTTCTGAAAGCAAAAGATTAAAAAAGCTAAAACCGGTGAATATCGCCCCAAGTCCTGAGCTCTGCCTGCTTAAGCAAAGACCTGAAAATGTATGTGTTCAAACAAAGAGTGATTTCTACATTTAGCTCTAATTCTTGCAAAGGGATGAATCACCTTGTGAAAAGTGGAGCCTCACCCTCCACCCCCTCTTTCCAACTGGATATCAGACTTGAAGGCAACCTTTCCAGTGGACCAGACCTGCTCTTTAAACTTGTGGACCACCTAGTGACTTTGAGTGTGTCTGGAGCACTTTCAATCCACTGCAAGAATAACTTTACCAGGACAATACTCAAGAATAGATAGATCCATGACATGAGTTTCAGTCTTACACTTGACTGAACCAATTACTAACCATGTGGACTACATACTTCTACCTTTTGAAAGATCTGTACACACTGAATCTCAGGACACACTGTTGTTTGTTATTAGATGAAGAGCTCTGAATATTTGTAATAATATGTGCTGTGTTGCTTTGCATTGTATATTTTTTCTTCTAAAATAAAATTAATTATTTATTAAAAGTTATACTGGATGAAGAGCATTTAAGAATTCACCTGCTCTAGATGCTTGTTCTTAACCTAAAATCTCAGTCCTGAGATTGTGGTACTGCATCTGTTTTTGAACAAACCAATTCTCATCTCATAATCAAGTAAGATGGGAATAATGAATAAGAGCAGATGAACTCTTAAAAAATTTTTTTTAAGTCCTCATTTCATGCAAAAGTCCCTATCAGGTGGATTCCTTTCTCTTTAGCATCTTCTAAGGGTCTTTGAGGTGGTTCTTCTTTCCCTCATTCAAACTGACAACTAAGTCACTCTGTGAGTAGTCCCAGTCTGCACAGGCAATTGTAGAGTTACACCATGTGAAGAAGAGTGGTGAAATCTGGCATGGACGAGAGATGAAATACAAAATATCTGTGGTAGGTTGACAGCTGCCAACCATGGAGATCTTTCAGGAACCTGGCCCTTTTGCTTGCATGATTAACCGGCTGGTGAGGGGGGTTGTATTTTATGTGGCAATCCAGTCCTAGTCTACACTGTGTTTGACAAACTGCTCCATGGTGTATAAGTAGTTCTGTTTGTAAATAAAATGTTTTAAATATACAACGTGGAGACCGTGAATTCAACCCTTGCAAATGGAGGATATTGCAGGGAAGGGGATACCATGTTGTTCCTGGCATACTGCAGTTGGGCTTTCATGCAGGAGGTGGTAAGAGAGCAGCATGCGTGCAGCTGTATACAGGCTGTTTGGGATGAACCAACAGCAATTTTCTCCTTTATTTCCCTGGCTTTTTGGTCAACTTACATCAGCCTCTTAGTATTGTGTTGGCAAGTGATTTAAATTCCTTCCAGTTTACATTTTCAGCCCTATGTGAGTGAAAGAGAAGTGAAAAGGGGAGACTACTCTCTAAAACAAGAATAAAAGTTGCCTCATTGCTGGAGAGTTCAAGCATTCTGAAGCAGGGAGACTCCACAGCACGCAGGTGCACGTATCTCCACGGCCTCGGGGAGCACCCATGCTGCTGCCACAGTTTGGGTCACTTGCATGGCAAGGTGCAGCCTGGATCCTGATCGCAAGTCTTGCTTGGCCCCAGGTCTTAGTTGTGCCTTTTCTTGCAGGGAATTGCGTTATTTCTATTGCAAAGCCCCAGTAGATACCCACACACATCTCCTCTGCAGAGCTGAGCCCCGTGAAATTAACAGTTGGCTGTGGTAACATGAGCCAGACAGCTCTGGACTGGAGCTTGAGAACAGTTGTTTTGCAGCCCTTTGGCAGAGAAGTTGATTTTTTTTTTTCCAAAACCAGCTGGTTTGTGCACCCAATTTTGTTTAAAATTGGCTTCTGCCTTATGCTGCTTTTAAGTTTCTCAGCACTGGATGCACGGGAGCGTGCAACGTGCTGTAAGTCATGCTTGAAAAATGAGAATTAAAGCTCCTGCATTCTCTAGGCAGTTTTTGAAAAGTTCTGTGGCTGGCTTTGCAACGCATGAGGTGGCTTTTGAATAAAGCTGCTGATTTTATACTAGGTGAGCATTTAGCTCAGGAGCTGTTGTCTTCTGGTTCATCTTTGTGGAGGTGGAAGGCCTCATGGTAGTGTTTTTTCCCATCTCTGAGGAGTCCCCAGGCTTTTGGCTGGTGGCTTTCCACATTCGAGAGGATTTGATATTCAAAAAAAAAAATAGACTGGATCCCCCGGTGAGCAGCTAATGGATTGAAACCAGAAACTTCTTTTTCATTTTTCTCTCTTGTAAATCAATGAGGCACTCCTCAAGGATATTGAGTTAAGGGGATACTATAAGGGGGAAAAAAAAGCTGTGTAGTGAGTAGGGGGTTTTTATTAGACTGATGAAGCTGCATGTGAAACACCAAAACGTACATACCTTTCTCATAGTTTCAGGCTATTTTTTTTCTGCATAACATGCAAGAGTGTCAGAAATGATACATCTATGAAATAATGTCATGCTGGATTTTCAAAAGAGCTCAGCTTGCACTTTAGATACCTGGAAAAAAAAAAAAAGACTGAATTTTCTAAAAGCGCAAGCAGAGCAGTACTCAGCAGGGGGAAGATGGATGTTGGCTTCTTTAAAAATCAGGTCCTATACTGGGATTTTTATTTTTTTTTTTTGGGGGGGGTGGTGGTGTTTGATCTTTGGCGTGAACTTCCAACTGTGCTGTGTACATAAAATAAATTGCATGTAACAATAGCATTACTACATTTTTCCTTCATTATTAAGATGGTTTGCTGAACTAGTTTCACAATTCAGTGGAGGCAGAAATGAAAGTATGTCCCCCTGAGAAGGTAGACATCTTTTACAGATGTTGCAGCCTTTTCTGTGCCAGGTAAGGAGTGATGCTGATGTGTCTCATTGACCTCCCTTGCTTCATGCCCCTTACGTTGTGATTTCCCCTATGCATCAGCAAGATGCAGCGCCGAAAAAGGGTATGTTAACAAAATGAAGTGTTTAGCCTAGAGCAGAAAACCTGGTATTTTCCAAATCAAAAGGACAATCCTTGGAGAACAACAGTACAACAGTTTGGCTTCAACCAGCTTCTGTGTTAATGTATCAACCTTCACTCGGCATCACTTTTTATTCAAAACAGTATTCCTCTATGTAATTTTTGGACATGACAGTTGGTTGTATTCGCACAGGAGTCTCTGTCCAGAATGTGAAGCTCCTGAGAGAGGTACACCTCCATGGGTAGCTCACACAACACCACGTGGAAGTGTTCTGGTGGTCGTTGCGCATGTTCACCTGCAGTCCGGCATACGGCCGTGCTGTGAGCTGCAGGCCAGGTTTGCAATATGTCTCAGGTGATGGTTGGGCTTCCAGGTGTTGCTGGCGATCCCCATCCTTTGCACGTGCCAGCCCCACCAGTGTGGTTTCCAAAAAGCACCTACGTGTTCAAGGAGGTCATATCCCCCTGGCTTTCAGTGGAGAGCTTTCTCCTAACAGACTTGCACACGGCGTGTCCGCAGCTCTGGGATTCACACATGTATTGGCAAGACCGTAGAGCCCTACTTTGAAACCATCCTTTATTCTGTCCAGCCTGGAGGTAGAAAACAAGGGGCTAATATTTCTCTGGTGGAAGTCTTCAGACTAAACACCACATCTCCTCTAAGGTGAACTGCTTCTCTAACAGTCTCTGTGTCTTGTGTTGGAAACACAAATGCATCTGTCTTGATGTTTCCTCTGAGCTTTTTTCCTACAATTTCTGTGTTAACGCTTTTTCTTCCTAGAAGGAAATCCTTACAATTATACTCTGCCATAACCCATGGCCTTACCTGGCTTTAGATGTATCATTGAATCTAATCACCCAAGGTTCCGCTGTAGTATGTCCAGGGGCTGGACAACTTGTCCCTCTCCTGCCTGTTTCTCACCATCAACATGAACCTTGGTGATTACCTTCATCTATACACCTAAATTTTAGAAGGCTGAGCTTCTGAGAAAACCATCTTTCCTCCTAATCCTGCATATCTTATTTGCAGTTTTCCTGCATGGCAGCCCAGTAGACAGACTCAACACAAACGCTCTTTGCTTGTAGAATTCACCCCCCCAAAAAAATCAAATATGAGTTTATGGGAAGTTGTGCAAAGGCCCAGAGGGAAGCTGCATTGCCAATTCCTGTTGACTTTAGGGGGTCATCGAGTTGGTGGCCATGCTCAAGGCTTTTGCCATTCAGCACTCTGTGGGAGGTGGCACTAGGATTGTGGGTTGTGTATCTTTGGTTTTGCCTAGTCCAAAGAGGAAGGAAGCATGGGTTGACCTCACTCCTCACAGCTTGTATCAGAGATCAAATACCAGCCTCTCCCAGGAGAAGAGGAAACTGCAATGTAGGCTTTCTTACATTCCTCTTGTAAATGGGACTTTTCATGCCTAGCAGAGTCCTTGGCCAAAGGTGATACTGACACTTTGCTGTCCAGCTTTTCTCCTTGGTCAGCGAGATGATCTCAGTCGAATCATGTCACCTCTCTGAGATGCTGTCAGCCATTAATTTAAACCAAAAAAATGGGGAAAATTAAACTTGCCAGCTAAACTTGGCTTTGGGAGCCACCAATGGTAGGAGGTAGGCGCTGGCAGCAGCATCCGTGTGTGTGGCATGTGGTGTGTGTGGCAGCGTGTGCCTGAGCGATCCCTGGAACCAACGTCTGCTTTCTCCCACAGGGATTTGAGGCGGCTGGGAGTGACACTTGTTGGTCACCAGAAGAAGATAATGAACAGCCTTCAGGAGATGAAGGTCCAGTTGGTGAATGGGATGGTGCCATTGTAACTCGGTTTTAAAGTCGCTTCCTCAAGTGGGTCGGTCCTGCACTTTGTACGCTAGCCCTGAGACTTATTTTGACTAAAAAAAAAAAAAAAGATAAAAAGGGAAATTCAATGGTTTCTATAACTGAAGAACATTGGCCTCTGCCACAGTGTTTCTAAAGCAGTGTTTGACTAAAGTTTTCATTTTCTTCCTATTTGTGTCCTCATTTTCATGAAGTAAATGTAAGATGCATGGAACATGGAAATGAATCTGCTGTATGTGAGGTTAACCCGTCTCTTAAGCTTCAGCGACGATGACAACAAGCCTTCCCACCACACGTTGTCTGTACATGGAAGATATATATATATATATAGCACCTTTATATACTGAATTACAGCAGCACATGGTAATGCTTCCAAGGACTGACTTGAGTGGAGGAGTTTTGTAGCCATTCACGGGCTCCCAAAAGCTGCAGTTTACTGAAGTTTAACTTCGAGTCTTACTTGTCTACAGAAGTGTATTGAAGAGCAATATGATTAGATTATTTCTTGATAGATATTTTGTTTTGTAAATTTAAAGAAAAGAAAAAAATGCTGTTACACAGCATTAAGTTATAGAGACTAGTGTATAAACATGTTGCTTGCTCCATGGCAAATACAATACAGGGTGTATATTTTTTTCCTCCCTTTGTGTTACCAAGTTCTTTTCTTTTGCTCTTCTGGGAGGGTAATACATGATGAAGATGTATATACTGTACAGTTTGCTACACATCAGGTACAAGATTGGGGCTCTTTCCTTGGTTGTTTTTTTTTGTCCTCCTTTTTCACTTCGTTTTTTCTGCCTTTTGTGTTACTGCTATGCTTTGTATTTTTGCTGCTGTTTGGTTTAAGCAACATATAAAGCACTCACGAGTTTTGATTACTTATATGAGGTAGAAGGAGTCTGCTTAAATAAAAGACGTCGTCCCCTCTTCCTTCCCAGCATGGACTGGGGATGTCCAGAAAAAGAAAAGTAAAAATCTGGTTGTCAGTGGCCTCCAGTGACAATTGGGCATTGTCAGGTGTACAAGTCCTGCTCAAAGATAGCGTGGGATTGCCTCCACACCAGCATTTCAGACTGGTAGCCCAGGAGAGAAACCATGAGGTGGTTTTAGCTGGAAGGAAGGGATTTTGCGGTTTCTCTTCTCATTACTGGGGTTAAGTCCTGGGCTGCAGTGTGGCGGTGAGCTCGTGGTCATCCAGCAGGGAAATTTTCCAGTATTTCCCCAAAGGGATGGTGGTGGGATTATTTCAAGAACTGTGCTGTCCCAGGTTTTCTCTGGGCATTTTCAGCTTGGGTATGGACCTGGCTACTTAGGGGCAGAGTGCAGAGAGGAGGGAAGAGCAGAGCAGCCCAACGTGGTAACAGCAGTGGCATCCCATCTGGGGCTGGCATGGCTCAGGTCAGCACTTGGTTGTAGCTGGTGTTCAATGTGTCCATAAAATCTTAGCGGATGCTGTTTTCAGAGGGATCTGAAGGCAACCCAATCCCCTGGGAATCCAACCAAGAAACAGTTTGGGGCTGTTGTCCTCCTTTTGTTGTAGATAGTGCAGTTAATTTGGTATTCATAAGTTGGGCTTTGTCTTTGTGAAGGCTTTGGTAAAGATAAAGATTTTTAAATGGCTCGGCAGATGGCAAGTGTTGCTGCTTTTGTAGATAATATTGCTTCCATAGAGGTTGGGTAGCATCTTGGAGCATCCTTCATTGGGGATAACCTCTTCACACTGACTTACTGCAGTGCTGCAGAGCTGAGCCTGAGGAGGTCATCCAGTGCCAGAAGTGTGTCCTTCACATCTTGCAGAAGCAGGTGTTGAATGACACCTTCAGCTGTTTTCAAAGATCTTTCCTCCAAGCCTTTGGATGAGATTTGATGGAAATAATGTTTTCAAAGAAAAGGGAAAGGAAGGTCTAGGTGAAAAGGGTTAGGATTTTATTTATTTATTTTTTTTTTATCAGCAGGGCTTGCTTGCTTTCATTAGGGCTTCTTCAGGCAATATTGGCCTGTTTTGAAATGGCCTTCTCTGGAAGCTGCTACCAAGCTCCTTGGGAATCAGGAGAAATAGGAGGGAGAGGAGCCGCGGCAAGGTCTGACAAATCAATGGTGTGATTTCTCATCCTGTTGTTTCATTTTGGCAGTCACTGCACCACAAAAGGGCGGGGGGAGGGGGAAAATCAAGACATAACAATTGCAGCGTATAAAAGAGATTTGTCATATAATAAATAAGATTATTAGAGCTGTCAGCAGAACAGTCTTGGGATTATTTGTGCCTCCCTGCCTGCAGTGCTTGGGAAAATAACCCGTAGGAAGACAGAAACAACTCGTTCTGTTGGGAGGAATTGTTCGGTTGCTGCCTGCGTCCATCGGCCTCACTGACGGAGATGCTATTAGCAAACATGGAGCACTTTCTGCCCGTCTTCTCTGCTCGTTTCTTACCTGTTGGCTTTGTGGGAGGAGTTGGGTTTGGTATTTTTTCATAGACTTTTAACAGCAAAAACCCCTTTTCACCATTTGTAGGGTTTTAAAGACATATGCAGTGTGGCTGAGATGCATACCAGATGCTGGAGTAACCTTCAAAATTATAGACTAGTGGAAAACAAATTGTTCTTAAACCAGACTGCATTTGTAAATAGGACACCTCTCCTCAGTTCCTCCAATAAATAAATAAATAAATAACCTTTTATATTTATTTCAAGAGCTGTTCTTGCTACAGATCTCTGTATAATAGGCTTTGTCTCGGAGCTAAAAATAAAATAAAATGGTGTTTTAACGAGTAGGGTCCAAAAGTTACAGCTCCTATGTCCATAAGCAAATTCCAGGGACAATGGGGGGTTTTGGTTCCTGTCCAAGAACTTCAAGTACTCTGTATTTTAGGCATGATCATATATATCAGGGTGCAGCAGAACAAGATGACCAGTAATATTTTACTGGTTATGCTCTTTGTAAGGGCTGTAGATGGATTTCCTGCCTATGGTAAGTCCAAGCACTTTGCTTTTCCAGCTCACTAGTGCTGCAGCTGGTTCAACGAGTACTGTTTTCTCAGTATATTTTGCTGCTAATTGCAAGGAAGGTATTTCAAAGGATCTGAAAGGTGAAAAGGCTCTTTTCGATACAATTTTTCATTTTGGGAGAAGGAAGTGTCCCCAGTCGTGGCTTGTGTAGACTGAGTCCCTTTCATTGTGTAGCTTCCATTTGGAAAAATTGCCTGAGCATAAAAAAGGAAGTTTAAAATTTTATTTATTCTTTCTGTATGTTAACGACGAGAAGAACAAAACATGAAGGTAATTTTTTTTTTCTCTATTCAGTGTCGAATATAATGTAGAAAGTCCCAGTGGTCGAGAAATTGTGACTCCCTGGACTGCTTGGTCTTGAAATTAGTCATTAAAGCATATGTAAGATACATCAGTAGCAGTCTTAAGAATAACGCTTCGTTTCCAATTCTTTATTGTAATTCCTTAGGGCAGGTAAGGTGGGAGCTGGATCATCCAGCACTGTCAGAGCTGCAGCATCTGCCTCAGCTCCTCGCATCAGCGTTTTAACTCGTAGGAGACTGTAGCATTGCTGTATTTATTCCTCCCCTTCCTCCCCCACCTCCTTGAATGCTCTCTGTGCATTTTGTTTGTGTACATGGTTTTTTTTGTAGTGTAAGATATGAAATTTTCTATTTTTTCATAAAAATAAAAATGTTTGACTAACAGCGACATCCAGTTGTGGATCACACACATGCGTGCCCCCTCAGCTTTCCATGAAATGTCAGGCTTTTCTCCCTTCAAAAGGAAATAAATTTTCTTTATTTTTTCTCCTAAACTCGGACTTGGTGCTAATCTTGTGGTCCCTGGGGGAGAGAGGGGCCTCTGGAACAAGGGAGAAGTGTAGTCCCCACTTGAAGGCATCCTATCTTGATACAGGCTGTTCCACGTTTCCCCTGGTTTTATTTTTTGGGGAAAAATCTGCTTTTTAGTCAAGCTGACCAAACCCCAGGGCAGTCTCTGGCCACACCATTCCCCCATCCCTCAGAAATACCATTTTTTGTGATTTCACACACACACCCCCCCAAGAACTGATTTTTTTTTTTTTTTTTTTTTTTTTTTTTT
>NW_020799099.1:13542552-13546956 GCF_003259725.1 Athene cunicularia | reverse complement strand
TTTTTATGGGGGGGTGGGGGGGGAACCCCAGCAGGCCCATGGCCAGCCAAAGCACCTGCCACTCCACCAAAGCATCCTCAACCCCATTCCTCCTCTGCCCTGTGGATCTGTGGGCAACCTCATGCTGCAAAAGGCCACAGGCCAGCATCAGAGGTGAGAAAAGCCATGGGTGGGAAAGGCTGAGAAGCGAGGGGGGGAAGATCGGCCTGGGAAAGGTCTCACAGAGGTGGTGGTGGGCAGCCATCATCTTTTGGCTCCTGTGAGATGCCCACTGCTGGAGGACAGAGGAAGGAGGGAGCGGCAGATGAGAGTGCTGGTTCTCCCCACTTCATGGGAAGCCACAGTAGACGATGGGTGGTACACTCGTACCCTGGCCAGGAAAGGCATGGTGGGCTGGGATGGCAGAGGAACACTGCTTTATATGTTAAAGGGAGCACAAGGTCAACTGGGTTAGGAGACTGAGGTTGTCAGCAACTTAGATAAAATCTCTCTGGATTGACGTGCCAGTCCCTGTGCAGTGTTTTATTATTCAGCCCGAGGTTGTCTGCTGCTGGACCATGATGGCAACAGACACTGGGAGGGATCAGAGGGGCTCTGAGGACAAGGGGAAAAGCAATAGCAACTTGTCCCATGTAGGCGGCATCCTAGATAGCTTCATAGAGGCAGAGAGCCTGCTAAAGGGAAAACACAAAAATGGGGAAACTTCTTTAAAGAAGCTAAAAGCAAAATAGCTTTGGAGGCAATGGTGAGACATTGGACAGATGAGGCTTGGCTCATGGGAAGGTTCATCACCTCTAGCAGCTTCAATGCTAAACAAACAAAAGACGGAAATTTAAAATCTTGAACAAGGGTGTTTAACAAGGTCTCCATGATTTCAGCTGGTGTAGAAATAAGGACGGTGCCTTCATGAAGACACATCCATGACAGCAGCTGCCTCCTGTCGCTGTTCCTCAGCCAACAAGAGCAGGAGGGAGCTGGGGATTGGGATGCAAATAGACAGAACTTGCTACTGCTACCAGTAAAAAAGAGAGCTGGCTGCAAACTCCTTCCATAATGCTCTATTTTAAGTGAGAACTAGGGAATTAGGGAATTGCCTTGAGCCTTTGTGCCCACCCTGGTTTGGAACCAGTCCTCACTCAAATCTCAAATCAGGGTTTGCTTATTATTTTCTGCTGCTGGGCTCAATGTGAGAAGAGACACTTGTGCTCTGTCACCACCAACTAATAAATTTACCTGCTCAGAAAGGTAAGGTGCTTTACCTGCAAAGCAGGTCCTTAAGCATGTGCTTGGCTTAATTTTTAGGTGGTTCTTCTACACAGCCTCCAGCTGGACCCTTCAATAAATGCACAGCTGCATCTCCAGTTGCAAACATCAACTCTCGAGGTTGCTTAACAAGCTGGGAACAGGGTAATAATATTCTCTGCATCACTCTTTTTTTCAGTAAACCCAAAACAAACTGCAAAGCAAGATGACCCCAGTGCTGGTGACATTGCAGGGCAGTGAAACAGCACCACTGTCTTATTTTTTGTATCCAATAACGTAAAAATGGGCTCGGGGCTCTGAACACCCCCCTCCACTGCCAGCCCAGCAGGGTTTGAGCCTGTATTGCCAGCATCCCCAGAGGATGCTGTGGCCCCAGGGCAGGAGCAGTGGGGAGGCTGCTCCCCATCACCCCGTGAAGTTGAGCTGTCGCTCAGAAAGCAATGCAACATTTATGAAGCCGTGGGGAGAAAGAGCAAGGGACTCTTCATGTATTTTTCATGGGCTGAACTGCATAAACAGCATGCAAAGCATAAACTGTGACCAGATACTTCCACAAAAAAGGGACCAGCGAGCAGAAGAAGAGATGAAAGAATGAGATAGATTTATTCAAGTCAACAGGGCCTGTTGAAAGTCACTCTCCAGTGCATTAGGGAAGAGCCAAAACAGCACGGCCTGAGCCCGGGGTGATTCGTCTTTGCCAAAATGAGGAGGACTGGAGAAGGGCACCTATCGTACCTGTTTGTTAAAATGGATGGGTGGGAGGGGAGAGGCTGCCTAATCTGCAATGCCTCAGATATGGTGTGAGACTTAGGGAGCTGCTAGGACAAATGATTGCACTGGCAGCCAGGTCGGTCCAGAGAGTGAACCAACATCAATGCATCACAGAAACATCTCAAAATGGGGCAAGACAGGAAACAAAGGGCTATGCTGGGGAAAACTCAATTCAGGGATGTAGGTAGGAGTGCTGCAAAGGTGGTGTTCCTTGTGGCAGGCCCTGCAGCAGGTGCATGTGTGCTTCCAAGTGCACATTTTTAATAACACACCCGCTGCCAGAGCTCAAACCTCGTGTACATGAAGATGGTATCAATGAAGCAATCCCAGGCTGAGCTCAAGTAGGAAATGGGAGCTGGAGTAGTATGGCCAGCAAAAGGCTTTGCTCATTTTGCACCCTTGAGAACAAACCAGGATGTGCTTGCAGTTATTGCACATCAAAGGGTCTCTGGGGAAAAAGCCTTGGAGAAACTGGGCAGGAGGTGATGCTCACTGAAGATACACATTTCTTCTATAACAAGGCTTCCAGCTGGAGCTTTTGGGGCAAGTCCTTTAGGACCCACAGGATTTTAGTGGCTGCAGACCACTGCATTACAGTGATGTTTGATAACCTGTTAATGTATGGCTCATTATTTTCCTCCCAGAAAGGCCTATGAGCCAGTCTCAGAGAAGACAAGGAACACACAAAGGTAATTTTCTTACCCCGTCATTTTCTCACCTCCATCTGGGGTCAGCTCAGCTATTCGTAGCATCAGCTATTAGTAATATTCAGCAAATAAAATACAATAAAAGAAAGAAGATGATTTCTTACACTGATATGCTGCTTTGATAACCTATTAGCTCTAACTAGGATTTTTTTTGACCACAAAACTCTTTGAGCTCCACCATAAGTGGCAGGCAGGTGCGTTTGTGCTGGTGAAGATGACTTATTTCTCTCAAAGTTTATTTTTTTAACTACAAAACCAAAAGAAAAGATATCCTGAGCTGAAAAAAAAAAAAAGCAGCAAAACTGTGAGATAGGCTGCGAGCCGTCTTCTTGGTTTGCTCCCAATAAAGGCCATGTTTATTACAAGAAAATTGAAATCCTATCGATTTCTCTTCTGAGGCGCTGTGTTTCAAGCTTGACATTTAAACACGAAACTCCGGGCTCCAAAGTTTAATAATTTACTCCTCAGGAAATACAGTGTGTGGAGCTGCTGAGCAAAAGGGCGTGCAAGGTAAAAATGATATTTTATTGGAAAAAGAAAGAAGAAGATAGGGAAATGATATGTTCATTTAAAAAAGAAGATAGGGAACAACCTCTCCCACCCAGTGGGAAAAATGCCAGCAAAGAGGCATCCTGTGGTCCCTTTCCATGAGATGTGGAGGAGCTCAGGAGTGCTGGGTTTGTTAAAGTCTTTAAGACAGCATCAAATCCATGGTTGGGCCCAGATATTGTAGGAGGAGGGGAAAGGAGGCATATGTGTATCGGTGGATGTGTATGGATGAATATGGATGGATGGATATGGATGCACATGCATGCAGAAGCACCGGGTGTTAAACTCTTAAAACAAGGATTAGGGCATGACTGATAAATGGTGAATGTCAGCAAATAGCTTGGGTGTGGGACTGGATCGGGCTGAAAAGGGGTGTGTTTGGGCCAGGTGGGGAGGATAAGTCAGGATGCCCCTCAGGAGGGCAGTGCTGGGGGTGCAGCATCCCAAACCGACAAGAATAGTTACTTCAAGGCACAGAAATCAGCACTGTGATAACTTCATCCCTCTTCCAGCCCTAAGAGCTGTGGGTCACTGCACTGCCTTCCCATTTTATTCAGCAGCTGGAGAGACACCAAACCCTTGGCCCCTGGGCTTTGCATCGTGGGGGGGCTCCAGCCAGGGGCAAAGCCCTCATGCATTACCCCTCCCTCCCTAACACCCCCAAATCAGGTTTCTCCATAAGGGAAGGCAATTAGCATTCAGGTGCTGTTGTTAGCATAATCAGAAGGGCAAAAGGTTGACAGCAATAGCTGCAAAGCCAGGGCCCAGGTCAGAAATGTAATGGAGAAATAAATTAACGGCAGGAGAGTACGTTCAGATCCAGACTTTAGCTGCAGCGGGCATAGGGGCAGAAAAGAGCCCTGTCTCCTGATAGTTTGTCATCCACACTCTGGTGATCCTCATGGCTGTAGCCAATAAGCAGCAGATAAGCAGCCCGGCTTCTCCAGCAAAGGCAACATCCCTGTAATGACTGGCTGATACCCCTGGGTACCATTCAGGGATGCTGCGAGTCCTCTTGGTACCAGATCCTATTTGTTTAAAGCCAGACATCTTCCTTCAAATAATCAGCTTATTGTGGGTATCTTCTTGGGTGTTGCTGCTGGGGTGTGTCATG
>NW_020799099.1:13537625-13542502 GCF_003259725.1 Athene cunicularia | reverse complement strand
GATTTAAGGGCCACGGAGTTTTGCAAGCTGCTGGCTGGGATTGTGCACACATCAAAATAGCTGAAAAGGGGAAAAAAAAAAAAAAAAGATACAGTCTGATGGCTTGAAGTGGATTTGGGTGTAAAAATAAGACTAAAACCACCAGCTAATCGTCCTGGTGACTCCTCCATCCCTGTAAATTTGGAAATCCTGAGTACAGCTGAGTACTGGGAAGGAAAGGACCAGGTTGTGGCCCTTTCCTTGCAGCCATGCTGCTGCAGTGGGAGGCTGTTTAACAAGGCATGACTCCCTTTGAAACCAGGCTCCCCTTGAGCAAAAAAGAACCCCAAACAGGAAAGAAAGGCAAAAGGCCCATTCTCCTGGAGAAAAAATGCCAGGAAACTGAGTAGTGAGCTGATATGCCTCCATCAGCGATGGCACTGTATGGGCATCGGGTTCTCTGAGATGGCAGGGGACAGTTATCCCAGCGTATGCGCTTTTTTTTGGTGATATTATTTGCCTATTCAAGGATAGAAGGTATCTTATTTTCTAATAGAAAGATGAAAAAGACAGCAACTAAAATCCTGTGTTTCAGGTTAGTTTTTACTCTGCGGAAATATCCCACTGATGAAGCAGTGAGTTTGCAGGAGCTGATAAGTCAGGAGTCAAATGGAAAATGCGGTTTATTTTGGTTCCCCTAGACTTGTGATTTTATTTGATTTTAGCATCGTTTAAAGCTGACCCTTGGCAAAGTCCTTTTATATTCCCTGGGAAAGTTTACCACAGGGCACTGCAACGTCCCCAGCTTTGACAAGTGACAATGTGGAGGGAGGTTGTAGAAATATATAAGAAAAACATGTTAGAAATATATATAAGAACAAAAATTAAAATTATAATATATATTAAAATATATATAAAAGAGTCTTTATCAAATCAAAATTAAAGCTCTAAAAATGTAATCTTGTGCTTCCCTTGAACAAGGGAAAGTGAAATAATCTCTCCAGGCCTGCCACGCTGAGGGCTTACTTATATTTGTGTGTGTATCTGAGTGATGCAGAAGGAGAGACGAACTTGTGCTAATAAGCAGCTACTCAATATGCCTTGATGAGTGAATACAGTCAGAGCCTATAGAGAGCAAAGTGTTTGCTGTGGCGAGAATGGGAGATGATTCCCCTCCTGTGAATTTGCCTAAGTACAGAATAAACATCCATTTTCTTTCTGCTTTCCCCCTTTTTCTAAAGCCCAGCTGTCTGTTAATGCATATAATGACAGTCCCGCCAGGGACCAAGCCTGAATTCCCATTCATATGCAAAAATCACAAGTGAGAAACTTTAGATTTGGCCCAAATAATGTCATGCGCTTCTCCCAGTGAAGGAAATTCCAGCTTGCTATATTTTTCCTGCTCAATGCATGCCAGATGTCTTAAAAAAAGAGGGCATGATTATTCCTCTGTGTGGAGCCAGAGCTGGTGATAAGGGAAAGATGCTCCTGGCACTCCTGGAACATGCCACCTCTGCGCAGGAGCTTGGAGTGAGGGAAAGCCTTGTTCACACAGCCGTGTTCATGCTGAACGCCAAAACTCTCATGAGTGTGCCGTGTTGATCCTGTGGAAGGCAACGGGCGTGTCGTGGCGGGATGCATTTAGGGAGCCCTTCAAATACTCTTAAAGATATTTGCCTTTTCCTTGCGGCCAGAGCCGCAAAGGGAGTGAGTTGCTGCGGTGTGGCTCAAAGTTATAGAGTATAAACTGGCCATCAGTGAATATTAAGGTATCTTTAAAAAGTGGAGCAGCAGCCCTCCAGCACTGCAGGGTAAGTGGTACCCTGTTCATTCTGGCCAGGCGGTAGCTGGCCTTCCTCTGGCACCTTACAGACAGCAGGAGAGAGGGGAAAAAAAGGACTGAATATGACAGCAAGGAGGCTCAGGCAAATGGGAAAAATCAGGTATTTGTGCAAAACCAGCTCCTGGGTACTTTTTTTCAGGTGGACAACTCTGCATGCATGCCAATCAATGCTGGCTCGCTGAAGCCCAGCCTCAAGCCTCTCTTCTAGAGCTGCAAAATGTTCATACTAGGGAAAGTGGAGGCTTAGGAAGCTCCTTTTAGGTTTCACCAGCCCATTTTGCTTTTAAAGGAAGCTCTCTGACATGATAAGAGAGATTGTGCTGAGAAGAAAGAAGACGATGCTTTGCAGCAATGTTTTGCTGGAGGCAGAGCACTAGAGCAAGTGCTGGGGCTCATCCCTAGGTGATGTGGAATGATCCAGTTTTGGGGAGAAAACAGCTATAAACAGCATGATTGTTACTGGAAAACCAAAACCTCAGGTTACTCCTCCTTTGGGAGGCTCAGACATCACCACGGGCTTATTTTGGGGGGCTGGGTGGGTTGCATGTGGACGGCAAGTAATTTTTCAGGCTGGATACTTGCCTTGGGACTGTGAGCTTCAGAGAGAGGAAGTGATTTAAGAGGAACGCAGGCAAATCTGAAGGTTTTTCTTTTTTCCCAAGGAAGAGGAAGAGTCAGGAGAATATTTCCTCCCCATTGTCTTAAGATGAATGGGGGCTTCGCAGCAATGAGGCAGCGGCGGTCTGTTAAGAGACTGGGGGATTTGGGCTGGCAGGGGTTTTTATGCTGAGCCTCACAGCTGGTCCAGGTGCATTTCCAGCCATAAGAAGCAATAACAGTCCCTGTGGAAACATTCGGCTGTGGTAAAAGCAGACAGAAATCTATTATCCATGTGAATGCAATGTCAATATTTACAGAGGGAGGTCAAAGAAGAGAGGTCTGCTCGGGAAATGTCAGCTCCGGAGGAGGAGGAGGAGGCATTAGCAACATTTGCGTTCATGCCGGAGCAATCCCTTCAAGGCTGGGGACTACTGAGGAGGTTTTGTGACTTCCAGGCCTATTTACCCCATCATCTGACACTGTTGCATTGTCTACTGCAGTAGTTTTGGGCACTTCTGCATTGCCTGGAAGCAATGCTGACTGCTTCCTCCTTCTTGGAGGTTGCAAGCGTGGATGTGGGTGTTCATCCAGTCACAGTGACTGCAGGTAGGTTTCCTTATCTGCCATTAATAGGGGCTTTTCCAGAGAGGGAAAGACAAGAGGGTACGAAAGAAACAAAAATGGCACGAAGTGAAGCCCACAGGGTCTAAAAAAGCTCCCGGGGTAGAGCCAGGTTGGTACCCACCACTGAAAACCCACCAGTGGGTAAGCGATGCTAGAACATCCCTCATGCAGAGGCTTCTTGGCAGCAGAAGGGACAGAAGCTGGAAAACCCTCTGTTTTTTGCAAGACTGCCTTTTGACTTTGCACAGTCCCACAAAACACCAGCCCTATGTAGCCAGGCAGGAGCTGAGATTTACCCCAATCAGCTGAGAAGGTCTATGCTATAAAAAGCATTTCTTAATTTACCTGCCAAATATTAAAGCAATAAATTACCAAATTCACACTGCTCTTCCTTCTGGGTGTAGGCAGTATTATCAGTTTAACGAAAGGATCTCAGATTATTTTTCTGCAGGCTCAGTGCTTAGAGCCAAAAGTGCTCAAGGCAGGTTTAATCTCCACTGTCCAGTGTCATTATTGGTAGCACAGTTCCCAGGCCCTCTTAAATAAAGACCAAAGCTGCTTTGTGTGACCATGGATGGTTCCTGCTTGGGAGAGGTTCTAGCCATGGCAGGGGCAGGCAGCAGAAGCACAGGCCTCAGAAACACCCTTTTGCTGCTGCATCCAGCTGCTGCCTGTGGATGTTGCCCACAGGAATGGCAGGATCCCCAGGTGATGCTCCCAGGTGTGAGAAAGTAGGGGAAAATCACTGCCCCAGAGAGCAGGCATCCAGCCCTGTGGCTGTTGGGGCGGAGAGTGTTTTCCCCTGGGAGCATTTTTCCCCTGGGGAAGGAGGCTTGTGTCATCCCAGAGAAGCTGGCAAACTCTCATACAGTCACCAACTGGGATAAACGGTTCTTGTCAAAGAGTGAGCTCCTTCATCCTTGGGCTGACTTTCTGCTTGTAGCTCTATTTACACTCAACAAAAACTTCAGGCACTGGTGGCCTGTGAGGATGTGGGATGTGCCAAGATGTGCTTTTTCACGAGGGCCCAGTGTTCAGCGGTATATACATGTGCATGGCCAAACGGATGGGAAACCACCCAGTAAGGCAGAGCCAGGGGTGTAAATGGTCAGCAGGCACCCCTTTCCACTTGCCTGCACACTGGGTGCTGTGCTCACCTTGGTCTGGACCCAAAGGCAGGAGATTTGGGGAGCTGAAGGGATTGAAAGCGGGGAAAGCTCTGCCATAGTACTGAGCTCAGGGGACAGGGCAGCCCTGTGGGGAGCAGAGCGTCCCATGTTTCTCTTCCATGTACCTGGGGTGGCAAAGGACATCTCTGTGGCATGGAAAAAGTAATTTCAAGGTTTTCCAGCTCCCTTCCAGATTAGGTGTTATTGTATTTGGGGGGGTGTGGGGTGTGTGTATATTTTGGAGATGTTTCTTTGCTGGCCATTTTGCTCATAACAGTTTTACTAATAAAACAAAATTGGTAACAATCTTTGGCACATTTATGCCACTTGGTATTTAAAGCCAGGTGATGTGGATTTATTCTGCAGGGGATCTTGAGATTTCCTTTGTCTGCCTCGTCACTCAGCTGTCATTGGGTTGATATTAATAATGATCAGGAAAAATAACACTGTGTTCCTAACACCTGAGCACAGAGAAGGATATCACCGTGGGGCATCTGTGTGTGTGTGCACACACTTGCACCCTGTGGCTGGATTTCCTCCAGCCAACAGAATATCCAGCGTCTTCACTGGGAACATAAAGCCCCACTAGCAGGGCTCCTCGTTTCTAGAGGGTCTGCAAACACCTGGCCTGAGTCCCAGCTTGCCCCAGCCACCCTGGCAAG
>NW_020799099.1:13478829-13537575 GCF_003259725.1 Athene cunicularia | reverse complement strand
CTCCGGGTTCGGCCCCCGTCTGCCCCCCGCTAAGCCCGGCTCACTGGTCCCCGGCCCGCCCGGGGCTTCTGGGTCTCCTCGAGGAGGGAGCGGGGTCCCCGAGGACAGGCCGGGCCGGCATCCTTCCCCCCGGGGCTCCCCGCCCCAGAGCATCCCTGCCCGGCCTGTGCTCGGCGCGGGGTCCAGCTCTCCCAGGCTGAGACGTCTGGCTCTGCTTGGGAGAGGACGCCGTTTCGGCCCCTTGCTGCTCTCAGGCCGGCAGCCCCGGAGCTCGGACATCACCGGCTCAGAGTGGGAGCGGGCCAGAGCCCCCAGGCCACCCCGGTGTCCACCCTCACGTCACTTGTTCCACCGGAGGAGATCCTCAGCTCACCCGTTCTGCCGCAGCCACGGGGCAGACGACCCCGTCTCCCCCCGAGCCCCCCAGGTTCAGCCGTTCCCGGAGCTGGGACGAGTCTCCACAGCCTCTCCCGTCAGGGAAGAGCTGCCGGGGACAGGAGTTGGCAGGGAGATCTGCTGTCCCACCCATCTCTGTCCCCTTGATGCCACAGGTGGGGTCCAGAGGTGGACAGTTTTCTGCCAGTCCTTGCAGCTACAGCAAATGTTTCCCATAGGTCAGCCCCGAGATAATATCTTACACCTTTTGCCCTTCTTACTATTTTGGACATGAAATGTTTTCCACTTTGGTTTACTCTAAGGATTCCTTCTGACTAACTAGGCAATGGAAAAGGGACAGAACAAAAGTTCTATTTAACACGTAACCATTTTCACTAAGAACTAGAAGAACTAAGATGTAAATAAGATGCATTATTCTGCACTAAATTATTTCCCAGAAGCAGGCAGAGGAATTGACTTGACTAAACTTGAAGGCTGACTCTGCTTGGGAAGCAAGATGAGCATTCCTGTTGCCACCAGCTTGGATTGGGGCTGAGGATCTCCCTCCCTTCCTTGACCCCTGTCTCTCCACTGTAATAGAGGCCTTCAAAGCTAAGAGGGCTTTTGTCTTTGCAAGCCTGCTCTGGCTTTAGGAAGGCCTATTAGCTCAATTTTTTTCCAGATTGGACACTGAAGTGACAAGCAGATTTAAATATGAAGTCTGCTACAGTGGAACTGCAGGATGGCAAAAAATCCATCTGAGTAGTGATCCCTCCTGGTGAAGGCAGGGTAACTCCCTGTGTGGTGGAGTGAATATTCACTAAGTGATGGCAGTTTCATACTTAGAAGACCGAAGCTCCACAGACAATAGTATAAAATATTTGAAGTGCTGATCCTACAGTCCTATATGTCCGGGAGATGAGCATTCAAGTAATATGGAATCACTTCTAGTTTGAGGTCATTTCTTATATCAAAACTAATGGATACTTGCACCCAGGAGAGATTTTAGGTTGATCTCTCTATGTTTGGTTCTGCAGATCACAGCAGTGATCACAGGCTCCTCAAACTAATGAAGAGAGCAGAGAACTAAATACTCTCATAATTGTTATTTTAGGTCTATATGAGCCGTGTGCAAAGAAACTCAACTAGCTCTCATGTGAGAAGCTGTACAAATTCCAATAATAAGGTATCTTGCTCCAAGAAATACATATGTGATTGAATGGCTTGTTAGCTAGTAAATGAACACGAGCTGTGGATCTCACCCATCACTTTGAACAGAGTACATTAAATCCTGAGGGCATCAGCTTTACAGTGTGATCTGTTTCTTTATGTTTCCTTAACTAAGTTTTAATAGGAAATGAAACGAAATGAAACAAAATTAAATGAAAGGACAAGAAATGGGATGTTTTCTCAACTGGTCTGAAGGTCTCCACCTGAGAGACTGTCTGCACTGCTTTTTTTTTCCAGCTGGGGATTATGCCCATTTTATCTATTTGAAAACAAAAATGTCTATACATAGATACAGAAGTCTGCATGTGTTTGTGTGCTTGCAGAGACATACATCTACACTTGGATAAATGCGTACAGGCATATACATGAATAAAACAAAGATAAAACCCATTTTTCTGAAAGATGATAGAAAACTTCTTGATTTACATCACAAAATAGACCTTTGCTCAACTGTGACAGGTGGAGAAGTGGTGGTATCTTAGACCAGCTGAGAACCTGACCCTAGAAAGCAGCTCTGTGGACACCACAGTCTCTGCTCTCCTTGCAGCAACTAGACTTTTCAGCTATTTCTCAGATTTTTTTCTTCTCTACTACTTTTATCTGTCAGTAACAAGAAAAAGGTGACCCAAAAGGTACTTCAAAAGGAAAAGGTAAAGCATGTGACAGACTCATTCTGCCTACGCACCCTGACATCCTCCTCCTTGTCTGAGCTCATCACCAAACAGAAAGACCTCAGCTGCCTTCTCAGAGTACACTGTTCACTCATACACCTTTGGGAAGGGCATAAAAGCATCTCTACTTTCAAACTCTTTACTTCTATGTACCTTGTGGACAGCTTAGCTCCAGTTTTCTCTTTAGACAGCTTCATGTATCTTTTTACTCTTCATCTATATGAAGTTACAAAGTAGCTGAGTATCAAAAAGGACTGTTTTCTTTAGCTCCTTATCTAGTCTCACACTCACTGACTACATTCAGCTTTGAATCAGCCTCTGCTCCTCACTGTTTGCTTGGACTTACTGTCTAGCTCCTGGCAGAGGGGACAGAGGGCCTTAGCATTCAGTGTTCAGCCATACCAGCAGCTCTTCCAGGGGAAAGTGATGATCAATCTCCAGTTTCCCCCATGGTTGAACAGATTGGCTCCATGGGCCATCAGGAGAATCACACCAACTTCTTGTTTTCTGTGTGCCACAAGAACCACTGAGGAAGTTAAGGGGTTTCGTGGGGTCTGCCAGAGCATCCCTGCTGTGGTCCTCTGCAGGCATACAAAAGCTCTGAGGAGACATCACCCTCCACCAGCTGCACTGCTCTGATGCAAGCCTTAATGCAGAGATCAGACCTGAACTCTGGGGGGCCCAATGCAATTCTTCGGTCTCAACTCATGGTGGCAGCTGAAGACCTTATTGTCCCCAGATGTCTCTCCAGGCTTCCTGGAGAAGTTGATACAACAGGAGTGGCAGAGTATGACATGTATCCTTGTGCTTAGCTCCCAGTTCAAATCCACCTTCAGCGGGAGTTCAAGCTGTGATATACAGGAGCAGCCGAGATGTAGATTCCCCTCTGTTGAGGCTCTCCTGAGAACATCTGTCAAAACCCCTACTTGCTGGAACCTTGATTTAGTTGTGGAAGCTGTGAATTAACAAGACCATTTCAAAGCTTTCCTCTTTACTCAGATCGAAGTCATGTCTGCAGTAAAATTTCTTTACAGTTCACGGCTGTGTAGCAGTCTTCAGTAGAAGGTTCAGGTGTACTCCCCTAAACTGAAGTCTTTACACTGCTTACTTGATCCTAAATGGTGCTTCAGGTGCCCAGATTCCACTAAAAGCAATAACATAAATGAATGCTTAAATGCCCACTGGAAACAATGAGTGCAATGAACACATAAAACTGCTGGAGAGCTCAAGGGGCTATTTTTGTTTCAATCCTAGCTGGATTCTAGGGATCTTCTGTTGGAGATGCCAATTATTTATTTTCCTAGTGGCTTAGCACAGCTTGACCAGCTTTGGATACAGCCTTACGTTGGCACGTGAGTATTAGAAAGCCAAAGGGATAATTTCTCTGAAATCTTTTTCTCTGGATAAACAAAGCACATTTCCCTAGGTTCTCTGTTAGACCAAGACCATCTCCCACACAGCAGTGCAGATTTAAAAGGTCAGCCACCTTTAAATAAGCCTTAATTGACACTTACTTCCCAGAATGAGGGCTATTAAAGGTCAAACTACAGTTCCCAAGGCAGTCAGTGACCTAATTCTAAACATCATTAATTCATTTCACTCTGAAAAATAACACTGGCATTTTGAAAAACCCCCTACCTTAAGGGATGTTGCTACTGCTTTTCTGGAGGTTGTCCATGTTGGATTCCTTTGGCAAGAGCTCAGGTCATCTCTCACAACTGCTCCTCATATGATGCTGATCTCCAGCATCTCACTTGTTCCACTACTCATCGTTTCTGGCCCTCCGTGTGCTGGGAGCATCCTGCCATGGGAGGGAGCACAACTCCCTCCCACTCTGCTGCAGGTCAGTGAGAGTTTATCCAGTTCCCAGTTGCATTCCTCCACGTATTCTCAAACGGTTGGCAATTTCACACTCAGACTAGTGGGTTTGAGCAGCTTCTGCTCTGCTCCAACGTACGCTGGAAATGTTTAGGGTTATGGACAATGACACACCTGACCGTAGACTGCACAAAGGACACTGTTATGCACAAGTCTTTTCTCTGGCACTTGGCTCATCTCTTCTCTTATCCTTTCTGTTGTCCTGGGAAGGTTCTGGACAGCTGCTTTGGGTCCATGCCTGAGTCATCCTGCTGCCTGAGCAGAGGTAGCCAAGTGTGCTGCCTGAGCATAAAAGCTATAGTGATCCTCCTGCCTCAGCTCCACATGAGTCTCTGCAAGCTCATATAGTAAATGCTCAGACCCTAGCATAGTCAAGAAGTGACCTTCTACCTGGTAACATATCCCTCCAGCCCTGGGGACAGACATCCCCTCAGTTCAGTTCCCCCAGGGATTGTTAGCCTAGATCTTACTGGATACCTATCCTTGACTAGATCCATTTACCAAAGAAAAATAGCCTAAAACATTTTAGTAGTAAATTAAAACAACAAATGAAATTATGTTTCCAGACAGGAGAACGTTGATTTTAAGTATTTTCTAACTGCTCAAAAGAAGTTTGTTTATAGCTGACATCTCTTCTGTGATAAAATACTGGTTCCATTCAGGTTGAAATCATGGGGATGGGAAGGGTAAGTGTTGTGACTTTCTGAGCCTGTATCTCACCTGCTGGAGTAAAGCCCTTCTACGCTGCAGGCTGTCACCATGACTGAGGCACCTGATGCTCCTCCCTGTATGTGGCACTGCCAGTCTAACACCACTGAGAGCCTGAGAAGAACAGAAAAAGAAGTGGATGACAAGGAGAGGGAAAGAGACATCAGGATCATCTTCTAGAAGCAGACGGCACCAGTGGCAGAGCTGGGGAACAGAGAAGAGAGTGCTTATCTCCCACGAGAACCTATGCATGCTCCCATCAGACCTTCCACCATCCACCTTTTCTTCTGCAGCTAGAGGAAAGGCTTTGGGAAAGCTGTATCCCTCCTTTTGACACTAGTAGCACTGATATGGTAAGAGCCATCTCTCAAGGTAATTTACATCAATTCATTTTCCATGGCTTCGAAAAAGAAAGTTACAGTTCTCTTGGGGTTACTTTGATATGTGCAGGTACAAAACCAGACCAAGAGATTGCAGATACCACGTATTAAAGTAGTGTCCTCCAGCAAGAAGTTCATCATGAACACTGTGGTTGAGCCACCTAGTGAAGCCAAGGATCCATGAAGGACAGCTTTGTATTCAGAGGTTCAAAGGCAGAAGGATGTTTGTTAGGCAAAGTAATAAGGCACAGCTACTGTATGTGCTTTGCAGTCTTTCATATCAGGCATTTAATGTGTTTCCGCTGAGAGCCAGGAGCTCAGCAGTGTTTGTAGCAGCTAGTTCATTCTTTTCACTCAATTGCTGGTGCACCACTGGGGCTTAGCAACAGGGTACCCCATCATTTTAGTTGATCCACATATCAGTTTCAAAATTGGTAACCTAAGTTTTCAGAGAGAAAGAAAGAGAGAGGAAAAGGAGGAAAGGAGAAGGAAAGCAAAACCACTTTTATATCCTATTATTCAGCCAAGCTCATATTCATTTTGGTCTTGTGCCCTGTCTGAGGGGCAAAGGAACTATTGCTGGAAAAGAGGATATGGGTGTCCTAAGGAGCAGAAGAGATAAGAGAGACCACCATGAAACAGATTTCCCAGCTTGCTTCTTATCCCAATTATCAACTCTCAGGACAAGACACCACTGTGTACATTAGAACAGCATCACCAGCTCAGACCAAAGATCTCCTCTCTGCTGGGGCTCTGAGCCCAAGGGTAGGGAAGAGATGTCAGAGGAAGGGAAGGTTAAAGCTGGGCTTGCAGGTCTGTACACTAATTTGGATACTAACAGTCCAGGATTAGCATGGCTGCATGGCTGAGGTTTGCCGTAATACACCAAAATCTATGCCAAGAGTCTCACCATCAACGACGAATGGTTGCAGCTGTGTATTAATCTAGGTCTGGTAACAACAGGCAGACGATTTCTTCCATGGATCACTATTGATATTATTTACCAGTTTAATAGCATGTTATAGGAAGATGTCTGGTTTAGGCTCCCCTTAACTTTCAGTTCAGTAATGCACCAAGCAGTGGGTGTTGAGAATTCAGCATTCTCACTCCTGTGGAAGAGGCTATGCATCAGTAAGGTACTTACAGGTTACCAATTCCAGTTCAAGCTTCCAGTAATAAGCCTCAGCCTTCTGCTGTGCATCAAGGTAATGAAGAGGTGGGCATTGCAGCTCGATTCTCACTTTTTTTCTTTAGACTTAAAGAAATGTCAGCCTGCTCTTGACACATTTGAAATATTTGCACTGTGGTTTGCAAGACCTGTTTCAGGACTTGCTAGAAGACATATTTCATGTTCCTATTTAATTTCTTTTTTTTCTTTTTTTTTTTCCCTTAGTATGGGATAAACTGTTCACTAATGGCTTGCTTCAGTGTTTCAGACTGTATTGTATAAAACACTGATCTTAGTCATACAAGGTAACTGCCAAGTTACAACTGTCTCTTTTTAATATTAGCAAGGCTATCAAAGTATGAACAAAACTCAGTAAAGATCCTCTTTCCAAGTCTCCCAGCACTATCCCCACTTCACTCGACTCCATTTTTCTTTTTCAGAGTTCATTTCTAAAATTAACCCAAAGAGCAAGTTCCAACCTTATTTAGATATGCATTGAGAAGCTGCTTACTCTCTGACATCCTCCATTTATTTTACTGGAATGACTCAGAATAAAGCGATTTATTCAGAGAAAACACTACCCTCAGACCTCACCTGTTAATGTCTTTCTTTCTTTCTTTTTCCCCTCATGCCACAGTTGGGGAGGCTGTGGCAGATCTTTTCACATAAAGGTACTTTCTGTCAGGGAATCCAGAGGCAACGTGGTTGCCTTTCCAGGAGCTCGGATGGGGACAGTGTATATTGCTGGCCTTGCCTTGCTCCAGCTGCTGCCCCCAGCCAGGGGAACTGATGCCTGCATCAGTAGCAAATTTAGGAACTGCCAGAACAGCACCTGACCATGTTCAGAACACCCTCCTTTTGGCTCCAATCACATGAATTGAATCAGAAAACTGTTTGTTTGTTTGTTTGTTTTTCCCAGCAGTCTGTTTTGCGGGCTATTTAAAAACCCTGGGACAATCCTGCCCCTCCCAAGCTGGCACAGACCCCGAGGGCAGAGGTGGTCTCACCAGCACAAGGATTTTTTTCTCCTGGCACAGCTTGAGCCGGTTCCTGAGGGGCATTAACAGAGCTGAGGAAGATGCTGCTGGCACTGGGTGAGGAGGCACAGCCCCCAGAGTCCCTGGGCTGCCAGAAGCCAGCAGGCAGGGCTGGTGGGGACAGATGTGGTGTGGGGCTAACGAGCTGCTGGTACCTGAGCTGACCCCAGGTCAGGTCTCTGTGCCTGCCTCAAGAGCTAGCATACATGTCACCATGCCCTAAGCAGATGTCTGACAGTGGTGAAGCTCTGTAGTGTGGGCAAACCTCAGCTGCTTCCACTGTCTACAAGACGTTTCTTGCCCTTGATATTTACCTTAAGGATGCTTTGAGAGGATGAGCTCAACACTTGGCTCCATCACATTGGTTGGGCTGGTCCTTGCAAGATAAATGTACTTTGATCAGAGAAACTACCTGTTTTTTGCTGCAAACCCTCATGGCTGCATGTGCCCCCTTTGTGCTTTCCTTGTTTTCAGCCTGGGCCACCACCAGCTCCAACACCTTTGAAAAGGAAAGACAGAAATGCTGTCAGAAGAACCGCTTTCCTAGAGGCAGCATAGATAACACCCTGTGCCACTGCAGGGTGCTCACCCCTGTCACATTACTGCCTTGTCAGCATCCAGAAGGGGATTACAGAAGTCTGAAATATGTCCAGAGGCATGGGAAGAAAAGAAAATGCAGCTATTTCAAATGTGTAGGACCATTGTACAATACAGCACATCTGAGAAGATCCTTGTCCTGGTTCAGCTAGGATAGGGTTAAGTTTCCCCAGCAGGGGAAAGGGATCTCCAGCCGGGTTATTCATACCATGTTGACCGGCAGGTCCTGTGTGGCAGCACTGGAAGCTTTCCTTTGTGGCTTTTGTCACGGGAAGCATGTGCGGCAGGATGGATGTGTTCGCTGTGGTATTTCTCTGTGTATCTTTTGCCTTGTTTACTGTTATTACCATTTATTGTTGTTATTATTGCTACTGTTGTTCAGATTGTTATTTATCACACTGTTGTATTATATCTCTTCTTATTTCAACCCCGGGGGTTTGTGCCTGCTTCCAGCCTGTCTGATCTGAGGGTGGGGGAAAGACAACAGCAACGTGGTCTCCGGACCCGGCAGGGCCTAAACCACCACAGTCCTCAAGGTGCTCCAAGCTTATTTTAACTAAAAAAATATTTAACTTATTTTAATTAAGGAGAAGTGCTTTTTAGAACTAATAATTTTCCTGGTAAACTCAAGAAAACTCCTCTCCAGCTGAGCATTACATAAAGAGAGTGCAAACAGTTGAGGCTGAAATCTGCACAGTCACAAATAGCGCAGTATCTGATATACTTACAGATGTTAGACTGGAAGTGAGGATTCATACAGAATGCCATTTAGAAAAAAGGATGTGTTGGTCTGCGGCAAAATGCACTCCTTCCTGTGTTGACGTTTTGGCTGAAAACAGGCTGTGGATTTCTTCATACTACCCCCAAATCAGAAATGCTTCTGTCATTTCAGCTTGTCCCACCACCAACTTTAACTTTTACAGTATGCTTAATTTTTATTTTTTTTTTTTTTTTTTTTTTTTTTTTTTTTTTTTTTTTAACAATGGAGAAAGAACTGAACTCATGCTTTTCCCAGGAGCTTGTTGAAGTGATCTGCTTGTGCCAGCAGAGTTCTTCTCACATCTGCAGAACTTGCTAACCAGTCATAGTCTGCTTCTCGGTACACCTCAGTGTGTCTCTCCACTTTGCTCTCACTGGGCTTTGTTTCCAGCAAAAAGGCTTTAAATAGCTCAGAGTGGTACTGCACATTAAAAGAGGAATGAATACACTACATCTCTGGCAGAGAGGCAATTGCATCATGTGAAGGAGACTCTCTCACAGACTTGGTGAGGAAAGACACACACCTGGTCATCACAAAGTGGCACTTTAGTGAGGTGCCCACCATACTTTCTCTCTCTGATGCACACCAATACTGGGCAACTGGGTAGAGAGCAGGGAGGCGAACCTGTATTTTTTCAGTGCTGTTTGAGTTGTCAGTGCTTCAGGATTTGTCTCTGTGGCTAACCAGCAAGGCTGCCTCCAAGAAGTGGGAAGATGCCACTAACCAGAAACAATAGGAGCACAGCTCTCCTTCCCAGTGAATCTCTTTGACAGCAAAGAGCACCAGAGAAGTGGGGTGACTTTCAATGGACCAAGCCAAATGCACTAGTTCTGCAGCATGAGGCAACGATTTATCTGTAGAGGAGGCATCTCCAAAGCCAAGCAGCAGCTGATTTCTAGAGAGGTGCTGGTTCCTTACCAGCAGCTTCCTTAACTGCAAACCATACAAGGCAGCTGCAGAGCCATCCTAAGGATGCAAGAGCACTTGCCCACCAAGAGAAGACACTTTGGCTCTCTTCTACACCTTCTTAAAAACCTGCCAAGACCTGTGTGAAAATTTTGGATGTTACCTGGAATTACTGTTAGCACGAGATGCTCCATGCATCTGTCCAAGCTTGTACATTTTAAAGTCCTCTTAATGTGCCTCACCCTTAGGAAGAAAAGGTGCAAACCAAGAAAGAACTGCAAACCTTCAGTTCCTAAACCAGCATACCTAATGTAACCTGGATTGTATGACACCTGCACATGTAAATTAGTATTGCAAATTAACAATTTTAATTCTAGCATCAGGTGGATTGCAGTACTCTTTAGCTTTATTTTTCAGCTTGCCTGTGCTCATCCCTAAACAAAAGTGTCGTGGGTAGTTCTGTAGGTACTACACTAAATGACATGATTAAAAGGAAAAAGGTATATAATAAGAAAGGTACTTAATTGTACAGTATACTTTAATGAAATAATTATTATTCATAAATTTAATCAGCCTGTGAAGTAATTTGCCTCCAAGGCACCTGATTAAAATAATGGCAAGGAATTCTTTGCACAGCAAGACAGGTACTCAGGACCCAACAGCTTTCAATGAAAGACTCCCTGGTGCGTACACCCAGCACCTCTGACAGTGTGTCCCCCTCAGCTAAGGCCAACAGTACTGAGCTGTGGGGCGAGCTCCGAGAGGGTTTTAATGCAAGCTTTTGGTTTAGGTACTCAGCACTTAAAGCTGGCTGTGCTGCAGTTCTTCTAAGAGAAGGCAAATATCCTTCCCAGAGGACTGAGATCTTCTGCCCAGTTGTGGGATGGACTGGATAACAACTTTGGAAAAGTGGAGATATGGCAGTAGTCAGGTCTGCTTGAAGGGTAACAGGGCTTCAGTGAAAGGAACCAAGAATCAGTTGTTCCCTTGAGCTTGGACATCACTTCTTATTCCTCATGTTGTGCTGAGCGTAGAAAAGTTTTTCATCCCAACAGGACTTTAATGGACCTCAGTCATCTCTAATAAGCTTTTCTTACGGAAGGTTTCTACTCTTTTGCTCATTTGTATGTCCCCCCAGCCTGGAATATCCCAAGAGCAATGACTAGTTTACACTTCTCAGTCCTGCTTAAGACATCAGTGCTGCAAGGGCTGATCTAAGAGAGGCAGCCTTTATATGCACTGCTGACATATGAGAGGCTTGTAGTGAAAAAACTATAAGGAGCTAAATTTATTTAGCTCAGATAAGAACTGTGCCATAAGTGATCTTCTCACGTTACCTACAACATCTCTTATCTACTGACCTTCCAAAACAGGGAGACTTTGCCAGACAAAAGTTTATTTCCTGACATAATTTTCTCGATTGCCTTTTTCCATTTTCAGACTCACAATATTTTTAGCCTTATCTAGCACTAATCACACTTTCTACACGAAGATATCATCAATAATAGATAAGAATGACTAACAATTTTTTTTCCTTTTCTTTCAAATATGAGGCAGGTAATTTCCTGCTGCCGAGTCCTGCAGAGCAGAACTAAAAACCCAGTCTGAGCCTTCCAAAGGAGTGAAAGGGAAATTAAGCTAGCACAAGAGGCAGCTTTCTCTTAGCCTCTAGTGAAAAGTCCACTTATACCTCTGTATTTTACAGGCACAAGCAGATGGCAAAGCTCCAACTGAGTCACTGCTTTTCTGAAAAGGCTCAGAAGCAGAGTACTGGTATCTCCAGCTGCACAAAGTCACCTCTGCGGGTAAACCTGACCTGCTACCAGATTTGGCCTGACACCAAGGTTGTGCCCGACTCCTTAAAACTCCGGGCTTAATTCTCACTCCAGCTTAGACACCTCATGATCTTCAGCCACCTTGATGCAGATACCATCCACTGCCTGATTTACCAGCAAATCAGAAATGCCTATAAATGCTTATTTGCCTTACTTTACAAATATGGCTGAGGTGGTTTCCTCCCCCCACTAACCTGTTGTAAGTCTGGGGAGGCTTTTCTATTTCTTCTTTGGTTTGGGGATCTGTATAATACCGAGAGATTGTATGACTCACACATGCAGCGATTTTTAACACTTACCCCAAGAGATCCAGGAAAGACTCATCTCAAAAAGTCTTGCAGCTTTGTCAATGGGAACAAAGACCCCCATCTAAAAAATTTGCCCACAAATCAGCAAGATAAATAGCGTAGTGTGGGTGTGTATGCCGACTTGCTGAATTTTACACACACACTGACAATGCAAAAGTACAACCAGCATTCGGGTCAGAAGATTAACGACGTCTAAAAGCAAGAAGGCCAGAAGAAAAGAATGTGCTTGTTAAGGAAGAAACTGATAAAGAAGGGTCTCTTTGGAATTACAAAAAGCAGAAACTTATCTACTGGCTGCGTGCGGGTAGCAATGTTTGTGGAAAGCACCGAGGGGAGCTATTTTTTGAAATAAGCATGTGCAAGGGTAACGCAAGGTAGCAACAAGTATATAAGGGCTTGCTGCTATTTTTAGAATGCACAAGAATATATAAGGACTTGCTTGCTAATAAAGTTCGGGCTTGACTTCCAATCATATTGATTGTCTGTGGTCTTGTCTCCGGTGGCCTGCATGGGAATTCGTTCCCACAGTGCAGCCTTTCCAGTCCTCACTGGCAGGATACTTACAGAGCCATCCAACTGCTTCAAGGATAGAGTTTTCCTGGCATAAGCATGCTCATAGGGCCCTACCAGAGCTCAGCAGGCAAAACCCTATGTTTAATCATTTTAGGATAGTGGTGACTTGGGCTGCTCTTGAATACTGATGCTGGTAGAAATGTGAAAAATAGGGCTGTCCCAGAGCATTTTGCTGGCTAGAGAGCAGCATGCCAAGGTCCAGCTGGGCAGACAGCACAACTGGGAACACACATCACACCTGCACACTGCAAGCATCTTCTAAGCCAGAAGAGCTCAAATACCATCTGTGATGTGAGAGCATGGGAAAGGTTGTGGGGAAAATCAACCAAATGACATGGCTGCTTTGGTATTATATTTATGATTTGATAGTACTTTCTATGGTTTGGAAAAAGAGAGTCTGCTGTAATAGCTGAGAAAATTTCCCGTTCTGAAATTCAATACTCATCTTTCTCAATTTCACCACTGTGCTTAACATGGGATAATACAGTGCTACATCAAATCTCCTGATCAATATTTCCTTTCGTACAAGTGAATTTCCAAAAGTAGCTGAAACCATCTAGAACAGGAGGTTAGACTCTGGTGTAACTAGATCTACCCTCTTTAAAAATCATTAAGAAATCCCACCCTATGTTTTAATGTAAGTCAGGACTGATAAAAAGAAATGCACCTGGAAAGCAAGCTCTTTTAAAATGTCCATGTCCCCGTGTCTTGACTTGTATCCTGATGCATGAAAAACTTGACAAGACCCATTATATTGCTTTTCTTCATCTCTCTAGTGTTCATCTGCTGGCCACAACTTCTGATTTACATTGGTCTGAAGTCAAGATCATGTTGGTGAAGTTTTGCCACCTGCAAGCAAAAAACAGAAGAAAAATGTGCTTGTTTGTGAAATATTCATCTGAGGTTTGAAACTCATGATTAAGTTCTTGGTTATCCTACAGAATCCCCAACGGATGGCTGAGCCCTGAAGCTGGACTCCTTTTCCTGTCTTATAGAAGTCCTGTCAGGTCTCATGCCTCATGTGTGTGAATCTCCCAGATAAGCAATACATAAAGATCTTGTACACCCTGAAGTCTCCCTGATTCTCCTTAAAGCAATGTCTGTTGTTTAACTCAGTGAAACACTACAGCATCCAAGTCCCCAAGTAGCTTGGTCGCTGCTCTAAAACACATTGCTGGAGAGCGTGACTTCTAAAAATGAAGCCAAGAGAATGAGATGTAAAGCACTGGGTATCAGGTTTATACCAGAACAGAGACCAGAGTTAATCGTCCAGAAAAAGCTGATGGGAATCTGATTATATTTCACTATTATGCCGGTATATTGTCCCTTTGCTTTAGCAATTTGTCTGTTAAGCAACCTCCTCAAGTAGATTGCCTTCTCCCATCCATCTCCACTGTATCCCAGCAGAAAGATGTATGATTTAGTGGTGAGGATCCAACATCATTTGGATTCTTTCCCCATTCTCCCTTTATGCATCACCTCCATTACCCATCTGTCATTCTCTTTGATGCGATGCTTTCCATCAAAGGCTGTCCCAAACCGAATGGGGAGTGAAGAGTACTGATGCTCTTGATATGGAGCCTCCTGTTTTGATGCATTTTTTTAGTTTGCACTGGAAATTGTTCTCTCTAACCATCCATTTGTTTTCTTTGCTGGAAAAGCAGAGAAGCAGCTTCCTATCATGTTCTGAAGGGGCAAAAACCAGACAGAGCTTAAAGTCACTTCAGTTTTGTTTCCTTCCCAGGTATGTGCTAGGTTTGTGCTGAATAACTAATCTGATTTTCTATGCACAGATCACACAAAGAAATTTCCAAAATCTCATCAAGAACCTGGATGTTGAGATCATCCTTGACTTATTTTCAGATCCAAGAGTCTGTGTTTGAATCTTTTGCTTGTTTTGAAAATTTCAGCCCAGGGAACAAAAGAAGGGCAAGGGGCTCCAAGTTGAGAAGATAAAAGTAACCGTCTCCTGAAATGATCCCACTACAAAAGTGTTATTTCCATCCTGGGATATATTTTTAAATGTCAAAAAGATGTTTTGACTTAGTTTGAAATACAGAAAATCTATCCTTGATGAGCAGGTGTCAGATGCCACCACACATACCATAGGAACCAGGGCTGAAAGGAGCATCAGGAATCCACACAGTCTGTCCTACAGGATTTACGCTTGTTTGTGCAAAGTGGCTGTAATGCTACCTCCAGACTCAAATCCCAAGTTCAGGATATCTCTTCTTACCCAAGATAGGAATTCCTTGTTTTGGGCACATCGCCATAACAATTATCACAATTTGCACTGGAGCAGCAAAGAAAGGGCAAACAAGGGCTCACAGCAAGAGCACTGCATTAACACTTGGGAAGATTAACTGTATCCTTCCACCAAAAATGTGTAATTCCAGCAGCAACCTAGAAGCAACAACCAGGAATATAAGGCAGATGGGAACTGAGGGAACCCAAAGTCACAGCAGACAAGTACTAATGAACAGTGATGCTGTGCACCCTCAGCTGGGATCGCACTGTGAACAGTGGGTTGTTTCCCCTGCTGTCTTGTGGGCTACCCACCTAGCACAGCAAAGCAACCAGAAACTCAGTTTCACAGGCTTGATGACCTGCTTTATGTTTGCTTTGTGACACTGGGGCAAAGCTGGGCAGACAGTGCCTACGTCTGCAGCTACCTCCATGATATAGGGCCAGGTGGGGAATAAACTGCAAACACCGTTGAAACACACGCAGAAACGTGTCCATCTCTAGAAGAATCCTGCAGATGAAGGTGAAGATGGAATAAAAGATACCTGAATTAGGGAAAGGTTTTTTCTCTGCACAAGATCATCGATTCATATTTACATTCATAAAAGGCTCACCTTTCCTTCTTCATGCAGACACAGCCAACATCCCATCATCCTGACCTTCCTTCTTTCCACTTGTTTTGCCAGTGCTGAGTGTCCTTCTCTGAATAATGAGGCTGTTCCAGAGGCTGGAAGACTTCCTTGTGGCAGAGTCTCATGGTTTATGCTGGTGTAATGAAAAAAAACAAAAAGAAGACAAGAAAGCAAATTTCGTTACAAGCAGCCTTCCATTAAGCAGAAGCTGGTGCATGGGTGATGGAGGGGAACGCTCCTGGGAAGAAAATAGATTTAAGTGTCAAGATTGCAAAGGGTTATTAATATAAACAAAGGACATCAACTACAATGATTGCTGAAAATGATGAAAAATATCTCAGCAGTATCCTTCTCGTGTTGCTTGCTTGCCAATTGAGAGTTTAAAGGACAGAATCATCACATGGATCCAAGAGGCTTCCTGGAAACACTCTTGTTTGCTTTCAAGTGTGCATTTATTCTCCTGACTGGGATGCATAATTGACCTGCTGTATTTAGCAGCTGTGGTTATCAGAGCAGCCTCCTTCTAGGTAGCGAGTGCAGAAAATACAGTTGCCTCAATATTGTTCACATTTTGAGGGAAGGAAAAAGGTTTTGACTGAAGTTGTAGACTGGTCGGAAGAAAGAAATAGTGAAGGATGGGACTTCTTCCTTAGCAGCCCTTAATTATTCTAAAAAAGTTGTTTTGTTCTTTCCCTATTCCATCCTACCTCTCCATCCTTGGAAGGCTAGCTACATTTAAATTTAAAATTGAGAATCAAGTTTACCTGTCCTGTTTTTGAAGATGAACATATGTGCTAGAATTGCCTTTGATTAATAACATTAAGAAAGGAGAAGAAAATAAATGGTAGAAGCCACCAAAAATCTGATTTCTATGCTGGCACCTGGCAGTGAAACATGTCAGAAGATATGTGCTCTGAGACTGGATTGGTCTGAATGACAATGAGAAAAAAAGTGTGCAGAGGTTGCTAAGTAGACATTCTTTGCTGGGTGAGACTGTAATACCTTGCTACATCAAGCAAGCACAAACACAGGTTCAGTTGTTTACACAGCACTATTTTGTTTAATACAGTTCTGTCTTTCTCAGACTGAAACAAGTGAAAACCATGCTTGATACCCATGGCTATTCTATGTGAAATTATACTAGCAGAGCATTATCAGGTACATTTTAAACAGTGAAGCTGATGAGAAAGTCAAATCCTAAAGATGCACGACCTTTCCTTTCAACACTTAAGTTTCTCTTCATGTAATTGCCTATAATGGTTTTACATCATTGCATACCTACTGATTTCATGATGGTACATTCAGGCTGATGCTACAGTCACCTACATATTTCACAAGTATCTTCTAACTAAGGAGACACGGTAGCAAAACAGGAATCCTGTAAATAACTACAGGATAAAACTGTTAAGGTGCCTTGCACTGCTCTGAATATACCCCAACTGTCATGATTAATGAAGAAAAATACAAGATCCCTGGAGAGCTGAACTCTTTTTCACAGGAAGTGCCACTTTCTTTGTGGCACTGATAAATCACTCCCCAATCCCCCTCTCCACACTCTAAACCTCTACATTGTCTCTCATGCCAGGGGATTCCCTGACACTGTCCATTTGCAGTGCCTAATGCAAAAAGCTACAGAAGTGATGGGATCCTCTAGAGCCTACAGTTATAAAAATAATAATCTCTGAGCAACACTGCATGCCCTGCATTAGTCTCGTCCAGGCAGTGTATAACCAGCACCTTCAGTTTTCCAGCTCTGCTTGCTGTTGTTTTTTTGATAGGAAAAGCCAGGTGTCAGAGAGTAACAAGAGCCAGGAGCCAAGGGTGACCACGGCACAGGCAGAGCAGTGACCTCACTGATCAGGGAGCAGCCCCACAGCACCCAAAGAGGGTGGACAGAGCAGGGAGCCAGCAGCAGGGTCCTCTAGTAAGCAAGGCAAAGCAAAGTCACGAATTAGTCCTGTGGTCCTTTCAGGGAATCCAGACAGGAGCAGCAGAAGACAAGTCAAAAAACCCCAACCAAACCCCCCCTGCCAAAAAAAAAACAAAACAGGACTAAAGACAAGTACACCCACAGCATCTCCTATGCATAGGCTGCAAGTCCTGAGTTTTAAATGGAGCTCCTGGAGCCATGGACAGAGCCAGTGGGTGGGAGTCCCAGGTGAGACTGGTCAAGGCGGTCAGGCCCTGTTAGTATACAGCAGGATTGCCTGCTGCCTATCTACTCTTAATTTAAACAGACAATAGATATAGCTCGTACATTGGACAAAAGGAAGCTGGTACAGAAACACAGTTCATGGCAAAGCCTGTGATGCAAGTATCTTTCCGATGACAGAAGCACTGTAGCACCTCAATATCCTAAAATGTCAGTGATTCTTTGAAGCACACAGCAGTAGAACCAATTTTCCTCAGATTCCCCAAAACCTCCTACTGGCAAAATTGTACCACAAATTCAGAGTTGCTCTGTGTAACAAGAAAAACATCCACAGGGATGGATGTCAGCCACTGGTCAGAGTAAGGAACAGAACACAAACTGCAACAGTAATGGCAATGAATGCCAGCAGAGAGTGTGTCTGCTATCCAGCCATTATAAATTTAAGGATGACCTATCAAGTACCCTGTTGATGTGCAGTGGTGTTTTTTTTCTCCTTATTAAAGAGTCGCTGCTTTTCTCCCAATCAGTGGGAGACCATTCCACAACGGAATAATTGTCCTATTTCAAGGGAAGAGTATTCAAAACAAAACTTGTGATTACATGTATGCATTTTGTTTGTATCTGCTATACTTGTTCAAATGCAGGAGGAACTTGCATGCTGTTGGAAGAGTACTTTGGAAGCTGCTTTCCACAAGTTTATCTCCCACTGAATTGAATAGACTCGGCACAGAGAAATCTCAGGCCAGAAATTAAGAGTCTGAGCAAGTCTGAGAGCCTGTTTCAGCTTCTCCTGTAGCAGACAGGAGCTGTGAGAGCAATCCTAAGAGGAGGAGCTAATCTGGGAGGTAGGCTCAGTTCCCAGTCTCATAGGCTGACACTAGGGAGGAGTCACATACAGTTTGCATTTTTGCACAGCAGAGTTGATGACGGTATAAAGCAAGGCACTTCCCATGGCGGTGCAGTTAGCCATTCTGGGAGGATGGTTTATGGCACCCTCTTGTTAACGTATGGGCTCTATGACGTGCAAAGGAACACCAGAGAGTCCTGGGGCTATGTACAACAGAAAATTTGTGCAGCCTTCAGCTACGAGTGTGCAAGAATATAGCCCCTGTTAGGGTTTCAGACCCTTATTTCAGCTCCTCCAAGACCCTTCAAAGGTGTTCATTCAGCAGTTCCCCCTCACCATGATAAAATCACTCTTGTGACACATTTAATTTTATTCTTTTTGACAAAAAGCCTATTATGCATGTATTGTTCCAAGCAATGAGGAAGAGCAAACAACCCTGTGCTCAATGGGGCAGGCCAAGACTTGAGTAGCCATTGATTTAACATCTCCTACAATATCCTGGAAAGGATTGTCTGGCTATGGGACTGAATGTGTGGCTTACTGTGTTTTCAGCCACTATGCAGTCTTTTCCTTCACTGCAGTACAGCAGAGAAAGTCCTGATTCCCACCACCCTTACAGTCAGTCAGGCCTGGCGAGCACACTATCAAACACGTACACAACCACAGCGAGTTCAGTGTGCATTCTGCTAGAATGGCGTTGCACCCAATGGCAGGTAGATTTTGGCCTTGTGGCTCCAAGCCAGCATGGACTACTTCCAGTCACTTACATGCTGGTGGCTCACACTGTACAAAGGCTCAAGAAACCACACTCCTGTTCCTATTCTGGGAGCCAAGCCTCAGGCTGTAGTACCATCTGTCTGTTGACCCTCTGAAACAATTGCAGGAGGTCTTCCACGGGCCAGACATGGATTAGAGCTAGCTGCTTTCTTCCAGAGTATTTCTGGTCCTATGGGAGAGCTCACAGTGCTGCACAAAAGAAAACATCACTGACCACAGTACCTGGCAAAGCAGAGGCACAGAGAATCACCAGCAGCAAATGTATGAACTCAGGTTTTCTGAGTCTCAGGCCTGCACATGAGCCATTAAGTCAAGCAATGACAATCTGAATACATTCAAGGAAGATTCCTTCCCTTTTAAACACAGTTACTGTTTGAGAACAAACAGAAAACGAACACAGTAATCATTCTGCCACACACTACCAGGCGTTACTGCCAGCAAGGCCTTTGCTAACCACTCTAATTCCTGAAATAGCTACAAGAAAATGGGGTCAGTAAAGTGCCAATTGTTCATTTAAATTACAGGGATAGAATCCAGGCTCTAACAATATTTGCAGAAACAAGCTTCAAAGGAACACAGGTGGCAATAATTAATTCCCAATTTCCTCCTTTTGCACAGACTGACCTGGATGAAGAAAAATTGTCTGAAACATGAAAGAATACAAAATTGTTTCTTCAAAAGCACCTCTGATGAGGTAAACTGTACCAGGAGAAAGGAGCAGTTCTGCTCATTCTGCCCACATACAAGAA
Organism: Athene cunicularia; assembly: GCF_003259725.1. NCBI lineage: Eukaryota > Metazoa > Chordata > Aves > Strigiformes > Strigidae > Athene > Athene cunicularia. The sequence goes on along the minus strand of NW_020799099.1, from coordinate 13,517,748 downwards.
GCTGATGACCTTTTGCTTCATTAGTCTGAATCACCTCCAGCATGGATAATACTGAAGGACTGTTTACTAGAGGAAAGTTGTCATGTCTGCACATAAATCTTCTGAGGATGAAATAGGAATTATAAACTGAAAGCAAGCAAAGAGGTCTTTGTTGATATGACATGACTTTATACTGGGAAAACTGAAAGATTTACCAAGCTTTGTGGCAATACCATCCTTTTTTATTCGCTCATCCATGAAACTTGAATGGTGATACTTAATTCATCACTTAAATGCTTTTACCTCACACAGGTGATTTTCAGATGGTGGCAGGGCAACTCATTCCATGCTGGATAGCTTCATCACCAAGATTCACCTCAAGTTACATCATTTCTTCTCTTGTTCTCTAGAAGGTGCATTAATTCTACAGTCAAAAGAAAAGCAGAATCTCGAGGAGCAGCCAATCTGAGAGCTACAGCAATCATTTGGGCAAATTTTACTTGCTGAGAGCCAACAGGAGATATCTTGAAGATGACTGCACATAAGCAGTGAACCTCCTTATGCTTTCCAGAGTTGGTGGGTTAACTCACTACATGTGGAGAAAGAAGGTTGTGAATGACCCAGCACAAAACTTGGGACAGAAACATAAATTCTTCTATGCTTAAAAAGACAATGTTCAAGGCCTCCAAGTCTTACCACAACCCACAGAATACTCACAGTAGTAATAAGTGACTTACAGCAGATGAAGGGCCATAAAATCTTGCTTTCTACCATAACTGCACCTCCTGAAAATGCTATAATTGAAAAAGCAGTGGTCAGTAAACAAGTGCCAAACAGGCATGAGCTACTGAACATTCATTTAATTTAGAAGCCCTGTGCTTTGGCTTCCTCGTAAATTAATTTAATTTAGAAGTCACATCAATAACTGTGCCAGCATCAAAACACCTATGGGCTGAGACTCTGCAAACAGCCATTCCATCATGTCAGAGTTTGTTCTCTCTGGAAACTCTGGCTGCTAATTAGCTGCAACATTTCTGACAATGGACCATAATTCACCAAGGTCCTTTGTAAGTGCCTGTTTTCTCAGAGTTAGTGTGTTTTCAAGGCTTAAAAGAAAAGAGACTCCTTTACTGATTCTCCATCTTGGCAGTAGTTTGCCTTATCTTGCACTAGCTGTATTTTGCCAGGCATGTGATAGAGTAAAAATTTATATTAAAGAGATGATGGTGGTGTTTAAGTTAGTATTTTATTTTAGAAACATTTGCTATCAATTCGGCAAGTTAGCACATACTCTAGGACAGATCCTCAGTTGGCATACATAGTAAGGTAGTGTACTTCCCTGTAAGTTGATTGTGCTGTACTGCAGCTGAGGCCATGGATTTCAGCAAAAGCAAGCTGATTTGCACTGGCAGAGAACTGATCACATTTTATAAAATTTGCTAACAGTCCTGTGTGCTCTAGGATTCACTGGGGTACCTGGTACTTCTTGGTCCCATTGTAATTCAGGTGAGTGTTCCCATTAACTTCTGTACAGCATATATTCTGAAAGGGGCACTGCCATGCTCAATCTGGCCAAACCTAACATTTAGGGTCCACCTCCCTTTCCCCAGTGGAATAACCATCTTTTAGTAACACCCTTCCCATCAGCTCTCAAAGGGATGTGGGTGCTATGCAACTCTAATGCATTTGGAAATCCTGCCCTTAGATAGTAAGACCTCTTGACTTCTAGACAGAAGTTTTTAAACCACCCAAATGTTAAAAGTTACATCTCCATCTCAAAACATGATTACCCTTAAAGGTGATTTTCAAAGCACTGGTCCTCCAAAAGGTGTCTGGTTTTGTTTGGTATTAACAATCTACCCAGAGATATGGATCCTTCTCAATGAAGCTCCTCCTTCTAGCGTTTAAGCTGTATTTACATTAATGACACTTCCTACTTATTAAACTTGAGAGTTCTCACTAGTCACTGTTTACAAACATTTTTGCAGTCAGGCACTTAGAAACGTAAAGTTTTGTTCAAATTACATACCACCTTTTTCTCTGAAATGCCAAAATCACTGCCAAAAAGAGACTTCCCAGGACTCTAACACTTTTCAAAATGCTGCCTTTAACCAAAGTAGGGAGAAATTTTTTTGTTTGTTTGTTTTGTATTAAACACTCCCTTCAGGATTATTCCAGTAAAAGTCACATGTATCAGAGCTGCAAGAGTTGAGTGACTTCTCAAGGGAAGGCAAGCTGGGAGCTAAGGGTGGCCACAACAGAAGCAGGGCAGTGACGCCACTGACTGGGCAGAGCTCTGTAGTGTCTTTGCTGGGCAGCCCAGGCAGAGTGGTGGCAGCAATATCTTCTATCAGTAGTTCAGCAACCATACGGGAAAGTAACAAGTCAGGTCCACTGTGAACCCAGGAAGCCTGAGCAACAATCTGGGAACAGAACTGGAACAGGTACACCTACAACTTTGTTCAGGCTAGGACTGAAAGTCTGGGTTTAAGATTGAATGGAGGTTCTGGCCAGTGAGCAGACAGTGAGGGTGAAGGACCCTGGTGAGGTCTGTTAGGGTAATTAGAGTGCATTGGTGCACTTCAGACTCTGACAAAATGTAAAAGAATACAGATTTTAATTACAGCATGACCAATCACACAGTATGAACAACAGATTCAAATGAGTCTTAGAAATTATTTCCTGTAGGCTGAAATATAGCTGCAGAAAATACCTGCTTAATAATTTAGAAAGATGGAAAAAATCAGTCTTGTTTTTGAACAGTGCAGTACAAAAGTTTAAAGGGGTTAAATTAATGAAATAAATTATTAATTACAGTTAGCTTATCTATTAGTGTTATGATAGCATCTAAACACACCAGCCAGCACCAAGGCTCTTTGCATTGGTCCCAAAAGGGACTTTGCAAAGTACAAACACAGTCTTATACAGACTAGGAGAAAGGACCTCCTCCTACTGAATGTCCCACCACCAGTCTCCCAAGGTCAAATTACTCTTCTCCTTACCTGGCCCAGTAAATTATTATTCTCTACAAGTGAGAACATTCCTCCAGTCAGAATGACTGTGACTGTTGATTAGCAAGATCCTGCAACCCTGAGGTTAGGCACATCCTGGAAAGTGAAGAGCAGAAGGATAAGGGGAAGACATTTTGGGCAAGATCAGAGCTGAACTGAGCCCATTCGCTGCTTCTGTAAAGAATTTAACCACTGAATATTAGCCCTAATGGGGGTGGGGTGTGTTGAGTGTGTTGCTTTTTCCCCTAAACATACTTCAGAAGAAAAGAATTCCTTTTGGAAGAGATGGAACAAGCATTTCTCTTCCAAACAGTGAACATGGGCAGTGGACAGATGTCCCCTGGAAGCAGTAAGTCACCCAAGCCCTATAAAGGTTGGATTCACAGGTTGATGGTTATCTCCCTTTCTGATATTCCTGCCCCTACGAATCCAATATATGCAAGCAGGTGATGAGATCATGGATTGAGCCCATGGAAAGAGGAAATACAGATATCAAAGTGAGCATTTGTTTTGCTGATTAGGGATACCAATTAAACTCAGACACCAAAGTGAGAAGAACAGGTGTATTTTACTGGAAATAATAATATTACAGAATAATACAGAAAACGTACAGTAAGCAAAGACAGAACAGCGCACTTAAACAAATAGGAAAATACAGGGTAATGCATCAAATCATTACTACCTGAGAAAGAGAATAGTGATTATGAAAGATCCATCACCACTTGCATACTTTACCATCACCCAGACCCGCAGTGGCTGGGCAGCCCCGGTTACAGCGAGGGTTTGGAGAGCCTGTCCCCGCAAGGGGGAAACCCTACGTGGTGCCTCCACCCATAGGTGAGGCTGCCAAAGTCGCTGCAAACGGGCCCAGCCTTATATACCAAAAAATCAGCAAGCCAAAGGAGCTGACACCTTTGTTTTAAGTGGAAATATTTGGTTTCAATCTCACATTAGGTTCCCCCCAGAGCCTGGCCAGGGCTCAAGGAAGAAGCTTAAAGGAGTTTCTCTGCTTATCTGATGGAATTATACACAAGGTCTCACGTCAGATCTCAGGGACAGACACCTGCTTCCATGACTGTTATTCTATTCACATACAAAGGAAGGGAAATACACATTCAAGGTAGCTCATCCTCCATGATATTTCATTAAGGATTACATTCTGGGTTAACAGTTTCAGTTCAGGCCAGTTGCTCAGGCTTCAACACTTCCACCTTTTACATCAGAACAGGTAGTTTATTATAACTTAGTATAATACCTGTTGGCATAATGGTTACCAGTTATGAAATATACAGGATTCATCTATAGGTCAACTCTGGCTTGGGCCTATCGTCCAAGCCCTAGCGCTTCAGCATTACCATGCTCAGCCTGGAAGAACTTAGATCAGCAGCTCAGAGTTTCAATGACAGAGCAAGGACCAGAGTGTGGGTCCCACAAGTCACAGTCCAGTGCCTGATTCACTGGATCACAACCCAGATTGCTTAAAAAGCGCCTTAAAATATATGTAGCATGAAGCTTTTACCTATTACTCTATGAGGATCAATAGGACAATTTCATTCTGCAGAACTATGTTCTACTAAAACTCAAAAGACTGATTAGAACAAAAGTTTCAATAGTATATTTTTGTGATACCATTTATTATCCCACATGGTTTGACACAGTGTAGTATATTGCACCTATAAATCAGTTGCAGCAAATTATTTAATGATGCATTAACTGTGGAATTTCACATATATTATACTTCTTTAGCCAATGTTGAATGCTTTTTCAACAGCTTAATCCATCCCAGAAGTACTGAAGCAGGCATATTCATCCATCATCAGAGTGCACATAGTCTTCTCTTTGCTCTTTTTATTTTATTAAAACCCTTGATCTACAAGTATGGCATTAAATAATTTCCCATAGTTTTTTCTGCACGATATTCCCACCACCATCCTCACCCTTCTATCACAAAAAAATATTTTCATACTCTGTTGGATTCTTTCTGTCTTCTGACACAGCTTAAGCCTGGCATTGACTTGGACCACATTGCTGAGAACTCATAGATGACACCACAACTATATGTGTGAAGGTATTATAACAAATTACTCTTACATTACAGAAATTAAGTATTCAATCTGATGAGAAAGTTTGAAAATACAAGCAGTGAGTCTACCTAGAAGAGGACAGAGAGAAGGAATAGGTAAAAAAAAGTATGATTATAGAAGAAGAGATTTTTAATTTATTTTTAACTTTCAAGGTATCCCTTGCTGGAAATTCATCTGACACCCTTGAGGCAAGAGAAAAGGTTTTTGGAATTGCTTTTTAAGAATACCAGACATAGAAATAACCTTCTTAAGTTTTATGATATGGCACTGAACCCAAGTAGCACTTTCACAGATAGAAACCTAGTAGTTTTACTCTCCAGTACTACTTTTGGCACCTGCGTAAGAGGATGAGCACTCCGGTCCTTCATGAAGTTCTAGCTGTGCACCTCAGCAAGTTCCTCCATGTGGGGAAAATGCTTACAACCTTTAGCTGTTAGGGCCTTGCATGATCACTTTACCAAGTATCTTCCATCCCCTCCAGCTGCTGCATAAAATGGCTTCAATCCTGAAAAGCAATGTGGAGAGTGATGATAGATCTCCCTTCTGCCACTTGTCACTGCTAGCACAGAAAGACAGAATAACTCACTTCTTGTGGCTATTCCTCTTGGAAGTTGTCCTTCCTCTCCACTCGCTCATGGAGATAAATGCTGCCATGGCAGAACATAGCTTTAAGGCAACTCCTTTGTACTATATGCAATGTTAGCATTCCATTTCATTCTATAACATTGGTTTTAAAAGCTTCAGTTGGTACCTCTTTTACTACAATGTTCATTCTCGTTTTGCTATGTGCTTTTTCTTCTACCTATTCTTTGTGTCCTCTCTGTGGCAGCAATCTATGCAGATCCTGCCAGTTCAATCTTCTTTATGCAGAGTAATGGTGGCACAAAGACAAAGAGTTGGATCATGTTGTTTTTTCTTTTTCTTCTTTAGAAATGAAGCACAAATCTCTGAGGCATTGTTCTTGGGTCTGGATATCCTTCTTAGTCCAAACCTTAGGATACTGAGTTTGATAAATGGAAACACTTTGGAAAGTCAGTGTGGTCTCTAGGAGAGGAAATTTGGCTAGAACTCTGGAGGTAATGAGGAAACCAAAAGCTTGTAATTCAACAGTATACAGGGAGAAAAGGTCACCCCAGCTGCCTTTCCTCACAGCTGCTGCAGGAAGAAGGCAGGAGGAGAAGACCAGATTTCTTAAGACACAAAGCCTCTCCTTTCAGAGTAATCAGGAGGATGTTTCCAGCCGGGGTACTATACTAGCACCTAACACTGAACTGAGTTACAGCTGCAGATTTCTTATGTCACCTGTACAGCACAGGCACACAAACACATGCATAAGATGTAGGAAATAATGTTGCAGTATTATAGCAACAATGTGGGAAAGGTCAGCAAGAGACCTTATAGGAAGGAAAAGTGGCTCATACTGGCACTCATGCCACATACTCACAAGTACTAAGATGTGTGTGTGCAAACAATCTGTTCAGCAGTCAGACACTAAGAGGCTTTTCTTCCATGGTCACTATTCTCACAGTGACACAGAGAACAAGGGACACTGGCTATCCAGTCCACCTTAACATTTTAGGATGGTGACCACATGCTGGTTTTTAACATGCTTTTTTTTTTTTTTTTTTTTTTTCCGTTAATCCATCTCATCTTTTAGGCTGATATAAAGTAATGAAAATTTCCAAGGTCAAAATATATCTTAAGGAGACTGTTGCCCTCTTATAACCATTTCTCCCAAATGCACATATTTCAGTGAGTAAAATCAAGGGGACAGAGCTTATGTTTTTGTGCTGAAAACAACACAGGTTACAATATTGCTTCAGGAGCCCCTTGATACTCAAGCAGTTCCTGAACATAAACAGGAAATAATTCAAGGCTCATAGTTTAGAATCACCTTGCTAAAACCATTAGTTGAAGTTGTTTTATGCAAACAACCCTTCCTGCCCCACAAAGGATTATGTTCTGCACCTTTCCACATGCTCCTATCTTATCTAATAAAGTCATTTCTAACCTGACAATTTGGGTATTCATCTCAGCTAAGCATATTTTGCAAAGTGTCACTGAACTGGTAATCCATCTCCTCCTTTCCTTATCACTGGGTATGGAACATTTAATAATTGACACTTTATACAGTCAGTATTAAATCATTTTGGCAGAACTCTTCATTTACTGGTCTCAAGACAATCCCTTTTTTCCCCTTCCCTGTGCAAGGGGTGAAGGAGTAGGGGGAAAGAAGCCGCCAATCTGTACCACTGAGCATAATGGGATTTTCCGGTGAGAGGATGGAAGAAAGAGTGGAACTTTTTCTATTCTTGGGTGGAGTCTCAAAAAATGAGCAGTAGCAAAATCCTGGCCCGACCTCAGTAAATGCAAGGTGCTATCTGCATCTAGTTCAGTGATGCAACTTACTTCCTCTAGCCAAGGGTGAGCAAATTCAGGGCTGACTCAGACCGTTCCATTGCAGGTATCAATGCACTAAGTCTTTGTGCATGAGCAAAGAGATAAAGAGCAGAGCTATGTAGAAAAGAGAGGAACACAAGAGCTGAAATTAGGGGCTTGGTACAGTTTTCTAAACCTCCTGCCACTGTCCCTAGCATGCCAGTCCAGAGAGCTCCAGGCTGTGTCCCTCCACCACTATGGTTGCTCTGCTGCTGCTGTCAGGGTGCCCTTGGTACTAGAGACATTGCCTCCCTGTGCTGGTGAAGGCACTGGTTCACATCTCATTAGCTGCACAAGGCCTTCTCTCCAGTTACAGTTGTGCACACTGTGTTACCTATTTCTATTCCTGTCCCCATATATTTGTCCCTCTGATCTCTCCGGGCTGACAAGTAAATTTCTTTCACTGCCCACGTAAGTTCTGCTTTCCTCATCCTTGCTTTCCTTCACAAGCCCGTGGTCTCCTTGCACATCTCTCCTTTTGTTTGCCCTAAGAGGTAAAGATCTGCTAGGTGTGACTGGCAACACACCCTGCATCCAAGGCATCTCCTCTGTCCTGGCTAGGCAGCAGGTGCCCAAACCATGCAGTTCTTGGCTCTCTACACACACAAGTGCATCATCACCTTCTGAATGGGAAGTTCAGGGGACACCTCTGAAAAAGGCATTGTGTCTAAAAGCAGGAGGATCTTATTTGTTTGGCACCTGCTTGTCCTCAGCACCTGCTTGCCACCTGGAGTCAGTATGGGATGTTCCCCAGCTGATCATTCCCTTTTAATGTCCTCTGTTTGCTGAAAGGCACAGAGATTATTATTGGGAAACTTACCATTTGAGTCATCTCTCTCCCTAATAAAATTGGCTTTATAGTTTTGTAAACAGGAAGATTTATTTTCCCCTCAAGATAAATATTGATAAACCTACTTCAGTCAATATTTACCATTTAGTTTTGGGAAGAAGGAAAACAGTCTAGCCCAAAGTTTAATAGAGTTTGATATCTGTTTTTCATCTACACTACAAACACAATATCATACTGCTGCCTCGGCAGATGAAGCAAAATTAGTTTTTATTCATATTACTGAAACGCTATGGTACACTTTGTAGTAGGAGAAGGATGGAAGCCTGGGGCTTGTGCACCACATATAGCTACATTTTTTACAGCCAGCAGCTTTATGTTGGTTTTGTTTTTTTGGGGGGAATACTGAGGTGGGAGTTAAATACACTTTTATATTAAATACACTATTATAAAAGGCTGCATCTCCATAACACAGAGGCTCTCTTCTCACTCCTGCAGGAGTAGATGTTTCACAAGCACCCTAAATACAACAATACTCACTTATGAAGCTCTTCACCATGCTGTGTGAAAACACGTGCATTAATTTGACCTGACATAAATTCGTAATTCTTGACACCTAGAAAATTAACATATTACCTTATTAAATGTTGCTCACTCACAAATGTGTAGACCAGCTGTTTCCTCCCTCCATTATTGAACTGTAGCAAGCACTTTCTAGAGGAAAATTAAAAGTAATGATTACAATCCATTAAAAAAAAAAATTAAATTCTCCTGCTACACAGGGAGCTACAGTATATTTTCAAGAATGTTGTGTTCTATTTATTTTTAAAGTACCTATGCATTATGTTACACCCCCTATAGATAAAATATCATCCTTCAAAAGCACAGGTTGGTTTATTTTGGAAAATGTGCATACATCTAAGCAGAAAAGGAAAACCTGACTGGAAAAACACAGAACTCTTATCCTAAAACTATCTGACATTGTGGTGAAATGTAAATACTAGCATTTCCTCAGGTAGCTAAGCAGATGACAACTAAAGACTCCAAAAGATGGCAGAAATTCAGGCATCCCCTAAGCCTATCTGTGGGCTCTGATCAAGTAGTAAGAGAATTTGGAAAATTCATGCCATTTCAACCAATGTCAAGCAATTACACACTTTTGTCAGTTCTGGCAATTTTTCACAGTTCAACATAGCATACTTCGACTTTCCCTGCACATAAAATGCCTTTAGATATGGCTCACACTGAACTGCACCCAAAGAACATTTTCAGTATAGACATGGGACGAAAATTACTCCCTTGCAGGGTTATTGATGCAGGCAGGCAGCAGGTGTCATTCCCTCCTCCCCCCACCTTATTTTTTCCTGCCTTTCAAAATACTGATTTTTTAATGGTCACTTTTCCTTTGTATGTTAGCAGCTTTGATTGTAGAAAGCAGAAACCATGTCTTGATAAATACGTATTCTGCATGAGTGCTTTACCTGGCAGAACAAATCGCTAGCATTGGAGCCAGCACGCAAATCTTGATTTATGACCACTGTCAATGCTTGCCAAGTGATGTCTCTGATGAAGGGAGCCAGAACAACCTTTGTTTGTTGTTCCAATTTAGACACATCCTTCCTTTCCCTTGCAACTTTTCTTTTGCTTGCATGTGTGCGTCAACGTGTGTTGACTAAGATTTGTGTTCCATTTACTTACTTGGTTTCTATCACGTAGTGATTGCTGCTGGTCCAAAGTGCTGACATCTTTTGCTGGGTGCTATTCTCCTACTCACTTGACGCTTAGGTGACCTTAGCTTCATTGGTATTCAGTCAGTGTCAGAGATGTGCTTGCTTCAGCTGCTTGGGCCTTGGTGAGCAGGTGGAGAAATGACCGGTTGAAAATGAGTTGTTAAGACCACTACAGCAAAAAGATTGATGCAATTAATTTTTCATTATGTACAGTGTCTGTGGATTGTAATCAGCTTGGATTGTTCTTCCTCTGAGGCACAAATAAAATGCAAATGGTTTTTGAATGAAAGGAAATGTTCTTTATGAGGTACTGTGCTATTCAGAGCAGCAAAATGGCTTGAAATAAATGGGGATTATGAGGAATGTTTTATGAATCCACCTAGGAGAACTTAATATAAGTTTCACGTGGGGAAAATCACAGGTGAGTTTCCCATCAGATGAACATATTACTGCTCAAGCAACTGGAAATAAGAAAGAGCTGAGGCTTTAAGCCTTATTTAATAATACTAATACCTAGCTCTTTCCACGAGGAGATGTCAATGCACTTTATGGAGAAGGTACTCATTTTACAGACGGGTTTAAATTAAGTATCTTTTCCAAGCCCTTCTCTCTATAGCGAGGAGAGAAGGCATGTCTACAGTGCCCTGGTAAGCACTTTACTCTTTGGTGATACACCAGATCACAGCAGCGATCAGGGCAGTTCTGAACAAGCCTATTCACACTGCAAAGCATTCAGCCAGACAGTTGTATTGTAAAGTTCTTCAGAAGCTTGGCCACAAAGTCAGCAAACAAATACTCTCCATACCAGGAACACAGTACTTAGAGATTGCTTTATAACACACATACCTTTCAGAAGCATAGCTCCAGCCTTACAGAGCAGGCACTAGCTTGGGTGTAGGGCACCTATATCAGCTACTAATTGGTCCCACACCTCAGGAAAAATGAAACATTTCTCACGTGGGACAGCAGACCCAGGACTCAGTCCACCAATATTCTTTCTAATCAAGGAAGGTGGAGTTTGGCTGTGGGAGAAAGGCTGTTGATTCTAGCAGCAATTCTGAATGCCTGTGTGTCTCCTAGAGTTTGCATGGTGCTAGTCAGATGGGGATTTAGAGAATAGGGTGGTAGATCTGGAAACAAAACAAAAATTAATTCCGTGTTTCCCCCAAAACAGAGGGAGAGGGAGATCTTGGTAGGAAGATAATGGGTAGTTTCCCAGCAGTTAACTACAAGCCGTGAAAGCTGAAAAGAAATGGGAGGGAACACAATGAGGTTTTTACTGCTTGCAAAACACAAACGGCTTTGTCCTCAAAGGAATTGCCACCAGCACCGAGGCAGGGATTTTGCTAAATTTCCACTGTATTTCATGCAGTGGGTTCTTCCTTCTGGGTATTGCTATAATGCATGCGCATTTTTTGACTTTTAAGGGAGTGTAAACTACCAGACAAAACGCTGAAGGGACCATATGTCTGTGGCAGTCAGTTGAGAGAGTTGCATTACCAACTCCCCGGTATGGGAAATCCTAACAAACACTGCCACTCCCTCTTCAGAAGTATGAAGTGACTGGCCCCCCAAAATCCTACACCAGCGCATGTGTGCTGAAAATCATTAATCAAATCTTGGTGACACCAGTGAGCCATGCAACTTCATTCACAGCTTGAGGACTATTTTCGTCCCCTGTAGCTTTCTAAGAATTAAGCTAGACTGTCGGGCTCGGAGATGAAGACTCTGACAGCTACATGCACCAGCAGCTCCTGCTGGAGGAGCCCAAGTTGTGCGTGTCATTGCTCAGGTCAAATGTAACTGGCAGTAGGTGCTCATGTGCGCAGCAGGGGTTGTAACTGTTCAGCACTGACCGAGAGGTCTGCTCCACTGAAGTCAGAGGTAATTTTGCTGACAAGATTCACAGAAAGACTACATCAAAGATGAGTGACTTGGAAAATCCCAGCGCAATTTTTCCCTGGTTCACTTTAAGGCAATACTGTTTTGTTGTTCTGCATGTTTGGGGTTGCTTTTTTTACAGTGCATATATCAGTTTAAATCTGAGTATTTCATTTCAGATGATTATGGCAGAGGCTAGCCGTTTATCTGAAATCTGATGTTTGTGTTTCACAACAAAATCAGAAACATTTAAATCCACAAACACGTTCCAATGCTTTGCTTTCCTTGTTTGCATTCTCAAGTCCTGACAAAAATCCATGGATACCAGTAAGCACATTTTCATGAGATCTTAATGCCTTTTAACAGAATGATTATCTTTGAAAGATCTCACTCAGATTACACTTCTTTGGACTCAGTGTTAGCCTTATGCAGCTCTTGTTAAAGTTCAAACATCATCTAGGAGACAAATTATATCAAGGACATTTTAGCACAATGAAGCCCTCCTCTGGCTTAGAACCTTTGCAAGTCAACACAGCATAACATATAGACCAAAACATCTTGAGCAAAAATGTAAATATCTACATAGAATATTTTCAAATTGCATTTGGCTCACACAATGCACATTTTCTAGCAGACTGAAGACACATTATATTCAACAACTCAAAACAACTCCAAAGAATGTGTATGCAAAGTCAGTTCACTGCTAAAAAAGATGTACCTACTGTGCAGGTTAGAAATGAAAAAGAGATGGACAGTCAGAATCTGGATTGCTTTGTGTTTTAAACTGAAATTGCACACAGAATTTTCCATGATCCTCTCGCAGGATATATGGAATTTTTCTAAATAGGAAGAAATGAATGCTCGGGAAAGAATAGAGGCAATATGAACCAAATTAGATCCTTAATGATTGGGAAATTAGAAAGAAAGACTGTCAGTCAGCCTAGGTCAAGTCAGGGCTGTGAAGTGTAACATAGTCCCACCTCTGCCCCATAAAACCATCAGTCTATCATCAAGGTCATTGGCCTTTTCTTTATGGTATGATTTTTAATGTGTTGGGTTTTTTTTTAGCACATCTCTAACCTCATCTGAACTCTTTTCCTTGCCTTCACTCTCCTCTCCTCATTTTCTTTTATGCTTTCAATTTGCCCTTCAAAACCTCATTTTACTGTGTTTCTGGCCTTAGCTGAAGAGACTTAGAAATACTTTTTTTTTCTTGATCTACATTTTCATGATGGGCTTCTTAAAAATGAATCTCTTTGTCACAGTCTCTTCTCACTTGATATCAGCCTAGAGCAAACATGCCAACATATATAAAAGCCACATATCTGAAAAGCTAAAGAGTTAAAGGCTAGAAGCCCTTCAGGACAGGGAGGATATTTTTCTGCAGACTGGAAAATTTCTGTGTCGCTGCAATATTTTTTGAATCCACAAAATATAAAGCAAACATTTCACCTTTATGTAGGTTTCATTTTAAAGGAAATGGCATGTTATGCTGAAAGAAATAAATCAGCTTTGGCCTGCTTCTTGGTAACCTTTGTAGTTTATATTAAAACTTCCTGACTGCATGTAAAATGATGTTAAGTGGCATAAATGTTTGTTTATTTTTAAGGATCTAACTGCAGATCGAGCATCTGTGAAATTTATCAATGTCTCTAACACAAAAAACTCTACATGTTTTTGGATTGTTTTGGAGACTGGCCGGTAGCAGATGCCTATGTACGAGGATAAGACTAAAGCAAGATCAGAGTGGTATTTCCCAGGTACACTGAAGCTTACAGTAAGCCATAAGGCCTCTTGAATGGGATGTGGTGATGGGGATTAGCACTCTCTGGTGATTTTTCTATTTTACCTGAATTTATTCAGTCACTTTTTGAACCTTTGTAAGCTCTTAGCATCCACACCATGCTATGCTGACAAGTTCCACAGATTAACTGCATGTTGTATGAGAAAGTGTTTCCTTATATTTGCTTTGAACCTGCTCACCCATTACATTGCTCCTATTACAAAACTTGTTCTGTACCACTGATCAGACTGTAGACTTTTTCCTGCATTCTAGATTTTAGAGACTGGTATACCATGACAAAAAACCCCCAAGCTTCAAGACAATGTTGAGCACCTGCTACATGCCTGGGTTCTTGATATATAGTAGTGGTATTTCTGATAGCAGTTAGCAAATTTGTTCTTAGATGATGATATGCCAACAGATGTTCCTGAAACACATAGAATATGTTTAAGTGTCTTGTCCTGATCTGAAAGTGTCTTCAGCATAAAGCACAAAGAGAAATGGTGCTGTCTGTGTGACAGCCAATTGCTGGCAGTTTTAAAAGAGAACATCTACATTCATATTTCTACTTTATTGCTCTGTGTGTATTTGTGGCCCTCCAAAGCAATAAAAGCAAAATTAAGCCCTCAATGTCACAACCCGTAAACTAATTTTGCTAACAAAGAACAGAAAAGGAGGGGTTCAAGAGGAGTAGATTTTCTCTTTCCATTCCTAGGAAGCAGCCAAGCAGCCATGTGGCATTGCCCTGACCTTTCTTTAGCCATTTGTTCCTCTCTGCTTCTCTCTTGGATGTGTTTCTGTGTCACTTAGCAGTCGCATAAATAATGTCAAGAGGCTTCATGTGATGGAAAGCTGCAGTGAGCCATGAGCCATTACAGCTTTAATTAGGTACACAAACTAAACCCAGCAGCAATATGTCTGGGGTACCATGAATGTCACAATCACAAGTCCTTTCTTGGTGAGGGCAAAACGTTGTTAGGAGGCATAAGGAAAGCTGCTATTTATTATAGAAGAAGGTTTTGCTTTCACTGGTTCTGTTTCAATTGGCAGATATCCACTCTGTTGAGCAAAGACCTCAGGGTATTCTTCTCTCCATCCTGCCTTTGCTCACCTGCCAGTTTTTAAGGGCTATTGTTTTCTAAGAGGATATGGTGAGTAATGCTCACAACCAGCTGAGGTACTACCTTGAGGCAAACATGGCATAACTGAGCAACTCAGGCAGCATTCCCAACACAGGAAAGACTTTGGAAAAGTTTCTGGATTTCTGAATAATTTAGAGCTGGTCCAAGATTCTTTGAACCTTGAAGATATTTCAGGCTATCCTGGAAAGTGCTCAGCTAGGCCCCACTCTGCTCTCAATGAAATAGTAAGCTCGATTCATCCCGTGTTCACTTGTGGCAGAGGACAGCTATTTTTGAAAGCATGGCTCTGTAGCATAGCTTTTAAAGAAGCACATCTTTAAAGAATAGGGATTAGGGTTACAAAAAGACTTTGGGCCAGCTGACTTCCCTGTCATGTGCCTGGGAAGCTGCAGGACAAGCAATTTTGAAGACAACCTATCAGAAGGCAACATAAGTAATCAGAAGGCAATGATGCAAGTGAGGACAATTCAAATGCTTTCATAAAATATCCAGTTCTTGAAAGTCTACTTGTAGCAAATTTATTTCATAAGTGTGGCTAATACTAACACAAACCTAATAGTCCCCAGTAGAAGTAGTTGCAAAACAATTTCCTTGACATCCTTATTAAGCACTTTCATAATTATTTATATTTCATAGAAAATTTGTAAGCTACAAAATTTTAGAGCTGGTTAAAGACACAGGGTTTTCAACTTCTATGGAAGGTATAGCCCTACTTTTTTAACTTGAAAAACACTATAGTTATTCCAGTGTTTGTTACAGCTATTTGAATATCCTGACAGGCCTAAGTGAATTGAATTGAAACCTCATGCCTCACCTTAGAATAACTAATGTTTCTTATCAGCCAGCTTTAATTCACATTTATCTTGTGCGTTTTGACCAGTCATTAATTTCTGCAGTTGAGACAGGTAAAGTTACAATTTTTTTCCCTTCATTTTCCTGGTCCGTTTCCTTCAGTTGTGTGTAAGGGACTTGCTAGCTGAATTTTCTGTACAAGCTTTCTACACAGAGTATTTCTGTCCATCTCTGCTCCTCTGAAACTTGACATGAGTATTTAGTGATCTATAGAAAGGATGTTAAGAACTGCTGCAGGAGGGCTAGGTGCATGAAGTAGGAAGAGAGACTCTATGACTTTCACTATGGTGTGCATCAGTCCACAAGAGGCCAGGCTGTAAAATATATTTTTCAGAGTGGGAATTTAATCACCTTATGACCATGGTATGCAGCACATGTTTAGCAATACTTTAAACGGTACAACTGCACAAATCAGCAGGTTTCAGTGAAATGGTTTTGCATGGGTAAAAATACTCCAGTTGAAACTGTTTGGAGGAAGGAAGGCAAAGTTTTTTTGATAGATGATAAAAGTATTACATGAATTGACAACTGAGTATTTGGAAACACCAAAAAAGACTATGCTTAGAAGCAACCATCTCTTTAATAAAGTATCAGAACTTAAGCTCTTCTTGGTTTCTTCCTTTGCAAAAAGTTCAAAAGTTAATTTAATTTTGGATTTTTCTCTGAGGTTACTGAACAGATACACAATGTACTAATTTGGGTGTGCTTTCTGTATTAAAGGATCAACAGTTTACTGTTCAGTGCAATCTCAAAGGCTGACCATGTCTTACCTAATTCTGGCAAATTTCCTGCCACTTCCTTTTTTTGTATTAAAGGAGGTTCTGATTAAGAAAGGTAATTCAAACGTACAAATAAACGTATGCCAAACATTAAGCATTTGTCTAGTTCTAATACAATCAATGCTAAATTTGGGTTTCAGAGTATAACCAAAATCTGATTTGAATCTAAAAAAAAATACCTGGTCTCTAACATAACTTCTTAGTCTCTTGTATTAGTTCTGCTCAAAAACGAAATGTGGATTTGTACACAATAAAGTAACAGATATTGCATCCTAATCTCAGTGAGACAACACTACGTGTGATAAATCGCGTGCTGAAAGAATTTGCATGCTGCACCCCTAGTTTTAGCTGCTCTTCTCAGCTTTGGCTGTGACAAAGCTGCACTCTAGTGGAACTGAAGCAGAAACACATGCCCTGGGCTGACGGCTGTATCTCTTCAGCCCCTTTGCTTCCCTACAGCTCTGCAGAGATGTTTCAGGTGCCTGACAGATTTTACAGGCCTGGAGGTCACTTAGAAGATGCTCCAGACTGAGATCATCCCAAATGACACGCCTGTTGTATGATTAAGAGAGAAGTTTGCACACCTTTTTTACAGTACGACTACACACCTCACTGGATTAAAGAGCAAAGGCACTCACAAACTATGCTGCAGAGTCCCTAAATCTGTGCAACACCACTAAATCACGAGAACATATGGATTTATCAAGATTATGGACAGGTTATTTTCCCAAAATATCTCAGCTCTGCATCCCCCACTGTTTCTGGTGACCACTAGTGTCTTATTATTTATTTCACAGATTTAAGTGCCTTAATAGGACCTGAGTTCTTTATATCTGTCTCAAGAGCACCTGACCCTCAAGTTGGTTAAATCAGCATTGATACACAAAAGTCAAGTTGTAGAGCCAAAGCTGGAGTTATTGCCAGTAACTGAGTTAAAGTGAGGCTAAGAACAGTCCCTGTTATTTAAACAACACAAGATGTGCCTTGGATAATGTCCAAAATCTCACCTGACAAGAAAATAGACTGGAACTAAAGGGCTTTTGGTTCCTACGTATAGCCAATATCCACCGGCAGGAACCCATTCGTGTCATGTTAACTTTGCTTGTGTGAACTGTATGTTCTGCACCAAAGCCAAAGTTGAAATTATAGTGTAAGAGAACAAATGTAACCATACAAATGACACAGGAATTAGTATAGAGTTATCAAAAAATACAGGAGGAAGAAAATTTGGCAGCTGAATATTACTTACATTGAAATCTATTTGACTTTACAGATCCAAGTACCACTGTAAGCTCTGCTGTCATCTTCTGTTACAGAGGCCAGTATGGACATGCTGCCACCAAGTAGGTCTGGCCTCTGGATTGTAGTGCACAGAGCATGGTAGGCAATACTTGAGGATGCCAAAGCAAATTCTGTTCTCAGATTAAAGAGACACTTGTGAACACTTGTACACAATGAAAATTAACTTTGTTTCATTCTCCAGAATTAATGTAAAATTTCAGTAGCATTTGGCAAATGTTCTTGGTCTGAAAAAGTAGAAGTGAGGAAATATTTAGTTTTTGAATTTTAAAAAATTAAATACTTAAAGACTTTTTGAAGTAACTTTTTGGTTATCCATTATCTTAATTTCAAGACTGATAAAATAGTCAGGACAAAATACATGAACCAGAAATTGATTGTTTGACCACTGTTTATGTAGAAGTACTCAGTCTAAAGGTTCCAGAGTTCGTGGCCTGTGCCATGTTTGCGTTGCTGCTAGGCCCTCACCTTTATGATTAAAAGTGCATGAGGCAGGTCACGGTTACATCTCAGATATACCCTTGGTGTGTGCAGAGCAGAGGGCCTTCGAATCTTTCCTATTACCTGTCTGTACAGCACAAAGCACAGGGGAACTGTGGACTTGGTTTGATGATCTACGATTCACACTAGTACTGCCAATAACAAAGAAACATTCACTGTCTGTATATCAAGACCACATTTTGTGCTTAACATTTTAACCCACACACTGAATTGCAGATTTTGTGATAGAGGCAGCACTTCAAGATGCTCATTTCAAAAATACAAAGATAGCTTAAAAGCTGTTCACAACTGATTTAGAAAAGAAAGAAACACACAAGAGACTGTATTTCCATGACAGCCGTGCCTTCATCTTGACCGTCAGCAATGTGATTCTGCCATAAGCTTTCTCTGCAAAACATCAGAATACCTCCCTTTGCAGGGGAAATGTTAGCTACCTCTATTTGAAATAGCACCAAGGGAATGTGTTCTTGTAAACTTAGTTTCCAGAATGAGAAGCTAAGGTTGAGCTCTTCTGCTTGCACTAAAGAACAAAAGTGACTTAAAATCTTCTGTTTCAGAGAAGACTCTCCTTTCCTGCTTAATATTCCATGGTCTTGATCACTCCCTCTTCTTTAAAAAAAAAAAACCAACCAACAACCCACAACAGATCTCTTTTTTTTTCCTATTATCATAAAGCTGTAGACTATACATCTTCAGTCAAGTGCATGAATAAAACATTCTGAAGCAATTCTTCCATGTTCCTTGTCCTGTTTTGGTCGCTGTTCAAGCTGTTGGCTTCAGGCAATAATTTGTTAATGCAGGTGTGTCATGTTTTCTTGTGACTGTACAGGCTGGAAGAGTGACTGAATAAAGGGGAGAGGAAATTCCAAGGCTGTAACAGAGCTGGGCCTAAAGGTAGGGCTATGGACTAACAGGGAGTATCATTTTACAGCGATGCCTGTAGAAAGAGATTTTTACCTTCAGAAAAGGGAGAAGGAAGAAGACTTATTTCAGTAATTGATTGAAACGCAGTAATGTATTCAGTAAAGGTAACAGTAATAATAGAACTAAGACTAGTTTCATGTCTGTCTTACACTCCTCTAAACATATTCAGTTCCACTACCCTCTCATACTACCTTCCCATGGCTATGTAGTCAGGCAGAGCAAGGAACAGATCTGGCACTGTGACAGCAGCACCCTACTCAATTTGTCTTAATGAGTCCATAAAATCACAGTCCAAGATCCAAAAACGTGCACTTTTCCTGAGGTTTCTGGAAGGCTGGAACGTCAAGAAGGGTTTAGAGATTACAGATGGACCTCCAGATGTTGATGCTCTCCTAAATCATAGGTCGCTGTTGCTCATTTATTCAAAAATCTGGCATCAGCACACATTGAATCAGGCCCTAAAATTCTACTTTAATATTTTTGCAGTGAGCTTTGAGGGGCAGACGTTTGCCACTTGCAGAAAGGAAAACTATTGAAAGAAAATAGGAGGAGAAATAGAGGGAAAATATCAAAGATACTCACATTTAAATAAAGCTTATTTTGCAGATGCTAGGGTTAAGGTGCACAACAATCAATACAGCTGACATGTTTTCCTCTAATTGTCATCGTTGTTGTTCTTTTATATCAAGCCCACATGCTACGAAGAGTAGTGAAGAGACAATTTCATATCTACTAATTATTATCATGATGTTATTAATTTAGACTAAGGATAATAATAAGATAGGGCGTGTGTAGAAAGAACTCATTATAAAATTAATTGCTCTGATTAGGGTCAACACATAAGATAAGGTTTATAAAGCATTTCAGAAACAATTAGTTTTGATGGTTATTTGGCATCCTAAGACATGTAAATCTAGAGCATGTATTTTACATTTCTCCCCCCTCCCCATTCATATGCTAAGTCCTCTGATAAACGCTGCTTGTTCAAAAGAAAATTGAAATCAGTGGATTGAAGCAAAGCTGGATAATGAGGTATTATTGATATATTCTGTAAATGCTTCAATTATTCCTGCCTTCGGTTTTGAAATTATTTCAGACAAACAAAAAATAAATAAAAAATCGCTTTTTACAAAGTCAATTTTAATTTCTTCATTGCATTTGTGGTTGTTGTCTTTCCCCTTAATAGACATGGAAAGGGCTTGATTATAGTTATCTTTCTGAATATACTGAATATACTGTTGCTCTTTGTAATTCCTTTCTCTTGACTCTCAAGGGCTCTCTCACAGAATGGTGCCCCTCAGTTATGTGAAGCACCTGTTCCCAATTCATCTCTGTAAATGAAACTTAACATGGCTTTGTCTCCTTGCATCTTAAATGCACTTTCTTCTTTTCTTCCTTTCTATCCCCTGCATTCTTAAGGAAAACAACTGACAGAAGGAGCTAGCAGAAATATCCTTAACACAAAAGAGTGATTGTGGATTCAGGACGTTCTTCATCACGAAGGTCTGCAACAGTCTACATTCCTTCCTAATGTAGTTGAGTTTTGGCACTTGATTTCGATGTGATCACACTCAGTCAATCCTCACAGCTTCCAAAGATCCTATCCTAAATACAGCAAAGAGACAGCTTAGCTAAGCTAACTGCTTCTGGCCCAACAGTGCCACAACACAGGGGCTCTCAGAGGATCATCAATGTAGCTGCCCCCACACTAGATATATCCATTTTGGTTTTGCTCATGTCTTTTTCTTGCTGTCCAGTCACTCAAACTAACAATGGAAACAATTAGTTCCTCTATGCCCCAAGTGAGATGAGAAGTCCTCAGGCATTTTTTTAAAAGAAGCAACTATCATTATCTTCATCTTTGCAGATGGGGAAACTGAGGCCCTGAGGTGCATAACTAATGTACTCAAAAGACCAAAGCGCTGCTGGGATACAGCCCGTTTCTCTAGAGCCCTGGCACAGAAAGAACATTAGGGAGCCATGGGTACATGAGCACAGCATATCTAGCTTCCTGGATTCAAGTCCCTGAGAAACACAGGAGGGTGCAATTAGGAAGGGAACCAGAGCTTACTGAAGTCAGTGGAAATCTTTCCAATTATTTGAACAGGAATCTGGCACAAACCTCTGATGAATCCTCTGGGGCTGCCTGTTGCCTGCTCTGCATGGCTCATTAACATCAAAATTCATTTTGAGCACTTAGCTCCTCAACTGACAGGTTTGCAGGTATCTGTGCTTATCTTTCCATTGCAAGCAGCAGCTAACAGAGACAGGATGAAGAAAAGAGTATAAGAGGGGAGAGATCAGCCATAGCAAGTCACAAGAGGAAGCAGCTTACAGGAGTGGCAGGACCTCTTGTTCCCTTTTGCCTCACCTCCAGGAGCTTGGCAGAAACCTGACAGCTTTGTGGCAGTTAGTAGAGCAAACACCATTTCTCAGCTTATTTTCTATTGAAAAGACGAGCAGCTTGATACCGTGATTGATCGATGCTCCTAGTGAGTCAATACTCAGATCACATGTGGTAAATCCCAGGAGCAGTGCCAAAACTGCCATGAGTGACTATGTCTGAGCACAATGCCAAATTCTCCTTCCCCTCCCACACCAGAAACACAACAAGCCCAGGGAGTTGGGGTGAGTTGACAGCACACCAGAAGCTAGCTCATTCCAGTCTCTGAGACATCATCATTGGATATACAGCTCTAAAGGAAAGGTCAAGGAAAAGCTACACACATCTTCTAGAAGAGAAAATAGCACAGACAGAAGTTTTGGAGAGCTGCAGTAATACAGTACACTATGCTGGGTGATACGCCTCTCAAACAATGCCCTGTATCAGAGCAAGCCAGGCTATTTCATGAGTCTAGTATAATGACCAAAAAAGAAAAAAAACAGATTATACAACAGCAGGCAGTCCTGCCGCTCAATACCAAGCAATAAAAATCAATTGAATGATCAATAGACTTTTCTGTCCACCAGGGCTTTGAAGATTCTGCTGTCATGCTCTCTGTTATAATTAGCACTTGATGAACTTAAAATGTTTAATGACTGTGAAATTGCATTCCTATAGAGTCAATGCACATCTGGAATAACAGCATGCAATTCAGGGGTCTATGGAGTCCCACACCATTAAACACAGAACTTCAGACAGTTTTTTTCTGTGAAAATGGAGCAGGCTCTTTGACATGCTAACATCAGCTCTGGTCCACTTGCTTTTCAAATCACTGGCATAGCAGACAAACTTCAAAGAGCTCAGGATACACTTTAAAGCGACTACAGCATTTGCTTGTTTAGAAATGAATGTACTCTCCTGGTAGTGGATGAAGAGATCCAGACCACCCTTACCTCAATTTCATCTTCAGAGCCAGAATGAAGGCAGAATGGGGTATATCACTCTATGTACCTATATATATATATATATATATATATGGAGGGAGAATTATTGACCAATGGGTATTAAATAAGATACTTTGTGATGTAGATTAGAAAATAGAAACTTTTGTAGGGAGAAAAAGGAGGAAATGTATTGCAAATGTGATTGACTCCAACTGACAGTTTTGCAAGGCTTAGAATGCAATGGAGATGTACAGGAAAGTAACTGTTTTCTTCTCCAGAATCAGTATTTTTCACCGTAAGCATT
The DNA here is from genome assembly GCF_003259725.1 of Athene cunicularia. Taxonomy (NCBI): domain Eukaryota; kingdom Metazoa; phylum Chordata; class Aves; order Strigiformes; family Strigidae; genus Athene; species Athene cunicularia. The sequence continues at coordinate 13,494,926 of NW_020799099.1, read as the reverse complement.
TTTGCCTTGCACACTAAATGAAAACAGCACTCTCTTACCTGAGCTGGGGGCACACACTTGAAAAAGAAAGATGAATTGGTAAAGACAAGACAAAGGGAAAGAAGAGGCTCATGTTTTCTTTCCCAAGTTTAGCAGAAACTTGTTCATGAGCTCAATTTAGAACTGATCCCTTCATAGGGCCAAGATAATCTGGACTAATGTTTATAGCTGTGCTATTCATTACTCATCCTGGAAACTAAAACCCCAAAAGAGAAGACCCATTGTATCAGATAGCCATTTTCATAAAGCATATGCACAAGACAGATTAGGTGGTGTCATCAACCTTGCTTTAAGGGCTAATGCCAAGAGTATGAATGTGACTTTCAGAAGATGGTCACCTGAGAAGCTGGTGGTCTCAGAATGAGGACCCACAATATGGGAGCACTACATGGCAGGTCAAACTGGCCTAAGCTGTCTTTCATTCTACATAAAAGTAAAAAAAAAAAAAAAAAAGACCTGCAAATGTATTTTGTCCTTCTAGGGCTTTTCTGTGCCAGTGTTCAAAACCAGAACCCTGGCTTTCTAGTATAATGCTGCAGAGATATTAAAAGAAGCTGAGGCAGAGTATCAATCAAAATTATCTCCTTTAATGAGTCTCCTCAATTATGAAATAAAATTATCTTCTGTCTCCTTGCACCTCCCACCATTGGTCTCAGAGTCCAAGGCCACACAAACATAAGCCCAGATATTTGTAAATATCACGATTTCACTCTGACTACATGTGTGTCTGCACAGAAATTCAATAGGATTGCTGTTTTAAATCTTGTACTTGATTGCTTCAAATTTTAAAAGACTCTATGGAAAGCTTGTTATGAGTTTATTATGAAGAAAGAAAAGTAAAACTATTAGCATTATGCTAGCATTCATCATGTGGACAAGGTTAATGTATGGTAAGATATGAGGGCTGGACATGAATCTATAGGGCTTGATCTCAGAATTCAAGCTGAAGTGCTTAAAAGTTTGTCTATGCCAACATCACTGCTAGAATTAGCCAAGTCACTCCTGTTTCTGATCTGCAAGGTCTGAAAGCTAACATTCTCTGCCACACAAAAATACAATGAAGATCATATATTGCTGAAACAGAACAGTATCTCATATTTAAAGAAATCTGCAAAAATATGCATGAATATGAATTAAAAACCAACAAAACCCCCCTTCATATTCTACATGAGAATTACCAGTGTGTATTTTCTGTCTGCTTTTTGTAAGGTGTATGTAGAACCTTTTAAGGCTAGGGGTTAAACATTCGACCTTTACTTTGAGCTTTCCCACCTCTGAAGTGTTTCCATAGATACTTAATATATAAGTCAACCTGACCTTTGAAGGGTGCTCTATTGAGTTTTCAAACACTACCTGATTGTAACACTTTATCCCTAACCTGTTCTTGGCTTCTGCTTCCTATTACTATGATGAATATCTAGTTTTCATTCTGTAAGGGCAAGGTCTTTGGGTTTTTTTCTTCAAACTTTAGTAGCACAGCACTGGAGCCAGCCTTTGCTTCTACTAATTCTTTGATCACTGAGCTCTCACAACAGAACTGCAGCAAAACCATAAGCACTAGAAAAGCTTTGTGAATTCAAGTCCCTACTGCTCTTAAATACCCCCTATCCCCCTTTTTAAAGTATTTTTCCAGGATAAGTGTAGGTGTAATTAGCTGATGTTTGCCACTTCAGCCATAACAGGTAGCAAGACAGCCTGAAGATATGGCACATCTTTGCTTGGCTATTCCTCAACCTGTTACATGGGTGGCAAAGGCCACACCAAATTCCTACCCTGTCCTAAAAGTATATCCCAGATCACAGCCTAGAACATTAGTTACTGATCTACTGCACCTGGGTTGTTATATTAATCTAAAATGACTGGATTATAGTTTATATTTCAGGGAAATATCCCAAGTTATGAGAGCTGGAGAAGATGGGCCATTGACCTCAAAGAAGACATGATAATTTACATCAGCCAGAGTAGCAGCTTGGTGGAGCTTTGCTGATTTAAACCAGTGGAGGATTTCACCCATTATCCCTGGAAACGTTCCGCAAAAATACAATGTTCCCTCTAGTCCCTCTTATCATTGTCTTAAGCAATTACTGCACTACATTCCCAAGAAAGGATATAGCAATATATATTTTAATCTCAAGGTGACTTGCTGCCTGTTTTTCCATAACAAGAGACGACTGCTTTACTTCAATAGCTTTTATTAGTGGTGAAAAAAGAGAAGGCAGTGATCAGATTTTGTAATTGAATAGAGAAGGTAATTTGCACTCCAGTCTTCTTGGAAATGAGGCTTTTTATTAGAAAAAGGAAAAGGTCTGAAAGGAATAACTGTCTTTCATGCATTGTGGTACATTAAAAAAAAAGCCAGAGAATAGTGGGGGCTGTCAACTTTCTTCCCTTGTGTACTATTTTCCTGAAGAGAAAACTAGAGCTAAATCCTGGCCAGAACTCTTTGGCACTGTCCAGTTACTTGGCTTACTATCTCTCAGGGGTCCTGAATGTGTGCAGCCCTTGTAGTTACAGACCTTGTCTTGGACTGACGATACCAGAAACAGCACAGAGGAAAAGAGGGATTAGGTTCTGGAAGAGTGTGTGAAGATCTGCATCATGTTCCAGGCTGTACCTAAGGAGACATCCTCTCTACATCCTACCTGCCACCAGCTCACAGGGCCAGCATTGCAGAAATTATAGAAATGGACAGTAAATACATTCTTCCTTGCTATCATATTTGAAGCAGGGGTATTGTTCCTGCAAAAATCAGCTGTCAGGAAAAATGAGCACTGTGTACTCTAGCTACAGCTCAGGTGTCTGTCTGAAGAAGTAGAAAGACTCAATTTTAAATAAAAGGCTTTGAATTAAAAATAGTGTTAAGAACTTCATGAATGAGACTGAAATCACTGTCTCAGAGAGCTATGCTTCCACTTGAGTAGGTTGGAAGGTGGTTGAAAGCCCGAACTTTTGTTTACAAAATATGAAGTAACACTTTTGACACCTTTTGATAATGTTTCTAGATAAAGCAAAAAAGCCTGCTTACAAGTCAAATTTACGTTTCCATTTCATTATGAAATTGCAATTTCTTTTTGTTTGCTTATTAAAATCCAGAATGAAACACAAATGGAAGGTGAAAATGTCAGATTTATTTTGTATTTATTCAAGAGAAAAAATAAAATAATAGCCAACCTGCAGAAGTAGTTGAAAATGAAGACTCTACTGTCAGAAAAAATCCTGTTTATCTCCTGATTAAGGAACAAAAGTAAGAACTGTGATATTTTTCATAGACTTTTTTTAAAAAAAGAAACTGAAATACTGTTTTCTGACTGCATTTTATTCAATAGGATGGATTTTCTCCCTCAGACTTTTCTCTGCCTGCAGGCCATGCCACATGCCTGGAAAAAACAGGTAATGCCACTGATACTAGTGAAGAACTCATTGGAGCACACAGTTGTGAACTGTTGAACCAGCCTTGACAGGAGCTCAAAAGGTGATGACTTGTTGCTCAGAGAAGCCCTACATGGTTGTATAAGATGGGATGTCAGGATCAGCTGTGATTTCAGATTTGAATCTGTCCTGAGTATCAAACAGTCAAAAGCTGCAGGACTGTAGCAGAAGAAAAAAATTCTTAAGCAACAACTTCTCATTTGGAAATCCTACATCACATCCTCTACTGAGACAGTCAGCTTCTTGAGATTAACAGAGCCCAGGATCAGGACACCTGGACTTTTGTTCATGTTTTCAGAGCATGGGAAATTCAGCAGCAGCAGCCATCATCAGGTGCAGCTGAACAAGTACATTTTAAGCACCATTTCTGTATATATAAAGTTTTACAGTTCAAAATCACTTGGGGGATCTTCAAGAGGGGAAGGGAAGATGAACTGTAGATTTTAATAAACTGGTGTGGTTTTTGTTCTGCCTCTATCTTATTTGGTTACTGAGTATTTGGCAAGAATAAATGAAGATAGATAACCTAGGGGTAAAATAACAGCATTGCAAAACCAGTTCAAGCTAAGTTTTATTTTTCAATTGGCTAAAGAAGAAGCTTCTTAAACTTAGTATGACCTAGAAAATGCATATTCCCCAACAGTCCCAACAGCCCTAATTAGTTGAAGAAACTGAGCGTTTTACCACATAACCTTCAAATCATCTCTTTGTATTCACTCTTTGCCTCTAAATTTCACTGGTTTCCCAAGTGTTTCCTTGTCTCATTTCATACAGCTAATGAAACAACTCAATCAAGGAGCAGGTTTTTATATGTGAGCAGGTTATGTCTGCATTCTAAAGGGCTGAAATTTGAAATAGATTACCACTCTTTGCTTTGTTCCTTAAAGTAAAATGAGTGTCAGCACCACATCCTCTTTCTGACCTACAAATGGTTTTTGTCAGGTACCTCACCTCCCTATTTACTCAGAATACTTTCACATTTCAGGGGGAGAAGAGTTTGTGCATGGAAATCCAAAGTGTTTTGTCTCTCACATACAGCTGCTTTTTGAAATGTGTAACCCCTCTCCAGCTCTACCTTTTGAGATGGGGTATTTTGCTCTGTACCCTGTGAAAGATCTAGTGAACAGAATACACTTCATAAGTTGTCACGGCACTGATGTTGCCAGACCTGAGACATACATATAGAAATAAAATTTTATCCAGAGCAGAGGGTGATGGGGGCATCCTGTTCACCAAAGGCCTCTCTTCCTTTTTTTCTTTCAACAGCTGTTTGGAAATTGTCTTTCAGTGACCCTTAACCCCAGCCTTCCAGGAACAGACCTCTAGCCCAAGACATCTAACCCAAATTGACCCAAGTAGTGTGATCCCATTTCAAAGTTTTGGAAATTAACCCACACAGAGGAAGTCTGGAATTGAGCAACATTTCTAGAGCTTCTTCTGCCTTTCTCCTTGTTTTCTTTCACTAAGTTATTTTCACTATGACTAAGTAGGACAAATAAAGTTGAAATTGCTATTAGAGTTATTGCCATTGGCAAATCCTCTACTAGGGAAGAAGAAACTGTTAGAATTTAATCCCTTTGAAATATCAAATCAATAGAATTCAGATGGTTAAAGTGTTCACATCCTATAGGTACCTGATGACCTTCAAAATTTGGGGTCTAGCTGGCTCAGTCAGCTACACCAGCATATTCAATGTGGTCACTGCCTCTTTTTCTCACTTTGAACCCATCTTAGTTAAAAGCAGGCACTTAGTCAAGAGATTTGTAAGCTTATCTAATCAGTATTTTGAGGACAGCTGGTAAGCAAAAGAAAACGAAGTCAACTAGTCTGTAAAAGAATTTTTAATACTACTTTTTTTCTAAAAATATTCAAGTAAAAGCTTGCCTAAGATATGAAAAAAAAATAAATTAGATTTTCACTAAAAAACCCAAATCTCTTCCTGCTAAAGTTGTGGGGTTTTGAGAATAACTGAAGATCATTCTGTGTGTGTAAGTGTTTCAGTGAAAAAATTTGGCCAGCCCCAACAGTCCCTTAGAGAACTTCTTCGTCTTACTGTTACTCACGTGGTGATAAGTACATAATGGGGTAAAGAAATTACTTATTGGCCAAGGTTCTTATCTGCTTGCTTTCTGAAACAAGCACACATTGTATATTTGATGGCTATAAAAACAATAACAAGAATGCAAGCTCATTAGTGCCAAGGCACAATGAAAAGAACAAAGGAAAACTAAAAGGGAAGAGATGAAAGAAAGCTGGGCATAAAAATCTCACCTCAAGAACCAGCTGGGAATTTTCCACCTGGAGGATTTCTTGATGCAAAATAACTTTCACAGAAATCCAAATTGCATTTTTTTACAGTAAATATTTCAACTCCTCAGTGGGGGGAAATTACAATGAAGCTATATGATTTAAACATTTTTCAACATTTTCAAATTCTACTTTAGGTCAAAGACAAATGCTCAAAGATTGGAATATCCCTTAGGAGAAAAAAAGAAGTAATCTAGATTTGCTCGCTCACTTTGACCTTCCTGTGCAAGATTTTCTTTTGACAACCAAATTCCCATCAGATGGAAGCAAACCCAATGGTTCAGAGTCAACTATGAAGTCATTTGGGTTGAAGCTTTGACAACTTCTGGTTTTCTGGCCGTTCTTGGAGGAATGTTATTCAGAGGAGGTTTGCTCCAGGTTGCAATGTCTTTCAGATGCATTTCCTTTTCACATTATCTGGGGACACAAACAGAAACCAACACCATCAATAAATGACATATCCCTGTTCTGTACCATGTTCTGACTTCTCACAATGGGGTAACAGAGTAGGTTATTTGCTGGGCCTGTCCAGTATCACATAAACATATCATATACCTCTTCTGCTACAACTGTTAATCCTTTTCTAAGAGCTGCTCATTTTCTTCATGTGCAAAATTTCACAGCTTCTTGAAAATGTGCTTATGCTTCTGAGGCTATTGTTGCCTAGTAAGAGATCCACTCACATATCTTTGAACTTTGTGAAAAATGCAACTGATTCCAGTTTTGTGTCAAAGTTCAGTATTGTGAACCTTCCATGACCATTATATTGAAGAATTAGCATTATATTGAAGAATTAGAAAAGTAACATTTATAATTATCAGACACTTTATTTACATATCTAAAAACCAAACTCTCTTGGAAACCTAGTTGTAACTCAGCAGCTCTACAATGCTGAGTTGATGTTCTACCAGATGGTTAATTAACAGACCGTTCCGAGGGCCAATGAACTGGTTATACAACTCCAGTGCTCACCTTTCTGTTACCTGTACCAGTAAATTTAAGAAAAACGAAAATATTTCTTCAAAGACTGTTTCATCAAGAGCGAAATTTACCCTGCAGAAACTCTCTAACCTATTTAAAATCTATCTGTAGCGTAAAGCATGACTGGTTTAGGGGCATACAGCAATGCAGCTCCGTTTCATTCTCATTCTAACTCAAACCAGGCTTTGCTTACCTGGGCTTCTGCAAAATGAACAGGGCTTGTCGTCCTCACCCCGAGGTGTTCAACCGAAGGCTGGGAGCTAGAAGCTGGTATTCCTTCAGGCTGGAAGAGCAGTGATGGAGCTCGTGGACTGCTTGCACCACCTAGTGATGCCTGTGGGCTTGCACAGCTCCTCCTCCCTGACAAGCAAAAGTGAATCCTGGCTCAGGATGCTAGAGATTTCTGAAGGGAAAAAGGGAAAAACAACACTTAAAACACAAATACTGTTACAATGACTAGCGTTCTCTCCTTAGCATCACTATTTTTTAACCGACTTTTCCTCTGACACACCACGTAACACTAAGTTAAGTACATCTGCATCACATTTGTATGGATATCAGCTGAACTACACAGAGTTTACAGGTCACAAGAGAGTGGCACTGGACTGAACTGGAGAAAACAGGATGCAACGGGGAGTGTCAGCAACATTTACACATGCATTTTTCTGTAAATCTGAAGTTTTCAGACAAAACTATTATAGAGGGTCATTTATAGTCCCCAGAAACAACACCTTCTATATTAAAGAAACTTCGCCGTGCAAAACCATTTTCACCACTTTCTTCATGCTCATCTATGAAGTAACCTTTCTCTAGAGATTTTCCAGGAACCAGCTCATTGCAAGGAGGGAACCATGTCTGCATGGATCTGTGACTTTGCAAAGAGCTAAAGTGCAGTAGTGGCTAGAGGACAGAAGGCTGTTCTCATTTGTATTGGGTTTGCGTGGCAAGGTTTTGGTAGCGGGGAAGCTACAAGGATGGCTTCTGTGAAGCTGAGAAGCTGCTAGAAGCTTTCTTATGTCCAACAGAGCCAATGTCAGCTGGCTCCAAGGCAGACCCACCACTGGCCAAGGTCAAGCCCATCAGCGATGGTGGTAGCGCCTCTGGGGTAATCTATAAAAAGAGGATAAAACCCTGCACAATGGCAACTGCAGCCAGAAAGAGGAGTGAGACTATGTGAGAGAAACAACTCAGCAGACACCAAGGTGAGTGAAGAAGGAGGGGGAGGTGCTGGAGCAGATTCCCCTGCAGCCCGTGGTGCAGCCCCTGGTGATGCAGGCTGTGCCCCTCAGCCCGTGGAGGTCCATGGTAGAGCAGATCTCCACCTGCAGCCTGTGGAGGACCTCCCGCTGGAGCAGGTGGGTGCCCGGAGGAGGCTGTGACCCCGTGGGAAGCCCACGCTGGAGCAGGCTCCTGGCAGGACCCGTGGACCCATGGAGAGAGGAGCCCAGGCTGGAGCAGGTTTGCTGGCAGGACTTGTGACCCCGTGGGGGACGCACACTGGAGCTGTCTGTGCCTGAAGGGCTGCAGCCCATGAACGGGACTCACACTGTAGCAGTTTGTGAAGGATTGCAGCCTGTGAGAAGGACTCATGATGGAGAAGTTTGTGGAGGACTGTCTCCCATGAGAGGGACCCCATGCTGGAGCAGGGGAAGAGTGTGAGGAGTCCTCCCCGTGAGGAGGAAGTGACAGACACAACGTGTGATGAACTGACCACAACCCCCATCCCCTGCCCCCCTGGGAAGGGGAAGAAGGTATAGAAAATTGGGAGTGAAGTTGAGCCCTGGAAAAAGGGAGGGGTAGAGGGAAGGTTGTTTTAATATTTAGTTGTAATTTCTCATTACCATACTCTGATTTGATTGGTAATAAATTAAATCAATTTTCCCCAAGTCAAGTCTGTTTTGCCCATGATAGTAATTGATGAGTGATCTCTCCCTGCACTTATCTCAACCTGTGAGCCTTTTATTGTATTTTCTCTCCCCTGTCCAGCTGAGGAGGGGAGTGATAGAGCAGCTTTGGTGGACACCTGGCTGTTGTGGTTTAAGCCCAGCTGGCAATTATGCACCACACGGCTTCTCGTTCGCTCCCCTCCCTCCAGTGGGATGGGGGAGAGAATCAGGAAAAAAAAGTAAAACTCATGGGTTGATATAAATACAGTTTAACAGGGCAGAAAATGAAGGGAAAATAGTAATAATAGTAGTAATAATAATAGAATATACACAACAAGTGATGCACAATACAATTGCTCACCATCTGCTGACCAACGCCCAGCCAATCCCCAAACTGTGGTGTCCCTCACCCAACTCCCTCCAGATTATATACTGGGCATGATGTCATATGGCATGGAATACCTCTTGTACTCATTTGGGTCAGCTGTCGCCTTGCTGTTTCCCCTCCCAGCTTCCTGTGCACCCTCAGCCTCCACTGGCAGGGCAGCGTGAGAAGCTGGAAAGTCCTTGACTTAGTATAAGCACTGCTTAGCAACAACTAAAACATCAGTGTGTTATCAACGTTATTTTCATCCTAAATCCAAATCTACTAGAAAGAAAATCTACTAGAAAGAAAATTATTCCAGCCAAAACCAGGTCACTGGCATCTAGCCAGAGTCAACCCACCACACCACCGAAGCAAAATTCAAAGAACACTGACTTAATTTGGCCCAGGAATTCACACTTACATTGCTATACACTTTGGTGGGAACTGCAGTACTCTATAAAAGGCAGGTTTTGGTGACGTTTTTTAATTAGAAGTGGGACACGGGAGTCATAAATCTCAGGATCTGTGCTGTAAATTACTAAGCACTTAAAATTTAACTTGAATTGTATTGCCCATCTTAGTAGACCTTTGCATAAAATAGGGGTAATTCTTAACTGTATTGTCAGAGTATTTCCAGGCTTTGCTGGCTAATGCTTGAAAAAGATGTAGAAAATTCTGTAACATAGAAATTACGGGGACTAGAATTAAAACAGTACAAGAGAAAGAGCAGATTTGTGTAAAAAAAATAAAAAAAATTCTCTAGTTCTGCCATGGGAAGCAAGGAAGCTACTCACGTAAAAATGAGCTTACAGGCTCCTGGTGACTTCATGGGGATTCTCATTCTTTCTGTCGAGTTTGAGGGCAGCGAAGATGGGAGGATATGTGAGCAGAAGTGAGGTGCACTCCTTTCTTCCTGGCACTGTGTTAAAACCAGGCTGAATTCGTGTTCCCAGAGATTAACTCAAGTAACCCGCAGTCCAAACTTTTATTACATTTATCCAGAGGTCTCACCTGAAAAGTTAAGCTGCTGAGTGACATCTATATGTGAGCTGATATACGCACTCCTGGAGTCTGCATCAGTCTAGTAAAGAGCCACAGGAGCTTCTTCATTGCACTTTGGGCTATGAAGACACACATTGCCTTTTCTCTCTCTGAGCATTTCTCTGATGCCTCGCCACTTAATTCCATTAGCAATTAGTATTAGGCACTCTCCCATCTGTGGCTGCAGAAATGAAAATGCTATTACTTCAGGCGAGCCATAGGTAATTAGGTCTGAACAGGGGTGGGGGGAGGGCATGTGTTGGGGGGTGGATTTTCTGGTCTTTGTTTTACTTGATGGTCTTTTCTGCTCTTAATTTCTTTGGTTCTGGCATTTAAAAGGGCAAGCCAGTTGAGCTTTGAATCAATCCTTTTTTTATTATTAACTTGCAAATCCTTTAAGGATTTCATATGTTATTTGCTTTTCAGTGAGGGCATTATTAAGAATTAAACTTAAACCCCAAAATAGCAGACTTTTCAGGATCCTCCAGCAAACACAAAACCAGACAATATTAACACTACTCAGCTTCTCTTAATACAAAGCCATTCCTTTGCTGTGTTTCAAACTAATTGAATGTTTATCTGAAAGCCTTCATTATGCTAATATCGATAGGATCCATTTCAATGCCAGCTTCTACAGAAATGACTCATTTTAATCTAGGTTGTTGCAGAGCTCCACTGCACAGTAATATGAATTTAAATGACAGAAGGCCTCAATTAAATCTCTGAGGTTTCCAGGAACATCTTTAGCTCTTCAAAAAGTTATTATCTCCCAACCATGTTGACTGGGCAAAGATATTTTAAAGGCAACCTCCTCCCCCACCTCATTATAAAGGCCCAAGCAAAAGTGACATCAAAACAAATGGTGGTTAGTGAATCAGCCTTTTTGTAACGATAGCAAGAGTTAATGGAGTTTAGACATCTTGATTTTGGCATGTCCTCTGAGATTAATCTTCCTTTTTCTCCTGACTTTGCCACTCTGATGTTGACCTTTCCTTGCTGTCATTGTATTTGCCCTTCTTTCCTTCCCCCATTACGTATACAACCACGTGGGTGTTCCCATGAATCACATACTCCTCACTGGTATATGTCCGAAGAAGATTTTGTGCATTCGCCTAAGTGCCTGAGTGGGGTCTTCAGTGACAAAAGGGGATCCTTGACCCCACTCCTGAGCTCCAGAGTCTGATTACTAAAGCCTCCTACTCTGAATGCTTACCTCTCTGATTCACTAGAGTGATTCACTAGACTCAATAGCGGAAGACCTTGAGACCTATCTTCTGCTAGCAAAGCTCTTGTGAAGACAGTGAATCTGTGCCAGAAGAAAATTCCAGAAGTGTTAAATATCAGGGATAATTAAGTTCTTTCATTTGACCTCCTTTACAAACTCAAGGACAGAAAAGAGCCTAAATATTCCTATTATTTAAGAACACAATGCTCAGACAGATACACATCTGATCTGAGGCCATCAAGTAATGAAGAAACACAGCAAAGATTCTCATACATTTTCAGATAATTGGACTCACTATTAATAGCTGATCCTTAAGGTTTTTTTAAATCTAAAAGCACTGTGTCTTCCTAACCTAAAACAAGGTGCTTCCCCCTCATACAGTTATTTCTACATTATTGCCAAATCACACCTCAAACAGCTTCATGTTTAGCAGAACAAATCGCATTCCTTCAGCCTCCCACTTTAATGCCCTATGGATATAATTATAACATGCAAAAATAGTATTCCTTGTTAACATTTCTGTGTCAATAAAACACGGGTGTGCTTGACAACTGCTGTAATTTTACATCAAGGATCTGAAACTTGCCCTGAGACTGCTATACCTGAAGATGAAGTTGGGTAGTTTCCTCTCAACATTAGTGAGATTTGTCTTGAAGATGAAAAATTCCCAGACAAGCTCTGCTGTCTGTCACTCCTTGCCCCACACACCTTCTAATACAACTGCCTGCATTCAAAAGCCAAATTCCTTATTACTGTGCTTCACAACCTGTGGCAGATATGAGAAATTCCACATCAGTCAAGAGAAATATGAATAAATGCCTTGTCACCATTGAAAGCAAAGCCTGATGAATTCAAATTCTTTTACAAAGGCTACATTCATGTATAAATCAAATTGAATAAAAGATTTATTCCATCTATCTGCATTATATACACATCTTCCAGGAGTTACACTACTTTAAATGTATTTGTCACAGTATTCCTGCCATGTGCGGGACTTTTATATCAGTAACGATATCTTAGTAGCATCAGAATATCACCAAACTCTTTCAAACCTGTGGATCTTTATTAGACATTGCCAGAAATAACTTGGCTTCCAAAGACATGGCAAGCATGCAGGTTTCTTTAAGTTGCTGAATGGATTCAGACATCCTCAGAATCAAGCTCCATGCGAATACAGATGTGGCACCTACATAGAGACATGATGGGCTTGGCTTCTGTTCAGTCCTTGGGTAGGAACTTGCACAGACTCTCCAAGCTGAGTAAGCACACAAGTGCTTACGCAGAAGCTGCATGGTCACAGCTCCTTCAGTTACTGCCACAGTTCAATGGCTGTTAAATAAAATCTGCATTTTCTATACATCAGCAGCAAGTGTTTTCAGAGCTACCAGGGTTTGGAGGAGTGATAGTACTCTAAAGCAGCAGAAGCGGTGCTCAGAGTGTAGGTTTGGTGATGTTTATTACGAAGAAGTCTAAGTCATGACCCAGCAGCAACTGCTCAGTCTGTACAGAAACTTTATGTCTATATCTCTTGTTTGACTGCCAATCAGTTTGCTTTAGCATGCAGAAGAAAATGTTCTCAAACCAAAAGCTGTGCAAGCAGTCCAGCAGCAATTCTCAGCAGGCATCTTTGAAGAAGAACCAATGCTCTCTTTCTGCATATATGAATTGGACTGGCATAGACCTCAGCCTGCAGCAGGCCCTGTTCCTTAAAGTTGATTTGAAAATGGTTGTGAACAATTTCAGCACCCTTAAGAGCTTTGGAAGTTTTCAAATCTGTGCCTCTGGAACATGTTAAATAACGAGAACAGTAACAGCCCTAAAAATTTCTCAGGCCAAACAGCTGCTAGCTGTCATATTCCCATATTTTTCAAATGGTTCTTGGGACCACTTATGACCAGTGCTTTGCAGTTTGGCATGGAGAGCAGGCTGTAATTTGGGAACTACTGCACCTAAGCCAACAGGCATTGGCTGGCTCCTCCATTACTTCAGCATAGACACTTTTGTTGAGCTGAAGAGCTTGATGGGTACAGAAAACAGAGTATCATTGTGATGATTGATACCTTTGAGAGAATGATAACTTGACCTCCCCTTAACCCTTGGAAAAGCCATGCTGAAATGCTATCAGCTATGCTAGTAATTTAAAACTGCATATAGGCATAAACAATTTAACAAGCTGTGAAAGGAAAACATTAGAACAGGACTGGAGATTTTTTCCCTTGAAGTTAAAGATTCTCGGTAGCATTTAAAGCCAAGACTTTCACATCTTCTTAAGATATTCAGTATTTTTCTATTCAGTCTTAAATTCTACTCTTACTTATTTACATTGCTTCCACAGGTGAGGTTATCAGGTATCCTGTCATACAGAAAAAGAATTCCTGCCTGACAAGCTGGGAAAGGCCTAAATTTCTGGAAGAATCCCTAAGAAAATAAGATCCTTTCACAGTTACCAAAACACTGCAGCCCAAAGAAAGCAGCCTTTCTGCAACACTTTCTGCAACTTTGAGACAGCAGAAGATGCTTTACCACATCACCCCATCCTTCAGGAACCACCATACTGCCAGGGTAATGGGGTATTACTGGTGCAGTTAGTGGCACTTCCCGCTTGCAGAAAACAAATTGGTAGTTGTGCCCTGTGGGCTGTCCATTTTACACCGCTGAACTAAACAGGGCCAGATCCATGCTCAGCAGAAGCAGGCAAGGCTCACGCAGGTCTGGCTCTGGACTGGCTTCCCACAGGCACATATGACCTTTGTCATGGGAGCTTCTCTCTGTTAACAGCAGTAAATAAAGTCATTCAGTCACTGCAATTGCTACGCTGTAGTCAGAGGCATAGAAAAATGAGGTCATGCAAAATGTTCAAAGGCTGAGTCAGACCCACCAGAGCTGTTATATTCCAGCTATCAGTCCAGCAGCGCAATTTACTCTGTCACACACGCAATCGAGTGAAACTGAGTGTTGGGGAAAAACCACCTGCTCTGACAAACACCCATCCAAAGATATTTTTTGGAGAAACTCTGAATCATCACTAGTGTGGTTCCTCCAGACGCCTCTGAGGCTCCCCTTTGGGTTACATTTCTGCACTCCACAGTTCAGACTTGGACCTCAGTCTTTTCATCTTGGTAAGTATCCTGCACCAATCTGTGGTTGGTCTCATATCCTCTCCCCTAAGAGCTGCATCACAAAGCATACAAAAACAGATTTAAGCCTCAGACTTCAGAGCACAGCTTCAGATCTCTTGGCACAGCAAGTCACCAGCCCAAGCAGGTGCATTTTATCACACCAGCAACAACAGAACAGCCAGTTATACCATTCACCCTGCAAAGTGTACCTGTGTGTGCTGGCCACGTGGCCTGAATCCCACCTAAAGAGCAAGACCCACTGATTCTCAACAGAGCAGTTGACAACATTGCCAAATCTCACCATTTTATCACAAATATTATGGATTCTCCATGCCCCCTCCAGGAGACTTGACATTTGATTTTATGAAAAGCAGTTAGGTGGCTAATTATCAACACAACCAAGAAGTCGGTTCCTGCAATTCCCACATATGAAGTTTGAGCTTTCTTTAAATCCATCAACTCTTCTGAGCACTTAGCTGCAGAAAGATGCTTGCAAGTGGCATATGTTTACTTAATAGTCAATTAAAAGAAACACTGGGGTTTCCTTTGTCAGACAAAGCCCCCAATCTCATTATCTGATGCCTTAGCTGATGATTTTCAAGCAGCTAAACTGCATGACTTCTGGAGGCTGGGAGCATAGCAATACTGCCCCAGAACAGGGAAAATGGGAGCACACCAATTCTTCAGAAAAACTATACTTTAAGCATTGGTTAGACATGCTTTTTCCCTCCCAAAGATCATGGGGGATACGGATAAGGATGGCCTGAAATGGCTGTGCAAATCCTAGAGCAGTGATCACACTAGCTACAGTCTCTGACCAAAACAGCATGCACATGTGTATTGCTGATTAGCAGTTGCTACGGACAAAACAAAACATAAACCCATTTTGGAGGTGATATTCTCATGCATTAAGGTGATATTTGGCACATATGATACCCCATGCAGCAAGACCTGTCTATATTCTGCTTTATTCTATACAGTAACATTATCTGATTTTTTTCAGCACTTCTTCCCCATGCTCAAAACCAGGTGACTGTATATACATTACAGCTTTTGAGATCCTCTGACTAAATGTAATTTCCCCTCCTGAAGATGTATTTGTTACAGTCAATGCCTGCCAGACAAACAGAGAAGTTGCGTTGGACTTTTTAAAGCAGCTGGCTTTTGATTTCTTGTTGTCACATCAGCCAACCTCCTGCTATAATCCAGAATAAGCACAGGCTGCAGCATCAGTTGAGATACAAGCAGCAAGCATCTCTGGGGAAGGAATTTTGGTTATCTTCTTGCCTAAATGTTGATGGCAACCATTCCTTTTTAAGACCACAGTATTTGCAAAATGATTTCAGGTCTATGAAGCATTCCCACGAATGCCTGCAGCATTTTTACCATTATCAATTAGACTGTATCACAGCATTATACATCTTTTCCTCGTGAAGGCTGTAACAGCAGTTAGGTGGCTTGTCTGTGGTCAGATGGCAGCTCTGAATCTGAAATGGGGATGGAGATTCAGCGCTCCCTCTAAGAGGCCGTTGGTTGCTATTTTCTTCTGCCAGCTTTCCGTAAGGAAACAAAGGCTCTACCCATGCTGGCAGTTTTTTGCCTTTCATACAGAAAATAAACGTGCCGTGAGTATGGGATTGTTTTGAAAACATTTCCTGGGAAGCAGGCGCTCGGGATCAAGCCCTGTCCCTGTCTCTTATACA
>NW_020799099.1:13475635-13478779 GCF_003259725.1 Athene cunicularia | reverse complement strand
CGGCGGGCGCTCGGCAGGGGGCTGCGGCCGGGGCCGGGGCCGGGGCCGGGGCCGGGGCCGGGGCCGGGGCCTGGCCGGCGGTAGAGCGGCGCCCGCGTTGGGCCCCGTCCCCGAGGGCCGTTGGAGAGGCCAGGGAGGGCGCTCAGGTGGCGGGGCGCCGCGCTGCAGCGCCGGTGAGGGGACGGTGAGATGGCGGGCTGGCACGCTGCAGCCAGGGGGAGCCGGGCTCCTTCAGAAAGGGCCTTTTCCCCCCTCCACTGATCCTTCTGTGCAAGGGCTGACACTGGCCTGAGACAGTGAGTTTGTCCCCTTGCTACATGCAGAGCTTTTCCCGCTAGTGCCGCTGCTGCCCGCGGGAGAGGCAGCACCGAGCTGGGCACAGCACCTCTGCACTTTGTATATCTGAGGGGCACTTGTTTTGCAGTGGACTGTAAAGTAAAAGGAAGGTTGGGAAGTAGATCCAAAAAGTCCAAGACACCCTGATTCTTTATCATTTCTTCTCGTTTACCAGGGAATTCTGAGTACTGGCTGCCACTACATCTTCAGAGAACCATAGAATGGGTTGGGTTGGAGGGGACCTTGAAGATCACCTTGATGCGATTAAGCTAAGATACTGTACGCTTAGCATGAGACAGGAAGGTGACTGAACTAACAAAGTGTCTTGTCGGTGTAGCACTAAGAGCTCAGATTTTGATCCTCTAAATACCAGAATAGATTCAGAGTGACTTCAGTGAAGGAGTCCAGACTCCATAGGTGGAAGTGACAACAGAATTTGACTAAATAGTTTAATTTCAGTTCCCCATCAAAAGCTGCTAAGGATTAGCAAATCCATTAACCCTAGGGAATGTGTTAGACTTACTTTTTTTCTTATCACTAGTAAGCCAAAGCATTGAGCAATGCTCAAAGGAAGCCATGGGAGGAAGAACTTGTGCCTTTGACAGGATGGGTTCAAGGGAAGCAAGTTTGACACCAAATCGTGAGGAAGAATCCCTCTTCTTAAAGAAAATGTTGATGCAACTTCATTTTCCAAAAATGGCCAAGCTTTTCAACTAGTCAGGATGATGGGTATTTTAACATTACTCACAAATAACTGCAGGCCAAGTATGTTCAATGCTTTGCCTCTCAGACATCCATAAATATAAAAATAGCCAATCACAGAAACTGCCCTATAACTCTGAATGGTTTTTCCAGTTCAGTGTGTTCACCTTCCTCTGAGTGGCTCATGATAAAGTAGAGTTGAAAACAGCATCAAAAAAGTTAGAAGTGTAGAACTGACCGTAATTCAAAAGATGTCACTAATCATAGGCATAGGAGGGACTCTCAAATGAGAGAAAGTGTCAAGAACTGCGGTTTATGGTTCCTTGGTTCTCTCTATGAAACGTGAGCGTACTCTGGATTGGTAGAGATATTATGAATAGGGAAGACAAAAGAATGAAGCATGGAAACAAGAACTATCCAGGTCAAGGTCATTAAAAGTAAAATTGCTCCTCCTTTTGTACTTGCTCTCTCAGAACATTAACTATTGCCATTTATTCAATTCAGAATGACATGACACTTCACATCAGTCTAAGATTCAGCGTAATCAAACAGCAAAATACAGGGAGCCCAAAACATGACTGGACCTCAGAGGTGTTCTAGGAATGCAAATGATAGAACAGATGCAGAAACAATCCATTCTAAGGGGAGTTTGTCTGCAAAAGGAAGAGCAGAAAGAATGATTTAATAATGGGGCTGATGAGCAACAGGGAACTATGTAGAACTGTTGTCCGGTCTCATATAGCTGAGCTGCTAAGTTTGTCTGATGAAAAGATACTGCTTTTATTTTAACATGCTTCCATTTCAGGAGTGTTTTAGGATGTGCATTAACATGTAGGAGAAAGACATACAATTTCTGAAGCTAGGAAGCTTCTGGGGAGGGGCTAATCAACAGACAAAAAGCAGCTAGTCTACTGCAGGTCTCCAAGACCTCTTAAGTGCCTGTTCACTCTTCTCTGCAGTGTGCTGTAACCTTGACTGTTACAAAAAAAGGAGCCACCATCTTAAGTTATGTAATATTTTATGGCTTATGGGTAGGGTTTGAGATGCATGGAAGGGATGTTTTACAGTCTTTTCAGTGTTAATAGGCTATTGCAGGCTGACCTGTGATGGCAGAGAACTGGAATCAGAAGTCATCACGGCCTCTCCTGGTGCTTTTTTGCTGGCAGTGATCCACACACCCAGGTGCCTCTCCTGTCCTCTGTTAGGACTCTAAGCACATGCTGGTAACTAAATGACTGCCACACTTTAAAGAGGGGGAAAAGGGCTGGAGAATTAGGGTTACACCTATAAAGCAGGAAAGAAAGCTTACTACACTAAATAACCCTGTCAGAGGGAGTCTGCATTGCCGGCTGTGATGTTCCCTGCAACTTCCTTATACTGACATCAAGGGACCGTTGTATCAGCCTGGAAGTATGATGCAAATTTCAAAACCATTTTTACTTTGTTCTAAAAAAGTCTTCAAAAGTTTTTGAGTCTCTGATCAATGCAGTAGTTTTATTCTACAACACATTTGAAAAACCTATGATGTCTGTGAAAGGAAATACTGTCCTAACATTGGCCTTTCAAATATTTGGTGCAAGTGAAGAACAGTTCTGTAACATCCACAGCAATGCCTTCCATTGAGTGTGGATATATTTTAGATCTGCTGTAGATATTTGCATAATTAGCATACTTGATAAATAATTACTAAGTTACAGTTAATTGTCCTATTAATTATAAGAAAATCAATTTGGAAATTAGAGAAGCCTTTCAAGTTGCAATAAGACTGAAGAGCAGATGACAGGAAAAGGTAAATTCAATTAAAACCTCATCTAAGTCAACTTCATCATTTTGAAGACAGTGAAGAGCGGTGGGCAATTTCCATCCTACTGCTGTGAGATACCACTTCTCTGCCACTGAGATTTCTAACCCCATTAGCTCTGATCCTCTGAACCTTTGCACCGTGGCTTAATCTATTACGTAGAGACGATTAGTCTCCTGAAGTCAGGGCCCACTCTCCCTGAGGAAGGTTTACATACATAAACAGATGCCTGAAAGCTTTTTGGTTTTAATAATACGTAATTGGGAAGTAACTTTCTTTGAATTGGAGTCTTTTCATTCATTTTT
>NW_020799099.1:13470315-13475585 GCF_003259725.1 Athene cunicularia | reverse complement strand
GAGAGAATAACAGCAGTTTTAATAAGGAAAGCTTTCAGATGTGTTTTTATTTCTAGTGAACACATTGTGTCTCACTCCTTTCTTTTTTTTTTTTTTAGATAATTGCGTACACATTACCTTTCATTCTTTGCCATTGTCTTCTGATCAACCTTTCCTTGTTACACACACTTCCTTGGTAGTTTAGACAGTCTGTCAGTATGCAATATATTTTACTGTTTGTTTCATGTTACTAATAATTAAACTATCTTTGTGTTTTGGGTTTTTTTTTCCCCCCAATTTTCCTGGACTACCAATTATATAGCATGCAAATACAGTCACTTAAAATCTTTGCAAAGTCTAATTTTTCCTCATTTAACTACTGGAAGCAATGTTTCTCTATTTGACATACAGTGTATTGCCATTTCCTCTCTTCCTCTGCTTTCCTCTCTCCTGTCTCCAGCTCCATGTAAATACTGATAATAAAGAGAACACAACGCCTGGATATTTCAGCATGCTGGTATTACAGATACTCCCCAAGGAGTAAATGAGGGCCCCCTTTATGCTCCTGTGACTTTTTTGCCAGGGGAGGTTGGCTGTGGGTGAGAACAGAAACACAGACAGATGTCCCAGCTCAGCAGACCATGGATAAATATATTGAATGTCAGTTTTCACAATTAGTGAAAAAGAGGAAAGCTGGATGTTTCCTGATGCTTTGGACAGTGAGAACAAGCTGCTTTGGAAAAGAGGTTTGTTTTGTTAGCTTTTAGGAAGTAAATGACTGTGTCCTATTCAAACATCTCTGTGTTACTAACCACAAATTACCGATGCTCTCCAAACAATCTTTCAGTTATTGGTCATATTGTTCTTTTTCCTATTCTGTTATTTCAGATGTCTGCTTCAACACAGCTGTGACTGTCAGCTAACCACACACTATTTGTCTTACAGAGTTGCAGTCTAACACAATTGCATTACCTTTTTTTCACCAAAGGAAGTGGGCAGTGTTGAGATGTGCTTGGCATCAGGTAATATCCAGGGGGAAAAAAATCCACATAGGGTCACATCTGCTGCTCAGCTCCACCAGAATTGAAAATGCAGGGGTAACTCAGAAGTGATATAGATATAGATATATATATATAAATATATATATATATTTGTGAGGTAAAAGCGAATATAAGCCATACTAGTCTGAAAACTAACTGATTCGCTTTATTATGCTCTTGGTCTTACTATCTACTACACGTAGGGCTCAGGAAACAGTAGGTTTGTATAATGTATGTACTTGTATGCGCTGAAGCATATTGCCTAATAATATATTTGTAAAGGTATTTAGGGTCAGTTAATTTCTAGTGATGTTACTGGGTATGGGCGTCTTGGCACCTCTTGAAGTATGACCTTTCCCTCATATGTCCTCAAGTTACCTGGATGTTAAAAAAAACTCCAACAGTTAAACATCTTCTCATAGTAACATAAGGGATTGATATATTCAGGTCTGAGATACTGAGGTAGTTTGGAGGTGGAAGGGGTCTATGTCTCTCAGAAATCCCCAACAAGGATTCTTCTTGTACCTAAATTAATCCCTTCATATCCCTGACCCCAATCAGACACTTCTGAGCCTAACTCAGCTCCAGCATGGCTGGAAGCAACGCAAGAAGGAGAATGGAGGATCTCCTGGTGTCCTCACGTAGGTGAAGACGTCTTTCACCAACCAGCACTACCAGCAGGTCCCAGATGACAGGGGCAGTTTCCCCTCTGGGCTGAACTGAGCTGCACAGACAACCGGCCTCAGCTGTCTGAACAAGTAAGTCATGCTGCTCATCAGATCCTCAGAGGCGTCCTTCAAGAGCTGCTTTGTTCTGTTATGTGGGTCATAGGCCACACTGTATGGTAATTAGGGCCTCTGGCAGACTTTAAAAAGGTGAAGTTTTGATAAAAGCGTGTTGTAAGAACCTCAAAGCCTGTTGAATTAACAGACACTTGCCCCTGTAGTTAGGTGCCCAGTAACCCCAGCCACAGAGCTCTTTCCCTCCTGGTGTTACAGTGGCATAGCAGTAGTTGTCACTTGTTATTTACAGGTACAGAGGTGGCATTTCAGGAGACACTAGGTCTGCTGTATTTAATAGGCTTAAACTAGAGGATCAGTTCTTGGCCAGGTTCTTTCTTCTTGTACCACTTGATGGCACACTTGCATTAGCACAGCGCAGGCAGAACACAGGACGAATCAACAAGCAAATCCTGTCCAGAGTTGTTCCACTTAATTTGTTTTGCATCGTGAATGTATCTGTTTAATTGATTAAAGGAATCTAACACTGTAGTACTGAGTAGGAATAAGCAGGGCATACAAAATAATTACACCGAGAAAGACCTGTATTTTGAAATTTTAATCCCAGATATTGCTTGGATATTTCATTACCTTTTCATTCTTTCAGTAAGTTTGGTAAGAAATTTGCCTTTGCCTTACTGAGCCTTTTCTTTATCACCCTCAAGGGTGATAAATTTTCTTTGCCCAGTGTTTTCTTTCTTCTCTATCAGAAGGTTTATATCAGGTTTGTTCATTGCATGTGTTCATGCATGGTTCAGGGTTTTCTTTTGTCCTTTCAGTTCAAATGCAGCACTGAATTGCTACTGAAACTAACCAACAATACCTTCTGTTTGGCTAGACTGTAAATGGAAATTAATTTATGTCCTCTGAGCAATAAAATTGTGATTCAACTTCATATCAAAGGAACATTCTCCAGTGGGCTGTATGAGGTTAATAATGAGTATGAAGTGTTACCACATATGCCACTTATCTCTAGATGGTTATAAATACATCAGCTAATGCTGCAGATGGTTACAGGCCACAGGTAGAAACAACTTGCTGGTCTGTTGGATTTTATGACTTTATGAAGAATGTATTAATGTATTAGCTCTTTATATGCAGAATCTAAACAGCAAATATAACTGACCAGGACCTGAAGTTAAAATGTTTCAGGGACTGGGATGAAGTCTTCAGAGGGTGGCTTACTATCACTGGAGAATCTTCTGTTCAGGGGCTGGGATCCAGGTTCTCAATGAGAACCTCAAGGGAAACCTGGAAGCATCTCAGTACAAATGACTGAGTGCCAGATGGCCCTTCAATTTACCAAGGCCTAAATCTCACAGTCTTTCATAAAAAAAACTTTACCTGGTCCACAGTGCAGTTGCTAACAATCTTTCCTGCCCATGACTTTAGCTGTCTGATCCCTTACTTCATCGGCTCCCCTGAGGGCTGAACTAGTGAATGCAGACCTCTTGCCTTTGTTCTGCAATTACCCTTGTTTAAATTTTGAATTTGTTCCCCTCCTCCCCCAACACTTTCCCTACTCCTTCAAATGCACAGGTAAAAAGATGGGCTAGAGGTTTAAACCAGGGAGAGCTCATGCTTTTTATTCTGCCTGAAACAATGGAGGAGCAGAGTGGGAGCCTCACAAATAAGTGTCACGGGTAGGTAGCACCTGAGAGGTTTTGAAGCATATACTGTCCTGACTTCCTCCATTACCCACTGAATTGCATTGGCAGCGATAATTGCAGCTTCAGGAAAAATAACTGCTAAACAATGATAGCAGTAAAGCCCTACAGCCTTTCTCAATTAAATTAAGTGGAAATTTAGTCCTTGAGTACTACTTCTGAAACTGGCTGAGCAGAGTAAGAGCAAGTGCCCTGGTGGGTTGGAGGATAGTTCAGGGCAGGAGAAAGGCTGCTCGCTTTGCTCTGTGACCACCCTCCCTACACCTCCATCCAAAACGTCAGTGGCCACCTCTACCCTATATCTAATGATGGCATAAGAATAAAAGCAACAGACTGCAAGTTGAATCTGCTCTAGCAGAGGCCATGTAAGCTGGTGAATTCAGGGAGGGCCACTGTCATCTCTGTAGCCATCATTTCTCTTCTGGTTTTGCATCAGCAGCTTGTACTTCCACCATTATTCATCTGTCTCAGCCACAACCTCTTGATCTTTGAAGGCTATTTTGGTATCGTTAGTATGTCCTTTCTACCTCATTTATTTCTACCCTTTCTGCTTATCTCTGTACTTATCCCAACACCATCTGCAAACGTCTCACATTTGTTAATGGGTCTTACAAACTTTAGTATTACGAAGTAGATTTTTTTTGGTCTCTATACATTCCTGTGGGAAGGGGAACTGGAGTTTTCAGTAACAAAGGAAATATCTTTACATTGATTTGATGTAAAGTAGCCAAAATGAAAGAATGAAGCAAACAAGAAGTCTTTGTCATAATACTCAGTGAATCCAGGAGATTTGTTTTTCAAATGATATCTAAGAGAGCATTTACTTCAGCCTTCATAAAGAAAGTAGAACTATGTCTTAATGAACATTATTTAGAATAAAGATGGGATAGGAAGGACAGGTTTTTATGCAAATTGATATAGCCTTTTAACCTCTTTCTGCAGTGTTTAATAATCCCAAATAAGTAGAAACGTTTTAAGCCAAACTGTACATAATATAACTCTTTTAAGGAGTGCTGTCTCAAAGTGATGCTGTCACTTTAGTACCTATTAAATGTAGACCATGCAAAAAAATAAAGAAGGTGAGATGAATTTAGTATGTTTTCCATTGCTACTGAAATGAGGTTTTCTACAGCTCAGAGTAGTCACCTGTTTGTAAAGAATACAAGATCATGTGTGCGTTTGCATTCAGATTTTGTGGTGACTTCTATCAGTGCAAAACAGCAGCATGTGCATTGGTAGGACAGGCAGCAGCATCGGTAAGACAGGCAGAATAATAGTGATTTCTGAAGAGTCTGCTCAGCATGCTGGAGACAGAATTTATTTAGGTCAGTCTCCAGGGGACATGGGCTCCAACTGCTGCTGGGGAAAAGAAGCTAATTTCTCTCCTCCACTTCCTTGTGGCATACCTTGGTAAAGGGTTACTACCCCTGGCACAGAGGCTGTCCTCAGTAGCAAGTCAGGAGTTTTTATCCTAAAAGTTTTTTTGTCAGGGGATATTATTTCTTCCCTATTCATGCGCATCAGGCCTTCCATGAAGCACAGAACTGGACGGATGCATTCATCTCTGCTGCTCAGTGCAAAAGGGGGGATGAGGACATGACCTTACACTTTTTCCCTTGGGTTATGAAATTCCTATTCAATACAGTGCAGTTCTTATGTGAAGTATCTGGATACAGATTTCTGTATCCATATTGTTCACAGTGCTTAGAAAAACTAAAACTTTGGAAAGCAGGTAGACACAGCATGTCTGTGACCTAAGAAAACTGGGTGCATTCACCTTTGTCTACCATCCAAAGCTTGTCCAC
>NW_020799099.1:13389166-13470265 GCF_003259725.1 Athene cunicularia | reverse complement strand
CACCGCTCTTCACTGTCTTCAAAATGATGAAGTTGACTTAGATGAGGTTTTAATTGAATTTACCTTTTCCTGTCATCTGCTCTTCAGTCTTATTGCAACTTGAAAGGCTTCTCTAATTTCCAAATTGATTTTCTTATAATTAATAGGACAATTAACTGTAACTTAGTAATTATTTATCAAGTATGCTAATTATGCAAATATCTACAGCAGATCTAAAATATATCCACACTCAATGGAAGGCATTGCTGTGGATGTTACAGAACTGTTCTTCACTTGCACCAAATATTTGAAAGGCCAATGTTAGGACAGTATTTCCTTTCACAGACATCATAGGTTTTTCAAATGTGTTGTAGAATAAAACTACTGCATTGATCGGAGACTCAAAAACTTTTGAAGACTTTTTTAGAACAAAGTAAAAATGGTTTTGAAATTTGCATCATACTTCCAGGCTGATACAACGGTCCCTTGATGTCAGTATAAGGAAGTTGCAGGGAACATCACAGCCGGCAATGCAGACTCCCTCTGACAGGGTTATTTAGTGTAGTAAGCTTTCTTTCCTGCTTTATAGGTGTAACCCTAATTCTCCAGCCCTTTTCCCCCTCTTTAAAGTGTGGCAGTCATTTAGTTACCAGCATGTGCTTAGAGTCCTAACAGAGGACAGGAGAGGCACCTGGGTGTGTGGATCACTGCCAGCAAAAAAGCACCAGGAGAGGCCGTGATGACTTCTGATTCCAGTTCTCTGCCATCACAGGTCAGCCTGCAATAGCCTATTAACACTGAAAAGACTGTAAAACATCCCTTCCATGCATCTCAAACCCTACCCATAAGCCATAAAATATTACATAACTTAAGATGGTGGCTCCTTTTTTTGTAACAGTCAAGGTTACAGCACACTGCAGAGAAGAGTGAACAGGCACTTAAGAGGTCTTGGAGACCTGCAGTAGACTAGCTGCTTTTTGTCTGTTGATTAGCCCCTCCCCAGAAGCTTCCTAGCTTCAGAAATTGTATGTCTTTCTCCTACATGTTAATGCACATCCTAAAACACTCCTGAAATGGAAGCATGTTAAAATAAAAGCAGTATCTTTTCATCAGTTGCCTTCCCTAGAGAAGTAGCACCACATAAACTGCACAAGGCCCTCATACTGTTCTCCCAAAAATGTATCTGTTCAAGTCTTGTTTGCTATCAGTGGTTTCTCTTAAAGCCCCTGCTCCACCACCTTGCAGTCCAGGCACACCCAGGTCCCCAAGTGTGGGCTAAGGGCTCTCGCAAAGCAACCTGAGTCTCTCTACTGCAAACAAACGAAGGGTCCTGCGCCTTCATGTTGCTCTGCCCCATGCATTCCCCAGCTGCATTTTCTGGGCTCATACCACACAAGGCCCTGCAAGAAGCGTTAAGTTACCAACATCAGAACGAGTCTTAGTACCTGTGGCACAGGCAGACCTGCTGCCCCAAGGGGTGCTCAGCCCATCCGAGCAGTCGCTGCTGCACAGGGCACCTACCTTGGAGGATGGAGGCCAGCAGCAGGGTGCTGGAAGAACAGGGCTGCTCCGTTGAGGAGGACAAACGCAGGTTACCATGCTACAGCAGCTTCACCAGCGTGGGGCACACTGCCAAGCAGCACAAGCAGAGCAGGGCTGGTGGCGATAAGGAGTCCCTGAAATGGGCCAGAGACCATCAGGCAAACATGCAAGGATGAAGCAAGTCCCAGGGCAAGCTAGGAGATCTGGTAAGCAAGTCAGACTGAGCAGGGAACAAGGCTAGACCCAAACCCTATCTACAACACAGTTCACCTGAAGGGTAGAAGTAAAAGAGCTTTACTTGTTATAAATGTTTTAAGCAGACTCCTGAACTCATCCCTCACCTAACATGAAGTTTGTAATGTTTGAACTAAATTGGCTCTTGCGCTTGGTTTTATGCTTCTAAACCCACAAGAAGGGCAATTTCTCTTTTTCAATTTGCCCTGAAAGACTGTGCTTTTTCCTCATACACCATTCTGGCTCAGCAGTCCTTTTCCAGGCTCATACACTTGCCATGAGTACTATCCTTGAAGAACAAAGCAAGGTCAGTAAATTTCTCAAGCGTTGAGAACAGGCATGGTCCTGCTGTGCCTATAACCCAACCTGAACGGCCCAAGGTCACACAGTTAGTATAGGAGGAAGCACAGATTTCAACCCACATATTATTATGTCATGTTCTCTAGACCACAATAAGCACTTTTATAAAGCTGTGCTCCCTGAAGGGGGCTTCTCAGCATACTGTAGCTCTCCAGAACTTTCTTGGCAACTCTTGGTTGGAGAGAGAGGGGATGGTTGCTTTAGCGGAGCTATGTGCTCCTTTAAGTGCAAAGTCATGATGTGATAAAATGAAAGATGGAAATCTGCATGGCTGTGCAATGTGAAGTGATAAAGATGATTATAACCTCCAGTTCTCTTTAAACTTACCAAGGGCAATGGGGTGAGAGCTTAGTTAATCAATCCTGAGGAATCCTTTCTTGCTATCTTTTCCATCAGCAAAAGAATGAAAGCACAAACGATGAAGATGATTCATACCCAGCAAACAAAGGCATAAGAAGCTCGAAGTGCAGTTGGCTCAACACAGCTTAATTAAAACAGGCATTGCAGGAGACTGTTGATAATGCCCTCTCAACTCTCTTCTTTCTGAAGTGGCTGCATCCCAATTAGATGGGGTCTTGAGGTAAAACTACTCTAAAACTGAAGGCAAAGAGCATATCACTGTTTGTTTTACCCTGACACTTAGATACACTGGGGCAGAAGGCAGCACTAGTATTCCAGGCAGGGTACATATGTCAAAAGTTGTATTGGGATACTGTGGTTTTGCCATACATGTAGCTGTTTGAGGCTTTCAGAGGGATTACCAGAGTGAGAAGCTGGTTATTGGCAAAAGCTGAGTCACACTATAAAAAACACAATGCTGCCCTCAAAAGCTTGCAGTTCAGAGTTTCATTATTGACTCCTGGATTAGTTATAGGATTGCAGAGGTAAAGATGTTGAGGAAGTAGTGTGAGTATGTGTATGGACTGATTGTAGAGGGAAAGAGAAAAACATAAAAAACCTGAAATTGAGACTGGCAGGGGAAATAAGTTGGGGTGAGGCCAAGCCTCTCCAATACATTTGATTGCCAGTGATGGCAAGAATTCTGTGTATGGTTGAAAGGTCCCATCTTCATATTCCCTTTGGAGTTAATAATAACAACATGTAAAATGAAGCACCTTTCTTGAATCAGAGCTCCAGTCATTCTCTGCTAAGACAGACACTGCCCTACCAACACGGACATTAAAAACATCATGCATGGGGCATCAAAGATGAGAAGCTTAACTTTTTGTTAATGAAAGGTGATACTGTAACATAACCACTTTATTCCAAGAGGTGGATTTTTCCAGAAAACCTCAGAAACTTGCAAGTTTCATGCTTAAAATCTCTGCATATCTGATTTACAGCATAGGGTGATTTTGGAGAAAAATCAGTCCTGTAGCTGTAATGGTGCTTGTTACTGTGAGTACCAGAATTAAAACAGGTTAAATGATGGAAAACAAAGATCCCCCTTAGGAAGGAAGATTTCTCTAACAGAAAATATACTTAATTTCCCCTGTACTTCATTAGTTTAAAAAATGGCTAGTTTCAAACTGCAGCCTTTAAAGTCCAGCATAACTTGCAGTGTAATGCACAAGCTTGTCAGAACTTCTGACAAGAGCCTGACTCAGGCCTAGGTTTGTCTTTTCAGCCTTACTTGCAACTTTCTCTTCCTGTAAATTGCTGGGCAAACTACTCAAATTTCATTTTTTCCCGTACTGACTTGGGTCTTGTCCTCTTATATTATTCATTTTTCAAGTATACTAGGAACTTGGCTGGACTCAGCTACATACAGACTCCTTTATGTTACCCAAATGGCCTTAGTTCAAATCACAACTTCCATGTGGATTATTATCCTTGGATTAGAAGGACATCCAAAGGTCTTGCACAAAGAAAAATTAGGTTTATGTGGGGATGGGAGATGTTCACGTTAAGAGTTAATAACAGCATGAATTTCTGGATTGCTGTGTCTGTACCCACATTTGGCATAGATCAGGGCCAACTGTTTGGTGGCTGAGAGCAGAAATGGCCATTGAGATCAGTGATGGGACAAATACTAGCACCCACTGTAATATTACTAGCATCTAATAATGATGCAGAAAAAACATGCAGCCCCTATGGAAGAAAGGTACAGGTTGTACCTGTCTGGGGTCTGCTGGTTTTCTGCACTGGTACTGTCTCTTTTAAAATCCTGTCTGTGTGGTTTGGTTTAGAGCAACCCCAGAGCAGCTTCATGTGATAACATGGCCAGTTCTCTTCTTGAGAATCATTGTGTTGGAAACAGCTTTCTCATAGTCTGCAGTTTCTAACATGTTAATCAGTCTGCTTCAAGAAGCTGGCAGCATTCAGTCTGCTGTATTTGAAGGTAAAGAACAGAATTTTCTAAAGCAGTCATGGTTAATTTTATTTATTTAGTACGACATAGCAAGGAATTGCCTAATTAACAAATATTTTCTGATACAAATGGTGCAATACCGAACATCTGATCCCTTCTCAGTTCTTCGATGAGCATGAAGGGCTATTTATTACTAGTGCTTTTTCCAGTGTCTGAGAGGACAGGGTTTTTTTGTTAACCTGCACATAGGTAATTCTCACATAGCCATCCTATCGGGGCTAGACCATAGATAACCATCCTCTGTGGGCTAGACGTATATAGCTTATGGGATGCAAAAGGTGTTCAGTTTTAGGGTGGAAGGGCGAGAAGCAAGCTTCATCATTTTTCTAGAAACTGGCATTCACGCCATTGTCCCTTATGTTGCTGCTCTGAGAGAATGGGTAGGATGTAATTCCCTTCATCTCACAGAGAAACTACTTGGCCATGTTGACATTTGCAGCCCTCTGGGATAGCCCCAGCTACTGACCTGTTCGCTAAACACTAGTTCAGCTGCGTCAGTTCTGTCGAAAACTATTTCCTGGCATTTGTGTTCAGCTTATACTATTTTGCAGTACCCCAGCCATGATTGTTTCCTTTCTTGAGGAAAATAACCTTTCTACTTAGGCCATTGAAAACCTGGGTGTGAAATGCCTTTCATGTCTTTTATCAGCACTGGGCACTGCCTTCTCTGTTGTGAGAAATCATTGCTGTTCATAGCATGTCCATTTGTCATGCTTCACCTCCGCAGACTGTTAGTGGGGTTGTTTCTGAGAAGCTGCATGGCACAAAATGACCTCTGAACACTGTGGACTGTGCAAACTACGTTTCCTCTTAGAAGCAAAACTCAGAAGCACTGTTCCTTGCTCAGCAGCAACAGCATCTGCCTTGGGCTGGGAGGGAAGCTGAGTCCTCAGAGGCACAAAAGCCTGAAGCTATTTCCTTCTGTCAGTTATTCAACTGAAGTCATTGGGAAATTACTGAGGACAATACATCTAATTAGAGAGATCAGTTCTGCACATCATGACAGCAGTATGCGGTGTGCATAGTTCCTTTAGTAGCAAGCAATAAAAGTTACTCGCAGGCATGCCTGCAATTCTTTGAACGTACCCACAGTACAAACAGTATAGAGAAGGACTGTTTGCATAACAGCTCTAGCACTGCTAGATAGTAATCCACATTGGCGGACAGCACTTCTACTTCGTCCAGTACCGTAGACGTCTGTAAACTCCGCGGGTGTGGCTCACATCTCTCCTACTGAGCAGGTTCGAATAGGTAGTTTCCCACTGTATTTCAAAAGCAGGTAATCCCATACACTTAACTGGTGCACAATCCAGATAGATTCCTTTGGAGTTTGTGTTTTACTCAATGAGATCAACGGACCTGAGATTCTGTGACACAACAGGAAAGACAAATGCATTGGAGCAGGGAAAAACTACAAAACTATACATGGAAATTAGTTAAGTTGTATTAAATTGTATTATTTTCAGTGTTTTATTGAAAACATCCACATGTATACAGCACAGGAAGAAAATATTGAAGGAGACAGGGAGTCTACTATCTGATAGTAGACCAGAATTAGACGTCGGTTTGCAACCTGTTTAGAAGCAGCCTGTGACAATCTGGGCTGCCTTTGCAGAAGTACTCTGGTGCACTCATTTCTTGAATGTGTGCTGAGACTGGACATTGTGTTATCAGTAGGGAGAGGTCAGAGCCGAAAGAGAAAAAATTCATGAGCAGATCATTGACTTGGAATGAGCGACTTCTACACTATGAGAAAGATTAAAAGTACTGAAGTGATTTATGCCAGCTGAGGATCTGAGCTGGCTAGTTTAGTTTTGGCCACTAGCCAACCTAAAGGGTGAGAATGGAGCTCAGCAGTCTGCAAATAACCGAAAGCTGTTAAATACCAAGGAGGAAGTGAAATGATTTAATGAAGCACACAAAGGTGTAACTAGAAGTAGTTGCAGTTAATTAAGGAAGGGAAAATTATAAATGAGTATCCAGAAAGCTTCTTGCTAATGAAATATAGTAGTCTGCAAAATCACCTTTGCTAGAGACTTTTAAAACTGGGTGTGACAGAATACAAATGTCTTTCAGGTCGAGAATGTGTATTTATAGCATATGAATTTATAGTTACCATGGGGGTAAGATAGCTGAGCCTTTGCAGTCTTGGGCTCATCATATTTAATACTTCCCAACACACACCAAATGATATGTTCTTCTTCATGCTGCATGCCATCATGTATGTTTGAGAGTCATAAGCACATACCCACTATGGGTTTTTGCTCCCTTTGATGTATATCTGCTGCTCTCATTTCTAAAAAAAAAGAAAAAAGAAAAAAAGAAACCCTAGCTGGCAAGGCATGCTTAATAGAGAACTGGTTTTATGGTTAAATGGAGAAAAATAATGATAACTATGTGGAAGAGTAGCCAAATAGCCTTTGCAATTTTTTTTTTTTTTGATCAAAAGATGTTTTCTGAACTCAGAATTCTTAGAAAATGTCCACCTTGCAGAGGGACTGCCTGTGCAGTCCCAGGCAGGAGAGAAACTTACAGAATCACAGAATCATTCTAGGTTTGAAAGGACCTTAAAGATCATCCAGTGCAACCATTAACCTAGCACTGACAGTTCCCAACTACACCAGATCCCTCAGCGCTATGTCAACCCAACTCTTGAACACCTCCAGGGATGGGGACTCCACCACCTCCCTGGGCAGCCCATTCCAACACCCAACAACCCCTTCTGGAAAGAAATGCTTCCTAATATCCAGTCTAAACCTTCCCTGGTGCAACTTGAGGCCATTCCCTCTTGTCCTATAGCTTGTTACTTGGTTAAAGAGGCTCATCCCCAGCTCTCTGCAACCTCCTTTCAGGGAGCTGTAGAGGGCGATGAGGTCTCCCCTCAGCCTCCTCTTCTCCAGACTAAACACCCCCAGTTCCCTCAGCTGCTCCCCGTACGACCTGTGCTCCAGACCCTGCACCAGCTCCGTTGCCCTTCTCTGGACACGCTCGAGTCATTCAATGTCCTTTTTGTAGTGAGGGGCCCAAAACTGAACACAGGAATCGAGGGGCGGCCTCACCAGTGCTGAGTACAGGGGTGAGATCCCTTCCCTGTCCCTGCTGGCCACGCTATTGCTGACACAAGCCAGGATGCCATTGGCCTTCTTGGCCACCTGGGCACACTGCCGGCTCCTGTTCAGTCGGCTGTCAGTCAGCATCCCCAGGTCCTTCTCTCACTGGCTTGAACTTGTCTGGACCATTTCAGTACCTCTATGATGCAAAGAAGAGGTAAAGAATTGTTACTGCTCCCCTGACATTAAAACCAGTAGCAACAGACTGGAGTAGTGACATTTCCATTCGTGAACAAACTGTGAATCATTAGCTCAGATATGTGAGAGATGAAGATTATTCTGAATTTGATAAAATGGCCACATCTGAATTTATTTCACAGCTCATTAGGGAGCTGTGTCTAATAAATTACCCAGCATGTTATGTTCAGCTAACCTGCCAGCTCCCTGGTTTGTTTTATGCTCTGGGTTGCTGAATGTGAATAAGCGAATAGCGCCTATTCGACCATTGTTTCATTGTGAAAATGACAGAGACAGTGACTTGACAGAGCTATTTTTTCTTTCCATCGAACCTAAAGTGGTTTCTCACAAACCTAAAGGTGATTTCCTGTGCTCTACATCCATGAGGGCTGCTTCCAGTTGATAAGAAAGGACACATTAGCAGAAGGACAGAGCTACCTAAGGGCAGGAGGGCCTATTTTTCTTTCCTAATTGGTGCCTACAAGGATGGTTTCTCTCTGCCTGGTAATTTCCACTGCCTAGTGGGCAAGATTTCAGACAGGCCTGAGATGTCTTGTAGACCTCAAAGACACGCTAGACACAGGCTCAAGCTTGCCTCACTTGGGGCTGTGGTTTCATCTGGCTGTTGCACGACATTAAGCATAGGGAAAAGACTTCAGTAATAGCTGTGTGGGGTTTTGGTTTGGTTTTTTTTTTTTTAATTATGTAGTCCCAGTTTTCTTTGTGGTCCCACCTTACCATCTCTAGATTTGTGTGAGGCACTGTTGCTGATGTGGGGAAGAACTGCTGTATTTTTTTAAAACAAATCAGCTTTTCAGAGAAGAGGGCCTTTTTAGTTTTTAGATTTTTTTTTTCTTCCCAGAATTTAAACCCTCTTGGCAAGATTTTCTTATTTTTACTTAATGTTTTTTTCCTTTTCTGTTTTACAGTTATTACCTAAAATAGGTCACTATGGAGTGAGAAAATGTTTCGTTGATGTTTCATTCATTACTGGAACTAGTAAAATATATATGTATGTATGTATAACAGTATTTATTCTTTCTCATCATTCATGATGAATAGGGAGCTTTTGTGAGATGTTTCACTGTGGAGTGTTTCCATTTTCTGTCAGCACCATTCATTGATGGGATTGATTTTTTTCACAGGCCGGCTGTTCCAGGCCATAATGCTGTCTGTATGAGACTGTGTAGGGACAATTCCTGTTTCCTGTTCTCTGGCATGTTTGCAT
The DNA here is from genome assembly GCF_003259725.1 of Athene cunicularia. NCBI lineage: Eukaryota > Metazoa > Chordata > Aves > Strigiformes > Strigidae > Athene > Athene cunicularia. The sequence goes on along the minus strand of NW_020799099.1, from coordinate 13,461,264 downwards.
TAAGTCTGGTCTAAACACAAAAGCTGTACTGACTGTCTATGCAGATTTCCCAGTTGATTTCATTAAATCAGCAATATCCATGACTTTGATATATATTTTTAGATTGGAGAGTGCTTTTATTCAGTGTTCTGTGAGTTGTTAAAAAGAAAAAAATAGACAAGCATTGAATACTCTTATCTCATATAAGGAGTGCCCTGTGGAAGAAATGTGTGTCTTTACCAAATGAGATGTAAGAAGATTGGAGCTCAGATTTGTCCATAAAGTAAGCCACAATGTAGACTTTAATTTATGGGCTGATATTAAGGGATCAGTCGCATTCAGAGGTACATGAAAGCAATGCGCAGGTGTTAAGGTACCTGAAACCAGTGGCTGCATTTTTTAAACCCAGCTACTTCCGTCTGCAGGGTTGAGGTCCAGGTTTCGTCTGCTTGTGTGGTTGTATGGCTGTCTAGTTTTTGCACTGAGCTGGCATTTGAGAACCCCAGGGACCTTGCAGCAGGCAGTAGCTGTGAGTGTAACTGGAGGCAGACTGTGCCATGACTCTGTTTCACCAGCTGCATCCAGACAAAAAATTGCACTCACTTCTTTATATGTGCTTTGATGACAAGTGCTCTGTTAGAGACAGGCACTAGTGCTAAGAAAATGGCCTGTCTTTATTCCCCTATGCAATTGGTAACAACCACCCCCTTCACACACCCATACACCCAAATAGCTCTGCAAACTTCTGATGTTTTCTGACACTGACCTAAACAGGGTATGGAAGCAACCTGCTCTGTGGAACAGAATAGAGGGATTTCCATTTTCTCCAAATCATACAGTCTACTTTAATTGCTTTCCTCTAATAATATAGAGGTATGATGTTGGCTTTGTATGAATAATTCAGGGCAGTAAAATGATAAAGTTATCAACAAAAGATGGCTTACGGTGATTATTTAATGCATGTCATAGATATTTCAAGACAAAAAGATATATCTGCAGGTGGAACATGAAATACTACATTGAGAATGCGTACAAATGTATTAACTCTAATACTGGGGTAGAGGAAAAATAAGACTCAGCTGAAGATAGTGAATAAAACATTTTTATATTCCCTGAATATATGCTATCTTCTTCCATTAAATAATGAACAAAAGATCTTTGCAAAATTCAGATAATCTCTTGTGCAATAGGTACACTTTATTTTATGAAAAGGAATGGGAAGACTTGATGAAGACACAGGATTCTTTTCTAGTGGGCTGGTTAATAAATGTGGCGGTATGTATGCAGCAGCAATATATAAGGGGGCAGACTTTATGTGCGGGCTACTGAAATGCTGGGGTTTCAACCCCAAGCCCCAAATTAAGGCTGACATATGGGTGATTCCCACAGCCCTTCACAAAGGGGGGGTGAGTTTGCCTTTAGGCTTCCCTCCAGGGTGGGACCGGCCTTGCAGGGAGAGCCCTTGGGTAAAGGAGCCCCAGGTGTCCCACATTCAGTAAGCAAAGGTCAGGTGTCCCACTGAGGGATAAAAGCTGGGACCCCTTGCAGCTAGGGGCAGTGTCTGTCTGTGAGGTGGATGCACTGTGCAGAGTTCCCTGTTGAGGAAGGACCTCCTGCCTCCCTGGGACTGGGCTCTGATCAGGTCTGGCTTTTGTAAACATGGGCTGCGTAGAGATTCAGTATGTGGTTTTCTTAGTCTTATGTATTTGGCTTGTTGACTTGGTTGTTTCCTGTCCCTTCTACGGGAAACTGCACTTTGCCCTTTATTCCATCCATTGTTGGTTGTGTGGTGTTGTTGTTAGGGTCAGTGGGATTGATGTTGATTATGTATAATCTGACTGACTTGTACCCCCAGCACTCACCTGTGTACTGACCCTTTTGTATCAAATACAATTTGGTTATTGGTTCATCTTTATGCTGGCTGTGTCCTTTATGCTAGGCCTGATAATTGGCAAAACAGCTACACATATCAGAGGGTGCTAGGGTTTTATGTTAGAAAACATGCCCTGCATGCAAAAGGTCTTCTTTCCTTCTTCCCCTCACTCACCCAGTCTCCATGCTTTGTATGGTGTGGGAGCAGTGACCCAAAGTAGCAACTGAAGGCAGGTTAAAAACAACACATGGAATGGTGCAGCTCTGAGCTTTCAGGCTCTGGTAGTGTCTTGTGCTGCCTCTCTGGCCCAAGCTAGTACTAGAACCAAAGGAACTGAGGGAAACAGCTTTTCATAACAAAACTCAATGGCTACTAAAACCTCCTGAGGGCTTCAGCTGTGCTAACAAACATGAGTGATGGGGTGAAGATCAGCCCATGTTTGCACAGGTCCCCAGTTCCTAGAGTCGAGTGGGCTTATGCATTTTGTTTCCTGCTTTGCACATGAGAAGGATGAGGAGCCTCCTCAAAATGCAAAGCAAGCTGGCCATCTTGTGTGCTGCTCTTGCAAGCCAGTTACTGGGAAAACAGACAAAATGAGTCCTTGTCTAGGAATCTTCCTGCATGCTGAATCCTCAGTTCTGTACCACCCACCCCCCTCCTCGAGGAAGGTGATATTCCCTTTTAGTGTCCTCATATAAGCACCTGGAGAAGCATGGAATATTTGGAGGCACATTTGGAGAATTGCTTGAGGCTCGTGGCAGTTTTCATGTGGAGGCTCAAAGGACTATGGTGTATCTGTCACTGCTCTGTACAGACCACTTGGGAGGCAGTATGGGCACAGCCACCCTGCTCAAGAGAGCTGCAGACTTTGTGGCCTAGAACTTGAGAACTACTTGACCAAAGACCATGGCTTACCAGCTGCTGTGGAGAACAAAGACTGTAAAGGTGGTAGCTTTGAAGTTTCAGCAACATGTCTCAAGTCACTCTTAAGTTTGGACCACAGTTTGCTTTATGTAAATCATTTATCCATGCAGTAAAGTTCTTTGTGTCTATTTATCCTTGAGAAGTGCAAGCATGACTACAGATCTGCTCCTAAAATTAGCTTGAAGATTTATCTTATATTAAGTAAATTGCTTTGTTAAATACATTTTTTTTTTTTACTTCCACATTTAAAGCAAGATAAGGAGGAATCTTCACTCTTCAGTGTCAAAAAAACTCTTGATTTAATGGTCTTGTATCTTTTTCCTTCCTATTCTATTACCCTTTACACCATTTACCTGTTCACTATTAAAATAACTATCTGATGGTGGCATTACTTGGTGAAGTGATGCAGATATGCCAAGTGGGGTGTGACAGATAAATTCATAATTTGAAAACCTGCTAGCTATGAGGTAGTAAACATTGCTTTTTTTCTGTCTTATTGACTATTAAAGCTCCATTTTGCAGCGCATACTGTTCCAGTGACATGGTTTTCCATGCAAAAAGTCTTCATCTTTTTCTGAAACAAAAATCTTCCCTTCTGAGTTTGGGTGGGCTATGTAATATTTGGGTCTTTTATTCAGACCAGAGAAAATACTTTGTTTTGTTAATAAAATTGCTTTTCATTAGCTTCCTATAATGTAATATTTTTTAATAGGTAAACTAAAACCTTGCTTATTAATTGCAGTGCATACAAGTGCCATTGGCATCCTTTCAGTATACCCATGCCAAAGCTATTGCTGGCCAGGATGTGACAAGGCAAAGGGAGAGATCTGACGTTGTATGAATCCATCTGGTCTGAGTGATCCTGATGGGAGATCTGACCACAAATCCCACTTAATTACCTTCTGTGATTGCTTTCTGCTCTAATTGCTTTGTGAAAAGACAGAATGATTGTATTTTCGATAAGACGACATACTTTTTAGATTGAAACTGTGAAGTGTTTTTCTTTGGTGGAGGCTTCCACTTTAATGGACTAGGAGTGCCTACAAACTCAGTTAGCTTATCTCATTTTGGCTCAGTTCAGTTCAGCAACAAACAGCTGAGGAGTAACTTCATTAAACATGTGCTGTGTGGCAGGGTAACATTGCGTTGCCAAAATCTATACTTATTGTGAAGTATGTTATTTTAAAGAGGGAAAGCTAGGATTTCATTATACATTTATTCCCATAGTAAAGATAATTATATTTGTCTCTTATACAGCAACTTTGGTGGAGTCTAAAAAACATGAATTAAATCATTTACTCTGCAAACAAAATGATAAATACCCATCTTTAAAAATCATCTCTCAAAATAGACTTTTATTTGATTTATGTATCTGTTGTTAATTGGACTGGGGGCTGAAAATTAAAGGCCAAATCTTGATCTTGGTTACCCACTAAGGAATGACAATAAATGTGCTGGGGCTAACAGATTTATGCAGAAGTTCTCATAATAAAAGGTTTGTCTGCAAGTGTTAACATTGGAATAGTGGCCTTGTGTTTCCCTCTCTGGTGGCAGATATGCATGTTCACTGCTTGCAGAACAGGATAGTACCTCGTATTAAGTCTAGGGGGAATCCTGTGCTACTGGAAGGCTTTTGTAGCTGAAATCTGAGGGAAGTTTCTGATTGCCTACAGCTTGACTGGATCCCTGCCTACCTTTTCTGAAAAGTCTGCTAATCCCAAAATTTAGGCCACACAGTGACTAAAGTGGGTCAGAAAGCGGAGCTTTCATTCCTTGCGAGTTTCTGATAGTGGACATGCAGAAGGATATTCAGAGAACCCAACCTTAGGCACACAACTCCACAGAAAAGGGCCTGATTTAGGTGCCTTGATTTACCATCTGTCCACTATCTGTGTAGGAAAGGTACAAAAGGCAGTTTCCTGTGCTGGATGGTATGAACAGTTGTATTTTATTAACTTCTAGACTAAAATCTGAATGAGATGATGACTAAACTGAAATCTCTCTAAACCTTTTATCCCATAAAATGTTACTATCTTTTTAAGGCTTCAAAATACTTCATTTTTTAAGTTCTTTGTTCAGATACTTTTAATCGAGGACAGAAACATGCTAGTGTTGTTTAACCAAAACCAAGTTTTTTGTGGTTCCTGCAGTTTCATTTCAGTTTGTGCTTTTTCTGAGCGCAGCCTCCAGGTCACTGTCTGCTGAGCTCCCCAAGGCCTTCAGTTTTCAGTAAGATCCCTCTGGCCAAATGCCCAGTCCATGCTAATGCACTTGCTGTGATTTTCAAAATTCTGCCCAGATGGTCTTTTCCTTTGGAATAGTTTGTGATGCTCAATCTCCCATTTTCCTCAGGGAAGAAATATATAATTTAATTTGTAGGTTTCGGTAGTCTTACTAATGACTTGCTTGTTCTGTTGTTTTTAAGTAGTTACAGATGTTTCACTGGCACTTTTATATTGTCCTGTAATGTTTCCATCAGTTGTATTTCAGGAGGGAAAGATGTAAACTGTACTTCAGCTTCTTTGAGACAAGGCTGACAGAGCTACTGCAACTGAGGCACATGCTGGTGCTGAAGATTTTCCCTTTTTGTGCTGCATTTTGCAAGGGAGAGCTGGGAAAGTATATTCATGTGAGAAACTACAGATACTGAAATGCTTGTCTCTCAAAGTCCAGTGAGCATCAGGTAGGAAACCATTAACTTCTGGCTCAGAACTTGCCCTTTAGCAATAGACAGAACATTATTAAAACAACCTTTAAGGATTTTGCTGGTGAAGATATCTGACTACTTCATTATCAGCATCTCAGCAGTGCTAACTTAAGGCATGGGCCTAAGGAGCTCAGCCTGACTCCTGATCCGACAGGTTAACAGGTCTGCACAGTCTGCCACTGGCAGAGTCCAGCCTCTGTGTCAGCTACAACAGGGGACCTGCTGGGCTCCGTGTGTGGCGCTCCCTCTGCTGTGCGTAAAAGACCTCTCACTTTGTTTGGGAGTGTTTTGAAAAGGTGTGCTGCAGTAGTTAACATACAATAACAAAAATTGTAAAAGCAGAACAAGCAGAAGTTACTTCATCCTTACTTTCTGGTAAGCCATGCAAAAGCAGGATAGAAAGTTGCTATGTTCCTGTTCTGACAGATTCTTTTTTACCTTTGAGTGCTACAGCTGAAAACAGAAATGTTTTCTGGGAGAAGCTTAAAGAGAAACTTCTTTTTTGGCCTTATTCATTAAAGCTGTATTTTTATTCTGGCTGAAAACCCCGGTATTTAAAAGTTTAAATGGGTGCTAGCCTGCTAAGGGAGTGTCCTGCAAGAAAGATTTCAAAGTGGAGTTTCAAGGTGGTTCCCTCTATGTTCCCTCTACTGTGCACTGTGCTTAGCTTGTAAGTTGACGCCAGTTGTCAAGTCTGCTTTGCTGTAAGTGCTGTGAATTCAGAGAAGAGCTGTGAATTCAAATATTCATTAGAAACCTGAGGCTTTACAATATGTCAATATTTTTTAATTACTAAAATTGTATGCACCAACAGTTCACACTGCAGCTGGGTGCTCTAATAGCTAAACCTACAAAAAAAACCTGCAACAGTGATCAAGTCTCTTTAGTAGTTAGCTTCTGTGTGTGTTCTTGGCTGCTGTGCTTTTGCATGCAAAATCAGCTTTTTTGAGAAGAGAATGAAACTCCTAATTCCTTCGTATTAACAAGCAGCAACAGCAAAGCAGGTTCTTTATCTGTAAAGAAACTTGCAGGCACAGCCAGTTCCTCTTGGGGCTGACCTAAAGCCGAGAGCTCTGGCACAAAGACTGCTAAACTGGATGGACTGATAAGGCATCTGTGGTGCTTGCACATGGTTTGCTCTTGGTGGAAAGTTGCAGTAGATGGTTGAGTTGGAGCAGGGTTTTCTGTATGGCAGTGACAACTACAGTTGTCGGCAGCTCTGAAGAGACAGAAAAAGAGACAGAGACTGTGAAGGTACAGTGTGGCTCTCACGCATGCACAGCGAGTAACCCTTGTCAACTCACACCTTCCAGTCAGCACGATAGAGCAGTGCACAAGGATTCTGTCTAAGTACATCTGCAGCAGTACATGGTTTGCCAAATGTCTGACAGCTTGAGGTGCTGGGCACGTGGAAAAATAGCTGATGGTCTGGAAAGAAAAAGCAAAGCTATACCTCATTGCTTTTTAGATAGGACGCAGGACCAATTATTTATTAAGGCTGTATGGGATGTTTAGCAACCTGGCTAATGGGGGTGGGTCTTTTCAAATACAGACATACTTAAGTGTCCTGATGTAAGATAGCAAAGGTAAGCCAGGGTTTTTGGGAGAGTTTCCCTATTTGAAAAAAAAAAAAAAAAAATTCTGTATCTCATCAACTTGTGGAACTAGCAATAACTACATCAAGTTGTGTTTGACAACATTATTTTCCCTTTCCATTGGTAAAGTTTTAGCCCTGGATGATTGCAGATGTGATGTTGAATGTTCCTTCACTTCACCCTTATAAATGAGCAGCACCTTCAGCCTTTTAGGGTACTTCCTACAGTTGAGTATAGAGGGAGGACATTGTTTCTACCTAGGAGCTTTATTTTACAGCATTTTTGAAGCTGTCTGTGGATCCGAGTTGCCTTCTACAACAGGAAGTCCTGGTGAGGCATGCTGATATCTTACCTGTAATCTTCCAGCATTGCTTCCCAGACTGTTAAATATCATGGCTCTCCTTGTCACATCTATCTGTATGACCCGGCCCCCAGGATGGATATGGAAATTTCAGGAATGCTTTACAGAGACAGTTGTCAGCCTACAAACAGCATCTTTTTTTTTTTTTTGAAGGAAAGATAATTCTGACATCTGGATGCAAGCACATGGTGGTTATCCTGACATTGTTTGCAGGCTGGTCACAGTAATTCCTGACTAGGAGCTGTTAAACTGGAACTTAGACTCCAGAGGTGTTGAGTGATATGCTGTTGTCCTAATGTGTCAAGCAACAAGTGTTGTCTTTTGGCAGCCTGAGCTTACATATCGGTTCCTGTCAAGGTTTTACAGTCAACTATGGCAACCATCTGCTCTGGCTTTGCTTGTCCTCAGAGCCAAACTACTTACCGCTGAGTTGTCACATGCTAACTAATATAAGCAGCAAGCCTCTCCTTTCTGATTTGCTACAGGACAAGGGAAGTCTGTGCATTGCAAACTTCACACAAATTAGTGCTCTCTTCCCTGCCAACTGTGCTACACAGAAGCAAATTTTACTTTAAAATGCTTCTGTGCCAATGTTGGTGTGATAAAACAAAAAGCATGAATAAATCGGGATGTGCCAGCAGTAGAGAGCCAGGTGGGAATACAAGAAGCCACAAAAGCATATCTGGAGCAAACACTACCATTTTTCCTTGGAGCTCAAGTTTAAAATCCTGTTCGTCTCAAATTGTTCTAGGTTGCTGTGTAGTATACTACCATTACATAGATGAAATGCACACTTGTTTTTTTGTTTGTCTGCACTTCTTTTTGGTGGCTAACAATGGAAGTGAGGGGAGGCTGTGGAGCTCACAGAGACTCCATCCTCTTGTGTGTGGCAGGATGCTGACACCATACTGAGATACATCAGCTTTATGTCTGTGGGCTGCTCACTTCCTCTATGGGTCAGTTCTTTCTCCTCAAAGTACAAACTTGTGGCACGGAGCAGAACATAAAAGGGACCCAAGTGCTGCAGCACTCTGCTCTGAGGCATACAGGACCTGGAGAGGTATTCAGAGTCCAGTGCTGAGCTACCAGGGTTACCCTGTACCTTGTGTAGGGAAGACAGGTGTCTCAGCATGGAGCACTTATCTGGATCTTGTCCTTTGAAGTTAAACAGGGACTCAAGAGCCTGATCTGCTGGGTGGTCTCCAAGAAGAGAGAGGTAGTCAGGAGGCAGGTCCTTCTGTGCCTGGTTTCTGGATCCTTACAATGTTTAGGCATGAGTGAAAGGGCTGGGTTGCTCCACTAGCCTGTGAGAGAGCCAGCTCTCACGATTCAGCATGGCACACATGGATGTGTCACTGGGCTCTCCATGGAGCTACTATTTACCTTGATTCTGTCAGTATCCTCCAGTCTGGCTGGATTTCCTGATAAAAGGCAGGTTGTGTCTCAGGATGTGTGGTGGCTCAAAGTGCTGTGAGGATGGTGGGTTTGATGAAGTGGTAATCTTGAGCATGCAATCCTCATAAATTGGAGGTAGCAAGTCAGTGGCATCTTCACCTAAAGCTTCTGCAAGCAGAGCTGCCTGGCTGAGCACTCCTTCTCATGCTGGACCTGGCCCCAGCCCTAGCAGAAAAATGGTCTGTTCTTAGGTGAAACTCCTTTCTGCTTCTGAAGTACAAATAAAGACTGGGTTTCTTGTAATGCCTTAAATACAGATTTCCTGTACTGTTTTAAACAACACTAGTGAGGAGACCCTAGTCTCTGATGCAGTCTTGGCAGAAATAATGGTTAAAACGTGAAACAGTAGGCACTAAATAGCCCAGGACAATACCCAAATTGGGGTAGGGTCACTTCTTCATCAGGGTCGTTACTGACAGTGGTAGTAATGTGATGCAGATGATTTAGCTGTATAGGCAGAAGAGTCTAAAGAGGATAAAGAATTAGAAAAGAAAAAAAAAATTCTTCAGTCTGATGAGCATACTTGCCTTTGTTTTTTAATTTTGCTCCATGGAAACATATTTCCAAACATTTCAAGCTTCAAAAAACCTGGCACTGAACAACAGTTCTATGAAATAAATAAAATCTTCTTTTGTTCACTTGTCTAATTCCAAGTTTTCAGGAATTCTGCTGTTTCTAAAAATCATTCTGCTTTGAGAGAAAGATGTCACAAGAATATTTTTTAGTCACAAAAAGAATGTATAAAAAGACTGATCATTTTTCTTTTAGCTCAAGAATAATTTTCAGGCTGAGCCTGAATATTAAAAATGTCATACTAAATGGCAACTTTTCTGAAAACTTGAAAGTTTGTGAAAGAAGGAGGTTATGCTGACAGATGTTTCAGGAACCTAATTAATGAAGCCCTGAAATGAAAAAGACTGAGAACAATTTGGCTTCTTTCATGAGAAGAAATAACACATAACATTTCAAAAGTAATAAAAGACCAATCACCCCAAGAACTTCAGACAAAAGAAGGATTGTAAAACAGGAGTTAGATTTCTTTTTGTCATTGTAAACTTTTTAAACATATCTCTGGGTAGAACTGTCTGAAAGACCATGATTATATTTTGTGACAATTACTGAGGTTTCAGGATTTTTATACATTCTACATTAGCAAACAAAACCTTTTGAATATTTTTCTGTTGAAATAGCTCCTTTAGGAATCTGTGGGTGTTCTAGTCAAGGTTGTTCTTCCCTCCTACTGGTCAGAAATTATTAGAGAGATCAAATTGTTCTGAACCTCAAAATCTTTTCATCGGAATGAGTAAATCTTTTAAAGTATTTCAGCGTCAATGAAAACTGCATATTTGAAAATGTTTTGTTTTCCTGAAACTACTCCGACTCCAACTTCATCTTGCACATAATAGTTTTGCACAAAAGAAAGATGCATTTAATCTCAGCTATAAGAGCATGAATTTGCCCGTTCTGTACTGCTGCCATTTGTGAAAAATGGCTTTGCCTTACTGTATTTCTTTTCATCATCCTTACTTAGTGGTTGATCGGCTTCTGATAATGTGGTTACTTGATCTTACCCTGAGAAATTACAATCCATTATCTCATCAGGATATGTTCTTGGAGGAGGATTAAAAAAATGCTGTCAGTAATACATATACACCATTGAAATTAAGTGAGGACATGAAGTAAGCTTACACTGCTGCAAAGTACAGGGTATCAGCACCTGTCCTTCATTAATCTGCTCAGTCCTCTCTCTTTACACCGTGAAGTGGCATGATAACATAAAGCCACAATGAAATACATGGAAACTTTCTGTCTGTCCATGCTTTGAGGACTCTCATCCACCTAGATGTTGCCTTGTTGCTTGTTTTGCTGCTGAGCATGAGTATGGGTGCTGAGATTGACAGGGACCCTGTCACAGTGGCTTTCCTCAAGTAAGTAATGTCACATAAGAGTGCACGAAGACTATTGTGAAATGCTGCAATGAAGCCAAACATTTGGAAGCAAGTTTCTAACATTTGTTAATTGAGGTGGAGTTTTATTAGGCAGAACTGATGATGAAGTAATGGGATGTCATAGCATATTGAGGCCAATACACTTGTTGCCAGTGAAAGGCAAAGGCTACTTAAGGAAATGCTAAAGGGTGAGTGTAATGCAGTAGGGGAAATTCTGCAGGTAAAGGTTAGTGGAATTTTCCTTAAAAGTAGTTATTGGACAAGTTTGGGTGGTCTGCTTTCTAATACTGCTTTCTACTGTTTGCCTCAAAGGAACAATGGGGTACAAAGCATATTGTCTGTGTAAGGGCTTAAACATGAAAAGTGTTGATCTCCCTGTCTGTCTGCAAAATGCCAAGACTGTCTTAAAAATCACAGACTTTGTTTTGAAAAGTATCTTTGTTTCTAGACCTTGTGAGGTCAAGTTTTCAGACATTCCTCTATGTTTCTAAGGGCTACACGTTTACCTGACTGAAAATGAATAACAAAATGTTATGTGAAATGTCTTTTTTAAACATTTCACATAGTCACATACTTCCAAATGCCATGTATTTAGTGGAAAAGACAATCACATGCCTCAATGAGTTAACAGCATCAGGAACAGCACAATTTTTGCAAAGCATTTGACACTGTCACACGACATGCTTGTCTGTAAATGGGAGGGACATGGATTTGATTGATGAACCACTCAATGGGTAAGGAATTGGCTGGGGAGTCACACTCAAAGAGTTGCCATCAACAGCTTGATGTCCCAGTGGAGAGCAGTGATGAGTGGTGTTCCTCAGGGGTCGGCATTGGGACCAACGCTGTTTATTTAACATCTTTTTTGGGGACATGGACAGTGGGATTGAGTGCATCCTCAGCAAATTTGCTGATGACACCAAGCTGTGTGGTGCAGTCGACACTGGAGGGATGTGGCATCCAGAGGCACCTGGACAGGCTGGAGAGGTGGGCCTGTGCAAACCTCATGAAGTTCAAGGAGGCCAAGTGCAGGGTTCTGCACATGGGTCGAGGCAATCCCAAATGCAAATACAGGCTGGGTGATGAGTGGATTGAGAGCAGCCCTGCAGAGAAGGACTTGGGGTTATTAGTGGATGGAAAACTGACTGTGAGCCAGCAATGTGCGCTCTCAGCCCAGAAAGCCAACGGTATCCTGGCCTGAGTCAAGAGACATGTGGGCAGCATGTCAAGGGAGGGGATTCTCCCCCTCTGCTCTTGTGAGACCCCACCTGCAGTCTTGTGTTCAGCTCTGGGGCCTCCAACATCAGAAGGACATGGACCTTCTCGAGCCAGTCCAGAGGAGGCCACAAAGATGACTGGGGGCTGGAGCACCTCCCCTGTGAGGACAGGCTGAGAGAGTTGGGGGTGTTCAGCCTGGAGAAGAGAGAGAGGGGAAACCTTATATCAGCCTTTCAGTACTTCAAGGGGGCCTACAGGAAAGCTGGGGAGGGACTCTGCCTCAGGGAGTGAAGGGATAGGACAAGGGGTTTTAATGGAAGAGGGTAGATGTAGATTAGATGTAAGGAAGAAATTCTTCACTGTGAGGGTGGTGAGGCACTGACACAGGTTGCCCAGAGAAGCTGTGGCTGCCCCCTCCCTGGCAGTGTTCAAGGCTGGGTTGGACGGGGCTTTGAGCAACCTGGGCTAGTGGAAGGTGTCCCTGTCCATGGCAGGGGAGTGGAACTAGATGGTCTTTAAGGTCCCTTCCGACCCAAACCATTCTATGATTCTACGATTCTATGATTTAAACAAGAACTGAAAATTCTCAGTTCCACACCTGTAAATGTTATTTATTCTCAATAACATTAAAAGATTGATTTAGCAGGTCACCTACAAAGATTCCTTTGGGTCTTTTCATCACCAGGAGCATCTCCTCAGGCTCCTTCTATGTTGTATTTCAACAGCTGTCTTTTATAATATATCCTGACTATCATAAGATTTGGGCTCTCTATCATGCTGTACTTATTTTGGTAGAGAAGTAGGTGTGTGTTTGTGTGTGACAGAGGCTGGGGGTGGAGGTTTCACTTTGTACTTCTAGCAGATAAAATTACTGTGCCTGTCTGTTTGCTTTATTTATTTCTCTTATATCTCTTGTGGATATCTGTGGGGGATAAAGTAAGCGCTGGCTTTGGATTTGATTTGCACTGTGAATTTTCTTCTAATTTGCACCACCCACACCCAAGTTTAAAGTCAACATTTTCAGTTTTCAAAGCCAGAAGGATAAAGCCAGGCTAGTAGAGTGAGGTTCTAAACAGCTGGCAAAACTTCATTGGAGTGATAGAGGTAAAACCTTCTTCAGGGACAAGGTGGGCACTAGAAATCTCTGGGCCCTGCTTGCTAGCTGTTCCCTGGACTGTCCCTTCTCACAGCTTCTGAAGGATGTGGCCTGAGGCTTGTGGCTTTTGGCTGTGTAGTGTTTCCACTGCGCAGCTCACAGGGTCAAAAAAGCTGCCATCCTTTGCTGAGGAGCACTGCCAGTATAGCTGAGGGGGAGGAACATGGGTGTATATCACTTCTGCTCTGTCCCTTAGCACTGATGAGGTCTAGTTCTGACGTCAGCATTATTTAAAATATCTTTACAATTATTTTGTGTTACAGAGTCAGTGCGCTCTCCTTCTGTGCCTTTCTATCCTATCCATTACTTATTTGTTAAGAGATTTAGCTTCAAGAGAAAAAAATAAAGTACCCAAGTAGTTTTAGTAGTAACACTGTGGACCAGATTCTAAGTGGCTTTTTGTGTGTATGCACATGTAGATATAATGCTTTAAATTGATTTTGAGGCTGCTAAGGTAGGCATGTGCAGGCAAAGAAATCCCAGAGGTCTATTATGCAGGTTTTGTCTCTTTTTTTTTTTTTAACCATTCAGCCTTTATAAACAGTGTTTGGGAATAACAGTATCAAATTTCACATATGATACACTGCAATCTTAGGTCTACATTCTTCATTTCTAACAGCTGGGCTCACATGCTTAAATTTCTGCTATGCTTCAGAAGTGCATTCTAGTTGTTACTAATATTATATGGATAACAGAATCAAACCAAATATTTAAAAGCATTATCCCCCAAAATAAATTGGTAAACTTGTTCCTAAACTCTCAGCCAGATGAAGCCAGGAGCCAGACAAGCAAATTATTGTTAGTGTTTTTCCAAATGACTAAATGATATCAGGTTCTTAAATCTTTCCTTGGACAGCTCAGTAAAAAGAGACTGAAAGCCCAGCTACACTCCTGCCTGTCTCTGACAACATTAAATCCAAGATTGGTGGGGAGATGTGGAGGAGTGCTGATCAGATCAAGCACAGAACCAGGCGTGTGGGCTGCACAGATGCTGAACAAGGGCGGTGAGGCCATGGGGCATGGTATGGATCACCTGAATGTATTGGTTCAGACCTCCTTCAGCAAGTGGATCTCACTGCTTGTTTGCAACACAGTTGAGCACTTGGTCTCAGTGTCTCTTTCCTCAGCAAAAAGAATGACAGAATCCCCAAAATTGGGACGCTGAAGTGAGTATGTGTGACTTTGGGAATCTGCTTTGCTTTAGGCTGCATAGCCTGCGGTACCAAACCCTACATACTTCGGGCTCTGGAGTCTTGTGTCCTGGGGACATTGTTCACTTCTTTGGCATCACAAAGCTGGTGGGAAAGGAATAATCCTGCTTCCACCAAGCGTTCAAAGTGCATGGAATAAAAAAGTGATGTGTGAGGGGCTGCTGACAAGCATCTGGACTGACAGAAGTGACCCTCTGCTGCTGACTTAACAGTTGACATTCTGCAGACTGAAAGGAGATGACCAGTTCTCTGGGGAAGGATGAGTAGAAAACGTGACCAAAGATTAAAAGGAAATTCAGAAGCCCCTTCAGAAGCACCTTAAAGCCCCATCTGAGATATTGAGAAATCCCTTTGTGTGAAGCTGTCTGCAAAATGCACAGTGCAAGAGAGCCTCACTCAGAGAAGGCATGTGGAAGGGGAAGGGAAAAACCTGAAAACCAGCAGTTCCTTAACACCTCACAGGAAATCAGTGTCATGAGCAGAAACTGAATGCTAAATTGTAGTCCCTGTCCAGCACTTTGTTACCTGCTTGGTCATGACCTGCACAGGCTGATACTCGTTTCAGGATATTGTATTAGAAGAGTGCAAGAAGTCCACTACAGGTGTTGCTTTTGTTGTGAAAATATCAGCAGTTCAGTTAACCAGGAATAATGGCCTTGCTGCATGCTTTAGGGGGAGGATTCCCTCCCTCCTGGAAAAAGTGTCTATCAGAAGGATGGCTTAACAAAATGCCTGCCTGTCTGCAAAACAGCTCATGTCAGCCGGGTGCCAAGTGAGGAGAGGAGGTAGAGCCACAGTTTGAGAACAGTTATGCCCATCCTTGTGGCCCCTCAAAAATATTTGCCCCTTATATGGCAGGAAATGCAGTGCAAGTTGAAGCTGTCAGAGATGATTTAATTCTTGCTGAGTGCTCTTTGACTCCTCTGAGTCCCAGAATGAAGCTGAGGTCAGGGACTTAGTGACTGCTGGCTACTAGCCCTGCCACAGCTCTGGGAACAGCAGCTTGTACCTGTGTAATATGGATCAATAAATCTCACCATAGGACTGATCGCTTGTGCCCATGTGCTGAGACTCCCCATCTCCAGTGTTAGGGATTGAGATGAGGTACATATAACTGCATTCAAAGGGAAGGATGTGCCTTTTGTCCAGTAATTAATGTTTCTCTTCTGTGTGCATGTCTACGTACAAGTCGCTGAATTACTTCGTATTGAGCCAGAACATCCAAACCCATTGATGTCATTTCAAGCAAGTGCAGCACTTGTCACATTAATGGAAAAATCTCCACTGCTTTTATGCATCTCCCTTTTAGAGCTTAGGTTATCAGTGCTAACTGTATCCCTGATTATTTTTGGTGGAGTAGCTCTCACCCACCTTATATGCAAGTAATATGGTTGCTGTAAACATGGCGCTGCAGTCTAATCATAATTTAATTTAATACAGTGAGGAAGGGGCCAGTCACCTTCAGTGAAGCCCTGCTAGTTTATGCCAGCAAGGTATTTGGCTCTATAAAGATTGTTGTGTATATAAATCTGGAAATT
This sequence comes from Athene cunicularia, assembly GCF_003259725.1. Lineage (NCBI taxonomy): Eukaryota > Metazoa > Chordata > Aves > Strigiformes > Strigidae > Athene > Athene cunicularia. Next base: position 13,445,298 of record NW_020799099.1, on the reverse strand, counting down.
GCATATGATTAGTTTAGACTGAAAGAGTATAAAAATATTTTTTATAAGCATTTTCCTGGAATTCAGAATTCAAGTGTTCATTGGTCAGTAATAAAATTCTGAAAACTTAAATGTCTGCATTAAATCAAAAGCTTTTTTCTTCAGAAGCAGCAGCTCAGATGTTAGCATTTTAAATAACATTGTAAATATACCCACATTAATGACTGTAACGCCAGTTCCTTATATACACAGAAATTAGCCATGATGATCAATATTATGCTTTATTGCTTTTGAATTGAAATAAATTTAGAAATTTATTAATATATGCTATTACAGCTCACTGATTCCTAGATTTTACAGTTAAAAGGGGGTATTATAACAGTTTGTCTCATCTTTTGCACAGCAATTTATAGTTTCCTTACAGTAGTCTGTTCAGATAAGTGTGTCTCTCACTTGCAATTTAGGACCTGTGTGTTCTGTGGTCTTTACCTGGCTGTATTTAGCAAGCACCTTACAGTTAGACAATAAATTGTTTCTCTGTGTTCTGACTAGCTTATACCAGAATTTGTGCTTGCTATATTGACTCTACCAAGGTGACAGTTCCTTGCACACCTTTCATCTCAACTCAGAGACAGGTGTACTTCTTTGATCATAGTATAATCTTGTTCATGTCTAAAAATTTTTTTCTTTAGATGCTGACTTGTTTTGCATCAATGGCAAAACACTAACTGATTTCAGAATAGCCAAAATTAAATCATTATGTGTATTAGGTGACCAATATTGTTATATATCTGCATTACAGTCAGAGCTTTCCTCTAACAAATCCAGTGAAGGCATTCAAAGGCTTCATGACTATCAAGAAACAGGGGCTTCTCTCTCAGACCTTAGCTACACAGAAGTTTGTCATGTCATATGGACATAAAGCATCTTAGTTATGAGGTGGGGTTAGCCTCTTTAGTCAGAACAACTGGCTAAAAAATCATATATAAATTAAACCAGCTCTTGATATTGCAAGTATTTTGTAATTTCAAATGCCCAGTCCTGTTACCACTGAGCTCAGACCTGTCCATGAGTTCAGCCCCTGCTAATTTGCTGTTTCCTTCTCCTACATCTTTTCCATGTCTATAAACAGAACACATTTCATACACACAGGCTTGATTCTCCAGAACTTAAGCACATATACAACTTGATGTAGCATGGATTATTCCTTCAACAGTAACTAGATAACTTGTAGATGACCATATCTGAATATTGTCAGGAGAGCAGCTTTAGTTTGGAAATTGCCTTCCTTTGGGGCTCCCCCTCTTATTCTTGCAACAACTTATCAGTGAGTTTTTTCATTATTTCACAGAGCTTCTTGCCATGCGTTGCTAGACAAGGTGTGGTGACCACTAAATTTTCTGTAAATTATAGCAGAATCAAAGAGACCTGTTTTCACCCTGACTCCCAGAGGGGGTATTAGTTGTGTGGTCCCTTTTATCTTGTGGAAGGTTTTTTTCACTTAATTAAATTTCCTTAGTGTAACAAACCTATATAATTTTTGTAATAGTTACTGTAGTTTTCCATGGGGTTCTACCATGAAAATACCACAGAAATGTATTCAGAACCTATTCTGTGTCTCTACTGGAAAGAGCTGTCTGCAGAAATCTATGGTGCCTTTCTAATTTACTAATCCTAGGCAGCTCAGGGAAATTTAAGGAGAATCTCAGGATGGAAAAGTGCTGCTAGTTCTATTAAAACCTATTAAAAAGACATACAAGGAAAACTGAAGTTTAAACAAGGCTTGGGGAAGCCCTTTTAGAGAAAATTTGTTGTTTTATGTAATCCTTATTTTTATCATTAAGGCTACCTTTGTTTTGCTGCAGACTTACATTGTGAAAACTAATGGTCAGGAAAGAATAAGAAAATAGTAAAATGATCCAAGCCCTGAATTGCTGCCTTTATGGTTATAATTTCCTTTACTTCAGTTGAGTTCCCCTGGCAGAGCTGCAAGGAAAGCTCTACCCCATTAAATAAGAGTTCATAGTATTAAATACAAGCACGTATGAGATCATCTCTATATTTACAAGTAACCCCTAAATTTTGCTGATGAACTCCTGCCATTTTGTTAGTAAATATTTCTAGAATAGATGACATCTGACATAATTTTGTACATACATACTAAAGCTGCATACATAAACACACACATAAAATATATATATATACACACATACCTTCACATATGCATATATGTGGACACTTCTAAACATCTGTCTCTGTAGATAACAGTGGAATTTGCTGCATTAATTTGATTCCTTTGGGTCTCTGGAATTTCAGGATCTGACTTCTAATAGGGAATCTCTAGTTGTGTTGTTTCAAATGCTGGTTTAAATAAAAAGAAAAAGAAAGCAGCAGCGATACAGCACATCACAATAGCAGGTTAAATATAGAGATGGATTACAGAGCCATTGTTTTCACTCCTGCTAAATAAGACAGTAGTCTTAAAATGGAATGCCACTTGACCTTTCATGTCTTGTCAGTCTGTGATTGTATTTAACTGATGAAGGGAGGAAACATTTTCCCCCTGGATCTGTCCCCTGTTGATATGACAGTCGCTACTGCTGGGACACACCATGCACAGGAGGCAGAAACCCAGTGCTCCAGAACACAAGAAGGATCTTGCAGCTCATGGAGGAGCTCTGTCCATGTCCCACAATGACACGCGCTCTTTTTTCAACTTCTCTCAGCTTGTGCTCTCTGCTGGCCATCTCAAATCACCACCAGTGCTCAAACATTCAAAAATCACTTACTTTGAAGTGGAAATTCTTGATGTACAAAGCAAGAAGCAGATCTGCATTGTGGACAAGGTGAGTGTATTTTTCCCAGCTCGCTGGGGATGTGCCTGGTTCATACAGTGCCAGTTCAGGGACTCTGTTTTCACTCTGTTGTGGTCTTATTCTGTAATAGAAATACTTTCCTTTTCTCTGGGAGATACTCAGAACTTTTTGTTAGTGACAATCCTTGGCTGTTTTCCAACACTGGTTTCTTTTAGAACTCCTGGCTGCTCTGTGGGCTCAAGATATGTCCTTAGGCTGTCTCTTGACAGTTAGATTACAGTGTTTATTTCAGAATATGATACTTAAATGTCTGCTTCAGAATGGATATTCATTTTTAATACATTTGCAAAGCTTAGCATCACTGCAATGCTGGGGGTTCTTGTTGGTCTCTAAATGTACTCAGATGTGCCCTACTTACCAGATTGGGTGGGAACCTGGAAATTTTTAAAAACTTTAATTTTTAAACAAAGGGTCTTAGCTAAAAGAGGTGCTTTTTTTGTTTTATAATGTGAATTAAAAATATAAACTACAATCAAGTTGTATAAGTAGTATGAGAGGACGGGGTAGAAAGGAAGTTTACAACACAGTAAACAGCTGAAAACATGCTTCATAAATATTTTCATCACAGTTTTTGTGATTCATTGTCCCTAAGCAGAAGAGCTGGTCTCTTGAGTGCCATGGAAATGGGAATCCTAATCTATTTAGACCATAGGATTTTTCAGTAGCATAGTAGAGTTTTGAGACTTACTGTTTTGCTAGAAGAAAAAAAATAAAATAAAAAAATCCCTTATCCTCACTGGCAACAGCTGGAACTGGTGGATAAGTTTGCTTCAAATGTTTAATTTAATGCCTTTGAAATATGCAGGGTGGAATACTACCAGATTTCTAGTGTTTTTGATCATTTAAAGGGTGTTTTTTTCAATTTGTATGCCTAATTAAAGGTAAATGTCTCATTTGTTCATTCTTAATGGGGCAAAATAAAAGGGGAAACATGTACAAAATGGTCAAATGTGATGACGAGTTCTAATGATAATGTTTGTATTATTTAATTTACTGAGTGATATTTACACAGTTATTAAAAAGTTATCTAAATACTATACTAAGTAAAATTCTGATCCCAAAAAAAAGACTTGAGTCTGTCATCTTAAGCTTCCCTATAGTGTCATTAAAAGAAATATATTAAGAGAAACAGAATCAGCTGAAGAGGCGCATTTCAAGAATACTTCCATGATGCATGGAAGAACTGTAGTCTGCTGGGATAATGGCAGACTCGTGTTTTAATCCTTATTCTGAATTTTGATGAGCCTGAGCATTTTCTTTACTTTCTCCAAACCATGGTCTCTGCCCCTGTAGTGGTGGAAAGAGTTATGAGTGGTGATTGCAAAGTATTCTCTATAAAGAGGTAAAATACACACAGAGGAGCAGTAACAATGGTAAACTGGAAGCGTCTGCTCAGAAATCTATGTTCAATTTACACAGCCATGACCAGAAGTATGGACTCTTTTTTTTTCTTTTCTTTTTTTTTTTTTTTGGAGGGGGGGGGGGCACAAAACCAGTGGATTGGTGTAAGTATAGTGCAAGGCTGAATTTCCAAGGCTGCCTAAAGAATTTGGCTTTTGAATGCACGTTCACCTGTGTCTTAATTTGCTGTGATAAACCCTTCCTAAGGCAACCCTGAAATTCAGAAGTTGAGTTCCTTACTTCCGTGAACACTGTTAGTACTGGTGAACTTCATTTCAGCTTGTTTTTAGAGCAAGCAAGAGACTATTTTACTGGATTATGCATAGTCTTCTGCTTAATTAAATATTACACTGATGTAGACCCAACATGACACTTCTAATGCCTGTTTTCTGTTTGTAAGATAATTATGATTAGCTTCATTTCTCAAGGTTGCATGTAATTATTACTTGTCAGGATTTATAGCAGGAGAGAATAGGAACCATAGATTTTAAAATGTATGTATTGATACTCTTATTGCATATTTTTAGTAGATCAGACTATTATGATTTAGCAAATACATTTGTAATATTCTCAGATTAATAAATCTCAAGGGACAAACTATATTATAATGGCAGAGAGAAGACCTCTTTTTTTATCTACCGAAGAGAAACTCAGGCAGAGTGATTAGATAATTAATGCTATGTGGTTAAATATCAGTCACTGCTTACAGAGGGTTAGTTTCTATGAGACTCTTGCATATGCATATGAATCCTATTCAGATTAGTGAGAGCTCTGTAAAGTCTGCAAAATGATGATATATCTAACTAGTTTTGGTATTTAGAAAGAGAAGATGTCTTGTGCTGAATGCAGTGTCAGGGATTTAGAAGAGGTGTGTTTGGCTGTGTTATCCTGAGCAATCAATTGACATCAATAGGCTTTGGATCCAGCATAAGTAACTGAATTAATTCACTGTCTGTAAAACGAAAATAATATTATTTCCTTTGCTTTTCTTACCCATCTTATACTTTGGGGAAAGATCAGTCACTTAATATAAGTGAACTGTGTGGTTACTGTAAGGTAATCGGTTTAAAGGAACAGAATAAATACGTTATTTGCCTGCTTTTTAAGCCTGTCAGATACATTCACACTGTACTGTAGGCTTTTCCACAGTCAGGAAGGAAAGGCAGAAAAAGAATTATTGAAAGACAGTAGTAGAAGAGGAAAACCCCAGACATTTTGTCCTGAAGTCGTCCCCTCGAGGAGCTGGGTCTTGAAGAAGACCTAATCTTGCAAAATTTGAAGTAAACTCACAAGAGTCAGCAACACTGGCAGTTCATGTTGTGCATGTATACTTTGAGAACAAGATTATTTATAGGAGTGTAATTTATTTTATTTAATATTGTCAACCTGCTCTGGGGACTTTCGCTGCTATGGATATGACATTATGCAAGTGGCTTGGTGAACACAAACTTTTCCAGCGAGTTAAAGAATTTAAAAGAGAAATAATAACAGTGTGAGATCTTTTTCACCAGATTTGCTCTTGGTACAGAAATTATTTCTGAGGTGAGATGTCATGGAGAAGACACTTCAGATATTGGGGATGGGGAGAGAAGGGAGAAAACACATTTGCCTCAATGTTTTTCCACTTACTCTGTAAAACATCCCCAAACAAATCTGGTCAGGACAGCAGGCACCAGTGATTTATAGACAAAAGGAGGCTCCCTTTGACAGTTGGAAAAAGGCTTCAAAAAGAAGTTAGTAGGGAAAGCTAATTTAAACCTGGCCTTAAAAGCAGTATCTAAATGCTTGGAGGAGGTACCTGTGAGCAGAGGTATCCATACCCTGAAGTGATGGCTGGAGGGGGACAAAAGGCACTAAAGTTTCGAGGAGATGTATGAGCAGCCCCGTGCTCTTATGTGCTGCCCACTAGAGGGCAAGAGTCCAGATGTGAGGGTCAGTCTGAATGAGAGAGTCCTGGGTCTTCCTTCCTTCCCTGCTCCCCAGGGAGGCAGGCCCGTGTCCTCATGCACAGCATGGCTCGGCTGTGCACAGAGCATCTTGCCTGACCTCAGATTCCTCTGTGGCCCAGGAGAGGATTTCTCAGAACAGAAAGGTATTTACACAAGCAGACAAAGGCCTTGCAAGAGCTGGTGGCTGAAAGCCACAATTAGGGAAAAATAGTCAAGAAAATTGTCCCATATTTTGGGGTGACCAAAGGGTGATAAGTAAGTTAGGTATCTTGTGGGTGAATCTTTAGTCTCTTCAACATGCAGATCAATACTGCATTTTTTTTGATGTTCTGTAGTTGAAACATGAGTCATACAAGTTTCTTGCTCAAGGGGTGAAAAGTATTTAGCAAGAAATAAATCACTACTTTGGCCAGTATAAAACAGCAGGTGATCCTAGAGGATCACAAGTCCCTTTTTTCCTCACAATTTATTAATTTATTAACTTCTATGAATGAAATTCCTGTCTGTCTGTAAAGAGGGCATGTAATTAGTGATTTCTTATTAGAAATATTTTCAATGAAGAGTCCCAAAATGTCTAAGGACTTTGGCTCCCATATTACTTCCAAAAAGCTGTGGAAAACAGAACATGCAAAATTCATCAAGTCTTAAAAGCAAAAGAAAATAATTCATTTTTGTATTTTTTAACAAATAATCCACATTTTTCACCGTCAGCCACAACTTATGAAAAATACATAGCTATTCAAAAACTGTTTTACTTGTACATTATTCCAAAAGCCTGATGTAGGTTAGTTTTAAAGTTATCGATGTGCAGTGATTTGATTTATAAATGCTGTTAAGGCAACTCATAACTGTTATAGCATTCATTGTATAATATTTTTTCTTCAAATTAACTTGTAGTAAAATGTATTTTCCCCCAAACATAGTGCAATATAATTAATTTTGCATGAGTTGCTTTTAAGGCAGAAAGTGTTACTCGATATAGTTTTTACAGAATAAATCCCCTTTGGGGAAACCACCAGAGAAAGCTTTTTCCCATCAAAAACCTCAGAGCTCAGTAGTTTCATGCTATATTTTGCAAGTTAAGCTATAACCAGAGGTGTGAACTCAGGTTTTGGCTGCTATGCAGTAGCCCTCTTTTCCAGAAGGCTTCTTAAAGCCTACAGAAGAGAGTTTGCTTCCTAAGGTGTGCAGGGAAGAGCCTCTTTTCTTGGTGTGCTGCAAAGATGATGGAAGCTACTTTTCTACTGTTCCTTAAACCATCCCTCCATGTACCCAGTGCCCTCTCCCACAGAAATCTCTTTGGACATCTGATTACTGTTAGTTACTGATAAGATACTGTAAGTTACTGATAGTTAAATGTTTGTTGTTCACGATATATATTGTGGGAACATTTAACTATATGTTTGTGAGTGTACGCATACTGTGCAATGCCTACAATGAAAGTCATGTGAACACTGTTATTTTTCTTAAATTAAAGGATCCTTTTGTAGGGCTTGTCCTTTTGTTACATGTTTTTGTCATGGCCAGCACAACACAAGTCTATGCATCAATCCAGTCACTTAGGTTAAATATTACACAGTATATGTATTACTGCCTCTTTTGCCCAAGAAGAATTAGGACTTACTCTGATTGCTCTGAAAGGCTTATCTGGCTCTGAAGGAGTTCACAAGCATTTTTGTTTGTAATGCACCTAAACCAATAGTGTTCTTGTATCTGCACACTATGGCTTAAGGCTGTGTATTGCATTTATACTGACACGACAGCAAAATCAGATACATGCAGAAATGGTATCTCCAGTATCAGAAATCTATTACTTTCACCTGTGTGTTGCTGCTTTGTCACAGAAAGTGAGCAGCCAAGAAGAACAGTCATCACCAGCTCTCTTTTGCATAGTCATCTCCAGCAAATAAAAATAACTTCTCATGTCAGGACTTGGAGATTAGACATACCGCATTCATTTTGGGTGAGCAAATACAATCATTAAAGTAGGCAATGAAACTGTGTAAAGGAACTCTCTGCAGTACCAGGACATTGCTTTTTACATCACTCTCCTCATTTGTTTCATTCTAGGGAAGTATAGTAAAGAAGTCTTCTCCCAGGAAAAAAGTTAATATTTTCATTGCCTTGTATAGGTTTGGGTTTTTTTCCCCCCTAAACTTGCAATTATAACATTGTACCTCACAGGACTCTACGTTCTTCCTTGCGGAGAATAAGCAGAACCTGTGCACTTCCACAGTGGCCTCATTTCATGCATAGGATTTTTAGGATCATCATCTTTCTCATTCAAACAATCTATCATTAGAATTGTCCTGCCACTGATGCCAAAGATGCCCAAAGGAACTGAATAACCAGCTATGTCAAAGGAGGGGGCTTCCACAGTAAGACCACACATGGATGCTGAGTCCTGCAAACTAGAGATTCCCACAGCAATATGGGTGAAGGAACATAGACACAAAACTAGCTGGATGTATGCACATTGCTGTGCAAGTCCTCCTTTTTCCTTCATTTTGGAAGAAGAATTTCATGGGGTCTTGTGTCTTTTACTGTATATTTTCACAGCATCCAGCACAACAGGGATCTGGTCCCTGCTGAGAAGCACTGCAAGAAAATACATTACATTTACAAACATTTTATAAAATCTGTGTTTTCTTGCCTGTAAGAAATGAATCTTATGCCTACCCCCCAGTGCTGGAGGTGATGACAGTAGTATTTTCTTCCTCAGTTATTAGTTACACTTGGTAAAGTAAGTAAACATATTCAAATTCCGTTGAAGCAATGCATTATACTAATTTCTTCCTGCTTTACTAGAAATTCACATCATTTTAATGTCAATATAGCTACAGATAGTTTCAGATTAAAAGAGGCAATGAGACATTAATTTCTGCTTGCTCTTTGCTGTCACCAGTCTTGTTTCAATATGGCTTTTTAAATGGAATACCTGGAGAAATGGTCTTTGATTTATCTAAAAGAGGAAGGCTGAGGAGGGGAGAATCTGGTAACTTTAGGGCATTTAGCATTTGTAAAGGGATAATTTAAAGAATTACAGAAGCTACTACAGAAGACTAATGCTTCAGCTGATGCTACTTTTCAAAGCTTGGAAGTGCCTTTAAATGACAGGTTTTATAAATCTCTTATTTTAGATAGGAAAGTCAAAGCCTGGGGGAAAGGAAGAAAGACTGAAATATAATAAATGATCCAAAAACTTAAAGCTTAATTCAAAGTTCAGCAAAAACAAGAGAATGAATCCTTGAGACACCGGTGGTGCTCCAGCTCTTCATGAATGTATGTCGTTCTGGCCAACAGTAAAAGCCAGCTACGCTACCAGAGCAGTGAATATTGCCAAAAGTGTGTCTGTAGAGACAGATTCCCAGCCAGTGTGAAAATGTCCTCTTTCCAGCAAAGTTATGACATTTTACCGCAGCTGCACATTTGTGTTATTGCATCAGAGATAATTCACAGATTATTGCAAATTATGAATGTACTGGAGCAATATAAGACCATAGGGAGCTGTAGGTGTTTTATTAGTCTAATAGTTAATCAGCACAACCCACAATGGAAATTTAGGTGTATAATGGCATCTCATACAGGCATTATTGTAGCATTAAAATACTTCTGCCCATGATTTATTGATCTATCAGAATGTGCTTCAGGTTCTTTCTGAAATCAGACCCGTGATTCTTCATAAAATACCTGAGCCATGTAGTAATGGATCTATAAATATCTATCAGTATATATTAATGCTATCTTTATAACATATCTGCCTATGCTTAAACAATTTTGGATTTTAAGAGTCCTTAGAATGCAAGCTTTCCTTTTTTAATATGTACAGCTCTTGTGTTACAAGAGGACAAATTGTGACAGTCAGAGAATCTGTACCAGAAATACAGCAAGCTTTTCTTCGTTGTGCTTGGTTTTGTGACAAGTACTCAGATTTCTGACTGACCTGATGATGTCTAATTGTTCTCATATATCACCCTCTTTTCCCATTCCCTTCTGCTTCGCAGCTTCATACTTGCCCTCATGGACCAAAGGGGACTTGCTGTCTCTCCATCTTTCTCTGCCTCCTCTCCAGCATAACATTTGGACATACTGGCAAAATTTAAATACATCTGAAAGAGAGAGAGAGATTAAAAAAAGAGGCTCAGAAGATTACTCGGGTCCTGCTTGTCTAATGGAAGCTTGTGGCTAGGTAGCATAGTGTTTCAGAGCAGGGAGCACAGGCAGAGCGCAACCTTCACCCCTGCTCTGCCTCAAGCTGGCTCTCAGCTCAACATGCGCGTTCTGAGTGGGCAATCAGCAAGTGCATGGCAGGCAAACAACCCCCCAGTTTCTTGCCCAGTAGAAATGTCATAGGAGTCAGGGAAGGGATATGGGGCAACTGGAAAAGGCTTTGAGATCCTTTATTAAAAAGTAAGGCTTTATCAGCCCTGCTACTCATAGAACCACTTGTTTTGCCAATACAGGTTCTCCTGTGAATTTCCTTTTGAGTTGGTTGATCCCAATCTTAATTTTGTTTTCATACAGTCCCCCAGAAGGTTTGTGACCATCCTGTGCTAAGTTGAGTTTCTTGGGTATACTGCTTGATTTTAAATGTTAGCAGTCTACATCGGTATAAAAAAGCAAACATAAACCTCTACAGCCATTTGATAGAAAAAGGAAGACAAATTCAGAGAGATTTCACAACTAAGCTATATACTTAATCTGTGCTAGGACTTGCAATCAAATTCCAAACAAAACCATAAACATCACTTTCTTTCTGAGAAGAACTGGTCAAAGTTAGGGGTTTTTTGTTGTTTTGGGTTTGTTTGGTTTTTTTTTAGTGCATATCCCAAATGTTTTCTTTAGAAATGACAGTGAAAAAAAAAGAGTCTTGAATGTTTGATGAATCTGGGAAAGATTACATTACAAATTAATTTGGGAATATTTCAGTCTGTTCTTACCAATAAATATTTCACTTTGAGTGCGATTTATTTTACAATTCAAAAGTGCATTTATTAGAATATTATTTCCTATTGGGTTATTCTCCATGTCATGAGTGCCATGTGTTATATTATTTTACAATATCATGATTGATGTGTCATAAAATAATGCAAAAGTAATGAAAGTTCCATACCAGCAATAAATAAAAAGATATTAAAATAACACAATAAAATTAATTTTCATCATGTTCCTGAAGCAGGATTTTCTAAAAAATAAATAATTAAAAAAAAAATCTATTTAATTTTTAAAATTTGAAGTCAATACAAATTTACCCATCTAGAGGTTTGCCAGAACAAGTCTATTTCCCTGGTAGAAAAGTGTTGTGACAGAGGGTTCCTGACTGGTTGTGCTGTTAAGCTCTAAAGGTGAATACATCAACCTTACTTAGTTCTCTTCAACAAAAGGTCAGAATGCATGGAGGCATACCAATTCTAGTTAGATCTGCTCAGGAACAGGTGGATGTGATGAATTTTGTAAATTGAGGGATGGCCTGCGTGCCTTCTGTCTGCTAATGGATTGCATTCTCTTTACTTTCACTCATCTTTAGCAGAGGGAGAATAAGCTCTTTCTAGTGTCTGACACTTTTTCAGAAAATTTCATACAAAGGGAGAGAACCTTTTTTTTCTTTTTTTTTTTTTTTTTTTTTTTTTGTTAATAAATACCCAGCTAGCAGTACAAAACCAATGTAACATCTTTAGAGACAAACTTGGCTAGTGTAAATTGACATGACTGCACCTGGCAAGCATGTGGTTATGTATATTCTTAGATAATTTGACCCATAGTGACTGGAAATATTATTCAATTGGATTATTTCATATGCCAAAGTTCATGTGACCATGTAACAATCTAGGAGATTGCTAAGTGATACAGTCCTCTACTCAGGTATAGGGGAACTGATGAGCTAAAATCATAGTTCTGGATTATCTCCAGTTTCTCAAAATAATGGCCCGACATCAGAGTTAGCTGTTTGGTAGGCAGTTCACTGCAGTCTACCCAGTAAAATATTCAATTCTATATATAAAGCTTTTGTGTAGTTGCTGACAACACTTTTCTATACGTAGTTACTTCGATGTCATTTTCACGGAGAGCTCATCTATTTATATCTCTTTGGACATGACCAGCACACAGGTTCACCGAGCTAACAAGAGAGCAGTGTTGGACACACTGAGGGAGGTTACAGTAAAACAGTACTCAGTGTTTAATGCTGTCTTTGAAAACTAATGATAAGAAAAAGTAATCTGATCTAGAAGCCAAATTCACAAAACATGGAGATCAGTTAGAACAGGTATTTTCCTGATTAACCTTCTGTGGAATGCTGCTGATTTCTAAAAATACAGTGTGGTCCCAAGGCCAGGACAGGGTGCAAAAGCAGTAATGATGAAGTATTTGTTGAGTGCTAAATTTGGAAATTACCTGGCTTTCTCATTAGTTATTCATCTGTTATTGGGTCAAATCTTCAGCTACAATAAGATGATGTCATCCTTTTGAACAAATTCACCTTGGCTGAAGATGGGGCCTTCTCTGGTTAATGAGCAGCTGGAGCGGCAGAATTTCTGAATTTTTGCAATTATGGAAAATGACTGCCTGTTGGAAAGTAGGTGACTCAGCAAGGCAGTGGTACTGACATGTCACAAAGAGAAAAAATATTCAAAGGGAAATGTTGAATGGAAGATCACTTATTTGCTAAGATTCTATTATTCAAATTCTTATTGATATTCTTCTAACCTCTAACCCCTAAAATAATTCTTTAGTGCAAGAATTGTGTGATGCAATTACATACAGATCACCAGATTTGTTATAATTCCTTGACTTATAAATGCGAAAGAGGTATGAAAGTGGATAACTATCTGATTAGCTTGCACTCACAAAAGGCAGTATTAAGTTCCCATAATATCTTCCACTCACTGCTCTTCCTTGAGTCATAGCCTAAGTTACTAATACAGCGTTTTAAATCTTAAAAGGAAATGTGGTGCTTTGTGCATAACTGCATAAAGGAAGGATAGAACTGGAATGGATGACCCAGCAGGTTCTTTCATTCTTGAACTCCTAAAAAATGAAAAGTTGACTCAAATGGAAAAGTGAAATTATTTTTGCTATGTAGGTACAGGAAAAAGAGGGTTTGAGGTTCTAAAATCATCCTTTTCTGAATGAAAAGTGTATGAATGCAACCCACACCTGTAAAATCTGCATTTCTTCATAACATTTTTTTGTAAAGAAAAGTAGTCTTGAACCTTACACATGAAAGCAACTTACTGGAAAGTTATATTTAAAATCTGGTGTTAGACTACAAGTTATAAAGTTGGAGGGAAAACTGGCTTGACCATCAGACACAGAAGATATGTGCCAAGTAAGAGGTGTTTTTACAATTAAATCTGTCTTATTTTAAATAAACTAAGGGTGGTCTTTCACTCTGTTTTCCCTTTGTGTATTTGAAAAGTGCTGAAATAGAGGAAAAAGAAGGTTATATTGCTTTCAGAAATAATTTAGAAGAATAAAAGGAGAGTAAGACTAATAATTAAGTGAAATGTTCCAGGGTGCTTTATTCAGTTAGCACAAAGGGTAATAAGAGCAGGTGCTGTTCCAGTCCTTACAATTCTTTAGCTCGTATTGATGTACAATGAAAAGAACAAAAGATAATTAATGGTCTACCAAGAGGACACTCTTAGTAGTAAGCTGATGTCTCAGCATCCATCTTCACATTGATCAATATTAGAAACTATAACTTCACCGGTTGTTTTATGAGGTCCTTAAAAAAAAGGACACAGAATTATCAAGATCATAAAAAAATGTATTTCATTCTTTTGTGGCTATAGCCTTTTTATTCTGCCTGGGAAAAAACCCTGCAATTCCTCTATGTCATAGCCCATTCTGAAGAGGAAGGTATTTGTGACATTCTTCAGCTTGCGATCCGTGTAGTTTGTCTCAAGTGGAAGAGTCCTTCTCTAAGCCAATAAAACAAATATCTTCCTCCCCTCCTGGCTGTGTGTGTGCTCCAGGCCTTCCCTGGGCTCTTGCAGGCCGTCCAGTGTGGTGCCACGCAGAGCTGCCAGACTGCGACTAACCAACCAAGCACATGCTCTGCCCGGGCCTGAGCTGGCAGGATTTAAACCACCTCTAGCCTAAAGCAGCTTGGACGTAGTCAGGCACAGCAGTGCTCTTGCTAATGAGCTCTGCCTCTCTCATAGGTGTCGTGCGGAGCACAGTCCCCTCCAGCTGCCGCCATGCAGTTTGAGCGCCAGCTTTGGAGGTAGGGGAGGTGGTGTGTGATGGGTCACATCACACCACATGCATACGCTCACTGGCTCTGCTGCAGCAGGCCACTGTAAGCACAGATCCTGGCTGACACTTTGTAACTTTGAAAGACCTAAGGCATGTGAATGGTTCTATAGGTAGACCTAGAGCATGAGCTTATACTAATTTTTTGATAGCTAAAGTGTAGGTGATATGAATCCTGTGGCTGGCAGAGCAGGATTTGGAGGAGAGAAAGCACTGAAAACCTCTGGTTGAAAAATGGGAGAGGGATTTAAAGGCACAGTTGCTAAAAGGGGCTGGACTAGAAATTTTGCACTTATTGAAAGCAGTGCTGCCCTGAAGTCAACACATATTTGGGAGTGCAGGAGATGGAGACTGTGGGCTCTGTTTTGAGCCATTGCTACTCTCTAAGCATACTAAGCTTAACAGTCCTTCAGCTTCTCTTGACTTAATCAGATGATCAGCTCTCCAGAGCATGGGTTCGCCCTGGCTATTCTTTCCCAGAATCTGGCATAGTGAGATGTAGATCTCCTGTAGGGATGCAGGCCCTGCAGAAATGCAGTTTATACTGTATTTAGAAAGCCAGACCATCCTCCATCACATTGGAGAAGATCATCCCTGTCCTTGAGCTTGCAATGCCAGCTCTGAAACCCTGCACACCTGCCCTGTGCTAGGACATGTGACAGATTTCGGTCAGCAGTCTTGTGGGCTGTATAATTGTTGCCAGCTAACATCACTTGCATCCATATCTGATGGATTCAGGACTCCAGACCTCACAGATGTGAGATTAGAAGGTGTGAGAAAGAATTTCAGATAATTTTAGGGGTTTTGAAAACATAAAAAGCCCCTATCTACCATATTCAAGTCCACATTACAAGAAAAAGCACATGTAGACTACAGAGATGTGCTGTTCTACTGGCTGTTGCATGGAATGGCTTAAATGCATGAATACAGATAAAAAGTTTCCTTTCTAAACTGTTAAAGATAAGATGGCCTCTTCTATTGTTCCCTGGAGCTAGGAAGAAAAGGGATCCAGTTTTCATCAGGAACTCCAAGGGCAATGTCCCTTTTCTGGCTCAGTACAGAGCTTGGATGCAACACAGCTTGGATCCAACATAACTTGGATGCAACACAGATCTTGGTGATGGTGGGAAGCGGGAAAGGGAACAGCCTTGGTTTCAAGAAGCCCAGCCCTTGATTTGGGTGGAGTTGACATCACTTAGCAGGTGGAACAGAGAGACAAATCAGGGTTTAATAAGGGGTTCACTTACAGCAGTTTCTGCAGTAAGGACTTTTCCAATGTCCAGTAAAACCCTCTGTAACTGTGGAAGAGAAAGAATTCTCATCTAATCTCAAAAAGCGAGAAAAAATTCTGAACTTTACATACCATTTAGCGCAGGTATCATTTTACAGCTTTAGATCATTGAAACCTCTATTGAGCTCTCTGCCTGTTCATATTATGACTGAAAACAAGTTGGTTTACTCCTAAGCATTAATGGCATGTATATCGTATATTTGCATGGGGCATCAAATTATATAAGAGCAAAACTTTTCTTTCTGTACTGATTTGTTGCTTTTGAGTCAGCAATTTTATTTTCTTACATCAGTATTTCTCGAAACTCAGTGTTTTCATCAAAACAACCTATGTTAAGGTGCTGATTGATCTCTGCTAGCAGAATTTGTTCTTCTCTTTTTTTTCATGGATATTGTCACAATTCAGTAATAAGTAAGATAGATAGATAGATAGATAGATAGATAATCACTAACCACATTTGGAAGAAGTGAGACTACAGGCTAAAGATGATGCCAAGATCCAAGCAAGGTTCAGTAAGTTCATTAATGCTGAAGTGTATGAGTTCTAACTAATGCAATGAAACAGGTATTGGATTGCCCAGCAAACCCCATAGAAATCCTTAGGTGAGAAGAGATGGACAAGCTGCTGCAGAGCAAAACTGTTGGATTCCTTTATCTGCCAAGAAGGCTGTCAGGAAACTGCTGCATTCTGGTTAGACTGAGGGAAGCTAGAGATGGGGTGAACCAGGTGATGAGTGCCCAGACAGGGAAAATGGTGCCATGGCTGTTTCTCTACCCCAACCCAAAGAAATTCTGCTGCTCCTAAAGGTTTTGCTGTATGTCACCACCACTTCATGCTGGTATTAGCCTATGCTGTGCAGGTGCCTAAAGTCTCCAGGGAAGGTGGCTTTCTGCATTCTACTGTCTGACTGCAGCGATGAGGTCTCCAAAGCAGATCCCCATAGTTAAGATGTAGTTCAATTTACTTCTCAGTCTCTGTGCTTAAATGAACAATATAGAATATTAAATCAGTGTCAACTGCAAATGGATGGTCTTGTTAAGACCAGACTCTTACCTCTTGCCACCTCAATCTCAGTCTCAACATGCTGGTTCCTGAGCTGTTCCATTGCCTTTCCTTGTAAGTGCAAGGTACTTCTAAGTCCTTCCCTCTAGTAAATTCTAACTGTGTTTCTCAGGTACTTTGTACAAAGTGTATGGAGAAATCAATATACATAACAAAATAGAGCCTAAAAGGCCTCCAGGCTGCCATCTAACACTGTGACACCTGAATTGCTTCAGTGCACATGAACAACATGCAGAAGCAAACTCATTTCAGGCAGAAAGGACAAAACCTGCCACCTTTGCTACAGGCCCCTCAGAAAAAACTTTTCATGTCTCCAAGGGACATGCCCCAGCATGTTTGAACCTAACTTTAAAGCTCTCCCTTCATGTTGTCCCACTGGTTTGATCCTGCCTCAGGCAGGACTAGCAGCTTTCCCTCTTGACCCTTGGAATCTTATCCTTCCATTGGCCAAGCAGAAGTGGTCTAGGCTATGTGTAAACCAAATGTGGACAATCCTTAATAACGTATCAACATGTGAGAGCAAATTTGATGATTTGCTTCATTATTGCCTAAGGAACTTGCAGCCAAATTGAATCATCTCTTCATTAGAGGGGGGGGAGAAGGGGTCCCAGAGTGAACAAGACAGAAAAATTAATTTGCATGCATTTTGTATTCTTTTCCAGGTACCTCCATCATCTACCCTTCTTGATGTGAAACACAAATTTCACAAAGCATGTAAGTACTATGGCTAGCAGTCTAGAGGCGTGGTTAGAGGCCTTTCAGCTTGGAGAAACTGTTAAATTTATTTTTCATGAAATCTTGCACAAAATCTGAGACTGGCTTGACAGCTTTTGAGCAGTGTTTGGATTAAGTTTCTACTGTAGCTATCACATGTGTGAGAGGCTGGAAGGAGAGGACTGCATAATTTATCATTGCCAGCCCATGAGAGGCAACGCTTTTCTGTCTTCTTTTTAACATTACACAGTATCAATTCAAGACCACAACTGCATTTGCCCTCCCAGTGTTATACTAGATAAACTTCGAAAACATTAGACTGCTTCAAGCTGGCCATAAACAGACAGTGTAGGTTAAACAACTACTGTAGTGAGGAACTTGAGCACAGAGGGATTAAATGACCTATCTGGGATCGTGCAGGCAATCTGACAGACTTCTCAATTGACTCAACCATCTCCAGTCTCTTAATGGTCAGGGCAACCTTCCTTTCTTCTAGTAGCACTTTTTCTGTTTTTTATATCTGTGAGGAGGGGAGAAATGTGGGGGAGAGGGTAATTTTTCCACGTACAGTTTGCAGATATGGACCTTGTACATGAGAAGAGATGAGAGCAATCATACTCTAAAATCCCTCTTTTCTTCCTGCCAGAGAACAGAGCAGTTTTCTGCCTCCTCCTAGCCACATGCCTCCAGCCCTTACTAGAGGGAGGTGGTTGGAAAGGTGGGAGAAAGAGCAAAGAAAGTAGCCAAGTGCCAAAGTTTGATGGCATTTACCTTTATCCACTGAATTGCTGGTCAGGATTTTGAGGAGTGGGGCCAAATGTACCTGAAACCTACAGGATGTATATGTGTGTAAAGTGTTCCTTGAGTTCTGAAATGCTAAAATACTGCTGTATCTATGTTTGTAGAGGTCCTAACAGTGCCACCCTTGCTTCTAGACTGAGAAACATTTCTCCCACTCCTGCCTGTGGGAAGTATGGTGCTACTTGTGATGAGGACTTCTAACCTTGAGTGTCACCCACATTTGAGATGTGTAGGTCTATGCAAGGAA
The DNA here is from genome assembly GCF_003259725.1 of Athene cunicularia. NCBI lineage: Eukaryota > Metazoa > Chordata > Aves > Strigiformes > Strigidae > Athene > Athene cunicularia. The sequence goes on along the minus strand of NW_020799099.1, from coordinate 13,426,722 downwards.
TATTAACTTGAACTGGATTTCTTAGAACTGCAGAGGTATTTAGTTGAGCAGAAAAAGATACAACAAGAATTGATAGTTGGAAGTGAAGGCAGAAAATCTCAGATTAGGAATGAGGTGTTTGGTTCCAAGAGACAGGATGGTTTTCTATTGGAATAAGCCTCTTAGGTGATGGGCTTTCATTGCTTTTAGAAAAAAAGGGTGTATTCATCTAAAGGCTAGATGCCTTTTGCAGAACAAAGGTTTAGTCAGATACTAATACTCGGAGTTCAGAGTAGGGTAAGTAGAAGAAATATTATGCTTCTCCTCTGTCCTTAGAATTTTATGAAACACTAAAGCTTGAAGGTTCATGCAGTTGCAAGAACGTTCAATTGATGAAGCAAAAGGATGTTGACTTGACTGTTCTAAAACTACTTGTTTTCACTCCCTGTAAGGGCTTGTAAAATGCAAAATGGTATAAGTTCAAAAACCCTACAGCTAAATATGAAAAGACTGAGTGCATAATTTTTAATATTTCAATCAGTATCCCATCAGTTTGTGAAATGCAGTGCATTTCTTCCCAGACTCTCTTAAATCAGTTGAAACTGGATTTATATTGATGCAGCTTAAATCAGTTGAAGATCACTGGCATAGAGGTTTATGCCAGTTTAGAATGTTATAAGGTTTATAATGGATTTGGGCAAAAATGATGCAAGTCTGTGTATAAGCCATTTTAATGGTGCTTGTTTTCATATTTAGAGGTATCTTACTCCTCAAATACTCCCAGTGATGTAAGTGAAACTTAGTGTAAAAGAAGACAGTAAGCAATAAAAGAAAACCTGATACAAACCGTGAACCGAAACACTGACAGTACAGCATTTTACAGCACATGGAAGAGCTGACATGTGGCTTCAATGCTTTTTCAGTTCTCATTTTTTTACATCAATTCCACTCCCGGGAGCACACCATATCAATGTCCTGTATCCTTCCTTTCTTCCCATTCCAGCTCATTGCTTTGATCATTTTTCCAGTTTGGCCTGGATTTTGTTGTCTCATGAGGTTCCCCCTTCCTTCTCCTTTGCCACTTGAAAAGAACAAATCTTCACATTTTTTTTGTTCATATAGCTTGGAGGATGACAGCTAATAGAACACAGTTCTTTTAGGCAAGATCTGAGAAGCGGTTGAAGCTGATCCGTGGATGCTTTGGTTAGTGTGCTATTTTGTACTAGCTCATGCATTCATTTCCGTCATTTCATGTGTGCCAGACTCACATGTTCCCCTATAATCTCTTGCTAAAACATACTCCTACGCACACCCCCTTACAGTCTCCCTGTCTTCATACGTTCTCCTTTGATCACCCATGCAATTAAGCTTTCTCCCCAGCTGGTATCTTGTCAGCCCTTCAGTGAGAGGAACCCCTGTGCAGCAATTTCACCAGCATCATCTCTGTCACTGATCAGTTTTCACTGCCTGATTCAAGAAAGGAGGAAAAAGACTGGATTCTAAATTGCAGCATAGGAAGCTGTTAATCATTAAAATAAAAGAAATGGGATGCAAGTGACACATAACATGTTACTGCTAAGTCATTTCTAAGTCAGTCAAACATTAGTTTGGATCTGTGTGTATACAGAAGGCAGACTTAGAAGTCCTGGGACAAATACGGAAATACTCCTCAGCCCTCACTTCATCAGAACTGTCTAACTGTCTCTACTGAAGTAAGCCCAGCAAAGCCTAACCCTGTGCCTTCTGAGGTGCTGAGTTCAGCTGGGCAATCACAGTTTTATCACTGGAGATGTGGGGATCTGTGAGCTCTTAGTGGAGAATAGCCATTTAAGACAAACTGCCATTTCCATGGGAATTCAGAGGCTTTCTCTGGACTGAAGACCACTGTTTTGAATCAGACCTGGTCACTGTAGCCACTACCCCTGGCAGGGACTGGCAGCACCAACCAGGGTCAGTACTGAACAGCAGTTTCCCTGTTGCAGCTTTACAGCCATCAGCTCTACAGGGGCTTTCTGTAACAGATGTTAGATCCAGGCTGTCATGCTTAACAGCAAACATCACACCTGCCCACCATGAATCTGTCTAATCCTTTTTAAACCTACTTACAGTTTTGACCTCAGCAAAATCCTCTGGGAAGGCATTCTACAATATCAGTACGTTGTGGGCAAATGTCTACACTTACACTGCTTGATATTTTCTGCCTGAAATTGAGTGTCAGCTGAGTACCTGGGTGCTACTGACCATCACACTGTATTATCTAAGGTATGGTCAAAGAAGCCTCAGTCATATTGGTGCTATGCACTAGGTGACTTTACTACTATTTTCTTCATTCCTTTGGCTAGCTGGCAAACCAAACCAAATCCTAAGTGTATAAGATAGAAGACTCTTGTCCCATTTTCTCAATTGCTTATATGGAGTTAGGTACCTGGCGTTTTCTTTATCTATAAAGATTATGTTTTCAGTGAAGAAAGAAATACCTTATAGCCTAAACTTCACAAGCTCTTGTCCTTGGCAATAACTCTTCACCTTTAATTTATTTTTATCTTTGCAAAATGTATTGGACTGATGGGGGAGGAAATCTTACAGATAGAAAATGAAAAACTGTAATAATGATGATAATTCAAGTATCACATAACTAAAATAAAATACCTCTCGAAGAGGTAATATAGTGGAGTCAGAGATCGTTAAATATTTTCAAGGTTAGTGCACAAAAGTTGCTGAAAAAGCTCTTGAAAGAAGAGGAAGAACAGAAAGGAGAGGGGGAAATAAGATCTCAGCAATACTGTAACAAACTCATTGGATGCAACCTCTTGCACAAGGAAATAGCACAACTAGAGCTACTCTTTGAAGTCAGAAGAGTGAACTTGGGGAGACCAGAAATTGCCCTCTAAGCAGAAGGAGCAGACAGGGAAGGAAGGGCAGATGGGAGGAAGCCTGGAGATGAGTGAAAGGAAAAGGGAGGTTGAAAAGAGAACAGAAAATGTGTAAAATGTCCAGGTCTGCAGAGGGGAATGAGGTGCTTAAGGAATAAGGAACATTATAAACTGCCAGGTATCCCAATAAAATATTAACTCCTAATCCTTCAGCTCCAAAACTGCAGGCCCCTCCATCTAAGCTAACAGATGTTACCTAAGGCATTTGAAATAAGCAATGTCAATGAAAGTAAATCATTAAGAAAGAAATTGTCAGTAGATGGCACTCAAGAATAAACAGCATCATTTCTGGACACTATGAAACTTTAGAAGTCTGCTATACAATCTTAAAACTCCTTATAGGTATTTCTGTGGCGACCTTAAGAGCTGTGTTCCCTGGAAAATCACTGAGATATTTTCTGTTGCTTTCCTCTAGAGAAAGGACAAGGAGAAAGACAGTGCAATTTCTTCTTCATGGTGGGGACCAATTTCTCTTTTAGCCTCTTCTTCACAGGCTGTAGGGCAGTGTGTTAGGATGCATTCATCTGCCAGGTTTTACCTACTGCTCTCATCCTGCATGCTCCCCAGAAGCCGTAGCAGAACAGGCAACCCCTTAGATATCATCACCCTGCAGACCACCTGGTCACAGAGTCTGACTCCCTGTACGAAAGCAAGATCAGAGGCTCCTGTGCAGGCCCTTCCAACACGCCATTTCATCTGGTCAAACGCTCCCACTGACTTCCAAGCGCCTTGAATAATATCTTTATCGCCTAATGCAAGGAGATCCCTTAACATCTCAGAAGACAAACATAAGCAGAAGTACCGTATCACAATTCTCTTTCAGCTGCATGGAAGGCCTTTGCATATTCTACCTACTTCCCTTTTCAGATTGACCAGTTACTGCCTCCAGCTCACTTCTCTCCCCAGCTACCTGTCAGCAGTGTTCAGCTCAGCCAGTGCTGAGCAGCTGGAAAGATAGCAGCATTTTGAATTCAACAGGTTCTTGTTTGCCCAAAACCCTGAAGCAGATCTTCAAAACACAGAACAGTGGAAGCCACATTGGCCTGATGAAGAGCAAGGACAAGAATCTCACATTGCTTAGAAATCACAAGGCAAGCCTTGTGAGAGGAGATTAAGACACATGAGGTACTAAAACTAATCTTTTAGTGGAGGAGGTCCTCTTTCTTTTCTCCTTTGCAAAATGTCTGCTAAGGTTTTTCACACTCTCAGTCTGCAACTTTCCTGTTTCTAATGACATCTGAGAGCTAGTAGAATGTTTCTAAGAGCAAGGGTTTAAGGAATAACTCCATAATTTGCCAGGCCTGTGTTAAAACACAAGAGTTGGATACAGAGCCGTTGCTGGAAGGATGACTGTTCTTACTGCATCACGTAATTCCCTTCTAGAGGCTGGCTGCGATGTTAAACTGCAAGGCTCAGAGAGGTGAGAAAGGATGCTGTGGGGATTAGTCATTAAGAGCAGTACCAGGGAGAATGGTGACTGCTAAGCCAGTGACTTGCCTACCGGCTCTGTATAATCAGGGCTGACTGATAACACAGTCTTGCTGAGAACCTGCAGCTCCTCTGATTTCTCCACACTGTCTATTACAGCTGGATTCTCAGGTTAAAGAAAGTTAATGAAATCTGTCAATTTTGATGCCTGAGAGACTCATGTGCCCAATGAATACACCTGCTGGGGACTCAGAGAAGCTGAATTATGCTATTTATGGCTCTCCCAAGCTGACTTCATAGTCTTGGCCTGTCAATCAACCAGGAGCCCTTCATGTGTCTCACACACTGAAGAGACCCAAATAAGTAATATCCAGGGCATAGAGTGGAATCTTTCTTCTGCCCTATATTAGGAGAACAGGCTTTGAAAAAGCCAAAATTTTTGAGACGCCATAATCTGATCCTGCCATGAGTCTCCTTGAGCTGGATGCACTCACCGGACAGAAAAGCAGCTACAAAGGCTCTGGCTTTTAACAATTCCTAATTTCCTTCCTCCTGGTCTTTATTCTAAGTAGTTCAAGCTAGCCCAGAGTAACAACTCGAATCCGTATATGACTGAGTTTTCAAAGGGATAGGCAGTATCCTGCTGCGCAGGCTGTCTGACTGCAGAGCTCATAGGCGCAGCGTTATGTTCCCAGCACAGATTTCCAGAGCACATCAGGTTGGCAGTCACATCCAACTATTGTTTTCAATAAATTTTCCCCTCTCTGCATTCATAACAACTCAATTGGAAATTAACAATGAAGGCGAATCACTAGGGACGGGCAGTTATTGCAAATGGGCACTAAGAAGTACAGTGATTTCATCTGGGTAAATTGCTCATTCATCTGCGTTGACTTTGTAAATGAAAATGACTAGATTAGGAGGAAATATGATATTTATTTCATCTTATATTTATAATTTATTTTTCTTTTGTTTTAGTCACAATGCAGATAGCAGTAGAAGACTAGTTTATGATAAGTTTCAGTATCCCTCAAATGACACAATTCTAAGCTCTTTTTGCTTCTCTGTGCCTGTCAGCACAACTCAGTTTATTAGAAACTCCTTGAATTTCTTGTTACTGCCACAGCAAGGCTTGTATATACTTAAATTCTTTACTTTTTGTTTTGCAAGGTTAAGCACAAAGTAAGCAACAGCTCCTGCCACAAAATTCAAACCAGTTCCTACCATCTTCCTCCCCAGCTCACAATCAGAGATCTAATCCCTGAGTAAATTGCTTCCTGCATCTGTGGCGCGTGCATGTCAGAACAGAGACCTAAATTCTTGCCTTGGCATGCTGCTTCAACCACGAGGCCAGCCTGTCTGGTAGGCTTCATTTCTGATCTGCGCAGGAAGAAGTATCAGAAGTATGACCTCCTCTCAGTTTATTTGTGGCATATCTGTGCAAATCTCTCCATACAAAATACAAGAGTCTATCTGCTGGCACAGATTTGTGTAACTTCAATTTATGGCTTAGCTGTCAAAATAATTGAAGCACACCTGTGAAAGCTGGGAATACTTCAACTTCTTTTGTAATAACCAGTCAGGAAATGAGAATGGCATCACTGACCTAGCAGTTAAAAGAAAGAAGCAGCCAAACTGAGTTAGCCTCTTGATTTTCATCTTCAAAGTGACTAAAAATTTACCTTAAACTCCAAAATCTTTCCCCTCGCATTCTGTGCTGGAATTACAGAAAACCAATTCTGGCCAGTTTTTGAGAGGGACAGACAATGCATGGTGTGCTGCAGCTGAAATCACAGTGGTGTAGCCATCGGGTAGTGCTCCAGAAGGTGCTGTGCACTTTGCAGACACTATTTTGCATCCTGAGCTGTGGTCATAACCCTCCCATTTGAGCCGTGACTTGTGTGTCTTTTCTTGACACTGCTAAAGCCCAGAACTTGCATTTGCACATTTTTAGCTGGGGTGCTGACGTCTGACTACTTGCTCCCAACTTAATTGGACTTAATAATGACAGCAAGCATCAGACTAGGTACCTGCAGTTCACTTTTGCTGAGCACTTGAATGTCATTAAAAGATATTAAATCAGCCTGAAAAGCATCTGAGCTGATATCCCTGGAATTTTGCTTTCTGAAATGTACATGTGGTTAAAAAGAATATTTTCCTTATGTACTGAATTAAGAAACTGTGGTTGAGGTTTGGCTCACCCAGCTGGTTTAGAAGCAGTGCACTTAGTAGCACAGGACCTTAAGCAAGACTTTTAGGGTCAGATTTTTAAAGGATTTTGGTCTTCTAAATATAACAATAAAAGCCAGAATGCCAGCTGGGATTTTTTAAGTCTCCTGATTTACAGGGAAATGAATATGATGTTTAAAACATAGGTCTTTTAAGACTGGATTCAAAACCAATGGGAGTCATGCTATTGACTGTGTGAGTTGTGCGCTAGACACTTTCTCTCTTTCGAGCTTCATTTTCTCATCTATAAAATAAGAATAATTAACCTGCCTTTCATGCACCTTGGAATCTTTTGTCTGTTTTGGCTGTGATCCCATAAGAAACATTTGGGACAAAGAATGACTTAAATATATGCCTAATGACCTATTGAACCAGAGGAAGTAAGGTGTCTAAAACACAAAAGCCAGGCCATCCATTAAATGTTCACAGAAGTAAGACGACCTTCAGAAAAAACAGCAATATTTAAACCAGCAATGGAAAAAGTGAAGATCGACTCAAAAACTTTAACAGAAATTCACATTATTTCTCTTTCTTTGGCAGCTGCTGAATCTGATGTTATTGCATTTCATTAGCAGGATTACAGATACCATTTCAGATGACTAACATAATAAAAGAAAAGGCAGCAAATCTACTGCGGTGTAGCTTGAAGCAGAACTGGCCCTCTCTGCTCTCTGGGATATTGTTCCCAGCTGAGACTTACAGGGCTCTAACAATGCATCACAAATGACATCCTATGTAAACAATCGGAGAACAAATGTGAGATGGTATTTAAATGCCTCATTAAGAAAAGGAAATTTCATAGCTAGAGTCTTTGCTTTTCTTGCCTTTGCAGTAGATTTAATTGACAGATCTAGATGAGAAACAACAAAATTTGTTTACCAGAGTTGCCTGTTATTAGTTACAATGTGTCTTATATCAGTGCCTATGGCTCAACTGAGAAAAGGACAGTGCCAGGCCCTTTGGAAGTAATCCAGGCCCTGAAGAATGTCTGGTCTAAGGTAAAATGAAGAATGAAAGCCTACTGAACTGTTAATAGGAGATGCCAAAGTAGTTTGGGTTTTAAACAGCTCCTACATTAATTTAAACTCAGGTATTACAGCTTTTGTCTGAAGAACAGATGGACTTCCAGCTTGCCACCAGACTCATGTGGGTTCAATGTTCATTCAAGGAATTCAAGATACTAAAAGCCCCAGTGGATCTTCATGACTGTGAAAACAGTCTCATGTACAGGTGCCTGTTGATTACAGCAGGGTCAAGATTACTTCATGCCTTTAAATATGCTCTGCATCAACAGCAGGTTTTTCATAGGGATCCCTGTGCTTTTGGACACCAGTGTTAGGCAGATGGCTTTACAGAATGTTCCAACAGTTTCTCTTATGAGGAGCTGCATGGTATGGGTCTGCATGAAATGTCCCAGGGACTGCTTGTGGAAGAGACCGAACAGGCACTGGATAAGAGAACAGGAAGGAAGCTACCCCTTTCTTGGAACACTCTGGGAATGCATGAGATTAAAATGACAAGGCCCATGGTGTCACCTCTGCTAGACAGGTTAGAGAACAGACAGCAGCTTCAGCCGCTAAGTTCAGACTTTCCCCCAGGTCTTCTCTGCGTCACGGCTTCCCTGGCTGTGCTTCTGCTGCCCGCAGCTTCCGCAGGGCCAAGAGAAGGTGTGCCATAACAAGTAGCTGCAATTCTGGGGGTGGGGTCAGGGGAGCAGGACAGGAGCAAGCGAGGCCATTCAGACACGAATGTGAAGGATGTCACTCTGTGATGGTGACTTGTTTTGAACTTGTTTACATGCTCACTCTCTCTCTCTCATATTTGTAGCCTGTTTATTTATTTATTTTCCTGTTTGGGCATGGGGGGAAAGAAACCCTAAGAACAAACAAAACAAGAAATCTTTCAAACGAAACTTGATTTTTTGCCACTGTTTCAAGTTAATGAAAACAAAGCATCAAAGATAAGAAGCTGAACAAATGGTTCACCATAAAAATAATGCATAAGAGGGGAGTTTTGCCTCTTTCTAAATTGTCCCCAAATTGTAATGTTATAGAATATATTTGCTGTTGGAAATGATTCACCATACTGGATCTGCAGCTCATTCACAAGCTGTGCTGATGTAAAATGTGGGCTCACCTTGCCCACTCTCTGGCTCTCATGGCTACTAATGGAGGCCAGGTGCCATTGTGCAACTACCTCTGTATTCCAGTCTAGCATTTCATTTTTTCCAGTCCCTCGACCATTCTGCACCAACTGCCATTATATTGTAACTAATTCCTATCCCCAGCAATTAGTCTCAAAGTTTTCAGTGAAGGACCCAACACCTCATCTCTAATATGGGGAAGCAGGGACATAGGCACCTTTCAATCTCTCAAAAGACTCTGGAAATAGAAGCCAGTCTCTGAGGCTACCTGGTGTTTCACCTACTACCTTCTCTTTTTCATTATTTTCATCTCATATGTCTTTGAACATCTGAAAACAAGCAAACACATACACAAATAGATGTGTCCTCTGGAAGTCTGGAAAGCTTAGCAGTGTCTAGCTAAGAGCAGATGGGGACTTCTCTGGAATATGCTCATCTTTAGGAAAGCAATATAGTTCTTCCAGGAGGTAACCTTGGTATCCATTAGGTAAGAGCAGTGGTTGCTGTATTCCCACGTAGAAAGCTGACAGCACATCACTTAATTTGACCATTGCCAAGGACTGTCTTATTCACACTGAGATGACTGTGTGGCAGCACCTTTGTTGAAGGAACATTTCCAATCCCTAAAAAAGTGACACTGTTCTTGAGGTTTTGAAGATCTGTCATAAAATTTCCATTTTGAACAAAGTAGCTGTGTGAGTCCAAACACACTGGATTCATTACTGGCTAGATGCCTTATCAAGAGGCAAGCTTTGAATGTGGCAAATTGTAGCCACATTTCCTGTGTGATCCAACCAAGATTTATCACGTAAAAGTACAGGCATTGAGCCCAGGGGAAAGGTGGGTGTTCCTGTATATATTTTGCTCCTTTTTGGTTTTAGATAAAGTTTTTAATTATTTAGCATAAACCTTGGAAAGTCTTAACTTTTCCTTCACCTCTTTTGTTGTTCCTGTTGTGATGACATATACTGGATGTGGGTCTAAGGCTGCAATCTAGACACTAGCCTGTTTTCTGTGCACACTTACATTTTGACTTACTTTTTGGGCAATATGGCTCATACTTTCAATTTCCCATCAAAATGAGTATAGGAGGCACTATGTTTTGCAATCAGGATTTCCAGCTCTGAAAGCTAAGTCATGCCTAGCATCAGTTAACGAGACTGGTTTTCTTCTTAATACAGGCAAACCTAACTTCATAGACTCACAAGCAAAAGTTACCAAAACTTCAGACAAAGAAAATAAATTTTATAGTCTAAATTATTCCATAAATGTGGCTAGAAAGAAAAACTGGAGGTAGAAAAGGTAAAAAGAGAACTGTACATGGAAAATCAGAGGATGAAAAAGAACCAGTAAGCCAGTCACCAAACATAAGACTAGGGTTTTTTTCTGGATTTGAAATACACAACTTCACTTTCTCTATAAACAACTCTGAATTCTGAAACAAAAGCTGTGTTTCTACAGCATCAAAAATATTTTTGAAAACTTTCAACTAATTCTGCCTGCAAATAAGGCCAGCTCTAAAAATTGTTCCTGAATGGCACAGAAATAGAACAAACAGAAGGTTATGCCAGTGGTTTATTTGCTTTGAACAACATATGTTGCTCTGGTTTAAATACATACTAATAGGAAGGCAGTTTTTTGTTTTTTTTTTTTTTATATTCCGCATTAGAGTGCAAGTTCAGAGTTCACAAACAGTCTAAATGAGTTGTGGCTATAACATTTACAGAGGAAAATCAACAGAGGTGTTCAAAGGCTGTTAAGTGTTTGCCATATAGATTGGGATGAAATGTCATCCCTCAAGTATGAGAATGAACATACTTACCAAGCAATTTCACCATAATCAAGTCCCTCATGGGCTGTATCTGTATAGCTGTGGAAAAGCAGTTTGCTGCTCAGTTTTAAGCATGTTACACTTCTTTCTACATGATTGCCTCATGGTTGATGTGCAGACAGCCTGCCTGGGATCATGTCCTGCTGGGAGAGCTTGGGGCAGCGAGTCCTGTGCTCTCCATGTGGGCTAGAGCATCATTGCAGCTTGCACAGGAGGCGACCTGGAATCAGCCATGTTTGCTGTTTATTCTCACAATGTCTCTGTTTGCTGGAAATGTACTATAGCCTCATTTCACAGCAGAGGAACTGCAGTATGCTGAGGGAAAATTGTCTTCTGTTGTAGAGCTGAGATGGGAGGAGCAGTTTCCCAATCCTCATGGCAGTGCTTCTGAGGCACTGAAGCCTCTGCTCAACCCAATTAAGGTGGTGGGATGGGGGAATTAAAGCAGCCCAAATAAACTTCTCCCAGGAAGGACAAGGGAGCATGACTGAGCCTCTGGCTTGCATGCTATAGTGTCTGATCTTCTGCCAAAGCAGGGCAGATCTGTGCTGCCTTTTCCTTATCTCTTGTAGAGAAACTACAATTTAGCCCTGTTATTAGTGGGATCAATTTTCAGTGTGGTGAATTTACCAATGTATTTATGAGAAGTTAATTTGCACAAAGGAAGAAATCATGTCAGTTCAAATGTGTTTAGTTAATTGTTGATGGCATTGGTGTGGCCATTAGATATGAAAAATGCATTTTAGGGGTGAGTTACTTCTGCTGTATCAGCTGTGATTGTTAGACCACCGGGTACTTTCTGATGCTGGAATGTGAATCAGCAGGGTGCCAGGCTGCTGTAGAGCCAGTATCATACCACAGACAGCCTGCAAGCAGCACAGGGTAAAACAGCGACCTTGCCAGTTCTCTGCTCTCTGCCCCTCGTGCAGCCCTGCGGAGAGCCGCTACCTAATTGTACTTAACAGTCATGCTGGTTGTGGCAGTATCCAAACTAGAGCTTTCTGAAGTGAGGAGACAATGACCTGTGTTATCAGTGTCCTGAAACACAGCATATCTGTAACACTGCAAGGCACAGCAGTTTGTTCTCTCAGAACCTGGCAGAGGCTGAACGTGAGAAAGGTTTTAAATGAAACAACATTTTAAAACATGTCTTTATATCTTATTGCTCATGTTTTCTGAGATCACAAGGATGGTCAGATACCCGTGCTCAAATGCTCAGCTTTGCAGCCTATGAAACCCTTGGCTGTGTTGGCTACTGCCACACCAGTTACGGTATTTGAGCAGTTAAGGATTCAGATGGACAGCAACTGATTTCATAACTCACCAAACATTAAGCTGCACTTTTAAAAATCCCGTGTTAGAATATGGACAAGCAGATAGAGGAGGAAGGATATGTTTAGTCCCTAAAACACGTATTTAGTTTGACAAATGTAGATTCCTTAACATGCATTTTCTCATGTTTGGGTTGCCCTTTGTATGTAGGCTTCACTGATGGAGCTTTTATTTAGGAAGAGAATCCTGCTTGAGTTCTTGCATCCCCCTGATACCTCAACAATTATCTTTGTTACCCTTTCCAAACTTGTGGAGACAGGGGAATCAAATACAAAGATAACTGCCAGAATACAGATCCTCAGTCGGCATGAATTAATCATCTCTCTTTTAATTGGCGTTGGCATTTCAGAGGCAGAACACAACTGTCTGGAAATGTGAAGCAAACTCAGTGCTATTTTAGTGCGTGGATCACCAGACACAGTTCTCCCTGGGGGCGCCTGCTCAAAAGACTCCCCCAACCCATTACGCAGAGTGCAGCTTCTCTGACCTGGCTGCCCCCCACCGCCCCACAGGGACAGTGCCAGCCTCTGTGCAGTGACTGTGTGTCACCCAGGCAGCCTCGGCAGCTCGAAGCCCACGGGTGGGGACCCAGCCCTGCAGGCACGCTGCTCGGGGCCAGGTGTCACACCACTGCAGCTGGGCACTCGTGGCTGGACTGCGGTGCCCTGCAGCAGCGCGGTGCATTCAGCACCTCCTCACCTCCTTGCACTGATTGAGGACAGGCCCTGATGGGAACGTTGCTTCAAGCTCCAGACTTGTCAGAGCATCTATTTTCTTGTTTCTCCGTATTCTGAGCTAAGGTTGTTATTAATGAAATAAAAGGTGAGCATCATTCCCTTTCCCTTGCCTGGCCCACGCACATTAATTTAAATGCAAATCCACACAGAAAGATCAAAATTAATTATACTTTCTGCAGCAGGCTACATATAAAATTGAAATGCACAGGACTGGTCCTTTTTTTTTTTTTTTTTTTTTTTTTTTTTTTAAGTGGAAAGGAGAAACAATGTAGCAAAAATACTAAAATATGCATCTAAATGTTGCATGCTTGCTTGCTTTTTAGTTTCTGATGCTTTTTGTTCATCTGAATTTCCACAGTTGTTTTCGGTGTCAAGCTGTTTCAGAAGGAAAATTGAAAGCTTAATCTGCCAGTGACATAAATTGATCTCTAAATGACAAATAATATTCTGTTTACCACTAATAACAATTGATCTTCATTAAGAAAAACTATGCTGACTCTTAAGAAATGTGTCCGTTATTGCCTGATCAGAAATATAGCTAAAGTCTTGAGATTTTTTTTTTTTTTTTTTTTCCCCAGGGAAAAAGAAAGACAGGGGGAGAGGAGTGTTTTGTTCCTCAATGAGTTCAGGCATTTCTAGAAGTTTTTTCAATGAAAATGCAGTCAGGTGAATTTGTAACCCAGGGTGCAGTGCAAAGTCTCACAGGCTTGAATTCCACACCTGGACACAGTCACAGCAAATGAACTGCTAACCAACGTATGGACAGGGCTTATCCTGTTTGCCAGCTCCTGGGCAAGAAAAGCAAAATTCTGTCACTTTTTAAGGGAAATGGCTGCAGGCATTGTATGCAGTATGATACTCTTTGCTACAGAGATTGTAGATATGCTCTGAAAAACCTTCTGGATCAAGCTCTGTGGGGCTTCAGTGGAGGTGCCAGTGTGACAGTTACTTGACTTTATGTAGAAAAAAATGGATGTTCACAGATTTTAAGCATTTAAGGCCAATGGGAACAAACAAATAGACAGCTAAAAAGGAAACATTTAGCCAGACACTTTGTCACACTGGGGCTTACTTGCTTAGTAGTCTGTGGAAAGTGCGTGCTGTTCTGCTCCTTAGCCAGATCCTGTCCTTAGGACTGTTGGCCTTAACCAATGCCTGGAGACATCGATTCAGCCAGCTTATTGCTTGCTCTCCCTGTGCAAGCAGTATGGTTGTAGCTAGATGCATTCATGTATTACAAAAAAACGAAGAAAGAAATGGATGCTTATGATCAAATAGCTCCTTTTTCAAATTCCACATGTCATTAAGAAAGTGGTTATTTGTGTCCCCATAGCAACTAGATGTCAACGTGCCTCTGTAAAACACATGGCCAGAGATCTTCCCTAGAAAGCTTACAAATTAAGCAAATCAGAGAAAATACTCAGAGAAAAAAGCTGACAAAGAAAAGGGATTTATCCCTGGGTATGGAGTCATTAAAAATAACATGTTATTTTTTTGTTTCAGTACCTTGTTGAGATTTTACTGAACAGGACACACTGGATCTGCTCTTCCCACTGACTTCCCATAAAAACATGGATCTAGTTCAAGACCTCGCTCCTGGTCTTTAAATATTCTGTTAAATTGTATCAAAAGTACTTCTACAAGAAAAAACAGTTTAACTGAACAATCCTGGATCCAGCAAGTGCCTTCCCAAGGCCAGCCCTAAAGACTTAGCAAGAGGTAGAAGGAGCATACAGTTGGTAGCCTGGCCCCTATGAGCCCAGCTGGGCTCAAGAGCTCAGTACAGCGCCAGACCAGCTGGGTGGTACCCGAAGGGGGCCTGACTAGAGCTGGTCTTTGCAGAAGCCCTGAAAAAAAGGACCCAGGTGATTGTGCTGGCATTTAGCTGGCCAAAGCAGCAAACAAAGCACCTTTTGGTCGGCAGCCATACAAGGCTTTTTGAGTGGGACCCTATGAACAGATGCTGGGCCCTTGCTTGCCCCAGGCTCGCTGCTGAGCGCTGCAATTCTTCAAGTGAGTTGGTCATTCAGATTGCAGTACTCAGCAACTGTCATTTATTACAGTGAAGGGAAGCACAGCAAGGAATAGCTTCAGATACTTTCTCTCTTGGTCTTGTGGCCCAGCTTAGTTTTAGTGTAGTTTCTTTAGATGTGCTTTGCTTACCACCATCATGCCCAGGAATCACTCAAGTGCAGTATTAGCACAATAAATCCCACAGTCTTTTCTTCCAAATAAAAGCAAAAAGCAACAGCCTTCAAGTCACTTCAGCATCCTGCTTTCCTGGTGTCTGCTCAGTGAAGCAAGGTTATGCAAACTTCAGTCCAGCAAAGGCTGCAGCTGTCAGCACAGTGATATCTCCATCTATTCCTGTTTTCTCAGAAGTGTTGCTGTGAACGCTCAAACACCCCTGCTGCAACCAGGAGAAACAACACTTATGACCATTATTCTTTAAAGTCACGGGTATGGAGCAACTGTATTATTTGTTCAGCATTTTATTGTCAAGGAAAGACATCGGCAAATTTTCAGATAATCCGTGTGTCAGTATGCTGTTTCCATATATTATGCACAAAACCACCATCCCCACGCATACTAACAGGTGAATCTTGCCTAGCAATCTTATTGCTACATAGATATCAAAACTACTGTCTGGTTAAGGTGGTGGAATGCATTTCAGCTGTGCTCAGTTCACACAAGCAAGTGCTGTTACATTTCTCAGGTAATGTGTAACATTTTGTGATCATATAAGGGGTTTTGGTGCTGCAGTGGTCCCCAGAATTTCCTGTATTTCTGCAAATTTAAACAACATGATGCTGATGATTGATTATAGTAATTTTGTTGTTCATATCATCCTATTCGTATCACAGCAGGTATTGCTTGTAATTATTAAGGCTATTTGTTATTAGAGATGCATGGGTGGTGAAATACAATGACAAGCAAACAATTTAACTGATAATAAAATTAGCTGATCATGGAAAGTCAATCTGCTAATTATCTGCAGACTTTGTCCATCAGCTCTGTTTTGCAATTCTTAGTCTCCTCGCTCCCCGGCAGAATAGCTCTTGCAGGGCTGCATTCTAATACACCAAATTTCCCAGCAAGAGAGGTCTTAATCATGTTACACCTTTGCTCTCATACTGGTTCACATAACTTCATAAATACTTTGTGACAAATAGGCATTTGATCCTGTAATTTACTACAGAACACACAGCCCACTGAAGAATTTTAATGGAAGGTTCTTTATAAAATTTAGTAAAAATTAGATGGATCTCTTCAATTTTGTAACTATTGGAAAGTACCCAGTACATAGATTTCTTAGTTGTTAAATTTTCAAAACCTTTTGTGATATTTATGTGGTGGAGCTCACATTAAGGTCAGTTTGAATCATGTAGATAGAGGATACCTTTGGACACTTTAAAAACTGTTCTCAGTTCCTGTGATTGTCAGCTGATTTATTTACTGAAATGCTAGTATAAATGCAGTGAAAAGACAAAGTGTGGGAGCATTGGGACCAGTAGAACTTAGTTTTCCGTGCATCTTTGCATAGCAGTATTGGGAGCTGGGCCTGGCACTGAAGCTGTCATTTTAGCAAGTATTTGTATGGCTGTTTAATAGCACTACATCTCCTTTTTATATCCAGTATTAATAAGTGGTTTCATAGTTAGGTACGGTCAGATTAAGTGTGGCTGTCAGTCTTTATATATTCTGTCAGTTTCCTTATGTTTTAATTTTTGTTTTAAATACTGTCAGGCACAACAACCCATCCAAAATTAAATATCTTTTCCTCATGCCCATTTTTTACAATGGATTATTGAAACATTGAGTCACCTTCCAAGAAAATACCATCCTGTGTTGAAAATTTGTAATGCTTTAAAAGTAATAGCATTAAAATATTTTAACTGTTTTAAAATAAATATCTGGATTTTTTTCCACAAAGTTTGGAACAGATTCCTGACAGAGAAGATGGAATAAGGTAAAAGTCTTAAGACTCATCATGAATTGCTTACACTTCCAGACTAAAGGAAGCCTGTACACATAGAAGGAACATTGAATCACAGCAGAATGAATCATAGAATTGTAGAACAGTTTGGGTTGGAAGGGATGTTCAGAGATCATCTCGTCCAGCCCCCCTTCCATGGGCAGGGACATCTTTCACTAGATCACGTTGCTCAGTCACCTAAAATCAAGGAGTTTGTGAATGACCTTTCAGCTGAGGAACGGGCAAAGCTTTCAGGTGCCCATGTGCATGTGGTTGGAGGGTGACTGTATTAAAGACTGAGGTAAACACCCTTCAAGAGAAGGATGAGTGAGGATAGTAGAAATAATCAAATAGGAGATGGAAAACCAGGAAGGTATTTCAATAGCTGTCCAAACACACTGCAAATAAAGGAACAAAAGCTGTTCTACACAAATGCTAGATTTCTAAGAAATGTGATGGAGGAACCACAATGTTGGCTAAATATCAGAGAATATAACATTGGCTAAATAGACCTGTGGTTTGAACCATGATGCCCATTCTTATTTTCAGGTCAGTCTATGTCTGCTTTTTTAAGTCAAAACCAGTCTGGGATATAAGTTGGCTGAAATGTTATTTTTACGACTTTGTTCCAAGTGTGAAATGCCTAGCCAAAACCATAACCCCGCATAAGGGAGCTGAACAGCTCTGCTGATCATAAGAAATACAGAGGGACTGTGACCTATACAGTACCATGTGACTGAGCTCTGATGCACCATCACAATATCAGAAAGCAAGTAATAATTCATGCCTGATCTCAGATGCAAGCTACAAGATAAACTTCAGTCACCCATTTGCTTTGCTATTAATCTCTGCAGGAGGTGCCAATGGAAAGTGTTGGTAAAAATAAACTGTGAAGTAAACCCTACTGAAAAAAAAAAAAACCCTCTGGAAAAACCCTCCAGCTTTAGACTGGAAGCAAGGGGAGCTTTGCCAGATGTGGGAGTGCAGAGAGGCCTTTGAGTGCTGCACGCAGCTGCAGCTGTGTCTTTGTCTGTAGTGAGTACTTGTTTATGCTGTCTGGGAGCATGCACTCTCCACATGCACTTCTGAACTCCTGCTGATAGCAGGTGAAGCTAATCTGCCAGATAGTACAGCCTCTAGGTATCCAAGAGAGCTATCAACCCCTTATTCTGACAGGCAGTAACAAGAATTAAGACAGATGATAATTAGTCCCTGCATTTGCCTTCTTTTCACTATTAAAATAAATGAGAGCTTTTTTTCTATAGGAATGACATGAATATGTGTTTGCCAGAGACAGGCTGGATTGGAATGGCTTTCTCTATCCTGCATTGCCAGATAGAAATCTAGAGCTGTCCTAGTGAGAGCTCTGGAGGATCTCTATGGAAAACAATCACAAGAAGAAGACATGTAAATGGTGACAAGTGGGGCCAAGGTCCCCTTGGCCATCTGCTGCCAAGGGGTGAACAGGCAAATCTCTGATATCTCGGAATGTGTGGGGTTTCTTCTCTGTGAAATGAGTCTCATCAGGCTGGGAGAGCTGACCAGCCAGAGCTCTGAGACCAACTGAGGAACAAAGTGGGGTCACACTTGTCTCCAGAAAGCAACCCTGTTTTTTGCAGGACCCTGAGCAGTTAAGACTTAGGAACAGCCTTGATAAACTCTGCTGCCAGTTAAGACTGAAAGTGGGAAACTTTCATGTTCAGACTAAAACCAACATACATACAAATAGAGATGTGTTTGGACTTTCCCCACCCCTCAATTTGCATAACATTTCCACTTGACATTAGCTAGTGGCCCCCCATTAATAGTAAGAGCTGGGAAGGAACATCCCTACAGCTAACTCCAGGTCTCTCCAACAAAATACAGACAGCACCCCAAAGATGGTCTAGAACACAGTGGTCTGATAACAAGGTCACTGCAGACAAGCAGTGGCAAAAGCACACTTCCATCTGTCTAAATCTTTGAGTATGCTTGAACATAATGGTGTACTGAGGTTAAAGGACTGGAAATGTGGGATGACGTGCTTAAACGCACAACCTCTGTTTGCCCTTGTGAAGATTATGAGCCATACCTAAAAGTGCATTGCCACAGGATCAGGTAAATTGGCTTTTATTGAAACATACTGTAATATGAGGCAGGGGGGGCTACAGGGAAGATTCCAATTTAACACAAGTACATTGCATTTCAGGCTCCCAAATAACTATTGATATCTGCTGTCCTGGAGCAAATCATATCTTCCTTGACAAGTCAGACAGCTGCTCTTTCTCTATCTTCCTTTTGTTATCTTTAATAGCCATGGGTTGTTGTGGTACCATGAAAAAAATGTTTGCAACTTACTTGATGGATGTCTCACCTCCTGCTATTAGCCCTGGTTCATGGGTTCATCTAATGCCCATTCTTGCCTGCAAAACTCAGACCGAGTGCTTTTGAGATGAGAGCGTGCTGGCTGCCACTGCACAGTGAGTGCAGTGCACACTGTGTACAGCTCCCTCTCCAGCTGGCAGCCGGTGGGGTGAACAAGCTCATCATCCCGAAATCCAGTTAAGGTAGAAACAATCTTCGGAGCTCATCTGGTCCAGGCTCCTGTTCAGAGCAGGGCCAACTTTCAAGTCCTATAAGATTGCTCAGAGTCTTCCCCAGCTGAGGCCTGATTACCTCCAGGGGAAGTAGACCCCACAGCTTCTCAGGGTAAATGTTCTCACATTTGATCACAACATTGTGAGGAATTTTTTTCCATTTGTTTAAGGTATGGGAATACTGGTATCTTAAATACAGGAATATTAACAATTGTAAGATAGATCTAAGGAAAACCATGGCTATATTTGACCAGTTTCACCCAGACTTTGAATTGAAAAGACAAAGCAAATCTCTTTCAGGCTACTGACTGTCCTAAGGTGTGTCAAAGGAAATAAAGACATATGCGGTAGAAAAGGCTGGAGGTGGTGATAGTGCATCTGTTCCCTTGCTTTTGTCTGTCAGACTTTGCTGCCCCCAAATCTCAGTCAACACCATAGGGTGTGTAAGGTCTCCCCAGGCTGTTCCAGGTCAGCCCTAAATCCTTCAACAGCAAACAGAAGTGTATGTGAGAGTTAAGCAAAGTAGTGTGTCTTTGTGTTTCAAAGGAGGAGTGCTTATATTGTTCATTCAGCCAGCACAGCTGTAGGGGCACAGCCTTCTTCATACAGCCACTACAAGGAGCTGGACAAGTTAACAGTTTGAACGGGCACGATCCCTTCTGCAGTTTTTCTGTGGCAACTATCCACTTGCCCTTACACTGAGAGAAACAAATGCAGCTGGAGACCTGTACCTGTTTGAACAAACTGAGGGGTCTCTGTCCAAAATCATCAAAGGGCACCTAATAACAACTGCCAACTGCTATTATGCATTTAGGAGCAACCTCTAACCTACAGCATTTAAAAATCTGCTTCTAGGGAACATCCTTAAGTTGATATCATGGAAGTCATACATACCCCAGTATTAGCTACTCAGGTGCCTCTGCTTTTTGTGTCTCTATTTGCCTGATTGATCTGTGATTAAGAACTAGGGCGAGCTGCACATCCCTAGTCAGGTTTTATATTCCTAAATGGGAAAAACTAACCCCTTTGGACCAGACTCTAAAACAAGCATCATTTGGAGAGAGGGGCAAGACTGACACGTTTAGTACAGTTTTGGCAAATATAGCAATAAACAGGGTCCTCTTTATAGTGCCCAGTGGTGCACACACACCCCCCTATTTTTTTGTGTGCTGATGGAGCATTCAGGATTGAGACTGGCTCTCCAAACACACAAGTGAGGAGAAGGGATTTCTGCTTTAATGTGTGTATTGTGTACTCCTCCTAGCTCTCTTGTATTCTCCTTGTATAGGTGAGACCAAAAGAGAGGATTTTATTTTTTTTTTTAAATCACACATTTGCAGCTATCAGCTAAAAAGAATACTAACAGAAAGAGAAATTTAGATCCTCCACCATGAAATTAATGGCCGTGCTTTGTGATTTGAACAGGTCCCCAGTGGTACCCTTCCCGTGTTGGCCTGCAACTAGAACGCAGTAAGTATTCATATGGTTGAATACATCCACCTTATGTATTATTAATCCTCTGGCAAGCTCTCCTCCTAACAGTACTGCTTTCTTGATATATATTATTTGGTGAACTGTTAGCACTTTTTCATTAATTGATATCAATGATGAACTTTTTACCTTTCTCATTAGTAAAGGAATCTAATGGTTTTCAGAACCACTGAGTAAAAATGTTTCAGAATAGAGTACATGGCTGTAAGACAAGGCAGTTTTAAAACCATTCACTCCTTTCACTCACTGCATTATCTGTTTTAGTACTTGCTCACAGCCTTATCAGAAGATGCAACTGGCTGCAGAAGGCAACCTCTTCCTTTGTGCCAGTATATCAGTTCTTGGTGGACATGACAGTGGGAGAGGAAGCTGCCATGCGCTGTATGGCATTTGGTCTGTGGACATGTAGCATTGCACAGCCCTAGAAAATGAGGGCTCAGCACCTGGTGGAATCTAGCACCCTCACTGACTTAAACAGTCAACAACCATATTGAAAAGGAGACACAGTACATAAATTGGAAAAGAGAAAAGAAGTGTTGCAACCATGGCAACATGCCATGCCAGTGGCTGTTGGGGTTTCCTAATATCCAGCTCATTGCCTCTATTAAAAAAGAGAGAACCAGATATTGCCATTTTATGACTCTGCTTGTATACTCTAGATCCATCAGGAGTGAAAGCAGATGTCTCAGAATACTGTGAAAAGTAATGTAATGCTCAGATATACCTGGTCTGCCTAGGTCAGACAGCTTACAAAGTAATCTTGGTCTGTGGGCTTTTGCCCAAGAAGTTGTGTTCATTGCGATGGTGCCACCTATTGTAAAATAGCCTGAGAATGCAAATGTTTCAGCAGAAGATATCAGTGATGGAGACACTGCATAACATCAACTTTCCCATTAGTCTTGCAAGACAGAACAAAAAGTGCTCAATGAAATGGTCTGTGTGATTGCATGACATGTCTCTAATGGTCTAGATTAACAGAGGTAGCATCGTAGCAGTTGTTATGCATTGCTGCCCAGTGTCATGTCAGCCTAACGCTTTTGTTAAAATGAGAGGAGAATAATTCTCATAGAAATGCTCTGAGTTGCTAACACGGAGAATAAGTGCTAAGTCAGAAAAATAAATCCGAATGCAAGTTGGGCCTACACCTTGACCATTAGCAGGGCAGCCTACATGTAATGCTGAGCCTCTGAGAGGTTGCCTGTTGTTCATGCCATCTCCTCTTTCATTTTTGTCACTACAGATGGGCCCTATTTGAAGGATTCCATTAACATTCAAAGCCTTGCCGCTTCCTCCATCATTACACTGTATTTTACAGACCTGGGTCAGCAAGTCGGTTGGACCACAGTAAGTATGTCCTTGTAACAATCGACATGACACATCTTAATGTATAGTGTGTTTTAGCATCAAATTACTCCAACTTCCTCAGCCTGTCCTTCCTATGTCAAATGGTGTAATTACTTTATCAGCAGTCAAAACAGAATTAAATGGATAGTAAGCCAAGTTATCAATGTGCTAACTCTGACATCCAATTAAAGATTAGAAGGTGGACATAACAATATTGCCTGAGGAAAAAAAATCAATTTTAAAAAACAGTTTTAGCTTAGCTGGGTTTATATGCCTGAGCAGGACCTGTAGCCAAATACATTCATTTGCTGCAAGGCTCCTCAGCTCTGAAAGTGGAAGTATATTAAAAAGAAAAAAATGGATTTCTGGTAATCCTGTTATTAATGCAGGAAAATTATTGGATCCGTATATCTTACTCTTTGTTTGCCTGAAGAACAATTCTGAGAGTGGTGAGACCAAAGGATTCCAGGCAAAAGATGCTGATCCAGGCTCAGGAGTCACAAAACTTGAATCTTAAAACAAAAGCATTTACCATGAGCAACAATACCTGTATTATGTAGCAGGCAGAACCATGATCTGTTTTTACTTTTGGTGTCATTTTGACTTCAGTTATTTTCCTGTGAGCATTTTGGAAGGTCAGGGTGGTGAGAGAGAGGCAACTCGTTCCATCCAAACGGGGTTGTGGGGAACTCTGACTTTACAGGCTCATCTGTGCAACGAGGAAGTGAAGGATTCAATTCCTTCACAGCTCAAAGACAGAAGACGGAAGGTTTTGAAAGGACAGTGAAGGAATGGGAGATGAAAAGACCTTTCTAACATCCTGCAGCAGGCATAGTTGGTGGAGCTGAAAGTACTCTCACTACTAGACTGACCTAGCTTGTGCTGTAGTTTGCATGTGCTGCATTACCTGGAGTAACACACAGACGACATCTGTATCTTGGGTAATGAGATTCTCCATTTCTGCAGAGAGAAACATGAGTAAGACAGAACTACAGTTTCTGAAAGCTGAAGATTTACCCCACTGATTTCCATACTGATTAATGGCCTACGAAGGCCATACTGATTAATGCTAGTTCGGGTCCTGCTTCCCCCCCAACCCATCCCATCACCATGGAATTTACTTGCAAAGCAAAATTGTGAGTAGTGCAGCCTCTTGTTTGCTACAACTAAGTAATCTGCAAGAACCTTATTTATTCTCTCCTTTCCTGGTGGTTTATGTAGCCTAAGACAGTAACATAACTAAAGCTTAATATCCCGTTATAAATAGTGCAGTTATGACTAGGCATTGATACTGCAGGCAGTGGCATTTTTTTTATGATTTAATCTGTGTGTGCAAAAAGTTGACTCCATGAGTTTCTGAATATTCATCTTATCTCATTCTGTTCCATACTCTAAATTGTCTCCATTCTCAGTGGGAGAAACCTTCTTCCTAGCCATGTCATTTAAACAGTCAAGAGATATTTAGATTACAGGTAGTCCATAACTATAAAGAAATTCACAGAAGATTGTATTCTAACAATAGCAATTAAGAATTAATTTGTATACAGGATGTATAGTTTTACTGCCATTTTTACTGTGCTTAGAGCTCCCATTCTTCTATCCCCCTTGATGCTCTATCAGATTTATGCACACAGTGAGGGATACTTCTGATTTAAAGGGTTGACATTTAAATAAACAAGGGACAGTATATAAATATTCTTATCTCATCAGCAAAATGATAGCTGAGGTACAAAGGGCCACATTCAGGACTGGACTCCAAAAATAGACACAGAAGCACATGGAAATACGTTGGTGCTCCAGAGGTCAGTGCATTGGGTATGGATCTGTCTAGGGGAAAACTAAACACAGAGGTGAGTCTTCTGGGACTTTGTCACTTCATTTGAGATCACACTTGAGATGTCTGCTTGAGGATCAAGAACACTAAGACCCCCAATGCTGGGGATTTACACCAAGACAATGACTTGTGTTTTTTAAAAGGGCAAAGTGTTACCCACCTCCATCTCCTGGAAGTGGTACCCTCTCCAGGCATGTTGTAAAATAAAAGATGATGCTGTTGTCTGTTCCCAGTCAAAGAATTTGGGTCTCTAGGAGCAAATTTCTGAATTAAGAAACCTCAGGTTCCCTTTTGGAGCATGCACATTCTCTGATTTCCAGCCCTTGTCACACTCCACCTTGGTGACTCGAGTCCTGTTGTTTACTCAGTCCCTCTGTTAGAGGCTGCCAGTTTGTAGGAAGGATGTTTCCTTCAGCTTTCTTAAGACATGGTTGCACAATGACCAAAATATTTTTGATGTTTTCTGCTGTGAAAGGCCAGACATACCCTGGCTCAGGTTACACCACAGCTCTGAGACTGTTTGACCAGATTTCAACAAGTTCTAGAGTCTGGGTTGCTCTGAGGGAGGACAAACTGGGGTGAGGGATTTGCAGGTCTCCACTGGAGCAATTACTTGCCAATCTCTTTTGAAAGTGAGGTCCTTTCCTGGGATAATGTGGGTAGAAATACAACCTCAGCTGGCTCCTTCAGAAGAAAGGAGGCCCTCAAGGCTCATTTCCAGAAAGCAATTCAGGGAGAAAACAAAACCTGTTTCTTAGTATCATGGATTTTGTTAGAACTCACTCTCCACTCTGCCTTCTTTTTTATAAAACAAATATTATCTGAAGCACATAATTTACTTCTGCACAAGACTTATCAATTCCTTTACCCTACCTGGAGGGGATAGTTGAGGTTTGCTGACTGATGCTGCAGAGATACTAACGGAAGCTGAGTTTACAGATCTTTTCTATATGCCTCCTGCAAAGCTTGTACCCCCAGAGGTGTTTTAAATTCCCACACTGAAGTGATGGGTTTTATTTTTAATCTCTGTCCAATTTTGGGCCCAAGCATGTTTGACAGAGACCCCTTTTTATATACTGCAATGTGGGTGACTTTTTGAAACATGGCTGGCATTCTACTGCTAAGAATGTATACTGCTACTGTAGTTGAAAGGAAACAGAAAACCATTCTTCCTGTTCAGATTCAGACTTCCATTGAAGCTTTCCTCATCTGAGCAGTGATTGCAATTTCTGATTTATCAACTTCTGTTGTCTACTTGCTACCCAGGCAGGCTACCAGAAGGATCAAAATAGAACTGAGAAAACAGCACAGAACTGTGAAAAATATATTTTACCTCTAAATCTGTGAATTTCATAGGATTAACCCTGAAACACAGTACTTAAGTAAATATTTTTTGTAACTGTGATTTAAAATTAGGGTTTGCTTAAATACTTTGACTTCTGAGAGCCTTAAAATACTGAGTCTGGCAGAAGAACGGCTACATTTCAAATTTTCCAATGAAAAAAAGATTCTGCTCAATTTAGAAATGTAGAGACTAATACTTATTTAAGCCTGAGAACATATTTGAAATTTGAAAAGCCATGCTTTCACTAATTGGTCTGTTCCCTTCTGGCTGGCAAAAATTATCACAGAGTTAGACATTGTGGAAAATGAACAAGAATCCAAGAGATCTGTGTTTGAAGATTTGTGCTTATGTGTAGCAGGTGTACACAGTGGGGAAGCACATGCTGTACTGAATAAAGAGGTGTGCCCGTTTTCTCGGGGGGAAGGCAGGGTTTTGGTCAGCGTGGTTCTCTCCACTTACTCACACAGTGCATACATACTGAAGTTTTTCTGTCCTGTGGGTGTGGGTTGGTGGCAAGTAGGGGAGAAGCAGTTTGCTCTGACTGTGGTTGGCAGAGCTCACTTGGTCCTGTAAGTATGGAACAGGACCATGAATTCTGTGGGATTAATGTGATACAAAGCCATTTATGAGCCTTGATGGGTTTGAAAAAGGCAGTCAGACTGCTGCAGACTCATTTTCTCCACATTCTCTATACTGAGGTCAGCTTTGGGTTTCCTGGGGGGAACAATTTAAGATGTTTTCCCTAATCGGGGAATGGAAGAAAATTCAATAAAGGTTTATAACCTCTCAACAGGATGTGGAAGTACAAACAACTATAATAGAAGAAAAAAAGACAGGATCTGAGGGATCTGAAGGAGTGGGAAGGCTGGGAATCCCAGCAAACTAGTGGGCCAGCGTGAGGAAGATAAATGTAAGAAAATTCATATGATCATTGCTAAGGAAAGAATCTGAGATCAAGGTAAGAGAGAAAGATGAGGATCTGTAGGATGTATCATTGGAGAATGTCACTGAATATATTTCTCAGCAGATACATATCAGAGCTTGTATATTTTGTGGCCAATTCAAACACAGTTAGCTGTGGGACAGGACCCTACAAACTGAATAACACTTTCAGGGGATTGTGGGTACCTGGAAAATTTGGCAGCAGTTCCAAATAAACAGAATGTGTGATTCTGTGTAAGTCTGTTGATGGCTTAAGAATGCCTACAGCAAAGTGCCAAAGAGAGAAATTCCCAAATGGTTTTTCATTGCTAAACCTCTTGGATCAGTAGATAATTTGATCATAGAAGATGATGTCCAGGAAAAAAAAAAGAAGTCACTATTTCCTCTACAGCACCTTTTCCAACTACAATTATTTGTAATGCAAAGCAGCACTATTTTACAGCTAATAGTTTGTACTTGGCAGAAGTTTCTGCTTGAACACACAGTAAGTGTTGCTCTACCTTGGTACAGCTGGCCAAGTCAAGCTGATGCCAGTCAAATGCTACGAACTTTAAAAACATTGTAACCTTTTACAAAGGCAAATTACACACACAAGATCGGTCTTATTTTTCATATAATTAAGTCTAATAATTTTCAACCTCCAGGGTTATCAGAAGAGAACAGCTTGCATTTGCTTGTTTTCTTGCCATGGTTTTATATTATTTGTGCCTTTCCTTGGCCCATTTATACTTTTGGCTCTTTGTTACTGTCCAGTGGCAGCATGAAGTCAACTGATAAGGGAAGAGGAGATCTCTGAAACTGCCCAGCTGGCTGATTGGGATTCCTCAAATGCTGCTTCTAATAGGGCAAACAGTGCTGCAATAATTTCTCTTGGTCTCAGCAACAAATGCCACAAGCTCACAATGAACCATGCCAGCATGTCAATTTTTAAGACACCAAAGGGAGCTAGGGAGCTAGAAGGAAAATTAATTCTGAGGGATGAACGTTTAGTTGCTGTTGAGCACAGTACAGGCTGAAGAACCTGTGCGTAAGTGTTTATAGTAACACCCTTGAGATTTTACTGCTTCAAATGCAAAAAGAAGGCAGAAGGAATTCAGTAAGCATAAACAGAAGAAGCTGTTTCTTTCAGTTATATACAACTTTATGCTTAAACCCTTCCTGCTACTTAAGGAACAAAAAGCTACTTGATGTATGGTGTTGATAAATGTAGACCCTTCTCTATTTGTATGCACAGTAACTAGGAATGTTGACAATTTGTCAATCTATGCAAATTTGATAAGTTTTAGTCCCTCTAAAATGAGTAAGCTTGGCAAAAATATTCTGTATGGGGTATTTTTGCTCAACCCCATACTGGGGGTAAGGAGAGCACAAAGAGGAGAGTAAACCAGAGGGCGAAGCAGTGTTTGAGAAGACCAAGTGCCCCTTTGTCATTCGTTGCCCACCTTGTCTGATAATAAGTTACTGAATTTCTCTGTATCTTGGTTTCCAGATGTACAGCAAGACGATAACAGTATTTTCCTTTTTGCAAAGTGCTTTGAGGCTTCTAGATGAAAAGCACTATGGAAAAGCCGGTTGAGGTTATTAATAATAGCCAGATGTTAAAAGCACTAATTCATGTAGGTATCTACATAGCAGATGATAAATATACATTTAAAAATTATGCATGTTATATGGCAGATTTCAAAATGCTGTCAAAGCCCTGTAAAGATTTGGCAGCAAAACTGAACTCACACTGATGTTTGGTTACAAACAGAACTTGAGTGCTTTGCTGAATATGTATAGGCACAAACATATATAACACGCATATACGTGTGTGTATAAGAGCATTTGTTAATTTGCAGTAATTTTCTATTTTGAGTAAGACACATGCAAAGGTTTGTGCTCTCAGGGAAGAATCTTGACCAGAGTATGAAGTGGTCTAATGCCAAACCAGTGGGTTCAGAAAGCTCACTACTAGGAGAAGAGACAGGAGGGAGTTGGGATTTCAACTTCCTTTCCTTTCAGAGGGAGCACAGGCCTGGCTCAGGACTAACAGCATCCATCACTATTTACCTCAGAGCTCCTGAAGCTGGCCTGAGTCAGCTGCAATTTGCCTGTAAAATCCTACAGCAAATCCATCCTATCTCAGATATTTGCAGTAAATATTGAGCTGCAGACTGAAATACTCTTAGACACGAGTCACTGGAAAATCTGCCCAGGTAAGGGAAGTTTCAGGTCCCCCTGTATGTGCTATTTAAGTATGTGCCATTTTGTAGAATGGATTAGCCAGTTCTATGAAAACTGGAACTAAAATCATTGAATATTCAAACAACCCTTAAGTATTGTACTGCCTGATGCAAAACTGCTGCTGCTGTGGATTTTTGCAAACATCAAAATACAAAAATTTTTAAAAGGTCAAGATTTAGAGATGCTGCTGAAATTATGCCATTATCATCCCCAGATAACTATATGGTCTTTAATGAGGTAGCAAAGCATATGAAGTAGAAATTAGTCCAGAAATTAATAATGTTTCTTAATGATCATTAGCTCAAGAGTACTTAGGGCTGGGGTTGTAAAAGGAGTCTAAGGTAGTTAGATGCTAAGTTTAATGTGATATGGGGACTTGAGGGGGGTTCAACCACCTGTTTCTCAGAAATCCCAGATGTGCTCTGTACACTCATGGTAATGGTCTGTCTGTTATGAATAGATCCTCCTCTTTGTGCAGTACATACTGTCTCAGTCTGACCCTGGCTCAGACCTGCAGCTAGTGCTTTTGTCTCCCATTTATTAGAGAAACTGAGCTCTGTCCGTTAGATAATTTATATACTGCAGCTGCTTTTCCATCAAAGTTACCCAGGACGTGCTTGAGCTATTTTGTATCTCCTGCTGTGCTGAGAGCTTCAGGCAATGACCCTGAAGTCATTGTCCTGGCTGCAGGTATTATCCTCATACCATGCCCTCCACTTCCCCTGCTTGAACCCAAACATCCCGTTGGCAGTGACAGAGAAAAACATCACGACCAGCACCAATGAACTGGGAAACTGCCCCTACATGGCATGGAAAGAGCTGCAGGAAGGGATCAGTATGGAAAAGGCTGTAATGGCCTTTCCTCAGCTCTGCTCTGCAGCTTGTCCTAAGTGAGATATTGTGAGATTATGCCAAAAGGCAACATGATATGAGATAGGTTGTGTTGTGCAGTATAACAGAAAGGGCATGTCGTAAATATTACAGAGAGGAATCAGCTGATGCCCTCATATGAAGATTGCTAATCCATGGGCTGTTTGTTTATAAAGATCTGTTGTACTTTTTCAGACTCCTTCCAGTCCGCCCCCTCTGTTTATAGCTTCCTTTTCCCAACCAGTACACATGGTACTATTAACTCATGTCAAAAACCTTTCCATTCCATGTAGTAGACCTGTTGGGATGGTGTCAGGCACTATGCCAGCTGCCTCTACCAGCCAGAAAATTCACCTCACATTCCCTCAAATAACTTTGAAGAGTTTCTTTCACCTCTGGTGTATTCATATCTCCCTAAATATACCCTCTGCCTCATAAAATCTAGGAATATAATTCCTGACCTGGTTGTTACTCAGTTCAGCAAGGTGTTACTGGCATGATCATCTGAACAGAGATTAAAAAAGCAGGTACAATCTGGCTCATGCAAGATGAAATGCCTTGCTGGTTTGCGAGTTAGCTGTCCTGTATTGTTTTCTCATTTGTCTTATCACCTCTCAAATGATGGAGACTCCTACCTTAGCTCTTTTTTCCAGAGATATTTCAGATCTCCATTCTGTTGTTTATGTATTAGGTGTTTCCAGTTTAGGTATTACTGAATCAGGTCCCCAAGGACCAATAATTGAGACAGTTACAGAAGCTTGAGTTTATCACCCTATATGGAGCTCAAGCCTGGGAGAGGTTTGATTCAAGAACAGGACTTTCTCTATGCCACTGAGAATAAGAGATATATAGAGTATATAATGACAGACACTGGAGAGAGAAGAAAGAAGGTAAGAGAACTGGACATGGTGCAAGATATGAGAGTGTACAGATGTGGGAAAAAAAAGGCAATCTCCTGTTTTCATTCTTCAGGGAGTTAATGATGAACTCAAAAGATAAATTCTGTTGAACTATGCACATTGTAATAGAGATGTAATGCTCCTCCAGGCAAAGATTTTTGTGTTTACTGTGGACCACCATACTTGGATGCACCAAATACATCAAAATAATCTAGGCAGGCCCACAAGATGGTAAAGAAAAAGTAATTACCTTCTAAATATTGGATTTTTTTTACATTTCTACAGAAGAAAAATGCTCTGTTTTTTACATGATCACTTTTTTTTGTTTTTACAAAATGGTATTTCTTTTGTCCAGAAACTGCAAGCTACAATGTTGTTGTTTTCAGGGTTTTGTTTAAAATTTGATTATTATTTTTTTGCAGGATATGTCGGCAGGCACTAGTATCTTAGTACTTTTGTAGTTTTTTTGGAGTATCTGTAAAAATGATAGGTTGAACTGATCTGTAACACAAATAATAATCCCCCAAGCCCAGCAATTAGTCAGCTATAGGATGAGTATGAAGTTACTAGGTAGGCTTAATTTCATATATTTATGAGAATCAATAGTAGAAGAATGGTGATTGCCTATGATTGCCAATGGTTAGAACTGATTGTAATTTTGTGTTAATTTAAGACACTTTCCCTTCCACCTGCTTGCACTCATGGGATTTCTAGCAGAGTTTCTCTGCTTGCCTTTCTGGAACTCACTTTTCATTTCTGATTAATTTAAAATCAGTGGGCCAGAGAAGGAGAGCAGAGGTTGGCATCATGGGAGATGCAACTGAGGGAAACAGACTGAAACACACCTAAAATGTAAAAAAAACCCCTTAAAACACTACAGCAAATTGAACCTCATTCTCTAAAACAAAGGGCTACTGATCTTAACTATGTTCCAGCAGTGTGACAGTTATGACAAAGGCAAATACAGTCCTGCCTGCCAGTCAATACCTGCTTTGATTGCAAATCTCACAGCTGACCATGGACAGCCTGCATCCTCATGGGCAATTAATACTTTGTGTTGGGTGTGACTGACACACAGATAAGATGGGACCTTGTCCTCAGCCTGCAAAGCACCCTGAGGCCGCTGATGCTACTCACCTCCACAAACCCCAACTCAAGAGCTGCTGTTGGTGCTCTCAGCTGCTTCTCTGAATTGCTCTGATGGGAGTCTCTGCATCTCACCTCCTACATCAAAAACACGTCCTCACCCAGTCACAGGGCTTCAGTTATCACATGGATGATAGCTTTGGTTGTTAAATAGAGACTGGAATTTTTCACTAAATTCTGAAGCTTTCCTTCTCCTTTCAACATCTGAAATCAGCCAGGGGGTAAGGGGAGCACACTTGGTACAGTAATAAGTAACCACAACTTGGTGCTAAGTCCTGCTAGACTTTTATTGGCAGCTTTGTAATATGCTCATGCCAAACAGATGATAAAAGCTGGCAGTAACGAGTATATTTTGCGGTGCAATTCATGGATGAGAGGAAAAGCTCTACTGAAGAAAGCAGCTCATTTCAAGCTCTTACACTAACCTGCCCAGACCGCATTATCTGCACCTCTGTCTCCTATACCACCGTTGTCTATATTTAGTGTATTAGGCTTTAATAGTGGAGACCATTTTTTACAGAGTTTCTAGAGTACCTAACACAGTGGGCTCACAGTTAGGAATAGACCTGTACAACTGCTATCAGGACAAAACTCTAATAAGCCCTTGGCTGTGGTGTGTTCCACAACAATGTGGGCTCTTAGACACTCCTTGATTAAATGTTCCCATACACACATAGAGACACTCTTGGGATCATGCAGAGTCTAAATGGAGCACAGAAATCGTGCTGCCACGTGGAACAAAAGAGAATTTGACATTTCCCTGCTAGAGAACAGTTAAGTCTGTTACTTTTGGAGACAGTCCTGCTATGAAAGGCTGAAGTTTCAAAAAGTTTCCCCCTGTAACAGAGGAAAAGAAATGGTATTGGGGCCCCAAACGAAGGAAAGCTAATTTCAGAATATTCCTGCAGGAAAACTTTTCTGTTTCAAAGCTCTTCTGAAGGGTGATTAGAAGAACAGCCTGCTGGGGGTCAGACTGCCTGACAAATATTACTTTTGAGAGAGGTAGTCTAAATTCATTGTTGCTTCCTTAGGTCACAGGTATATCCATTACAATCCTACAGCAGTGCAAGTAGCCACCTTAAAAGCCAAACTGCCCATTAGTTATGAATCTTTATCCCTTAAGCAATACTATGCACTTGAGTTATGATTTGCTAGTTGCTGGTCCTTGTAAATATGTAGGACCGCACCATTTCTGTTTTATTCTGAGATTCATTCCAGTGGAGACAGATGATCAAATCCAGACCTCACATCACTCTAATCACATTTTACTTCCTCCAGCTGTTTGTAGCTTAAGAGTGTGCCCTTACAAAAAGCGATGCAGGCTGTACCAAACCAAAGCCAGAATGTAAAACAGAGGGTGGCTCATGGTGCTATAACTCTGCCTTCTCTCCTTGGCCCCATATGTCCTCTCTGCGGCTAGCAGGGGTGACAGTGAGGAGACGAAATTATTTCTTTCTGCTTTACAGGGTAACTTACTGGTCCAGTTTGCCCACCACAGGCTACTTCTGCTGCTGCTTGCATGGGGAGGAGTTCCACTCAATTACTGAACAAAGGCTCAAAGCACCATACACCAGGCAGGCAGGCAGGTCCCTGCTCTTCCACCCACCACTAAATTTCAAGCAATGATCCCTCCCTTCCAGATGATTCAAAGCTTCCAGGATTCAAAGCTATGTTTGTTTCTGTCATGCCTGGTTGGTTTTTGACTGATGTATCACTTAATTGCAAAAAACACTGGCAGAAAGCAAGCTGCCTTCAGCTTTTGGGCCTTGATTTTCAGTGTTATTTAGATTCCAAATAGGCATCTGGTGGCACAGCCAAAAGTATAAAGAGGAGATAACTGTGATTTTGACCACCTTCCATGAAGCATTCCTGACTGGGTTAATGTTCTGCACAGAAACCTCTCATTTCTTAGATGGATTTTACTCCTTTGCTAAAGAGACAGCAGAAAAAAACCCTATGTGTCATTTAACTCCTTAAAATGAAATCAAAATGGCATTTGAAGGTTGAATAGGTTTTGTAGATAGGGGTATTCTTTTTCTCATGCCTTTATTGGTACAATTTCCTGTTCTGATACAGCTATTTTCATTTCTAGTTTTTTCTAACAGAATACACTGGGCCTCTTCTAATATATCTGCTCTTTTACATTCGTCTCTCAACGATTTATGATCAAGTGGAAAGTATGAAGAACTTCCGTCACCCAGTGGTTCAGTAAGTGACACTTGTGTGAACTATCTTCCTGGAGGACAGGGAGCCAGAGGGATAAGAGACTGCATTTCCAGGACTGAGGAGTTTACAGGGGGTATGAGACTGCATGCCTAGTCTCAGAGTTAGTGGGAGTTTCAGGCTATCAATAGTGGTTTGGCATTTAGCAGCACTCATAAGCCTGACCAAAAGTGGGAACCAGTTGCAATGGTCACAATGGGAGATGTAGTATTTTCCCCAAATCATTTGCACTCTAGACACACACACAGCCTGAACAGAAGGTGAAATAGTAAACACAGCGGATAGTAACCCAAAGTCATGCTTGACAAAGAAGACAGAGAAGAGAGGACAAGACTTCAGGTGTCCCACTCCCAGTCTGTTTACAGTTCATTCCTATTCATAAGATGAGCATCCAGCACAGAAGACAACTACCCCCACCTTGGTTCTCACTTAGGCACAGCAAGGAGGAATTTCAAGACGTCTGCATGTCGTGAGTCAGGGCAAGAACAACTGAGAAACTGAGGAAGCACCATAGGAACTCAGAACT
Organism: Athene cunicularia; assembly: GCF_003259725.1. Lineage (NCBI taxonomy): Eukaryota > Metazoa > Chordata > Aves > Strigiformes > Strigidae > Athene > Athene cunicularia. The sequence goes on along the minus strand of NW_020799099.1, from coordinate 13,392,712 downwards.
GGTAATCTTTGAAATAAATGTCTTCAGACTGTGATTGTTCCCCAGGGCCATACGCAACATATTTGAGTTATGAAAGACTTTTAAGAAATAAAACACTGAATTGACAAAAATAAGAGCTCAGCCACTGTTACAGAACAATGAAGAGCAAAGGCTGTACCTAGCTGTACAGAAACAAATCAGAGGAGCTCATATATAAATGTCAACCAGATAGCATTGTTTCTCTCCATCACTGGAACAATAATGCTAACAAGGAAAATTAAACAGCTCCAATATAATACAGTAGCAGCTGACCACAGGGAAACACTACCTGCTTAGTCTGCTAGAACTCAAGAGCATGCCAGAAAGCAATGAAGAGAGGACAACAAACCAAGATAGCTTTTTACAACCTTCAATGGCCCCTGCCATTCTCAAGCCTTTTTGAAGGTCTCTGGAAGAAACAAGACAGACCTGAGCAATGGGAGGGAATAAGAACTGTTATAGACAGGAAAGTGGCAAGTAGCTATACACGATAACTGCCACCAACCGTACCCCTCCACTGGATGGCAGTTAATGCACCAGGCAGGCTGGGAACTTTCACACTTAAGGAACAAACTTCTCTTCAGTGTGATTGTCCCTGTTCTGGGGGATTAGTGCCTGGCAAAGGGGTGGAATGTGATCAAGGAAAGCCTGTCAGCTACATAAGTTGGAGCACTGGAAGTGGAAGGGAACGCAGGGAACTAAGAGCCTCAAGGAACTGTACAGCTTTCCCACACCACTTTTTCTACACTATGATTGCAGAACCAAGGAAGCTGGTATACAGCAGAGAAACACAGTGAGTAATTAGAGATTATATTCTACATTAATTTACAGATGGAGGAATAGAGATTTGGAGAGACATTAAGGGGGTTAGTGCACCTGGCAACGAGAACACAGGATAGTTGAATTCAAGTCCAGAGCTGGAAGATGCTTGCCTGCCTTCTCTTTCTTATACACCTAAAAGGAGAACATTTCTGGTAGCATGGAAGAGACAGCAATACCTTTATCTTCTTTTAAATGGAAAAGGGATGTGCAGAATTCTTCCAGTGACCACTCCTCAACACGTTCATCTGACGTCCCCATCCTAAGCCAAATTAATTTTAAAATTCCCAGAAGTGCTGGAAGTTTGCTCCAGACTTTGGACAAGTCATTAATTCTTTGAATTTTTCTTAGCTCAACTTTCTCTGGTTTAATTACTTTGAAATTGTTTAATCTTTGACTCTGGCTACCATACAAGATGCATAATAAAAGTATTTGAGATTTCACATGCTGAAAACCACTTTTCATTTATGTCTTATAATTGGTTTGCAGTGAGACAGGCTCTGGTAGTACGGTAAATGTAAGCAAGATAAAATGCCACCAGGAATCACTCTTGACATTTGTTTTTGAAACTCAATCTCTATGAGCTGCAACTCATTCTCGGAAGCAAATCAGCAACTCCTGTTATTGTTTCATAATCTTCCTCAAAAGAGAATCAGTATAATAATTTCTACAACAATTACCTCATTTCTTTGTAGCGGGCAACAAAAAAGCCATCAGAATGGATTAACTTTGCAACAAAATCTCATTTCGCGTCCACAAGGAAATGAAATACGAACTACCTCCATGCAGCTACTTGAGTTGGCAAAGGACAAGGAAACCATTCAGGAGATATTCCAAATGTTTTTAAATGTCAGACACATCCTACAGGAGCATTAAGGTGGCCTTGAAACGTGGGAGACGTCTTTTGGAAAAGCGCAGCAGACGCTTGCTTGTATACACAGCTGTCCTGCTTTAATGTCTTGGCAGGGCTATGTATCACATTCAGAGCGTGAGGAGCTCTTTTTAATTCAAGGCTAGTAAAAATAAGTTGCTTCCCTGCAAGATGAAAGCATCTTCGTATAACACTGAAAATGATTCCATTAATCTCTGGTTCCAGATGCTTCAATTAAGACAATATCTTAAATCCCATGATTTCAGTGTGACTCTGCAGTTTTGGAATATTAGTCCTTATTCCTTTTGTGACATTAAAATGTGAAGTAATAAAAAGCAATCTTTCACTTACCTTAATTACCCTTTTTTTTCCTTCCAGCTTGGCCTGCTTCTGCCATTGCTTACACTACATCAGACATCTTCTGGAGACGTTATTTGTTCACAAGTTTTCAGGAGGGCACACTCCTCTGAAAAATATGATAAAGGTGACAATATGTTTATCATTTTATGTAAGAGAGAATATCCTCATATCAAATCAGTCCTTGGAAGAAGATAGGAAAATATTTTTTTTTATATATTTTTTAGTTATATTTAGCTCCAGGAATTATGATTAGTCAAAACACAAACATAGGAAGAATTTCAGGGCCATCTCCCCAAGGGCATGAACTGAAACCAATGTCCATTTTAGCTCCTGCATGTCAATGTCCACTTTAACTCATCCACCCAAAGGGCTGATTGTCATGTCCAGGATATTTTTCAGACTGAATCCTATTTTATTATGAGATATGCTGCATTAACATCTAGCAATGCTGACAGAAATCACACTCCACATCCTCAGTGCAATATAAATATAAAGCAAGAAAAAGACCTTGCATTAAGAAGCTAAAATCAAATTACAAGTAGAAAAAAAAACCCATTCTCCTTCTACAGGTGGAGGCCTCAGGAAGGAAGATACTGAGCTGGCCTGAAGTATTCTGTCTTCAAAACCCTCCTGAATTTCAAATGTGTATCATTACTCATAGGCTCTCCTTTGTTTTACTTCATGTACTCAGTCTCTGTTATTTTGTTATCACCCCGTATACCATTCCATTCAATGTGATGTAAAGACCCTCCCTTTAAAAGTTTTGCAATACATTTAAGATTTTAGTGAAGGAGATAAAGGTATGACCATGATAGTGGGCTCGACTCAATTCCAGAAAGGAGGTAATGAGATGCACAGCCAGAGATGTTGCTTTACAATACACAGTGTTTAAAAATAAATAAATAAATAAATTAAAAAAATATAAGCTTTGGAACCAGAATGCCACTTCCAAAGTGATTCATGCATGTGGGAGTTAGAGGCACAGTTATTGTTGTCCCCTTATGTTTGGGTACATGTACCACAGTGGAATTGCTCAAAAGGATTAAAAAGAGAAAGCCTGACTTGCAGCCCTACTTATGGGATGGAGCTGTAGCCAGTCCCAGCACACTGCTCTTCCCAAGAAGGTACTGAGCATGGGACCCTTAACCTAGACACGTGGAAAGGCTTTATCCAGTCTCCAGGGTGGTTTTGGCTGGTGGGTTTTGTTTTTCCCTTGCACAAAGGATGGGAGCAGTGACCCCTGCACATGGCAAGAACATGATCACATTATCTCTGCTTGGGTTTTCCCAAGCCCATGGCTTCAGTCATCAAGCAAAGGCAGCTGGGGTGCCTCTCTTAAACATGAGGATGAAGTGGGGCTGAAGCCATGGGCACAGATGCAGTGTGTAGTTCAATGCAGTGTTTAGTTCAAATATCTTTATAGGAACGGTGTGCTTTTTTTTTTTTTTTTTTTGCTTTTTTTTTTTTTTTTCCCCAGC
>NW_020799099.1:13356491-13389116 GCF_003259725.1 Athene cunicularia | reverse complement strand
TTTTTTTTTTTTTTTTTTTTTTTTTTTTTTTTTTTTTTTTTTTTTTCCCCAGCGTTAAACCAGTTTTACTCTATTTTCTTGGCTGGTTTAGCATTCTGTTTGGCTAGCTCTATCTTGCTTGGAAATGCTGAGTTCAAGATATAGTAACAGCTCAGCTGTGTTAACCAACCCTAGACTTTTAATAGCACAACTCAGAGAAACGTGTCCTTCAGCAGTAGAATCAAATAAGGAGAAAACAAATGTTAGTTCCTACAACAGTCATAAAATACATTCAACACAATCAAAAAAATCTAGAGTGTGTGTCCTTTTTTTTTTTTTTTAGTGGCTTCATAGCATCTTAAAAGATCTATATTCTGTGATTCAAGAAGCCACTATAAAGTCTTTCAGTGGTCATTTGGGTTTTCGACTTACCAGAATTTATATTTGTAAAGTTATGGTTTGTACTTGCTTATTGCCCTTTCTAACAAAAAAAAGTATCTTTTGTCTGTTCCAGGGCTGTGCCTTTTACTGGGGATTCACTTCCTGGATTGCATACTACATCAACCATCCATGGTATACACCACCATGTATGTATAAGTAGAGCACAAAACAGACCTAGGTTTTAAAAAGTTTTTGGTATGCAACCTTCAATCCTCCAAAATCAATAGATGGCCCCCACGTGAGGTCATATGACTAATCTAGTCAGAGATTAAACTTTACTCCCCGTCAGAAGGAAGACTTGTGCAGGAGGCACTCCTGCTGTGTCACTGAATGTTCGTTCCTATTCAGCAATGGTCAATTGCTGTCCAGTTTTATGAACTGGAAATATTGGCCAAGTAGAGAAAACACAAAGATCTATATATTTTTCTCACCTTCACAATATTTGTCTTAAAAAGGCAGGAGAGACCTAGAGCTGGCTGCATTTTCTTGGAGGAGATATTTATTTGTAAAGATACATCCTTTTCATGAAAGTTAAGATTATATTTTTTTTGTGGGAAGCCAGTAGAAGTCATAGTGATAATAGTGAAGAAAATGCTATGGTTTTTTGCTTCCAGATTTCATTCATCATTTTGTTTCCTCTCATTATATTTTATTGTTGCACTGATGTTTCATCATGATTTTTTTCTTCTTGTTTACTCTGAACTTTTGCTTCGTTTGAGCATAATTGGCATAAGTTTTGTTTCCTGCTATTTTACTTTCCTTCCTATACCTTAGTCTTTCTTTTCCTCTGCATCTTATCTATGAGCTTGGGGAACAAATGTTTGCTTTGCCATTTTTATTTACAGTCAGTTAAATTACTAATTTTTTTCAATCAAATATTTATCCTACAGGGCACTTGCTTACCTTTCAAAATAACACAAAAGTTCTGTTTCAAAATGGTGTGGATCATTGGAAGACAGTTAAATTTGGTGTGGCTTTAACAGTAATGCTGCAAACAATATTGACAACTCCCTAGACACAGTTTTCAGCAGTCTGGGCCATCAAATCAGTAGGTGCAGCTTCTTTACAGAGGAAACTATTTGTTCAAGACACAGCTTTTCAACAGAGGAAGCATTCAGAAGTACTTCTGGTTACTTGCCACTGCCTTAAAATGACAGCTTTAGGTACATGGGTCTAATGCTGGAGATCACCAACCCTGTAGCATAGTTAGCTGGATCAGTAAAACACTGATGGTATATTTTGGATGCAGGAACAGGTGACCATATCCAGAGATGGCTGGTTTGAAGACAGTTAAGGAAAGGCAAGCAGGTATGGTACACAGGAGTGGTAAATTAAACCAGGCTGATAAAAGGCCCATGAAGAACATCTGCTTAGCAGCTACACACTCACATGTTGACATGTGTGACTGTTCTGAGGAGGAGTTTTAGCACATGCACTTGGCACCACAGAGGAGTTGTGTGCCAGCCAGAGAGAAAGGGTTCTCAAAAGTAAAGGCTTGATGAGACTTGGTGAGGGAAGTGAGGTACGTACATGTGGTTTGTGTCCCTCACTCATGACCAACTGAGAACTGTAAACCTTTGGAGATGAACATGATACAGAACTCCAGTGGTCTGTGGACAACAGGAAAAAGGAGAGAGCAGGCAAAGGGCAGGTAAAAATTACAAAGGCTAAATATACTTCTTGCATGGTGAGACTGTGAAGCAGATAGTAGCTATATAGTAAAGCCTCACTACTGAAAAAAAAAAAAAAGAAAAAAAGTGATGGATAGGTTATGTCTTGGATTCTCTGCTCATGGAGATAGAAGGGCCTATGGATAAGGCTGTCATTCCCACCCAGAGTGGTTCTGCCACTGACCTTCACTTCATCCCTCCCTTTGCCTTTCCAGGGAATTTAACACCACCAGTTACTTTGACAAGCACTTGGATATATGAAGCTGGCAGACACTAGAAAAAGCTAAGTGAAAACTGCCTTGAGATCAGTGGTGAAGAGACTGGCATTTCTAGAGCGGTTACTATTTACATTGTCTTCATATTGTGCGTGACAATACCTGTTCTTTCTGCAGAACCTCTCAGGAAATAAGTATTTCTGCTCCTCAGCACTAGATTAATTTCACCCATAGCAAATCATGTGCATACTGTAAAATGCAATTTATAATTTCATTCTATTTTCTAGCATTTGGCCACAGACAAGTTTCTTTTGCTGCCCTTGCTTTTCTGGTACGTACAAAAATAAAGTTTTATTAATGATTGTAGAATAGGAGTAACTCACGATTTAGCCCAACACAGTAATGCTCCTATACATTTGTGGATATATATGTATATATACATCCACTCCCACAGCCCTGTGTCCTTTGACTGGATTTAGTGATAAGCTATTAAGGTTTCTAGGCCAGGAATTCTCCTAGTACTATTTATCCATGCAGAGCTTAATATGAAATACTGTTTCTGAGAGCCATGAGAACATCCTCAGCATTATTACTACTCATAATTGTGTAAAACAACTAACATTTAGACAGACGTAACTTGCCATTTTTAAAACACCGAAGAATTACATCCTAAGCAGACTTTGTGATAGTACTGTGTACTCTGAATAACTTAACCTCAATAGCTATTAAAAACAATAAAAACAATCCCTGCTAAAGTGGGTTAAGCCAGGGGAAAGCGCAGGTGGTGAAGGGCGGCTGAGACTACTGAACCTGATGTTTGAATGAACATAACCATATAGTGAGACAAAGACTCAGGAAAAAAATTCTCACACAGAAATGTATATTCCATCTTCTGTGGGCACTGAGTGTTACCCAAGCAAGCATGGGTCAGTAGCCATAACAGTCAACCTCTTTGAAAATCAGATACAGATCAGTTTCCAGAAATGCAACAGGAAGATGGGACAGTAACGTGACTAGGCTTCTTCAGGCAAACACTATTCAGAAAAGGCAAACACCATTCAAACTACGCCTTAGCAATATTTAAATGCTGTTGTAAAATAGGGTCCTTAAAGATCATGGGTTTGGCAGCGTTCATCTCTGGGGTTGGCCATGCTGTTCTCAGCTTTTCCTGCTCTAATTAAGGCATAGCAAAGGCAAGCAAAATACTTGTATGAAGAAGTTCACACACTCAATGAGGCTCTGCAGCTGAAAGCAATAATCCTGTACTGCAGAGATAGGAGGCTGTGGCAGCAGTAGGCAGTGGTGCACCCAGAGCCTTACTGTCTGCGCCCTTCCCAAGCTCAGGGGTTACTTGAAACCAAGCAAACTGCTTGCCTGAATATTCAGGACTACCAGTAAAACTACTCCTCGTCAAAATATCTGCATAGAAAAAGCCTCCTTTTCTAATGAAACATCCTTGCTTGCCTCAGTGTAACATGCCCTGATATAATATATGCAGAGATGCGTCCTGTTGGGGGTATTTCCTATAAAATATGGCCATCTCCTTCAGATCTGCATCAGCACCTGATCTGTGGTCTGAATTCTTGCAGCTCTTTTAAGAACTTCCTATCCATGGAAACTCAAAACATTTCCCTTTCAGACCTTGCTCTAGGCAGATCCCCAGACAATGAATTTAAAATAGCAACATATAAAATAAAATCGTTTGAAGCTGTTTTCACAGGTTTCTAAAACATATGAATAAAATATTTGGAAGATTTCCTTTTTCCCCCCTCTTTTAAGGCTTGTCTTTATTACATAGCCTGATTTAAGTGTATAGATCTGCAGCTGCTGTAAACAACAGTACTGAGTAATTTGAAGAGTGTCGGTAGGCGCTTCTGAAGGATTCTCATATTTAGAGAAATTGCTCTAAGCTTTGCAGAGACATTTTTCTGATAGGGTACACATAGAATATAAACAGGGGGAACAGTATGTAGACTTCAATATCTTATCATCATAAATATGGTAAGCCTTTTTTCTGCTGTTCCCCACTACCCCATATTTTATATCTAATCTACCCCATATTTTATATCTAAGACACTGACTAAGGACTAGCTTACATTTATCAGTACGTCTCAAAAGAGCATTAGGAGCAACATTTCTAAAGTTGGACATAAGAACTAATTACAGCGGAATGCAACTGCAGAGTCAAAGGTAAGCCAATAAAAATTTCAATGAGTGGATTGAGAGCAGCCCTGCGGAGAAGGACTTGGGGGTATTAGTGGATGGAAAACTGACTATGAGCCAGCAATGTGTGCTCACAGCCCATAAAGCCAACGGTATCCTGGCCTGAGTCAAGAGAAGTGTGGTCAGCATGTCAAGGGAGGGGATTCTCCCCCTCTGCTCTGCTCTTGTGAGACCCGACCTGGCATACTGTGTCCAACTCTGAGGCCCCAAACATAAGAAGGACATGGACCTGCTCAAGCGTGTCCTTTGTGAGAAGGACCACAAAGATGATCAGGGGGCTGGAGCACCTCCCCTGTGAGGACAGGCTGAGAGAGTTGGGGTTGTTTAGCCTGGAGAAGAGAAGGCTCCAGGGAGACCTTACAGTGGCCTTCCAGTGCTGCAAGGGGGCTACAGGAAAGCTGGGGAGGGACTCTGCCTCAGGGAATGTAGGGATAGGATGAGGGGTAACAGTTTTAAACTGAAGGAGTGTAGATTTAGATTAGATATAAGGAAGAAATTCTTTCCTGTGAGGGTGGTGAGGCACTGGCACAGGCTGCCCAGAGAAGCTGTGGCTGCCCCCTCCCTGGCAGTGTTCCAGGCCAGGTTGGACGGGGCTTTGAGCAACCTGGGCTAGTGGAAGGTGTCCCTGCCCATGGCAGGGGGGTTGGGACGAGATGGTCTTTAAGGTCCCTTCCAACCCAAACCATTCTATGATTCTGTGAAAAATCCCTACAGAAATGCCCTTTGCTTCTTTTACTTGGAATTGATTAGAGAATTATTAGGTGTTAGCTATAGTGTGTGAACTTCTCTTGCTCCACAATAGTATGGGCATTGCACATTTCAGTATGTATAGTGTTTCACAAAACCACTTTCAACTTTAAAACTTTTTTCTTTAAAATAATAGTAATCAGAAAAAATCATGTTCCTAGCTCATAATTGGAAGTACGTAAATTAAAATTACTTCTATTGCTATGGCTAGAATTATAGCTTCTGATATGGTATTCTATAATAGAATTTCCTTTTCTGGCTATTTAGTGTTATACATCTGTTGTTTATGATAAATGACAGCCAGTTAGTTGTAATTAAAAAACATAAAAGGACTGCAGGATTTGACCCATGACTACATGCAGAATAACAGCTTTTCTAATAGAACTGATTTAATCTTTCCTAACAAAACCCACAGAATTCTCTCTGCCAAAAAGGGGAAAATTCTTCAGCAATGCTATCTACAATGTTCTTTCAGATAATTGCACATTTCAGTATAAAATGAAGTTACATATTCCTTTCAATTATTTTTAACTGAAGTTTATTTTGGATGACTTTCACAATTGGCTTAAAAAAATTACAATCGTACTTATTTTTTTTTCTCTATTAATTTTGTGACTTTAGACTTTCAATGTCTCTAGGTTCTAGCACTCTTTAATTTCTTAATTTTTTCCAGCCTTGCAATATTTAGAATGACAAATTATATAAGAACTTTTTTTAACACTACATTTTTTCAATTTGAGAGGAGAAATCAGTCTTCAAATCAGGAAATGAATAAAAAATCCAATGCAGTCCAAGATTGAAATGTATACAACATTTTGGTTTTTCTCTTAAGGGGAAAAGATGAAAATCATAAAATTAGATTGTTGTACTGACAGGCTTTCTTTTTCAGGAATTGAAAGTGGTTTTCCTACCAGTTCCCACTTTAAATATGGGTAGTAATTGATTTTGATTCTACAGTAGTTGTTACTGATGAAGTACTGAAAGCCACCAGCTGTATAACCAAGTTAACATGGTACCTCTTCCAAAGATTTAGAAAACATCTAAATATTAAAGGCCAAGTATGAGAGGTTGTTTAGGGCTGGAAGTGACATAACCAGAGAGTAGCAGAACAAGGAATAGTACTGGCTTCCTTCATTTATCAATTCCAGACTACTATCCATTCGAGCATTCCGCACTTGAGAGAACCGCTGCCTTTTTATTCACCTTATTTTTTCTTCCTCTATGACTTACCTAGAGAACTGGTTACTGTGCTCTGTAACTGGCATAACAAAGGTGTTGTGCTGAACACCTTTCAACATGTGTGTAGGAAGAGGGTAGGCGCATTAACTCATGACATCCTTACAAAACCAGTGGTCAAGTTTTCACCTGCTTCTTTGCAGCCTTGCAAATCCAAATCCTGACAAAGACGTTCAGTTCAGAAAAGTATCTTGCTAAATTCCTTAGATCCCAGGGACCCTCTCTGATCTCCCCAGACCAAAGCATGTTGCATATGCTGGGCATGAGAACTGCACAGAATGCTTGCCGGCACTGAGTGATACAGAGCTGAAACATTGGCTTTCACCTCAAACTGTGCCCATGGTGCTCGCTAGACACTTGAGTGTTTAACAAAGATCACAAAATGTATTTCCCATGCGACAGTCATTTCAGAGTACATATTTTCTGGATACAGAGACTAAGTTGTAATGGGGGGGGTTCTGGTTATGCACTGCAACGCAGCTACTGCAGCATTTTAGGCATACAACTGAAAATATGTTTTTAATGCCTTGCAGATGTGTGAAGCTGGAAATCACTTTATCAACGTAGCTTTAGCTCACCAAAATCATTCAGGTGTGTCTTTGTTTCCTGTTTGTCTATTTAAGACTGAAATGTGCTTAACCTATCCATCTTCTGCCGTTATACAGTAATTTATGTATCTACATCCACAGGATAAAGAAAGATTAAGTAGGTATCACGCCATTGGTATAACATCTTCAAAATAAATGTGGTGACAAGGAAACATTAGCAACACCATTGTTGTTCCAAAGCTTATAGCAAATTTATCTTAATTAGACACAACTGCAGTTTAAATATGAATTTAAACATGAAAGTTCTCTAAAGCATCCTGTTGACTGACAACAGAGGATTCCATTTTAATAAAGTTTCAAAAACTTTCATACTAGATTGCAAAGTTTTTAGATACGTGCATCTCATGCAAAGGTACACACACATATATACAAGTATACAAAGATAGACTCATGAATACCTACACAGGCATCAGTCTATATGTATGCTCTTCAAAGGCTGCTCCAGGCAGAGGTTTTCAGGATCTTTTGTACTGTGAGAATAAAAGTTGTACTATATATATATATATATATATACTAGAAAGTAAAATATATTTTCAGATAATAATAGTATAATTTCCCACTGTAACACCCTATTCAAGAAAATACTTCACCACAGTATGATCAACTTCACACACTGAATTCAGTGTCTATTCTAGAAAGCTTTCAATGTGCTGTGGTTAGGCAGGTCTTTATGCTGTTTGTTTCAAGGGACTTAATTCAGTTTAAAAGCAGCAAGAGCCAAATAATTCATCTACATTCTCAGTGCTTACAACTATTAAAGACGGCATTGTTGCCAGAACTTAAAAATGAAGTGTTGCATATGTAGCATTTTGTGTGAACATGATCAGTGGCTGTAAATCAGTGTCCTGTTAGCTCTGGAGTTGTTTTCCCATTCTAATTTGGGATGGAGGATGAGGATGCCAGAGGAGACAGGTTCACATTCTTGAGTCAGGGTAAATAAGATACAGCTGAATCCTTTATATCCCAGAAGAGTGCCCTTAGCCCTTGCCTGCTGGCTACTCTGCATTAAACTACATGTCTCTCTCTTCCTCTGAACAAAGGTTGCACCCTTTGGACATGACAGACCTTCCTGTAAAAACTGATACATGGCTCGCTAAGCAGCATTCTCACTAGGATAAATACAGTTTTTAGTGTCTCAAAAGATTTCACTGAAACTTTTCTAACAAGTTGTACTCTGGGAGCATTGTCTGAGGGGATGGCTGTTACATAGGCAAGTTGTGATAAGGCTCAGTTCCCATCCCTGTATTGAAACTAGTTTTGTCTGGTGTTTTGTTTGTTTTTTTAGGGAGTAAAGCCTGTTTTCCAAGTCCAACCTACAACCCCTTCACGTGGCTGTTCTTGCTGGTATCCTGTCCCAACTATACATATGAGGTACATGACTTTTTTCTGCTTATATGCAAGGAGTAGGTGGTTACTGTGTTTCGGCCTTTAACTGCAGAAAATCTGCAACTCCTTCATGCAATTCCCTCTGTACATCTATTATTATGTTCTGTATGTCAGAGTCTACTTGCTCCCACAAATGTTTCTCTTCCCTCACATCAATATCATAACTCGTGTATATTCCTCTCGAGTACAGACTCCCCACAGACCCAAGGATTTACCACCCATCTCTTTGCCCCACCCAGCACACTGGAGGGTTCCTTTCTAGATATTCTTCCTCTCCTGTCTTCTTCCAGGGGAGCTTTTGAAAACTTGCCCTTTTGCTTTACAATTAACAGCGCCTTTTTCTTTGCAACAGGTTGGGTCTTGGATTAGCTTCACAGTGATGACACAAACCCTGCCAGGTAAGTTTGAAACAGAATGAAGATAGCTTCTAAACTGTTGTTTGCAGAAGTGAATTTTGGAAATCTAAAATTCGTAAAAAAAATTATGGTGTGTAAAATATTGCCATCAAAACTCCCTTGTGACATGGCTGTATAAACCTTCAAAGTGTTACCCTCAGAAAGCCGTGGAGAGCATGAACACTACTGCAGCACCTTCTTTTGATCAGAACCAGCTCTCTGCTTTTTGTGAGATATGTTTCCTCTGTTTCCACAGTGAAAACAGACTTTGAAATTTAGAAAAAAAAAAAAAAAGAAGTCAGTATTCTTCATTTATAGTCAATCATTTTGATATAGGAAAATTTCTTTGCATTGTAAACCTGGAATAATGCTTCTAACAGGGAGAGGAAAACAGATGTACTTAGTATTTCAAAAGAGAAAAGACACACATGTTCCTGGTAGCATTTGCACATTTGCTTATATCAGGCAGCCAGCTCGTAACGGCAGCCTACTTAGTAACATTTGCAACTCTTTCTCAGTACGTTCCTGCATCCTTAGAGACCTAAATACCCGTATAAATACGGTCCCTGGGACTGATCTTTCCAAAACATTCACTTTTTAAATTATTTTTCCATTCCAAAATAGAAACCTATAAAAGCTACTTGCAAAAAGTAGCCCCACATGATTTACAAATGAAAGAGAAAAAGAATTTCAAAAATGGATTAAAACCCATCATGCAAAAATTAAACTTTTAATTTTGTTTGAAAAGATACAACTTTTTTTGTGGTTTAGGCTCCGGTATGGAAATGACCTGAAAGTTTGGGGACATTGCAGGGCTGCACTTGTGAGGGTAGGGAGCAGCGATATATGCAGCACACTCATCCTTGCCGTGATTGTCCCAAATATAACTTGACCAGATTCCAGATGAATGTTTCTGACCCACCAGCTCATTTTAAGGAAGAACGGGTAATGAACTTGCAAAAAGCACCTGTAAAAGTATTCCCCATTCGGTGCCACTCAGTCTGAAGAGAGAGGTCTCTGAGAGACCACTCACTGGCTCCTGACAACTAAAGCAGATACCTGGTCATCTATAGTTGTTAGACTTTGTGAGATCTTGCTGCCAGGCAGCTAAATCTATCCATGCACCTACTGCCTACATGGTCTGTGGCTGAGCTCTCCCGTCATTCAACAGGAAGTTACAGCACAGCTCCCTGTTATGGTTGGGAGCCAGAGGTAAAACCAAAGAAGTGTTATAGGCCAAAATCAAACCAAAAAATAGTTGAGAGAGACCATGGGTAATTCTGTGTTGAGATGGCACCATGTCCAAGGAGGCCTTGTGATTTATGGTGAAGTCATAGGTGATACAGGTTGTGTCTAATTGATGTGAACATCATCTGTGTGAATTCTGGTGTGGAGGCTGAGCTTCAGGCTATGGTACATCAGCAACTACAAGGCTGAGAGCAAGGACAGAGTTAACTTGTCTCTGCCCACAGAAGAGACTGCAGACTTTTCCACAAACCCTCTTGTATTCACAGAAACAGACACTGAAAAAATACACGATCCTCTTAGTTTTCCTCTTTTTCCTTGGTAGCTGGAATTTTTGCTTTCCTGATGGTCATCCAGATGTCTCTCTGGGCCCAAAAGAAACACAAGCTGTACCTGAAGAGATTTTATCCAGAGGTGCGGAGAAAGGCAGCTATGATTCCTATCATCTTCTAAGCTCTTCACAAGAGTTGGAGCCTAAGTGTACAGCACAAGAGCTAACTCTGAGTAAATGAGCCATTTCATTCAGTAACCAAAGTGGATCAGAAGAATAACTACTGGATATCTTTTTCAGAAAATTAACAGTTCAAGATGACGAGCTTTTAATTAAGTGAAAAAATGTAGCTCTTGAATTCTTGGTTCCTGCTAAAAGATATGATTTAATTAGATTTTCTGTAATGGAGCTAATTGGGAAGGGACAAGAAAATTGCTTATATTGAATACTAGGCTAGATATTTAGCTGGTGTAAATGGGCACAGATGCTGTTAAAATTAATGAATACAGCTCATATGCATGCATTCAGGTCTGGTGATTTTAAGGTTCAGTGTTAGATATTGACGAGTCTTGGATTTTTGCACTGGAAGATGTTTCACAGGCTTTTATTAAACTGCACAGAAGGAGCACGTTCTGCCTCAGCTCCTCTAAAGCATCACATCAAAGAATGACCGCTATGCTGTTCTTTCTTTCTTTCTTTCTTTCTTTCTTTCTTTCTTTCTTTCTTTCTTTCTTTCTTTCTTTCTTTCTTTCTTTCTTTCTTTCTTTCTTTCTTTCTTTCTTTCTTTCTTCTTTTCTCATACCAAATTGTTGAATACAAATTGGCTTAAACAGATCACTGCATAGAGGTCTGGTTTTCTTTTATTTTCAGGTAGGCAAATCAGCCCCAGAATCCCAGGAGGGAACTGTTTGTGAGGTACTTCCCATCTTGCTACTAATTTGCAACATGACCTTGGGTACATCATTTAAGTCTGTCCCCTTTCTCACACTGAACAGTTCTGGGAATAGCAGAAGACTTTCTGGACTAACAATCATGTTATGATCCCCTTGATCAGTGACCGACTGCATCCAGACACCACTCAGTTTACTTGTATCATGCACTGTCAAATCCTTGGGCACAAGGTGAAACAGAGTACATCTTGTTATCGAAAAGGAAAGGGATCCCGCCAGATGCATTTCAGTTCATATTTGAACTGCCTCAGACATTTCTGAAAGGCTTCAGCTCCCCTTCAATTTGGTCAGTCTCTACATGCTATTTTGTTTTCCAGGGCATTATTTTTTAAAGGATTCTCTGGGCTTGTTATTCAAGTCCTGAAAACTCTAGTTCCATTAGCACATTAGTGGCATTCATGTCGTACAGAAGTGCAATTTTAGTTACAGAGAACAAAAGAGTCAGAACTGCTTCAACAAGTATTAAGATATGGAGAGTTAGGGGACTAAGTCCAGTTTTCATCCTATTTCTGTTGCACATTTATCAATGTCTTTTGGCTCCCTTAGGCTGGTGAAAAAAGCTTGCCTAAAGAACTTAAATCATTAGAGAAACACTGGAGTACACAAGCAAGGCAGGCAGTTTGTCTCCTAAAGGCGCTATTATCTTTGTGCCAACTCAAGTGTTCTAACAAAGTTAATTTGCCCAGTAAATTGGGTTCATATCCCTCTTCTAATGTCTAACTAGCAACACTTATCCTATTAGCTACTGTAACTCAATTTCATCTTGGTAATGTAAATAAATCACTTTTTTAAACTTGTAACCTGTGAACACATAGAATTTTTTATTCCTCTCAATGGAAAACTCAAGTCACAGTGAACATCCAGTTCTCTAAACCAGACTGCTAATAAAGATCTATTTTTTAAAAAAACACATTTTCTGTACTCTTTAGTCACTTATACCTAACAATATTTTTCTAACCTTTTTTTTTTTTTTTTTTTTTTTTTTTTTTTTTTTTGAATCCAGCTACTGGGATCGTTTTCATTTCAGTTTATTAAATGTCTCATTTTAGCAGTCTTCAAGTTTAAAATAGATCATGTGGGAGGGTAACTTGCAAAAGTTACTTACTTATCTGTTAATCTCTTAATTAAAATGGCTGCAGCTTTAAGTCTGTTCAAGGCATGTTTCTACAGCGATTCCAATTGCTAGAAGCAGTTTCCTATTCAACACTTAGCTTAGGCAAAGTACTTCAGGAATTATTTACCACCCTGACAGGGAGAAGAGTTCCTGTAGTAAATGACAAAAGTTTTAAAATGGGGGTAGGAGTGAACACTAGGTAACAACAAATGAAGATACGTTACAGAAGGCTGTCTCAGATAAATATGACAGGTTTTTTTGAGATTGACCAGTGGGGTGTTGACCAGCTAAAATTGCTCTGAACAGTTTTAAATGGCTTCACAAAGAGTAATAAATCCAACTTCCTTCACCTTCAGAGATTTTCTGTATTACTCTGACCTCTCTGATTTTCATGGCAAGTTCTATGTGATTAGAACAACTAAGTTAACTTCCTGGCATGGGGGACATGCTTTGCTTTAAAACAAAAAATATATAAAAATGGTCAGTCTTTGTTTTGATAAATGTTTTGGGGGCCTTGCTTTTGAAAAAACAAAACAAAACAAAACCAAACAAAACCCAACAACTCAAAAACCCCCCATGTAAACAAAAATCCCCAGGAAAAATGTGTATGAAAAAGCTGTGATCAATAGCCACGAACGCCGTGCACCTTTTGAACCAAAACGATTGTCTGCACACAAAAATTTTCATGGGAAAGTTTGTCATGACTGTGCTAATTACCTGGGGGGAAAAAATAGCTTACTGAGCTCTCAATATACTGGTATTTCTTGTATTAGAGGCTGATGAGGAAGTAAATTGTTAACTGCAAATTTCTTCAGCAATATTTTCTCTTTAGCACAGACCTAATTTTTCAGAGTCATCAGTAGAAGGAAGTCACGGGCAAGGCCACAGCACTACCAGAATGTCATCATGTTTCAAGGTCAAAAGGACGGAGTCAACCTCCAGTATGAGCCATCAGATGCAGCTTGGGGAGTTGCTTCCAACTTTGTCCACTCTTTATACGGATCCACTTCACAGGCATTGCTAAGGATGTCACCATTCCAGCGCACTGGATGCACTGGTGTCCATGGAAAAGGGAAAACATCAGGATAATGTGAATTCCATTTTGCAATCCTGCTTGCCCATCAGGGCCATGAAATCCACCACTTACAACAAAACCCAATTTGTCCCTTTGAGCTAAATTCCTTTCTGATGCTGTTTTCCTCAGTTTTTGCATCTGGAAAGGTGACAGACTGCAGGGCAGTGAATCCACTCCCTGTGGTGCCGTGTCCTTGCCTTTGCTCCCAGGGCCAGCCTGAGCTGCCCTGTGGTTTCTGTCAGCCCCAAAGCTTTCCTAACAGCTCATAATGACGGCATATGTTGCAAAAAGCAGGAGGCAGAAGAACTACAGAGCAAAAAAATCGAGTGGTTGAAGTTGGAGACACATTCCGGTGCAGTCACTGGCACAATTAGGCTCCCATGTATGGGTCAATTCCTGCTCAATATGCCTCAGAAGCCAAGCCATATAAGCCGAGACCACAAATATGGAGACATCAGGCTTACTAGACAACAGTTTTGGCAGGAACTGTGTAAAAATAAATCAGATTAAATACTAATGGGCCCTTCCTGGCTTGTCCAACAAGGACTGTACGAACAGCATTCCTCAGGCTGTGGGCTCAAAGCGTATCTCAAAATAATTGCTTCCTGGTCCACCTGGAGAGACTGCTCAACATCCAGGTCCGTCCACGTTCACCCTGCAGCTTGCAACTGGGTTTTTGCTGGGATCCTCCAGATGGGCAAGTTTCATCTTTCCCAAAGTGTTCCCAAGACTTTAAAATTCAGGAGCCTAAAGTTAAGCATTCAGATACGCAGCTCTGCATTTTTGTGACCTGCTTTTGCCATAAAATGCCAACCTGGAAAAGAGCAGGCACCGGCTCGGGCTTCCTGGTGTTGCAGGGAGGTGTTGTTATGGGGAATCTAAGTGACAGATGCTCCTGCACACAACTTGGCAGCCTATATTTGGATCCCCAGCTTGAAAAAGTCCTTAAGACCCAGCCATATGCTTGTCTCATAAGACGGTTGCCACATCTTTGCAGCTGACAGGACTGAAAATGATCTCAGTGATTTCATCTTCCCATAGGGAAAGTAGAGCTCAAAAGGACAGTGGAAGCAGAAGTGATAAAGGCAGATGGTCATCCCTTTTTAAAGATGCTATTATCATCAAAATATCTTATCTTGTACTTTCCATTGTTTTGTATAAAGAAAGTGACTCTAAATTGGCTTTTATCACAATAGGAACTGAGATAAAGCAGCCTGATATCAAAGTAGTTCTCTGAAAGAGAGCCTGCAGTGATAGCTAAATATAATAAAATAAAAATCACTGAATGTGAAGACTTCTAAAGCACACTATAAGAGGAAGAAGGCTATAGGAAAGCAAGAGACTATTTATCTATTTATAGTTTTAACGAGTGCTGCTGAACTAAAAATTAATTCAAACCGTAAAGAGTTTTCCAGCAAGCTAATATTTTCCACATGATGCTTTATTGGCTTCCCTTTTCTATATTTTCCTAGGCACAAGTTTTGTCTTCAAGCGATATTCCCTGTCATTAACATTCATGAAAGCTTGTAGAGAAGTGCAGTGTATGCCTGTTCCAGTTTTCCACAGATAAATGTAAATGAAGTGTTGTGCTGTCATTGCACACAGATTAGTATCTACATGAATAATATTATATTATGAAAAGCCTGGTTTATCATAGGTGAGTGTATAAAGGCTTGCTGTGTAGCTACGATTATAGGCAGTTTTCACATCACACACGTTCAGCTTCACGGAAGAATGTTTATTTTAATGGTCTCTGCACATCTTCAGCTGTATGTGACTTAAACATACAACTCTTTCTGCAGGTATCAGAACCAAAAGCCAAGCTGTCCCAGGCCTTTATCATGGTCCTGGTGTTTGGCTATTTATATGTCTAGCACACCGGAGAATGGCTCTCACCTGGCTCAGCCCTGTGAGCACATCTAAGAAAACATTTCCTTGTCCATCTTGTCTGACTGGACAAGCAGTTGTCCAGGTGAGGAGCATCAGTCATTGTGTGACTGAAACAACCTGCATGAATTTCCTTACAATTGTCAACCTAAAACCTCTTTACCAAAGGAAAAGACAAGTTAAGAGGTCCTGAAATATGTGAGCTTCGATTTTAAATAATCTAACACATACTAGCACCTCCATAATAACCAGGCTTCTTAACTTATATCTGCTTTTATCTAACTTCTAAAGCCTTTGAAGACTGAGGAACCAAGTAAGAGAAAATCATTTATAGTTAAAAGAAATATAAACCTTTTCAATAATACTAATTCCTTATTTTAAAATGCAAACTTTACATCTTACATCAAAGAAATCTGATTATTATCCAGCTTCCCCCTAATACACAGTATTATTCCTGTGAAAAAGTAAGACAGCTCTACTAGTGATCCCTTTTCTTGTTCTGAGTACCTGGTCATACTCAGTAAGGAAGGCTTTTGTTTTAAGATTATAGGTTTCACCATTTGAGGCTCTTTTAAAGCACCGCAGGACAGGCTCCAAAGAAAACAGACTATATCAAACATTCTTTTCCTCTTATTCATACTGAAACGTTGATGAGTTTTCAGATGCCTGGTGAAACACTGCAACACTAAGTTACAAAACAAGCAAATATTTAAGAAGGTGTCTCTCTCCTCAGCACAAGAGTAGAAAAAAAAAGGTACATTTTATGTTTTCTATTACTAATATGAGGCCATCTCCCAGGTTCAAGGGCATCCTTGCAGAAGGAAACATTGATTGGAGAGATGGAAGGACCAGAATGTGGTCGCAGTGTGCTTTTAGGGATTAGCAGCTATGTCTTTTTGGGAAGAAACTTCACTCTTTCTGACAACTGAGCTTGACAGAAATGGATTAAAGATGACACATCTCCAATATTGTATCTAATGAAAAACAAAGTACCTATTCTTAAACCAACAGGGAATATTTGTCACATATACAAACACTGTATTCTTTCACTCTCTGGTTAACTTCATCTCTTTGCAGAAACTGCTTTGCATTTGTATGCCTTTCATTGTAACTCTTAATTATTTACCTATTATAGCTTTGACATATGCAGTGATGTCACAGGAAAACCAGCTGTTGTTTTCAAAAGACTAAGGATGAAGAATCTATTTGTACACTGTTAACCAGTTTCAGCCTGATTGCCCACACATACATGATTCTTTTGCTGCCATATTTAGATATCCTCCCAGTAGCCATATGAAGCATGATGCCATGTTCAGAGACTTTCCAAACATCCCACCTTAATTCAGTTGCAGAGCACAGAGCTAAATCTCAAAGCAGAGACTTGCAGTACTCTGCACTCCCTGAGCTCTAACTTCAAAACCACTCTCTTTGCTTCCTTTGCTCCTAACTTCTGCAGGGTTGAAGCTATTCAGGGATTTCCCTCTGAAAAAATACAGGTATAATTCTTCCAGGTTTGCAACAGTTGCAACACTATTAAATCATAAATCTATAACAATGTAAGCTGCAACACTCTCACGTACATGTTTGATGTGTTTTCTTATTCAGAGGCCCTAGGAGGTAAAAGGAAGATGGATATTGTGCTTGTATGGATACAGGGACAAAGTGTACAGGGCTATAGTAATCTGAGAGCTGCCATCTACTCAGGGGTTCAGTACCTTGGGCACCTATCCCAGGAGAGGGATGTGCAATATTTACTTCAATCTAATAAAGTCAATGCAGACTTGATTATGGATCTACAATTAAACAATCGATTTTGATCACACACATGTTTGCTGGAAGCTGTACCTCAAACATTTTTGCACTTGGTTTGGAAATACCAATTTCAGAATAATTCTCACTCACACGTTATAAGCACATGACGGACTTGCACAGAGTAATGCGAGTTACACAGGGAATTACTGCATGCCCTGTTATTATATCTGGTTACTTGTCTTCATTTTTTCTCAGGGAAATTAAGTGACTTTCCTACCAGAGAAGTGGTGACAAATTTTCCTGCCTTTACGAACTGCAATATCAAATCCTTAGGGCAGCAGAAAACTTTGACTGAACGTGTCAAAGTGCATGAGCTTCACAGAGGGAGTTCAGGAGCCATTCACAGATAGGAGATAACAGTCTCTACAGACTCCCTTGCTTCAGTGCTCATAAGACTGAGCCCAGGATGGACCAAAGCCCATCTCACCCATTGCTCCTCCCTCTTAGAGTCCCTTTGCCCATGGGCTATGGCCCTGGCCAGCAGTTTCAGTGCACAAGTCCTCTTTGAACTGCTTAAGAGCTGAAGTGACACAAGCTGGCCACAGCTGTGCTAGGAGATGTGTTACAGGTGCAAGGCCAGGATGCAAGATAGGCTTAGCCATCTAAATAAGCAGCCCACCAAACCATTTTTCATCCTGAGCAAGTTATTGATATTTACTTCTCATCCCTCAGGCAACTCTTGTGGTCTTTCCCAGCCCATGCTTCATTAAGGCATATATCTGACTCCCGTTCAGTGGCAGAGGACTGCCCAGACCAACAGAAGCGAGCACATCAGCCGTGGCCATCAAACACTTAGAAAAATGACTACTTTTATTTACTGGGAAACAGTTTGTATAAGAACACTATGTCTGGGCATGCGCAACAGGCAATATGGGGCAATCTTGCCTATTGCAGTTCTGGGGCCTCGGGACTGCAAATGCATATATCATCCAAAAGGAATATCTAAGCAAGTAAAAGGAAATACCTCATATAATCACATTGTTGTGTTGTAATTACGTGTGAATAATGCATCACAAAACATGTCAACAAGATCCCCACTTCTCAGCAGCCCTTTGAGCAGTCACTTTTCAGATATCATCTGAGCAAACAGAAATAAAATCAAATCCTTTAGTGTCCACAAATGTACGGTTGACATACACAATCAATAGGTAGTTACAAAGAGAGAAAAACTGCAGGAATCTTCTTATTGGAGATAAGGAGTGGGGGGAGAAACTTTGTTTGCCCCCCCCCTTCAGCAAAGAAAATAAAATTGATTCATTGGTTACAGTGCAAGGAGATGAGCATCTCCAGCAGAAATTCAGGGCACAAACAAGGTCATGATACATAAAATTTCAAGCAGCAGCAGACAGGACTGGCTAAACTGACTGCCATTTAAACTGTAATTGTCAATAAAACAGTCACATTAAGAGGAAGGCAGAAGGATGGTCAAAAGGTTAAGCCAGGTAGGCTGGTAGAGAAAATATAAAAAACGTCCTCTGCCACGACACATGTCTGCAGATGGGGCTTTTCCTACTGCTGTCCTGATGGGGAGAAGGAGGGAAAACTCAGGGCAAGTAGTGTTCCCAATGGATCTCAGGCAAGCCCTGTAGGACTGGCCAGTTGAAAGCAATGAAGGTTAGTTGGCACCAAAAATCATGCCTGGTATTTCTATTACTTCTAGAGCTTCTAATGAATTTCCCTGCAACTTTTCCTCTCCATTTAATTTTCCTTCATTCCCAGTGGATATACTATATGCCTTTATGTTGCAGCAAAATATTCTACAGCCACAAGGAATGGAAGCCATCTGTTCTTTGAAAGTAAAGTGTCTCAGCTAGGATCTTTTTGGGTTTGTTTCTTTTTTTTTTTTAAAAAAATTTTTCCTTTTTTTCCTAATTAATACAACTAATCTATCAGCTTGCTTGCATTTCATACACGCTTAAATACTAAGCATTTCAGCATAAGATAGGAGAGAAAAAGTTCAATCAATCAAAAATCACTGTTTTTTTTTTTTCCCTTCCAATTTTTGATTTACAGAAAGTGTTGAATATTTATGTTTATACCAGGAATCAAAATGTACTTTTTCTATTGGGGACCCCCCTCTCCAAATCTCCTTTTAAGAAATGAGTTGCTCACAGTGCTTATTTCCCTCAAACCAAGCATCACTTCATTGCTAATTACTGTAAATTACAAGTGCAAGGGACAGCACTCCCTTGTTTTCAGAGAAAGAACCAGCTGGGCTGAATGCTGGAAACTGGAAAACACAGTGTTTGATTTCCCCAGCAGAAACATCCTCTGACCGCTCTGTACATGGAAGGCTGACATAGCTTGAACTGTGAGTGAACCAAACCTGATGCTTCAGACTACTGAAAAGTCAAAAGCAGCAGCAGGAAGATTCAGCATGCTGCCAAGGGGGAAACAAATGTAGCTGGAGAGCTCTGACCTTTTCTTTAACAAATGTAACGTAGGGTAAGAGTATGAGGGGAAAAAGACGTATTGTGCACCCAAATTTTTGCTCAGAAAATGGGCTACCCTTATATTTGAAATGGGAGTGTAGACGTGGGGCCAGTATCCAGACTGTTCCATCCACAGGATGGATGTAGGAGAGAAATGGGGGAGAAATAGGATGCCTCTGTCCTTACCCCCAGCTGACATGATGGAGTTTGCCACTATCATGGACTCACTGTCCAGGTGCCAGGAGGAAGCAGAGGGTCTGATGGAGCAGAGGGTCTCTGAGACCCACTGGTTCCCAGGCATAACCAGGTGGTGTGATGGGTTGCACCTTTCCCCATGCCTTACATGGGTCTCCAGGCCCAAGAGGCTTTTCATAGCATCACCAGTCTGCAAGGCTGCAAAGCAACCTCAGGGCAAGAAGGGCCAAAGTCCCCAGAGACACCAAAGTGTCCATTTACTGGGCTCTTAGCAAGCCTTATTGCTCTGAGCGAGCTAATATCCTTGAAGCTCTGCCCTGTCCTCGATGGTGCCATAGCACATTCCTCCAAAACAAAAGCTGCCCACAGTTGCAGATGGCCATTGTAATCTCCCTGAATGACATAAATAAAATAGATAGATGCAAGCAGACTAATGATCTACTATAGGACGCTTGGTTATGATGCATTGAAAAGAACAGCTGGTTGTCAGCAACATATTTACCAGGAATTTAAAAGACAACAACAGCCATATAATCCAGAGGATTTAATGACAGAGTGGAATGAATGCTGAATAAATGCTCCTTTTGATAAACTCACAAACATTTGGGGGATGCAACAGTGATTTATATTCTTCTGGGAGAAATAAACAAATTAAGGATTTCACGGCCTTGTGGAGACCAGATTTTGTAAATGTGAATTTCTGTGTACTTTCAGATTAACCTTTTCTCTCTTGGTATTAGAGGGAAACAAACCATGGAATTTTCAACTTGCAAGAAGCTCCAGATTTTTGGTATTCAGTTAGCTTGTTATTCTGCCCTCCCTAAAACAAGTAAGAAAAATATGTTGCACACTCAAAATGTATTGTGGAACAGAATTTCGAACCTGGTCTATAGTGAAACCATGAAATGACCATACCAAATTTTACCTTTCTGGATGTCAAAGATGTTTGAATAAAAAGTTTAGTTTCCATGGTGTCAAAATATTTTCTTGCAACATAGTAGAAACATTGCAATTCATAGTGTAGAGTATGACAGTTGCATTTAATATTATCCAAACTAATACAAATAGGCAGTAATACTGATAGATAATATGAAAGTATTAAAAAAAAAAAGTGCTCTGTCTGAATTCAGGTGTTGGATATCTTACTACAGAATTTTCAGATGTCAACAAAAGAGCATTTTTCATCAAAAATCATTCCAGAAAATGGCTTCAGCTAGTTCCACGGAATGTGCCGATAACTGAAGGTACAAAAAGCATGAGTCTCTGCCCCTACCCACTCTCAAGCATTGGACCTCTTGCACCTGTTTTCCCAGTCCTGATACTTCCATACTCTCCAAAGACACAAGCAGCATGACACAGCCTCTCCTGGCTGCAGCAGCAGTTCGCTGAGCACTGTCAGTTCTCAGCTCATTAAACCCAAGGATGCAGAAGTTGCTCCCTCCATGTGCACCCTCCAGGAACATAAACCATGAAGTTCGAGACCGGAAAAGAAGCACCTTGGTAAGTCAGCAGTTTAGGGAGCAAGCAATGCATTGTGAATCATGGTCATTGCATTCAACCTATCAGATGGATCCAACCCAGAATTAAGAGCTCTCTCTCCTGTCCCACCCTGTGGGTGCTGGCAGGATTTCAAGCACATCCCATATGGATCCCTGACCAGATCAGCCTCTCAGGAGAATTTCGCCTCCTGCACGTGTGACTCGGTGTGGGGGACGGAACAGCCCAGATGGCTCTCAGCAGCCTATGGTGGGACAGGAAGCCCTAGATCATAACACCCCAAATCAGACATTGCCAAAATGCTGGCAGGACTCTCTGACATGATCAGTAGGTAGAGGATCCTACTATTTACCGACAAAACCTTTTTATTACTTCTTAGCATAAGAAGATGCTGCTGTCTTTTGCTGAAGTCCTTCCTGAAATGCAGTTCCTATCATCCTGCCTCATCATCAGACGCAAACCTTTAGCTGTAAACATGCAGCACTTTTACTGTGCTGACACTGCTACCACTGTGCTGAATGTAGTTATTCTGTACCCTGAATAACTGCTATCAACATTATTACTAATCTGCATTACACGAGCGTTCACAGCTCTCTGGTTGCTATCCTGAGCCAAGACACAGGCACATACTTAACCCCAAGTAGACTGCAAGCCCCACACAATCAATGGGCCAAGACTTCTGCAGCCCTCAGTACCTGACATTTAACACTGAAAGTGGTATTAAAACTCTTCCCCTGACCACAGTATTCAGCTATGTGAAAAGGCCACTCTTTTAGCATTGGCAAAAAGTTCATGAACTCAGCAGGGAATACTACTGCAAGTTCACCAGGGTGCCTATTTCTCTTTCTGTTGACTGCTGAAGCAATGATCCGTATTTCCTACCCTGTGCTCCATTCCCCTGGACAGCTCACAGACTCCACCTGTTTCCCATACTTGGATCCGCTGTTTCTTAGTTGCTACATTAACACCTGAAGCAAAGATCAAAACGTTGTTGTTCTAGATGCTGTAAGCAAAAATAAAAAAGAAAACAATCCCTACTCTCATCTGAGCATGAGGAGAAGCAACAAATACAACAAGTTCTGAGGGCGATAAGTCTTGACTTATGGAGGATGATGTGAAAAGAAAAAATCCCTCTAGATTTTCATTATCAAACACATTTGAGATAAACTGGAAGAACAATAATTTATTGGAGGGGAAATGAACTTCATACAGTTAAGTCTGTGCTGCCAAAAGCAAAAGATAGGAATGACCTTTGCTTTTAATGTATTTGTCTTTCCATATCCATTCATAGACGGTGAACCCAGCCTATTAGCACCATTGGTCTAACACTAAAAGTCAATTTGATTTAACCATACTTGCTGGCACTGCAAACTGCCTGACTATCACTCAATTAGAAAAGAGATATTAGCTCAGGTGTTGCCTAGAATCTAGCAGCTCCCTCACCTTTGTAATGTACACAGGATTCTGCTTTAATTCAATGTTCTGTAATCACCTGGGTTTAAATCAATCCAGGGTTGTCAAAAGCATATGGGATCAAATGAAAATGCGAAATTTGAAATACAAATAACCATTGAAGGTAGATTTTAACAGCTAACGCTGTATCATTACGGCAAAGTTGATGTCATTTACAGCAACATTAAAGCAAGTGTTATTAAGAGAAAATGAGGCATTTGTCAATGAGTGTTTTTAGTGTCATTGAAGGCCTCAGAATTAACACACTTGCAATATTTTGACTAAAACAAGCTCATTCAAAGGCTCTTTCCAGCACATTAGCATCTCATTAGACTTTGAGGATGTTTCAGATCTTCCATCCTTAACTAGTAAAGGACGAAAACAAATTCCAATAAGAATGGTACAAAACTGTGCAAGTGTATTATTTGCTGTTGCATGTACACTTTGAGATAAAAGTACTCAGAATAGAAAGATCAGCCTTTTTACCAGAAAGTATAAAACTTAATTTCCATGGTCCCAGAAGGAAATATGAACCAAATTCGGATATCCCCAGCCATTACTGAAGATTTTTTGATTATATTAATTACCCATTAGCTTTTATAGGGCTATTTCTTCTGTGAGAATGCACCCGCTGAGATTAGAGGTCTGTCTCCAGCATCATAAAGTTAAGACAAGCTGCTAGTGAATATCACAGATGGGTATATGTTTATTGTGAGAGCATTTTTTGAATATTCAGTTGCAGGGTGAAACTTCTGCAAACCAATCTGTGTTGTTTGCAGTCCTTAAAAACATCTATTCCTCTGTCTCTTCTCCTCCAAACAACTCTAGTATCTTGTACATATGGCTATCTCAGTACAGAAACACACATGGGAAACCCCACCTACCGCACACTATGCTAACAGGGACAGATAGATTTCCCCCTGCAGGGACAGACACCTGAGTTTTACTCCCAAATACTGGTGTATCACAGGCACGCTTCCTGGACCCTTCTGTTGTATCCTCTACTGCCTCCCCCCTGCTTCCCAGCCCAAATCCCTGTGTTTCCCACCCTCTTCAATGCAATGCTTCTGAACACAGCTGCCTCAAAAAGATGACATTTCTGCAGTACACTGCAGGGGGACATTCTTACCGCAGAAAAAAAAGTTTTAAAAATTATTATCTTGTTCTGGCTGCTCACCTTTTGGTGTTCCTAATAAAATCCTATGTTATACTCAGACTACCTCCCTGTTAAACCTTATAAATTAAAGTGTGCTGATGTCAGGGAAAGGTTCTCAAGCACATGAAAGGTTTGGGGCACAGCTGTGGGCAGCATGGTCCAGAGCAGAGCACGAGGCTATGGCCACACTGCATCACATGAAAGGCCCATCTGACCTGGCATCTTGTCTTCGAAAGCATCCAGGAAGGATGGCAGAGGAGGAACACAATGACAAAGTAATTGCATAGGCCTCGGCACTGTGACTCAGCAGGTGCATCTATGTGGGCAGGAGCAGACAGGCTCAGTGTACGATCCAAAGAGCCAAAGCCAAAATATTTCTGAGGCAGAATACATGTAACAGCAATAGCACATATGCCCAGGCAAACATACCCTGCTTAAAAGATCTGCATCTTGCAGGCTACAGTTGGCGTACATCTGTCCAATTCAGAGCACAGCAAGAGAAAAAACCTGTGGTCTTATCTGGGATCTTACACCTGATGTTAACCAAGAAATACATGCCTAACCACTGTATGCATTCATTAGAATGCAAAGCCCTCCTCCTTCTACTATGCTGAAACGTGTGAAGAGGAACTACAGGTTTCTTTCCCAAATGGTTTGCACTCATGCTAAGTTATATTTATGGGTCCTAAGCAGTTCCTGCCAAGTAGACAGGGCTGGCATCCTCATTTACTGAAGCCCACTGGTGATGAGATATAGAGAGGCTATTGAGAGTGCCCTTCCAGCTGGCTTACAGACAGGGTGAGATAAAATGCATGAAGACTCAGGTAGTAAGAACAAATGCTTTAGGATATAAAAGACTGTGATATAAATACAACTGTGATGAAATGCACATTGAGCAGGCCTACCTTGCCAGTGCGAGTGCCATCCCTTTTGGCTGAAGAAGGTCTGGCTCTGTGGGTTATTGCTCAATTATAAAGTTAATCAAAGAACTAATTGAGCTTGATCAGCTTGGTCTTTTGAGCCTTCTCTTATGGTTTAACTTTTATTAGAGCTAAGAGAGGACATAAGGAAGGCTATAAAGGGCAAGGAGATGATAAGCCTAATGTGTGACAGGAATGATACTTGTATGGCATATTTGTGAAGACAAAATTGGGTTCTAGGAAGGAATATGACAGCACCATGTACCTTTTAAAACCCTATAACCTGCATGGCATTAGAAACCTTTCTGGTGGTGTTTTGCCATCTCTACTGTTCGTTTCTCTAACTTCTAGCTTTTCTAGCCTGTAACAAACCAGTGCCACATGGAAATGTGATACTGTACCTGTATGTAACTGAAACTAAAGACTATACCTATTTTATTAGAAAAAAATGATCTCAAGGATAAAACATAGGTATCCATGTGATATTAAAAATCTGCATATGTGATAGCGTTTGCATGAAGAAAAAATATACAGAAATGGCCCAGCAATAATAAAGGCTGTGCAGAAGAAGGATGATTTATTAAAGATGCAGTTAAAAGTGAACTTGCATTATTGGATGTAGGCTTTGAAATCAAGGCTTACGATTAAGCTATGTGGAAAACCATAAATGAGTTACAGTTTCTGACATTTTTGTGCTATTTTTTTCTATGAGACTAATATGGAGGAAAAAAAATTTCTATTCTTCAGAGCAATTAGAATATTTTATCTTTTAAAATTGTTTTGAAGAGCATACATTCTGAAAATGTCTTAGCTCATACTGAATAATGATGAGCAAGCTAAACAGCATTTCATGCTTTCTAAAATGTAAATATAAGGAGGTGTTTTTTTCTCTTTCTGATGATCATCCTATGCTACAATTGCCTGCCTTTTGGATGTCTAAAGAATATTCTCTTGATGAAAATGGAAGTGCTCATGGGAACTCCCATCACATAGTTACAGACAAAAAATATATCTTACTTAATGCACAGCAGCCAGGATTCAAAGGGAAATATTGACACTGAAGGCACACCCTGGCTATACAAGTTTTGCTTATCTCTGGTCTGTATGAGACAAGAGATACTGACTGGGAAAAATACAGCTATTGTGAAGTTCAGAGTCAGGTGTTTGGGTACACACATTCACTTCTGAAGGCTGATGCAAAATAGGCTACTTCAGTGACCCTGATTCCCTCCTCCCAGGAGAGAAGAGTATAATCTTACACATAAGACAACCTGGGGACACCTTGACTGAAGTTCAGGGGACAGTTCTTGCCAGCTCTGTGAAAAATTATAAACCCAACAAGGCATAGGTGCAGCAAGATCAAAGCAACAAGGAGTTTGTCTCTTGAGAGTGAACTGAAAGTGTTTGTCTTACTTAGCTTAGCAAAGTGGAGGCTGAGAGAGATTTGATTGAGCTCTATAAATACACTGGGGTAAGCACCAGGGAGCCAGAAGAGCAATTTAAGTTAAAGAACAATGTTGGCATGAGAACAAATGAGCATTAATTGGCATGAATAAATTTTGGCTGGAAAGCTGAGGGTGATTTCTAGCTATTTGAGGAGAGATTTCCTGGAACAGTCTTCCAGGGGGGAATAGAAAAATCAAAAATAAAAAAAGCAACAGAAAGCAAATATCAAGGAGATTTAAGATAGAGGCTGATGCATGTCTGACTGGGGTGAGACAGCATGGCCATCTGTGATAGCAGCAGACAGAATTTAAGTGATCCTTTCCTGCCCTACTTTTCCATGTTCGTTTTCTTGGTGGGATTACCATTTACAGAAACTACTCCGCTTTTCAGTCTGGGATGTTACTGATGCTTTCAAAGAAATGCAAAGACATCCTAGGAGTACAGATGCTTGCCTTGGTGATACAAAGCCTCTGGATTTTGGACCAAATCAACATGCTCCTGCACAGTATGAGTGTACGCCTACCACAACCTATATGATTCACTCAAAGTGAAATCTCTGCACAGGACAAACCAGTGGCCCTAAGATGTTAATGTCATGAACAGAAATATATAGCAGAAGGGACAGCCCTTTATTCTTTAATTAACTCATACAATTCTTCAGCCATATCGTACATCAAGCCTGACCATAAAAATGGCAATTTTATAGTGTGTAAAAAATAAAATGATTCACAGAGATTGAAGATCCATTTACAGCAAATGTATACGCCTTTCTGAGTACAACAGATTCCAAACAGATATGCTACTGTGACCCGTAAAACTACCTCAATAACTTATTTACAATAACTTTGGGTGACATTGTCACAGATTAATGCTTTTGTAAAATGCATAGGTGCATCAGGTCATCATACTGTTCTTGAAGGAGTTTTTTTGGTTAGATGTGTGATGTTGGTGTGTAGCTAATGGCCATTGAAGTTGCTTGATGTCTACATATTGCTAGGATATAAAATGTGTGGATGAACACCAGAGTAATCTGGGCCATTTAAGGCAAACCTAATTAGAATATTTCTCGCCTAAACTTTTTACCCTGAAAACTTGAAAGACAAAATTTAAATGTAACAGAAATGTGACCAGTTTAAAAAAAAAAAAAAAAAAAAAGAGGATAAAATTTAAGACGAAGATGGGAATAAGGACTTAAATGCTATAATCTCTGAAGAGAACCAGCAATCAAAGTCTAATATCCTTATATTGTGCCAGATAATGAAACATTAAGCTGGAGATAATAAGATTTCTTTCCACCGGATAGTCTTCAGCATAGTTAAACCTATGAATGAACAGCTGAAGTGGTTTATATAAGCAAAAGGTTATATGTCAAGGAGTCTGAGGGGTGAAAAGAAAATCCCAGCCCATTTACTACAAACTAGATAGAACTCACATCACTTGTTCTTTTAAAATTGTGCCATAATTAAATGCCTTTTAAGAAAGACAGCTTCACCATTGCACACTGATGGGGACTGGGGATGCAGTAGATGCTTTTTACCTAGCTTCCTAAGGAAACAAAGGCTAGATAATCATGTTGTATGTATGTGTACATCTACACCTTCACCCTCCCCAGTAAATGCAAAGATTACCATCAAATTTGACAAAAAGACAGAGATCTTAAAGACAGTAAATTCCTAAAAACTTTCACAGGACTGTGAAAGCTAATAAAGAGACTAGCAGCCTCTGACTGAAGGAACAGATGGGGACAAATCACCCACATCAGCCTCTGAGAAGCCAACACTGGCACAAAAAGTCATAGGAAAGCAAGCTAAATTCATCCCACCACTGATGGAGCTGCCAGGTCTTCAACATGCCAGTGAGGTGCAATAACACTGGCAAAATAATTACTGGCCTGACTGTCTATGGTACTGGATTTCTGTGGTCATTCACCTGAGGGATTTTATATTTAGAGCTGCAAGGAGGGGATGAGTCTATCGTGCCTGCTATGGAGCGGAAAGAAAAAAATGAGCTTTCCACTGTAAAGAGAAATGCAGAAGAGAAATATTTCAGCTGGGATTTTACAAAATCCTGTGGGACTGAGACAAGCACAACTCAGCAAAACACAGCTCCTTGCCTCTTTGAACTTCATGTGGAAATCCAAGGCAATCATCTCAGTAAAAACTATAAAATGTAACACAGGAATTATACATGCAGCCCTTGTGGATCAATTCAAATGTCCACAGAGTGAGATTCTACCTCTGAGCTCGCCAGGAAGAGGCCCTTGCAAAAGAATACAGAGGAGGACATAGGCAGAGTACCCATTCCTCTGGGACTCTCCCGTCTTCTTGCAGTGTAGCTACTGTCATCCAACAGGTCACAAGTGGGCCACTGCACGTGATAGCAACCAGTGGGCCTGCCTCTCTTCTGTCAATGTCTTTAATGCGTTTCTCCTCCAATCCTTGTTTTTGACCAATGTTTGTGCACTTTTACAAAACTGGTATAGATCTTTGTCAATTTCAAAAAAAAAAAAAAAAAAAAAAAACAAATCATCACAGCTATAACATCAACCTGCTGTACAATGGATGAAAAAAGAACAATCTTTCACACTGCTTAACAAAGTGCATTAAATTGCTAATGCAAGGAGATGAGCAGCGTTTTCTCATGGAATAGTTTTTTAATGGATGTTCTCTTTTACATGTTTATGAATGTCTATGCTCCCTTTAACTATCACAAATATTCACAACACTTCTCTGCTTCATCCCAAATTACAAAATCCCATCAATTAATCTCTTTCCTTCATCTGCGTTTTTGTATGATCCCTTCTGTAGACAAATTGTGGAGAGGCAGACTGATCATATAACCAACAGCAAAGTCAAGGACAATAGGAGCGAGGTGGCTTTTTATTTTCTAAAAAGAATGAAGATCGTACCAGCTGGATGGGGAGGCATCACTGAGGTGCAGTTTGGGAATTAACCCACAGAATCACTGTAACATGCAAGATGAGACATGGAGTGTGGCAGCTCTGAATGCAACACTGTGATTAGAGAATGGGATGCCAATTTAAATAACATTGTATCACAGACAAATAATATGCTAGTCATGGATTGCGGTGTGGATTAACATAAAAGGCAGATTTAAATTCTTTTTTCACTTCTGCTAAACAATGTGTTAAGCAGAATCTCACAGAAGTGCTATTCCTTAACACATTAGCAAAATTGCTGTAGGAAATGTGCACAGAGAATGTGAATTTACACTTGTAGCTGAACTACCTTTCCAGAAAAGGCAAAGCCAGGTTCTCTTGGGAGCATGTTGGTCTTTGCAAAGCAGAGAATATGTTAGGGTTTTTCTTCTCTTTCTAAAATAAACCACAGTAATGCACAAAGAAGGTGGCAGATGGTTGCTTCCTAATCTGCACATGAAATATCTTCCAGTTACAGAATTTGTTGCTTAATGTCTCAAAGTCCATATTAATTATCCACACTAACAGAGGGGCAGTACTGAAAATGGCTGGATCTGGTTGTGAGACTGAACAGTCTTCAGTGTGGAGTTTAATTGTAGTTCCTCGTAAAGCAGGTGAAAAGCTCAGACAGAAATTTTGCCAGATGGCGGTTGATAACACAACATGTTGTGCTGCTTTTTCTGCTGCAAACTGCCAGGGGAAGAGCAGGCCGCAAAATCTCCCCTAGATTTGAGGATCTGGGATTTTTTTTAAGCATGGGGTAGAATTCATGCTTGCTTTTGAGGTGACGATAGGATCTACTAAGCATCTTGTGAGACTTCAAAATAAGCTATAGGTGGTATTTGAATGCCATACAGGCCATATCCTGATCTTTTGCCAAATCTTAAATACTCAATAGCATAGTATCAGTCACTGAACTGCAAGAAAATATGTTTTCAATACACACATTAACGAGTCAGATTAATTACCCACACCCTTGTGAAGCTACAAACCTGCAATAGATTCTGAAAGGAAGGAAAATATCATGGCAACTTTTCTGTGCTATTTACTCACACTTACCGAAATTTTATTAGGGGCTTTTGAAGTAAAATGGCAGGAAATAATCTATAAAAAATAATGTGTTTTTAAATACAAAGACCTTGAATTTGAATATAAAAAGGAAACCAAATCTCTAATTTAGTGGAACCAGTGTGATTAAAAATAATTACATTTGTAAAGTGAACATGCAGAGAAAAAAATGATTAATGTGCTTAGTAATAACATCCATCTAATTTGTATAATGAGCATTTTCATTTAAAACCGTGTTTCCATTCAAAATAAGAGGAGATTAAAAAGTAATAACTCAGAGTCGTTAGCATCATCTACCCATATTTACATCAGAATCCTGATTCTGATTATGACATGGCTTTATGGCTCTGTTTGCCATTCAGTCTTTACAAAAAACCAAGAACGACAACTTCTAATTAAATTTTTTAATTTATAAACTCACATACATGCCATGAAACATTAATTGTGGCAAATCAAAAGAAATACTAGACATTTAAATACTGATTGCTCGCCATGTCAGCAAAAGCACAGAAGTTAGCAATCTATATGGATATAAATTAATATTCATTAGAGGTCTATTAACTTTCCCTGATAACAACCTTGGAAAATATTATTTTGCCTTTCTGTGTGTTTATAATTTTAGATTGTTAGTTTCTTTTTTTGCTCCATCTCAGACTGCCCCTCTGTTTTTCTACAAAAGTCTTGGTCATTATTTTCTTTGTAAGTAGTGGATGATACTGGATCATGAACTATAGCTCTTTGAGTTAGCCTCCTAACAGGTTTCAAAAAGACAAGCCATTTAATCCAAAGAAACAGAGTTGTTGTTGCTTAGAACATGCCTCAAAAAACCTGCAATGTGAGACCTACTGTCTCAGAGTCCACCCTGCCCCCATGGCACAGCAGGAGCATCTTCCCTCTCCAGGACTCCACCCCTTGGGTACCAGAGGAGCTCGGCCTGGCCTGGCCAGTGGCTGGGCTAGCAAACTGAACCCTGCTGCAGGAGAGAAGACACTGGCTGGTGCCACCCCATAAAATGTTTTCTACAATCTAGAGAATGCCTGCGTGCTCCTGCTGGGTGACTAATGGCATCTCCATCTGAGGGGCCTGCACACAAGTCCTATAAACTCAGTGCTCTGTGTCTCACACCAAAGATGAGTCCTGACTCTGCCTCAGAGGTGGATAACAAACCTGCTCCTAAAGAAGACATTTCACTGTCTTTGATCCTCTTTCAAATTCACATGTTTCCAATAGCTTTGTAAGTGACGTGAATACACTGTACACTGCCAAGGCTGCTGCACTGAGATGGCATTTGAAAGTTCACAGCACCTAGAAAGCCCTGAGGGCCCCATAGGTGGCTAGGATAGACATCACCCAGCACAGGCACTGCAGAGGGTCTCAGTCTCCCTGCTTTCCTGCCGAATCCCTAGATGCACTGCACATGGCACACCAGTCTCAGAAATACAGCACTGTGCTTCACCTGAGAGCTTATTCATGCTTTACAGCCACCCTGTACTTACATTTTGCCCTTCTTCCTGCTGCAGAGTAAGGAGCGTCTGAAGGAGTTTCCCAGGAAGGCAGTCACTTAACTCACTGAAGTTTGTCCTCATGAAGTCTTAGTGTTTTATTAGCTCCCATGAACTGCTTAAGTGAATAATTAACAACATCTACTACAAACTACAAATTTATCCAAGTCTGACAGGCATGGAGGGAGGATGATCCAGAGAACAGGCACAGGTTAGCTCTAGCTCTAACTTTCACGTTTCTTCCTATTCTCTATGATTTAACTATTCCTGTAAGTGTGTGTCTCTGATCTAGTTCACTGCATTTCAGGTCGAATTCAAGAGAAGTTCCACTGAAAAACTGAACCTCATTTATATTTCTTCTCTAATGCAGTGGTTGATTGGAATAAATTCATTCCCATGCACTCCCTAAAGGTTTTTCGAGCAAAATGTATTTTCCATTTGCTGGCTAAATGAATGGAGAGGAAAAGAAACCTGTTCATATTTGTCCTGGTTTCAGCAGCGATAGAGTTAATTTTCTTCCTAGTACCTGGTACAGTGCTGTGTTTTGCATTTAGTGTGCGAACAACGTTGATAACACACTGATGGTTTAGTTGTTGCTAAGTAGTGCTTATCCTAAGTAAAGGATTTTTCAGTTTCCCATGCTCTGCCAGTGAGCAGGTACACAAGATGCTGGAAGGGACCACTGTCAGGTGAGCTGACCTGACCTAGCCAGAGGGCTATTCCATACCATAGAACGTCATACCCCTTATATAAACGGGGGGAGGG
>NW_020799099.1:13330709-13356441 GCF_003259725.1 Athene cunicularia | reverse complement strand
GGGGGATGTCTAGGAGGTGCAGATCGCTGCTTGGGCATCAGTTGGTTTGCATTGTACATTGCCTGTCTTTTCTTGGGTTTTATTTATCTCTCTTTGTTATATTCTTTTTCATTACAATTCTTCTTATTATTACTATTTTATTATTGTTAATTAGTTTTATTATTCTATTTTAGATGTTAAACTGTTCTTATCTCAATTCATGAGTTTTACTGGTTTTTTTTATTCTCCTCCCCATCCCACCAGGAGAGAGGAGGAGTGAGTGAGCGGCTGAGTAGTGCTTAGCCACTGACCGGGGTTAAACCACGACAACATTCAATCCAAATTACTGTAAGGCACACAAAAAAAGAGATTTCTGTTCTCAGTTCTCATTTTTCAAGGAGACTTAAACAGCAATTTTTAAAAAAAGAAAATGTAATTCCCACAAACTTTCTCTAAGTGTGTCACATTCTGTTTTCTGAATGTTTAATAATACTTTCAAGCTTGCAGACTTATTAAAGAAGACAAGGACATTGAATTTCTCCTGCATCTCTAGCCTTGTCTATGCCAGAAAAGTTTAAGTGTTTTTTATGTTGGCTGACTGAGCTGGTTATAACTGTCTGTGCACTCAGCACTGTAAGACTGAATGCGTACAAGAGAGTTGCAAAAACATAATCTGATAGTTTATGTGTTAGATGCCCAAGGTCAAGGGTGCAAATCCCTTAGCCTGAGTGGTGCATCAGTGGAAAATTAATGGGGCCGTTAAATGTTAAGAGGAGCTTTAGTCATGTTATTGTGCTCGGTACTAGGGCATAGGGCTGAGATGTTATGGAGGGCAAAGCGAATGATCTAATGTGTCCTCCTGGCCTTAAAATTTATGAAATTGAATAAAGCCTGAACTTAAACTCTCATTTTGGTTTAAAAGTGCCTTCTCCAGTTTGAGTCAAGTTGTGTGGAAATATTGCTAAACTTATCTGAAATAAGAAGGCCCCAGTTTCAGCTCTGCAGTGTTTTAACCAGATCTTACTGAGACAAACTTAAGAAATTTCTCAGACATGCAAACTAGATAAATCTTTCCTTTAAAGAGTAGTCCTTTTCTGTTCAGGGAGTCTTCAGCAGGGATCTGCCCCAGTATATAAGACCCAGTTTAACCACCTGAATATTTTGTCAGATGAGCTGGGGTGCTCCTTGCTACAATCCTGTGAGTTGTCACAATCCCTGAGGTTTTGACACTACCTTCCCGCTTCCTGTGGGATGATAAGTGGCAATCCTTGTTAAAAAGATATTATCTCTGGCAGAGGTGGGAGGAGCAGCATCCCCAGCCACCATGAGCCTGTGAGACTCTGCAGGGTGGAGGGGACAGATCCACTTTCTGATGGCAGGGCTGATGGTACAAATGCTTTCCCCTTTCTGTCAACATCCAGAAGGCACTGCTCTTAACTCAGTTTCAACGAGCCTTTTTACAGAATAACCCTGCAAGGAATATTCCTGCCTCATCTGAGGGGCAACAATCTGCCACGGCTGAGCTGAAGGACTTTTTTCTACCATGTCTACTGTCACAGAGTAGTTATCCTTGACATGCACTGCAAGATAAACAGGCATGCTTATTGCTGCAGTACCCACTAAAGTTTCTTCTTTTCTTCCCACCATCCTTTCACAAGGAGAGAGGGAAAAAAAAAATCCCCACAGATTTAGATTCTGCTGCTGTTTTGCAAGTACTGTTCCCTTTAAGAAGAAAAGGTCAATCAGGGTAGAAAACCAGACTGTAATTTCTAAGGTAAAACAATGAAGAATCTGTCACAAACATTATTCAACTAATCAGGGGTAACATCAACGACCTCATTCTGTCAGAAAATATGTACAGCGATGACCTCTTCCTTTATCTGGAGCAATGGGATACGACAGCACAGCCATTATTTCTGTATAGATAAGAAAGCATCCCCCCATGGCTCCCCTGAACAGTGATGCATGCCCATAGCTTTTTCTAATATCTCCCATTTCTTATGTCTGGCATATTTTGATTCTGATATTAATATTTTATTTGAATATATTTGATTTAATTTACAGACC
Source organism: Athene cunicularia (assembly GCF_003259725.1). Classification (NCBI taxonomy): domain Eukaryota; kingdom Metazoa; phylum Chordata; class Aves; order Strigiformes; family Strigidae; genus Athene; species Athene cunicularia. The sequence goes on along the minus strand of NW_020799099.1, from coordinate 13,354,395 downwards.
TACCTCACTAATGAGAATTAATTTTTGATGGTGGGACATGGTGTTAATTTGGTGAGTGCTGGCATCCCCATTTACTTGGGAAAGGACAGATGGCAAGTGTGGCTTTGCTGCAGTTCGTCTGGGAAACCTGCACACAGGGTAATCGAACTACCCCATTGTACAAACTTCTTAGATAATTGGTAGTGGCTTAAAGCTTTATTATTCTAGTTCAGAGTCCATGACCTGCATTTCTAAAGTGATTAATAAATTTTAAGCTATTTTAATAAATTTTCAAGAACTATTGTAATTTTACAGACTTATGTTCTGCATAAAGCCAGGCCAAAGATCAATACCAAATAATCTCTGCATTGACCCTGTAATTCCTGACTGAGCACTAGCAGTTGCTTTAGAGAGATGTCACAGGAAAAGATGGATCATTCACCCCAACTTGAGGTTAGTTGTTCCTTCCCTGTTAAATGTTTCCACTTTATTTATAGACTCATTTTGGCCAGCTTCATTTTCCAGCCAATTATTTTTCTGATGCCTTTTTTCTAGAGATTTCTAGTATCAAAAGTCCCTAACTCTAGTCTTTTTGCAGTTCCTGTTTGTGAGAAGCTGAGTGGCAAAGACATCATGTGAAATCAATGAAGCCCAGAATCTGGGAAAATTAACCCCAAATTGCCTTTTTTAAAATTTTCTTTTTAATCTTTAGTGAACAAGAAAAGAACTGGAAGGCTGAGAAGCTGGAGGCATGTGCAAAGAATCCCTTCACAGTTTTTAAAATTGATTCCTTAATGCCATTCTCATTCAAAAGTTTTTTTTCTGCCAAATGCTGTTTGCTTATGCCTTCAGACTGTCTGCATTAATGATGAATAACTCTTCTGCAAGGTATTTACGTGTTCCCTTGTTACTGCCACAGACAGAAATTTTATAAAGAGTGAGAAAAAAAAATCTTGGGGAGTGAATTCACAAATACAGCTTCTGTACTCACTGCAAATGACCATGTGATATTGCAAGACAAATGCTTTCAGCATGTGGCTCAGGAAAGCATCCCAGTGGGCCTATTATTATGATTTGGCACAGGTAGGTTTTTACAGGTTTTGAGGACTTCTTCTCAACTCACATTCTGTTGACTTCTCTTGCAATGCTCAACTCCTTTCCTCAGACACCATTTTTTGAGATACTCCACACCATCTAGTCAGTGTGTATTCCTGGATGCATAATCTTCTGTTGACTATGCTAAAGAGTTACAATCAAGCAATGACACCATACAATTCCACTTGCTGCATACAGCCTGGTTGTCCTAATTGCTATTTTTCACTATAACAATTCTAGAATTTTCATTTTTTTTTTCCAGCAATGGCTGGATAGTTTCTTCTGGACCGCAGGAACAGAATAATGTAGACTAATCAGTGCAAGCAGGTTCCTGGGGGACCCATCAGATATGTGACCGTTTTGTGCTGACTCCCTGTTTACTAATGCTTTTGGGTAACTATCAGTGAACACATTTGCAGTTGCTTCAATAACAGAGACGCGAGATAAGTAAGATGAAAGTCAGGGTTTTTCAGAAATCTACACACATGTTGACATCAGGTATAACCATGTTCAAGCTCACTGTCAAGGACAGACTCACACTTCTTCCCAATGTTAAGAGTTCATTTCAGCCCAAAATCCAAAGTTCTCTGAAGTAGGAGAGCCAAGGTCACACTGAGCTGGATGTGACCAAGCAAGGAACAGCTCAGCGCACTGTGCTTTGAACTACAACCCCGTTCAAACAAAAAGTGTGAACAGCAGAGTATGCCATGCAATTCCACATGCTCATGCCCACTTCCACACCTGCAGCCCCCCAGGCACCCAGAGACATGCTCCCCTGATGCACTTCTGCCTTCCCCTACCTCTCTCCTCCCTCCAGTGCCTGTCATCCCAACTCCCAACATCAGCAGCATGCAGGCATTTCCTTTTGTTACTACCTCTAAGAAGTCTTACAAGACTACAAATGCTCACAAAGCACATCTACTGATCAGTGCAGGCCTTGACTGTCCAAAAAAAAACCTGCCCTGAAAGGATAAGCTGTCAGTCACTTGTGAAATGCATCTTACCCACTTGCACTCTGGTTGTACTTTAAGTTAAATATCTACTGGATGAGCTTGAATTATGTTAAATATCTACTGGATGAGCTTGGAAGACCACATATGAACTGGAAAAAATAAAGCCACTACAGATACCAAAATCAGTTTCTTCTACACCAACTATAAAGCTCCACGCCAATGTGCAGTAACGGGTTGCCAATTATTCATGTTTAAACATTGAGCAGGAACCAAGGATATGTATTTTACCAGGCTAGAGAGAGGAAAAAAAAAAGAAAGGAATGGTGAATACACAGGGTGTGTGTATTGCTGGCACAATCAGTTTCAAGTAGTACGTTAGATAAGTAATATGTGTATTTATGGCAGTCACAGTGGTCCCCTGCTGACCTGAAAATCTGTGAATCAGTTGAACAGATACCTGGACAATGCTTCTTTAGTTGTTGCACTGTGGGTGCAACTTCAGTATAGTTTCTGGAAATTCGGCTTGGCTAAGCAGAGACAGGAAGCACCAGGTGTGGAGAGATGCGCATACAGACCCGCATGCCTGCGCACATGCTGACCCCATGCAAGGCAGATTCCCCAGTTCGGGCAAACTGAGACCAATCTGAAACTAGCAGCAGCAGAGCTATATCCTGCATAGACACTATGATTTTCAAACTTCAGGGCTGTATTACACTAGCTGAATGACACACTTTTCAAGACGAAATAGACTCCCTGCAGGGTTCTGTGTGGTAGTATAAGCATACGTGGACCTTCAGCAGGCTTTGCAATATGCTCTGTTGAGTACTCACATACTTGAGGTAGACACAGTCCATCTTCATGGAAGAGCAAGGGATAGGTGGAGAGCTGGACAGTCACAGAAAAAGAAACTTGTCTGGAGGGTGAGTGCACGTTTGCACACATGTTATTAATTTTACTGCTACCCTTTAAAGTTGAGTACATTTGGAATACCAGCTATGTACCACCACAAGCCATGTGGAGTAAATTCTAAAAAAAATGAATTAAAAATGCAGTTAATTTTTCCATGGGTTAAAGCTAGATTTTACTTGCTATACAGATTTCCAAGGAGACTCGTTTGAGAGAACTAATGAAACATTAATGCCTGCAAAAGATTTTTAAGAGTGGTACTTTAGGAACTATTTGGCTTTGATGAAAGGTTTGACTGCCTGATAACCCCAGAGTCTGCAGTTATAGTACAATATTTATAAATGGAGGAGACATTTACAGCCTCATAAAAGCTTCTGTTTATTGTTATCAAATTGCAGTGTTGCACTGAAACATTAATATGTAGCTTAACCTATTTCTTGTAGCTTTGTTATGAGAACAGATTAAGTAGCTGAGCAGCCATAATGGGCAGAAAACTACCAAATGTCAAGTGACAGCTAACACATGATGCGACAATGAAAGAAAACAGTCCAAACACTGCTACCAAACCTCTAGTCTGCTTTTGGCTCTTGAGGTATCCAGCTCAAGAGCACAGACAAGTTGCAACTCCAGTGCAATTTTTCCTGTGAACAAGAAATTGCTTTACACTGACTGAATACTCTGGGGCTCTAGGACACAGCACAGGTCACAAATCTCACTAAAACAGGTTTGATCCCAGAATGGGGGAGTAACAGGGGCAATACATTCCCCTGGACATCCTCTTGCTTAGCAGATGTCCATCCTTTTCTGCCTTAGCCCTAACACTGATCCTTCTGGCACCCTGGTCTGCTTTTGTTGCACCTTCCAGTATGTCCAACTACAGGGGCTGAAAAAATCTACAAATCTACAATCCTTATCTGACTGGTTAGACTCATAGCTGGATCCTGAAATTGGTAGGGTTTGGTGTGGGAGCTGTTCTGGATGTCTTTGAAAATTTCCAATGCTCAGGCAAGTTTTGTCTAGTAATCCAGTACCTTGGAAATGCAGCAACAAACACAGCAGAACAATGGAAGGAGGATATGGCTGTGAAAACTTTTGTTTCTCCTGTTCCACGTGATTAAGTAGCACATTTGACATTAAACAGCAGCCTCTGATGCTCTGTACAGCTGCGGGCGGATCAGAAATAGTGTGATACTTTATTTTCCCCTCTGATGGATATATATACCCATGGCAGTCTCTGAACAAATGTATTTCACTTTAAAACATTATGAGTTCATAAAGGAATGCAGAACTGACATTGATGCTTTTATTGTCAAATCAGCTTAGCATATAACCTCTCTCCTTCAAGGAATGCCTTCAGCAAATAGATCTCGCCATGTGGTGTGAAGGTTAACGAGCGTAGTCCTTGTCTGGCTAAAACTGGCAGAAGAACGCTACAGTGGCTGCTTCTTCCTTTGAGATCCCCAAGATGGCTTGTGGAACTTGTAGTTCTTTGCCCTGCTTGTGGCCCATGCTCCTACTATGAACTACATCTTCCCCAAAGCACTGCAGCTATGCTGGTGGCAGGCTGTGCTCTACAGTTTGACTACATATATTTTAGCATAGTGTCTCTTTGGAAATACCAGTGCTTCAGCAGACCCTGTACAGATGAGATTAAAAGGGCTGGAAATACAGATTACCAGAAGAATGCACACCTTAACCTCTTATTGAATTAGCTTGGAATGAAACTCTATAAATCCCTACAGTTTCAAATATTGAAAGTGACCTGAAATGGACTTTTCATCTTTTCCACTGGAAATAAAATGTCTTTAACAATCTAGCAGGAATCATATTTTCCCATGAAATACATTCTGGATATCAATTTCCTGGTCAACTCTATGAATTCCTAATGAATTCCTAAGAAACCAGTCTTCCTAAATCCCATAACTATTTTGGAAAGCCTCATTTTGTTGGTTTTATTTTTCCTACCCACTGAGAATGAAAATTTTGTTTTCCACGTTTCAATCACCTTTTTTGCTATACCTGTTAGGCAAAACATCAGTGAGACACTATAAAGGTCCTCAAAGTCTTTTCAGCATATACATCTCAGGGCCTTTAATATAGCTAGCACACAAGCTGTGGGAGGGCTTTATGATCCATGTTCAGCACTCTGGATTACAAGAAGCAGAGTTCTACAGACCAGAGGTGCAACACACTGAAAGTGCTCCTCGTAGGTATATATGTAAAGAGCTGAGCAGGGTAATTGTAGAAAATTGTGCATCTCAAACTCTCCTACAGAGCTAACTGCTGAGATGCTTATTCCAATGTGGTAACCCACAGCTAGGTTTAACAGCTTAGCTAAAACAGAAGGGCTTAATCACTGGTCTTCATTTACAGCAGAGAAGACAGCAATCCTCAAGTCATGTCCATCCACAAATACAACTAGACCTGGTCAGGAATCTACAGAAGAACCTCCACTGTCACACACCACTGGGTCCCACCACAGATATGGATAATCAGAATGAGTTCTCAGATTTGTAGGACAACAAGACATAAGGCCAGAAGAAACTGCAAGTAATTGTCTATCCATCTTCCTTCTCATCCATTTTGCAATCCTCTAACTATGAAATGTTTGTGTCCCATGCTTGCTTTCATATTTAAGACTTAGTACCTTTTCTTCCTTGGTCAGGAATCTACAGACTTAATCTGACTCTTAAAAAAAAAAAAAAAAGGAAAAGATTCTTTTGGCAATGGTAATGCAGACACATAAATCTTAACTGCTTTTTCAATTCATGCACTGCATCCTTTTAGACTCGCTCCCTGCTGAAAGCAGCATGATAGCTGCAAATTTAAAATTGGTTCTTAATTTGAAGACCTTTGAGTTTTGATACTCTAGACTTGCATTTTCAAACTTCGTGACATTTATACTAAGACACCAGGGTTATTAGAATTTATTTTTCATTATCGGTAAAAGAGCTTCAGTATATTATGTCATGATTAATTTGAACACAAGTCCCTGAAACAAAAGAAAAGCAAGGAGAATGCTTCTAACTCAGTTTTAATACTAAGCAGATTTTTGTAATGGAAATATCCTCCCTTTTTTACAGCTTGAGAATATTAGTTCTTAATATCCTTGTCCATTTAAAAGTTCCTCTGATCATCTCAATCGCCAAAAGGCTAGGTTCTGATTAGTTTGTTTCCTAGTGATCAAAATGTTACAAAGCAAAGGTTTTATTAATGTCACACTGTCACCTCATTTCAATGCTGATATGACACTTTGGTCAAAACCGTGTGCAGTGAAGACCAGACACATAAAACTTTACTTCTAGCTGTAAGTACAGTTTCCATGTAGTGTAAATCATGACCTCAATTGTCCTGGTTCAGCCAGGATAGAGTAAAGTTTTCCCCCTCAGAGAGAGAGGGGGAAGGGATCTCCAGCCGGGTTATCCATACCATGCTGGTGTCAGGTCCAGGGGCGGAGCCTTTTCACTTTCACTTCTGGTTTTGGCTTTTGCCATACACGTGGCGGGTTTGCTCCTTGATCATTTAGCGGTATTTCTCTGTATATCTTTTGTCTTGTTCACTGTTATTGCTGTTTATTGTTGTTACCATTGATACTGTTGCTGTTCAGATTGTTCTATCACTCTGTTGTATTAAATGTCTTGTTATTTTAGCCGGGGTCTGTGTTTAACTTCCAACCCGACCGGCGCGGGTGGGGGAGAGGCAACGGCAACGTGCTCTCTCATCCCAGCAAGGATTAAACCTTGCACATCAATGCATGCGCAGAGTGCCCAGAGATACTCTTCCAGTTCTGACTGTTAATTTGATGCTAGCTCACTTGTGCAGACCAAACTGCTGTCATGGGCGTATATACATTTGCCAGCTGTATTGAGTCTAATTTCATTCTGCAGTTTCCCTCCCTTGGTGGCTCTGGGGATGTCTTCTCTGCTGCAAAACCGTTCTCTCCACAGCACAGACATCTTATCCTTGCAGGACATAGAAACCATCCCTACTCTGGCACTCCTGGCTGAGGAAACTGCAGCCCTTGGTGCCCACCTCCTCCTGGGAACAGGCCCTACAGGCAGTGGTGACGTCACTGGCTTAGCGTGGGTGACAGCAGCAGGGACACAAAGGTGTCACACCTTGCAGGTCGCTCCATCACTGTGCTTATTTCAACAGCAATTGCTACCACCAGCCTTGTGTCATATAAGATGGCCAAAGCAAGCTGTACACACAGCACAGGAGAAAGCTTTGCTAGGAGCAGAGTGAGCTGAGACCATGCTTGGTCCTTGGAAACATAGAGATGAAACAGACTCCACCTCACAGATTCCTCCAGCAGAAGCCGGCAAACAATTACTGCAATTTACAGCTGCCAGCCCCAAACATAATTAATGTGCAATCGCAGCCAGACGACCATCTTAAGGGACAATGTGGTCTACTTAGCTCACTTACCCATAGTAAAAAGGACTTTATTTTTAGGGATCATTGCTAATGGCAGACAGTTTCTTGGGGGCCATCAGGACTTAAGCAGATGTGGGAGCAGATGGCAGGACAATAATGCTTTTTTGGATGATTGACTACTACCTTTTGCCAAATGCCAGTGGTAATAAAGATGTTTTGCCCATCTTAGATCAAGCGACAAGAAATTTTCATCCCAAGAGGTGACAGGAGTTGAATTTTACTTTTCTTTGTGTGTTTGAAAGGACCAAGAAGCACCCATGAACTGTACTCAACACTTCTGCCTTCTTTCCCTCCATCTACAAAATTGTAGTTCTCTCTATATTTTGAAAAGGTAATACAAATATTTAATCAGTTTTGTCATGTCTCTACTCTGTTGAAAGCAGAATGACATATATACCAAAGCAAGGGAGCAAAATCTGCCTGGCAGAAGGGAAAATTTATGGCTGCAATTTTGCAGAGGGGTCCCTATGATGCAGTAAACTGCAAGAATGAAGCATGAAGAGTTTATTAAAGCCATAAGAATCCTGAGATGAGATTACAGCCTTTATACTCTGCCATGCTTCAGATTTGATAACGCATGTCTCCCACCCACCCCCGCCCCCTGCCAGCTCTCCTGGAAAGGAGGAGAGAGGAAAAAATCCACAGTAGATTGATTTTGATTTCACATGTAGCATTCTCATTAATTTTCAAGGCATCAGCTCACGCAGATCAAAGTGGCAGAAGACGCTGACATCAGCTTTCATATCTGAGAGCTTATCACTCCCTGATGATAAAATTGCAGGATTATCAAGGAGTGCATCTGCAAGTCTATAGCTACTGTAAAAAGCATTGTGACATATAAATGTACAATGTGATACCATTACTGTATCATCTTTACTGGAACACTTAGCAAAACATTTTCAGTGTCACCAAGTGACAGTCATGCCTTTGATTTTATTTCTCAGTTTTGTAGCCTTGGAAATTATAATTTGGGGATAGCACATTTTTTTTTTCTTTGTCCTGGCTGTCCCCAGCTCTGATATGACCATCTGCAATGGAAAATGTGCCATGAAAGATCTGGACCAGCATGGCCAAGGAATCCTTCACCTTTTTCAGATCTGCTGTTGGATGTCATTGTGACAGCAAATGATCCCTTAACGCCATCATTAGAAATGCTTATTTTATCATTCCAGGTTTGTAGAATTTTTTTTACACTTGATTTGCTCCTATGCAGAACCTCAGGAGTGAGACATGACATTCCATGGACTTTACAGAAGCTATGCCCTCTTGTTTGCTTGTTTTGTCAGCAGGGGAGAAAAGTCAAGGAAAACACTATTTCTTTATTTAGTTTTCCTCTTTAATGCAGAGGACTGATACAGTCCAAAGAGCTCTTAGGGCATTCAGTAAATGGGAAGACAATTTCCCAATAACCATGGAGTGTAACATCCCTGGTACTTGTTTTTTGACAGCAGAGAGAGGGGTTGGAAATTCTCTGTATGCAGGGATGACAGTTACATTTGCAGTCATTCTTCTGCCCTGTTCCATGTCCTACCATTCAACAATGCAGGCTTAGGGATGAGTTCACAACACGAATACAGGGAAGGGCTATCTAAAGAAGCTTAGACATTTAGCTAGACATTTCACAAAAAGCCTGGTTGGTTGTACAGCTCTGAGTAAGTTTTGGGGGAATCAAACCTGTAACATTTCTTCCCATTCTGGGAATCATAAAGGAGGCCAGATCCATCCTTTCTCGATAACTGTGGTACTGTCAAAATGTACCTCACCTAAAGTCAAAATGTGTTTATGGATTATAAAGATTGTAAAAACAAGGGCAGAAAGTACACTTGTAGCACACATCATGTAGGTTTGCTTCTTGCCAACCATGGGGGCGGTGAGGGGAGGGGGAAGTCTATGTTCTTGTTTACCACAAATCCAAATCAATTCAGAAATCTTCAGTCAGAAATACTGCATGAAGGCTACACTTCAAAATGAAATACTAACATCAAGCTGTTCTGTAGCTGTTAATACATAGTCCTCACCCTCAAGAAGTCATGTAAAAGCAGTCCCAGTGAATTTTATTTTTATGGCTCTAGCCTTGGTCATGCCAGTCCTTACAGCCTACCAACTCAGACTCAGTTCACATCTGCCTCCTACAGTTGCTTCTGCACAGATGCATCAAGTAAAACACTGCATCTCCACTCTGCCTCAATGTGTCTCTGATAAATTCAAGTGTCTCACTGATGTTCTCAGGCTGCTTTTTCCTACAGAGCTTCTGGCTACTTTGACACACAAAGTAAGAGCATCCTCTCATTTGGCAAAAGGATTTCTTCGTCAGCCAGGGCAGGTGAGGATCTTCTAAGCTGAATGGAAAGAAAAACTGCCTCTGAAGACACCGCTTGGAATTTTAAAACTTAGATCATCCCAAGTCTGTTCTGCTCATCTAAAGGTTATTATTTAACCTGCAAAATGTTGTGTGATTAAAAGGTCAAGCTTTTAAAGGAGTGCACATTTTAATGCTATCAGTAGTGGACCTGCTGAGTTAATGCCCATATTAGGTCACTGAGTCAAGTATTCTGGCCTATTAATATTTATAGCCAAGCAACCTAGTGAAGATATTTGGCACCTACATGGTGCACTACTTGAGTATACACCCTACACGCAGGAGATGGCAAATAGCATGACTTTCATTTTACAGAAGACATAAAACAAAACATACAGGGAATTGCTGCCACATGCTTGCGCAGGATGATTCAGAATCTCGTGATGCTGGGAACTTGACTCAGCAATCCTGGCAGCTGCCCCTTCTGAGACACAAGCCCTTAGCCAACATGCAGCTCTGACCTAAATGGTCGAAAGGAGCTTCCACATCTCCAGCTCATGGTGCTAACATGGACTGACTCCAGGAGAGCAAAGGACAGTCAAGACAGCAAACAGAATTAACAATACTGATCACTATTTTCAGATTTTTTTCCTTTACACTGAATTTCCACCCACAGAAGTGGTGCTTTTTAAAGACACTAATAATATCTGAATTTTCAGTTCTTGTAAAGAGTTTGTTGCTATGTTAAGAGTAGAAAAGGTTCATTCTGACCATCATGAAAGTGACTCCAAACCAAAGACTTCAAACTCCATTTGCAACTTTTATGCCTTATGGGTAACTCATTCCTGTTCTTTCTGTCCTCCTCTCATGTTTGGTTTATTTTTATATTCAGTTTTAAAATTCTGATTGACTAAAGAACCTTCCTATTTTATACCCTACGTGAGATCTTTCAATACAAGCTGTTTGGCAACCTTAATTACTCTTGACAGGATTTGCTATATGTATCTGTTAAAGCAATGCAACTGAATTATCTCAGGTGTTCTGTTTTACTATCACTCCTTATAATTACCTCTGAAATCATAGATCTCTTGTAAACCTGACTTTTGTTTTTATTTTTTTGCCAGTTTGAAAGACTTTCACACTGAAATGATCTCATAAGCCTTTGCAAATTGAGAAAGAAAACATTGTTAAATGTATATTTCAGATTCTTCTTGATCAAAACAATGTATTTCTAAAAAGATTCCATATTTTTATCTTTTCGCTTTGCACAAGTGTCTTGTGGGCACCTGTGTTGTGGTAGAATATTAGAACTGCAGCCAATTTATATGGATTTCCAAACCATATTTCTTATAATATGGCTCCAAAATATATTCCTCAGGATCCACTTCAAATATTCTACATCACAGTTGGAAACTGAAAAAGATTATATAGTGGCCTCAGTCACATACAGAGAATTACTCAATCCCCTCAAAATGCATGTGGAGGTATAATGCTGAGTCACTCTGTCCCAGCTGATCCCTCTTACAACCATTCTTACTTCAGCAGCCACATGGCTTTGCAGCCTTTGCCTGCAGCAGCTCCCTTCTCTCTTTGGGAGAGGATAGGGAAATCAAAATGACAGCTTGATTCCCATCTGCTGCAGAGACCCACCTTCCCTCCCAGTAGCCATCTCATCTTGTGTTGCATCCCGAAATGGTGCTCCATGAAAGACAGTAAGGGATGACTCCTCTGACCAGACCCCACACAGAATTATACAAATTATGTCATATCCGCACATGCACCAAAAAGTCAGATCAAATTTGAAATGAAAACTGTTCAAGTCCCACATTTTTCTTGTCCTAGAACCGCATATAAGTCTGTCTTGAAGATTGCTGGAACAAGAGCTGGAACCAAACCAAGTCTACCTGAGATACAGCTGGCCTGACTCCATAAGAGGCACATACACACAGACACATAAAGGATCCTTCCCATATTCCAGACCCAAACCTAACTGGCAGAGTCTGTACTGTATTTGCAGTTAAGTGTTACATTATGAAATAAAAATAAAGATAAAAAGCCATTGGCTGCCTTTGATAACTTGGTGTATTTTAATATGTGGCATCTGACCTCCCCACAGATCCCAGAAGATACTGCCAGGAAATGTCACATTCGGAGCCCATGTAGTGGGACTGATAACAATGAACTGATTTTCCACAAGAGAAGGGCTATCGTGTGGCCACTGATGAGGACTGTCTTTGGACATATGTAGTGGAAAGAAGAAAGAATTACCCTCATGCTGACCTGACATCAGCCATCAGGGCAAACAGACCAACAAGTGACAGTGCAGAGAGCTGCTCCACCTCCTCCTTTCATTTATGTTTGTATTTATAGCCTCAGTGGCATCACAGCTCTGATGCAGGATAAAGCATTATGTGGAATTTCTTGCAGAGAGCAAATCAGGAGATCACAGTACACCTCCAGAGCCAGCTATCAGTGCATGTAACAGCTCCCTGTACAAAATCTCAGAAATTCTTTATCCAGGCAAGTCTGCTGTGTATCTTGGACAAACTTATAAGCATATACTTTAGGCCAACAGTGTTTCACACAGCAAATGCATATGTGCACTCATTCACTCCAGTCTGATAGTCAACCCCTGAGATTACGTACACAATCTTGATTTTTTCCAAGTAATTAACACCCAAGTGACTGCCCCTCCAAGATGTCAACCTGAAGTGATACAGCTTTGCAGCAGTTTCTGTTTCTTTTACACTGAGGAAAATCCTGAGAGGAAACTGAGCCCAATGAAAACTTCAGGTATGATGTAACACAAGACAGCAAACCAGAGTCACACAATAAAGTGGCTAGAGAATTCTCATGTGCTTGCAGTCCCTTCTCAGGCAAACTCTCACCAGCTGTTTTTATGGGATGAATTAGGAATGACCTGATGTGCCAGAGAGTAACAGACTCCCTCTGTTCCAAGGAATATGATGAATTCAAAGTGGAACAGATGCAATCAAAGGGAGGAGGGAAAAAGCGACTCAGTTTAAAAGTTGGTAGATCAAGAGTTCTGTTGGGGGACAATGAACATAGGTTGACTCACAGTTGGGAAAAGGATGATGTTTCGAGATCCCCTAAATGCCTGAACCCTAACCACAGCAGTTCTACAGTTAGAGGTCACTGTACACATGCACACATGCAGACATGCACATATGCATGCTCTCTCATTTCTTATTTTCCCTTTTTTATTTCACCATGCAAGAAATGCACGCTCTTTGATTTGATTTCCTCTCCCCAACAGGAGCCTATGTCAATGGCGCCCTCCCCTCCATTTTGCTACAAGTAACCACCTGCACAGCTTCTTTTGGTTAGCGATCAGATTTATCCATTAAGGATCCAACTCATTTAGGAAAGTGCTTGCATATGTGTGTAAAATAGCTGCCCAAATATGGTTCAGCTAAAGTGTGTTTATCAGCTATCAGTTTATCAACTTCAGGAGTTGGTCTTACATATTTTTCCTGGGAATGGACATGTATAAAGTGGGAGGTTGCTAGCCAGCTGATTATCCCCTGGGGACACAGCAAACTATGCATACTACTTCTCATTACTTTAATCATGTAAGTGTCTGAAATGAGTTTATATTGGGCTCTTGAGACATTGGATAGGAGAGATAATTGCATAAGTACCTGTCCTTGCGCTAATTGAAGAGAGGAATAATAACAGGGCAACGAGCTGGCCAGACAAGACACGGCAAGCATTTGACTCGGGTTTTGTTTGCTGAGCCAAAGAGTCATCTGAGCTCCAGTCACATCTACCACATTCCTGCAGCAGCTACCTAGTTAGGCACAACAGTCCAGACAACTGCTGTTTAAGAACATCTCATGGAAATTAGAGCTGCTCAAAGAAAATTAATCCAAAAGGGTTTGAAAGAAATGACACTCAAGTAACTGCAAATACTAATATGGTTTTGCTCTTATTTTAATGAAATATGTCCAAGCTTGCAACACTAATACAAAGATTCAAAACTTCCAGGTCTGAAAGACAGTAGATTTAGATTGGATATAAAGAAGACATTTTTTATGATGAGGGTGGAGAGACACTGTAACAGGTTGCCCAGAGGAACCGTGGATACCCCCACCACTGGAAGTGTTCAAAGTCAAGTTGGATGGGGCTTTGAGCAACCTGATCTAGTGAAAGTTGTCTCTGTCCAGGGGGCTGGACTTTGAAGGTCCCTTCCAAGCCAAACCATTCTATGATTTTATGATTCCTACCAAATGCAGGAATATATACAGGGAGGCAAATGTGTTTTGGTTGTCCTTTTGTCAGTGAAAACCCTAAAATTTAATAGAAAATCAGTGAAAATGGAAATTATTTTGAGAACTGAATTTCTTAACCACTTCTGATAAAAATGTTAAAACTATACTGATCCAAATGTAATGAGCATCACTCTTAGCAGGGAGTATTCAAGCCTTGAAGTCAATAGATTTGCTTATAGGAGTAACTATCAGTACAATCATAGCTTTCAAAGTAATCTCAGAAAGGAAACATGCTTAAGAGAAGACATCTACTGTAATCATCTTTTTTCTGTAACATCTGCCATCATGTAGAAAAAAAATCAACTTCTCTTTAAAACAGTGTCAAAAAAGACCTGCAATAGATGTGGAATATACAATTTGGGGAAATGTGTTGTTAAACAATAATATTTCAACTCCCGTGGAGAACATAGTTCAGCTTGAAGGCACTGAAATCACATTCAGTGAAAGCAGACTCAGAATACCCAAGCATGCTTCAACCATTGTAACCTGCCAAAAGAACCATTGATACTAGAAATCGAAACCAAGTCAGAAGGGTGCTTTGTGGCACAGGATAATAAAACATCTCCTATAAGATTCCTCTTTCCATGCCTACACACAGAACGTCATGCCCAAAACACATAAATGGTATCCAGGAAGCCTTTCTCCTACTAATGTTCTTGTGTGGATTTGTTACTGGAGCTTCTCTCCCACATGCACCTACAGCATGTAACACAGTTTCCTGTCCTACACAACCATTGGAGGGATAAGGGACTCAAATATTTTGGAGACACACAGTCATTTCTGTAAATATAGCCATATAGAAAGGTAGTAAAAGGTGTTTGGGCTGTTGAAAGTGCCTGTTCTTATCCAGTGTTATCTACCATTATAACTACTGGAACTTTATTACAAATATTAATTCGTACAAATACTGTCTCTCTTGGTTAGCAAGCCTGATATCCCTCTGCTCATTTTCTTGTTTCTGAAAAATTATGCAAAATGTTTTCATTATTATAATTGTTGATCCTTAGCATTTCCCATCAGATATTTGCTGCTGCCTGTCCATGTGGTTGATTATCTGAACTACTGGGCATTGCTAGTCACAGACTGTGTGACTATCACATTTTAAACAGGATATAACAAGACACTTTACAGGGTCCTGTTGGGAGCTGCTTTTTGATATACTGAAGAGAAACCTTGGCTGTATACTTAGCTTTTTTGCTGATCTTCCCTGTAATACTGATCATAGCGTCTTTGTTTCTTTTTTTGTAGCTTATGCCCTTCAGAATGCAGTCTGTCTTTTCATAAGTATCTGCTGCATCACTTTGAGCAGTAATCTCCCAATTTAAAAAAAAAAAAAAAAAAGAACAGTAAGGAGCAAGTGGACACTGAAGATGCAGGTAATTCGATTCATGCTAAAATGTGCTGTACTTTCAAGATCTACAAACATTTCCAACTCTTTCATGCAAAGACTTCAATATTTATGACTAGTAACATGTCCTCTACTAATCCAGATGTTAATTCAAAAATATATTTCCATATCTACTTGATAGTGTTTATAAGAAAGCATCTGACCATCCACATCCATGCTGTGGATGACCTGCCATTGCACTGCTTGCTATGTAGTCATAGACTCACCAGGTCTTTTAGTCCTTCACGCTGTCACTAGTATGTGAAGCATGTTCTTTTTCATTGCAAGGCAGAACTGATTTCATGAGTCTGACAGCTCCTTTTCCTGCACAGGAGAATGTGGCTTCACAAACAGCTCTAAAAAAAAAAAAAAAAAAAAAAAAAAAAAAAAAATAAAAAAAAAAAATTAGTTCAATAAACAAGAAAACATCTATCAGAAATGTTTTCTGTTCAGTAACGCTGTGACCTGTTAATAAAGTTTTGATACCACAGGAAACAGGTGATGCCATCTTCAGTTTTCTGCCAGTAGGTAGCGGATGATCACAAGTCTATGCCTGGGTATATTACTCCTGCAGTCTGTACTAAAGATGGAAAAAATAAATTGTCCAAAAAGGAACACGCTTGTGTTATTTACTGAATACAGTCAAACTGACAGTTCTGCCTACAACCAAGGCTCCTCATAACAACCAATTTTTGTTGCAGCTCCTCCTGCTATTTTTCTTTTCTTTTTTTCTCTGAGAAAAATTTTACAGAACAATTCTTCACCTAAATGGCTACTCTAGAACCTGCAAAATCCAGTAACATTGATGTCACTAAAGGCCTGGCGCAAGAAGCATAAATCTTCTGGACCAGCCATCTTTTCAACTCTAACTGCATCCATATGACAGTAAGGTCAGATTGAAAAGACTAATTTAAACAGACAGCTATTAAAATGCTTTCCTAGCACATACAGTCTGCTGTAGCATTTCAAGACCTATTTTATCAAAGTATTTAATGCCAATGAACGATGTCCAGCCCACTGGTCATCATTTTTTCAAGTGTCTTCCCATCTCACCACAAAAGAATTTCCCATCCTTCAGTCACAGCCTAGACATCACAGCACTGAAAGATCCCACCTCTGCCTATTGCTCAAGCTTACCTCTTGAAGCAATACACTCCAGGGGGTTTGCCTACACAATGTACTGTCCCCCTGCCCCAGATCCCACACTGATATGCTGAGGTAGACACCAACCACTACTGAATGATGGAAACAGCAAAATTCTCCTTAGGCTCAGTGAAACAAGTTGTCGCTAATCACATGCCAAGAGAGAAAATAGCTGACTGCTGGGGTTTACTCCATGTAGCCAGCAGCATTACAGTGGAATTACTTCACTGAAAGGTGAGCTGAATGCATGCTGGAGAGAACTACATGCTATTATTTAGCAAAAAATATAATTAACAATCACAACATAATTAAGGGATGACATAGGATTCTTTGCCATTTGAAGCATTTAAATGAGGATCCAGTGTCTCTGTTTAGTAGAGGCAGCATCTCTGGCAGAACTACAGGCTCCATGAAATATTTACGAGATTTAATCTATGAGTAATACTGAGGGTCAGAAAAGAAACGTCTAATTTGGTTTTGAAATCTTGAATCTAGGAATAAATAACAGGCCCACATCATCGTGCACATTCTCTGTTCACCTCTATTACTTTCCTTGTACATTTTAACCCAGTGACTGTTCCTCCTTCACTGTCATGTTGGAAGGATCAGACAGAAAGGTCAGTCAGTCTTGCTGCTCCTGCAATACAGAGTCAAAACTATCAACAGTTTCTCCATCCCTTCGAAACCACTTGCAAATTTCCAAGCATTAGCTAATATCACATCAAAAGAGGCAGAAAGGTGGTCCCAGCTATGTAAGACATAGTTTGTAAGGAAAAAAAGGTAAGGTCTGAGAGAATGGGATCACTTCTACCCAGACACAAGAAGAGGAAAACGCTCCCCCCTACACTTGCACATGAGTTCTTGACAGAACCAAAATCTGAACTACTGTGGTATTTTCAGGATACTATACCTGTGTGGTTAACAAACCTGAAGCATTTTATACTCAGGAATAAAGAGGCTCCTGTGTAAAGGTATAATATAAATGTATGCCTTAGTCACTCATCCCTCTTTCCTTTCTTATGAGATAAAGTTTTCACTGCAAGGGTTGAGCAGGCATGAACTACCTGCCTTCAAGCAGTCATCACAGAAAAAAAAAAAAAAAATTGCTTATTAAGCCTTAGTTAAAAGTATTTTTAAAAAAGATTTTACATTGGAGCAATAAAAATGAAGAAATTTATAGATATTGATTATGTGTCCTAGGCAGGAAAGGAAAGAAAGCAAAAGGAACAGAAAGACAATGACTTTATTCCTGGAAGTAATGCTGATCCATATGATACAAATCAAATGAAAAGAACTTGACATATACTTCAAAGAGTAACCGATGAACAGATTAATCTATTAATTCTATCATGCTGTTTTCTATCTTCCTATGTTTCTTTCTCATTAGCTCTCATTTTGCAAAACTATTTTCTAATCAAAGAATTATCTCATTGGTTACTAAGACATGAGATGTCATATGACAAAACGACCATAGGACACACTGAAATACTTCTGTAGTCAGTGCATTCTTTGAATGGCCAAAGTCCACAAGGAGATCAATATATGTAAACTCTACAGAAACCTGATATACATGACTATCAACATTTCAAGCTTGCACCAGGGTACCTCACTGACAACATAGATGTAGCATGATTTTGTAGTAGGGCAGATGTTGTAGTAGGAGTCTACTATAGGCCACCCAGCCAGGACAGAGTTGGATGAAATATTCTACAGGCATTTAGGAGAAATCTCACGATGCTTGCCCTTGTTCTTGTGGGTGACTTTAACTTCCCAGACATCTGCTGGAAATATAACACAGCAGTTCAGGACCAGTCCCAGAGATTCCTGGAATGTGTGGCAGATAACTTCCCAACACAGCTGGTCAGTGAACCGACCAGAGAAGGTGCCCTGCTGGATCTCTTCTTTGTGAACAGAGAAGGACTGGTAGATGATGAGGCCAGTTAGGGCACAGAGATCATGAAATAATAGAGTTCTCTATTCTTAGAGAGGTCAGGAGAGAGCTAAGCAGGACTGACATCCTGGACTTCCAAAGGGATGACTTTGTCTTGTTTGGGCAACTGCTTGACAGGATCCTTTGGGAGATGTTCCTGAAGGGTATAGGGGCCCAGGAAGGCTGGGCGCTCTTTAAGAAGGAAGTGTTAAAGGCCCAGGAGCAGGCGGTCCCCAGGGGCTGTAAGAGAAGCTGGCAACAGAGAAGGACACCCTGGCTGAACAGGGAGCTTTGGCTGGAACTCAGGGAGAAAATGAGAGTTTACAGCCTTTGGAAGTAGGGGCTAGAGACCCACAGTGACTGCAAAGACGCTGTGAAGTTATGCAGGGTGGAAATCAGGAGGTCTAAAGACCATTTGGAAATTAATCTGGCTTCAGAAATCAAGGACAAAAAAAATGTTTCTATAAGTACATCAACAGCAAAAGAAAGACCAGAGAGAGCTTCCATCCCCTGCTAGACACAGAAGGAATCATGGTAACAAGTGATGAGGAAAAGGCTGAGGTGCTTAATGCCTTCTTTAATAACAAGACTAGTTGTATTGAGGGAATCCAGCCTCCTCAGCCAGAAGACAGAGACTGGGAGAACGACCCCCCCACAATCCAGGAGACAGTCAGTGACCTGCTGCATCACACAGACACACACCAGTCTATGGGACCAGATGGGATACACCCGAGGGTGCTGAAGGAGCTGGCTGGGGTGCTCGCCAAGCTGCTTTCCATCATTTACCAGCAGTCCTGGCTGACTGGGGAGGTCCTGACTGATTGGAAATTGGCCAATGTGACAACCATATATAAGAAAGGTCATAAGGGTGATCTGGGAAATTACAGGCCTGTCAGCTTGACTTCAGTGCCCGGGAAGCTGATGGAGCAGCTCATCCTGAGTGCCATCACACAACACGAGGGACAACCAGATGCTCAGGCCCAGTCAGCACGGGTTTGTGAAAGGCAGGTCCTGCCTGACAAACCTGATCTCCTTCTACAACAGGGTGACCTGCTTATTGGATGAGGGAAAGGCTGTGGATGTTGTTTACCTTGACCTTAGTAAGGCCTTTGACACCGTTTCCCACAGCATTCTCCTGGTGAAACTGGCTGCTTGCAGCTTGGATGGGCACACGCTGTGATGGGTAAAAAACTGTCTGGATGTCCGGGCCCAAAGAGTTGTGGTGAACGGAGTTAAACCCAGTTGGCGGCCGGTCACGAGTGGTGTCCCCCAGGGCTCGGTGTTGGGGCCACTCCTGTTTAACATCTTCATTGATGATCTAGAGGAGGGGATCGAGTGCACCCTCAGTCAGTTTGCAGATGACCCCAAGTTGGGTGGGAGTGTTGATGTGCTCGAGGGTAGGGAGGCTCTGCAGAGAGACCTGGACAGGCTGGAGCCATGGGCTGAGCCCAACTGGAGGAGTTTCAATCAGGCCAAATGCCGGGGGCTGCCCTTGGGCCACAACAACCCCCAGCAGCGCTACAGGCTTGGGGAGGAGTGGCTGTAGAGCTGCCAGTCAGAGAGGGACCTGGGGGTATTGACTGACAGCCGGCTGAACAGGAGCCAGCAGTGTGCCCAGGGGGCCAAGAAGGCCAATGGCATCCTGGCTTGTGTCAGCAATAGCGTGGCCAGCAGGGACAGGGAAGGGATCTCACCCCTGTACTGGGCACTGGTGAGGCCGCTCCTCGATTCCTGTGTTCAGTTTTGGGCCCCTCACTACAAAAAGGACATTGAATGACTCGAGCATGTCCAGAGAAAGGCAACGGAGCTGGTGCAGGGTCTGGAGCACAGGTCGTACGGGGAGCGGCTGAGGGAACTGGGGGGGTTTAGTCTGGAGAAGAGGAGGCTGAGGGGAGACCTCATCGCCCTCTACAGCTACCTGAAAGGAGGTTGCAGAGAGCTGGAGATGAGAATTTCTTCCTTCCATCTAATCTAAATCTACCCTCTTTCAGTTTAAAACCATTGCTTCTTGTCCTGTCACTACACATCCCTGTAAAAAAATTCCTCCCCATCTTTCCTGTAGCCCCCTTGAAGTACTGGAAGGCCACCATAAGGTCTCCCTGGATCCTTCTCTTCTCCAGGCTAACAACCCCAACCCTCTCAGTCTGACCTCATAGGGAAGGTGGTCCAGTCCCCTAATCATTTTTATGGACTCATCTGGACCCACTTGAGTAGGTCCATGTCCTTCTTATGCTGGGGGCCCCGGAGCTTGACACAGTGCTGTGGGGATGGGTCTCTTAAGAGCAGAGTAGAGGGGCAAAATCACCTTTTCTTGATGCAGCCCAAGATACAGTTGGCTTTCTGGGCTGTGAGTGGACATTGCTGGCTGCTCTCAATCCACTCATCATCCAGCCTGTATGTGTGCTTGGGATTGCCACAACCCATGTGCAGGACCTTGCACTTGGCCTTGTTAAACTTCATGAGGTTTGCACAGTCTCACCTCTCCAGCCTGTCCAGGTCCCTCTGGATGGCACATCCCTTCCCTCCAGTGTGTCAACCACACCACACAGCTTGGTGTCACTGGCAAACTTGCTGAGGGCGAACTCAATCCCACTCTCTATGTCTTCAGCAAAGATGTTAAATAGCACCAGTCCCAACACGGACCCCTGAGGAATGCCACTCGTCACTGCTCTCCACTTGAGTTGTTGAATACCTCAGCCTTTACCATATCCCAGGTAACCAGGTCTCCTCTTTCCTTCCAGAGAGGGCCCAGATTTCCCCTAGTGTTCCTTTTATCACCAGTGAACCTATAGAAGCACAAAATATTTTTAATTTTCTTTAAATATAGGAAGTTTTAAAATATTTTTTAGACAGAATATGAAGGAAAAAAGTAATAGTTAAGCATAGAGTCCAGAATACATTGTGCTATTCCAACCCTGGCCTGGGTTTGCCATAAACATTGCTCAAAGCAACTAGCTCTGTACGTTCGATTTCCCATCTACTCAAGGACTAGTCACCACTTTCTCTTTGGGCTGTTGGATAACTTTATAGCTACCAAAAACTGATTTGTGATACAAAAATAGGGTTTAAATAGGCAGCACCTGAGATCTAGCCTTCATTTGAGACATCACTGTTGTTACTTCTCTATGAGTAGCACTGTGACTGCAAATGGAAATCTATACCATGAATCTCATTAATATCACACTATTGACCATCTTTCCCTGTCCACGGTAATTCATAGTGCCATTTCCCTGCTTTATTACTCTGCAAGTTCAGGTGACATTCTGCAGATAGTGACTATGTATCTGTATTATAGTATTTATCGCCCAGAATCACTCCCTACCAAAAGTTTTCCAACGTGTGATGTTCTTATCTGGGCACCGTGACATCCACTGATCAGTTACACACTCAGGACTGAAGTTTGTTCCTCATGAACTGGCTGGAAATTTTGCTGCTTTCAGTAGGAACTGCAGCTGGTAAAACTGAAGGCCCTATGGGACCATAATTCAAGTCTTTACCCAGGCTGTATACAGTCATAAAATCACACATGTAACTTAATTCAGTGAAAAAAGCATTAAAGGACAATCTTCAGCTTTTGTTAGATGGAAAGCACTAACAAAAACTGCTGGGGATGAAACATCTTTATTCAGAAGTGACATACACAAAATCTTATACTGGAATTTGAATATCATATTATTCAGTGCCCTCAGCTGCTGGGGATGTGCAGGAGTAACAATGCACATTTCAGAAATATGTTCTGAGTAGTGGTGGTGGTGTTTTTTTTAAAAAAAACAAAACTCAAATCAGTGTTTCTGGAGTGCATTGTTATTTGGACGGACAAAGGCCACTTTACTAATAAGTAAAAGTGGGTTTAAAATAAAGATATTTGACACATTGATCACTTATGAGCAAGGGCATTACCTTTGGAAGCAATCCCCTCTCCAAAGTTTATTACATTTCAAAATAAATCAAGTTTGCTTCATCTATAGTTAGCATTTGCACTTCATGCATTTTTTTCCTGAACAAAGATAAAATTCCACATACAACAAACTAATGGCTTGGAAATAGCATTCATATTAATCACCCAAGTACCAAATTGGTGTCAAACCATTTATCTTGACTGTGTTACTTTCAGAAGAAGGATAGATAAGTAAATAGCCACAAAATATGGAAATACTTAGCTCAAGTAGAATAAAATCTAGTGTTGGTGAAAAGGAAAATATGAAAGAGGCCATTAAACACATGCTCACGCAAATTTATTTACATTTAAAGAACAATTGTACCATTTGCTGTAACTAAATGCAAGATAATTAAGTGGGAACTACCAATTAGAATATATATATTAGCAATAAGTACTCTTAAAAATACTACAATGCTGAATGTGCCAATACTATCGGTTTATTTTATTTTTCATGCACTGCCATTTCTACTAGCCCTACATAGAATTTTTAGTATACAGCATAGTTCACTGATTTCGTATGAGGACAAAGCACCCTGACTTTCCCCTTGAATTAAATGTCCAGTAACAGGCTGCACATACTAAATAGCCTCCTTTCCAAATGCTTCTTGCTCTCACTCTATATTGACCTAAACATGCATGCACATGAGTCCAAATTTTAGGATTGTTTGTATATGTTGAGCATAACCTGTATCAGCAACTACAATAATACAGCAATAACCTGTTAAGAAACTACAGTGCATTTACAGAAGCAGCCAGACCTGATGGTTGCAGGCTGGTGCCCAAAAATATGGGTTCCCTTTCTTCTCTGTCCACATTCTCCAGCAATGTCTAACTCCTCAAGATGGTTACCCGCTTTCCATGGATCTGTTTATAGTTCTTAACATCAGAGGACACTTTCAGTGTAAAAAATAAATTTATTCCTTTCAAACTAAACTACCCGAAGACCTATTCATTCGTGCTAAGCACCACCCAGCTCCTGACGCAGGCAGGGCCAGCTCTGAGTTTTAGGTATTGTCACCAACAAATTGATGCAGAAATTGGTGCCCCTGTCAAAATGAACCAAACCTGGGGAGTATCAGGAGTGGGAGCTTGGATAAATGACACATAAGTACCGCCCCAGTTATGACTGAAATTGTGGGATCCGCAAGTGCTTCTTGTCTAGGTAGGAACCATGGTGGGGTCTGTTCAGACCCTGCTCAGGAAGGTCTGGAGAAAACTACATACCCTTTACAAAGTCCACATCTAACTTCTCTCATGCAAGCCTGATGCATTGAAAGCTGCCTTCTAAACAATTGCTCTGTGTTTTTGTACATCATCCCCCCCCC
>NW_020799099.1:13115012-13330659 GCF_003259725.1 Athene cunicularia | reverse complement strand
CCCCCCCAAAAGTCTAACCCAAAGCATGAAGAGCAGTGGAAGATGTTGCCAAAAGCAAGGCTGTGATGCAACACTGCTGATGCAGCTTCCCACCACACTGAAGCTCATGGTGCTGACAGGGCAAGCACAACATGTACCCAGAGACCAGCCCAGTCTGCAGTCCAGATCAGGCTTGGGACCAGGCTCCCTGAGCCCTGCTCAGCATTAAACTGCAAGACTCCCTCCCCCCAGTTCATAAACAAAGATCCTAAATGGTATCACCTTGTTCGATAAATGGGGTCTCCTTTTCTGTGAGGAGGAGAGAGATAAAAGAGCATCAGGTGTTGGCTCCTTTTTGCATGGATGCAGCCACGTGTATCTTCCATTAGTGCAAAAGAGCTTTACACACATATACACACTGAGAAGATACTCTGCCCCCATACCTCTGTTGAAAGGAGAACAAAAATAGTGGATAAATGGTAATCCTAAATACAGTGGTTAATAGAGTATCACGTATAACTGACAAGCAAGATAATATGCCTGCAGCTAAAGAAACACATTTTTATTATCAGTAGGTAAAAGCAAGTGGATGGAGTGTTTCTTACAAATTCCTATTTACACATTTCATAAAACCTTGATTCCCTGTAGTCCTGTCCATGAAAGCACTTCATTTCTGCGAGTAACCCGATTCACTATTAGGACAGCAGGCTTTAGTCCCTGCAAACCAGCAAGACTGAGACTATTTCAGAGTCTTTCTCCTGCAGACAAAGGAAATTTCATCCATGAAGATCTCCTGGATGACAGTCCCCATCATGACACGGATGAATATGAAGATGATGATGCAGGTCAAGGAGAAATACTGCAGTAAGACTATTACAAACAGCAAGAAGTATGTAAAACTGAGACAAAGTACTTTGCCAAGAAATTACAATTTAGTATCTTTCAGAAATATAATGACACTATAGCAGCACCTCAAGGTCCCAGCAGAGGTATGTACTGCAAGCTAGGAGATTTCTTGACCCCAAAGATCCTGTAATCTAAAGAGGTAAAATTACACAATACTTCATAGGGGTTATTTTACATTTAGGCGCAAGCTGTAAGGTGTCCTGGGCGCAGGCTTAAATACTTGCGGTGTCTGCAAAATAGTAAATACCTGCTCCTGATACCCACAGACTTGAGTAGTCAGGCCATGAGTCCATATGGGAGGCAATCTTCATAAAAAATAAGACCAGTTGTATTTATCTAATTTAGTACCATAAATTGCTCTCAGATCAATGGGAATAATTGGTTTAGCTTTAAATTCACCTCTTTTGGTATCTCTGAACACCTATATACCTTTCAGTATTATGGGAGACCATAATACCTCCTCTGTTAATTACTTTCTAAAAGTTTGTCCTGTATGTTTTTATCAGGATAAAAGTCTTCTCTAAGGCTTACAAGTGCTAAGATTTCAAATTTCTTCAGGCCCTTTTCTGTGGTCTCATATTTCTCCCCCTTACCTGTGAACTCCATTTCTTTGCTCACAAACCAACTCAGGACAACATTTGTCAATGTATTTAATGCTCTAGTTAGCAAGGAAGAAGCTTGTTAGCTAACATTTATTATAAATACTCTTCACTCAGTGGGAAATGGACTATACAGACGTTTGACTAAGTGATAAATTGCAGCAAGTAATTTTAGGTATTTTTTTATCCAATAGAAGTAGTCAATCTGAATTGAACGCAACAGAATTATTTTCATGGTGACAGCTGTAGCAAAAAGGCTCCTATAAAAGATATGTCTTTACATAAAAAATAGTTAATAGAAAGTGCTGCCTGTAGACAGAAGGAAATACATAGTATTGTATAAGGCTCTTGTTATGCCAGGCAAATGGCTGCTGGTCAGCAGCTGTATGAACACAGACCCAGGACCACGTCAAACAGTGAAGGAAGGAAGGAAAACTAAGCTAAGCAGCTTATAGGGTTATATAGAGTGCCTACAGAGAATTGATCTCGAATTCATACTGAAATCAAGATGTTAGGCCACTAAAATCCTTTTGAAAATCACATTAGGTATATATCTACTTCTCAAGGGACCCATATGGGCTGCAGTGTCTGGACCTCAAGTAGGTCTATAGTGCTCCTAAATCCATTAAAGACTCCTGAACATCTCAGAGTATTTCTAAATTGCCATTTTCATAACACATTTCCTAGAGGAAGCTCTGAGTCAAAACAACTTCTGCTGGAAGCGCTAAAAGAAAAACATTACTATGATGCATGGAGCATTAGTCGCACTGCAAAAAGAAACAAAATAATGGAATCGTACTGTAATGATTTTCAAAACTATTAACTTTGTTAATGAGTCATTAAAAATTTACTCCCTGCACTGATTCAATGAGAGAACACAGTCATTCATTAAAATCTCATCCAAAAGGTTTTAATCCATCTGCCTCTTGAAATGTATGGACAATGCATATTTTCAGTTTTAAATTACAAAAGTTTGGAACGTGGAGAAAAATCTTTTTAGAAGGAATAATGTAAAAGTTTCCTCAAAGTATTTATTTACTACAGTTTTATACCAGAAGTGTAACAGCAGTTAAAAAACAATAACAGGTGGACTCACATCAATGGGACAATAATATACATTAAATACTCGGCTATTTATCATTATTAAACACCTCTGTTCTGTTGCTAATCATACATTTAGTGAACAATAATTAAACACAAATCCACAGAACAGGAGGAATGTATTAAAGGATAGTAATATTTCATTTTCCAGGAACACTAGTCCAATTTTTTTTGTTTTTAAGGAGAAGGCTAATGACAGGAAGTTAGCAGTCCTGCCAGCTCCTACAATTTCATTACAAATCCAGTGACATTTCATGCTCAAGTTGTGGCTCCTGAAGCCCTGAAACATGAAGGAAAATCTCAGCTTTTCTTTTATTCCTAAGTGACTTTCCTTTCAGCTGGCAGAGGAAAGCTTGAAAATGTAAACCCTAAAGAAATACCCAAGAGAAATACACATGCACACATCTTGGAGTCTCGGCACTTTAAGGCAATCTCATGATTTATGGAATCGTTGCTCACAGTTTCTCTACTTTGGGATGTAGCAAACTGTTCTGAAGTAATCTACGAATATGAATATGCAATTACAGTATCAACACCAGGCACTATTGTATTTTAAGTTAGAACATTTTCCTTTGAAATGCAGTAAACTAACACACAAAGGTACTGTAAGAAAAGTCGTTAGGGAATAAAAAGCAGGCACTTCTCAAGAGCACACCAGAGGGAAGGTGGTTAAGCTTCTAGCTTTACTGTCCATCATGCTGCTAATTCTGTTTTGCCGTGGTTTAGGATTCCAGATCAAAAGACCTTCTCAAGATGGAAACAGAACCATCTGCTGGAGTTGTTTAGTTAGACAAGTCAGAAGAGATAATTTGGAAGGAGGAAGAAACTGAGACAATTTTCAAGTCAAGCAATGTAAAGACAAAGAAAATATGTAAGTCATAGTTTGTTTTACTGTTTCAGCACAAACAGAGGATGACATGCAAGACTACAGGAATGCCCTTTCCACCATCAGTCTGGACTCGCAGTCACAGAAATGTCACTACCCACCACCACTCCTTTAAATGGGTTCTCTCAGGATCCTCTATAAGCAGAAGTGCAGTTTTCAATGAAACCTCTGGGAGCAGGATCACAAAAGAAATATCTTTAGCTTTGGTAAAGAGAGAAAGTGAGCATGAATTACTAAGAGGCAGGACAGTTTTATATATTAGTTTCAATAAAAGGGTTGTAGATCTGTAGAGAAGCTGATAAACCTACAAGAACTGTGCAAAATATTCAGTGTGAATTTTCTTGTGGGCCACAGAAATTCTTCCAAACCAATAGGAATGATTTTATCTATTTTCCAGTCAAAAACCCAATCATACTAGAGGAATAAAAATGTTCTGAAAAATGTAGAGGAAAATACTTCATGCAAAAGGCTGCACGAGTTTCATGCAATGGTGGGTAGTATTAAGTGAAAGGAGTATTTTGGTTACCTGAAGGTCAAGTTACACAGCTGAGCTGCTTTAATCATCCTGACAAATGGATAAACTATAATTAATTATCCATCTCACCAGCTCAGGCCAAAGCTGAAGAAAATAACAAACCTTGCTAAAGACCTTTCTAGTCAGATCACCAAGGAGGTTGATTAAGAAAGTCCTTCCCTTGGCTGTTATAAGGGCCTAAGACTGTTTATGGTAGGAGAGTAAGGCATAAGCACTCCTGCTGCCATTGTCTTTTTGGGCCAAGAAGGGGAAGACTTCACAATGGTTTGATATGTGTTCATATCACAGGCCACAGCATATGACTGCTGTGCCCATGATCTTCAAAATGCATTTACTTTTGCTAATAACATTAAGACAGAAGACAAACAAAAGCTTAATGAATTTCACTACATTTATTTCCTGCCATGAGAAGCAGCAGTGGTGCTAGCTCCCTTTCCCAGTACTTCTGGCCTCTCCCTTTGCTGCTGCAAGAGTTTGTTAACCGAAGGTCACAAAAGTAAATGAGAATCTTTCTAAAGCTGTCATTAAAATTAAAGTCAGGGTCATTAACTGAGTATCTGTGTTGATGTAAGGCAGTGTGAGACTACTGGATATGGGGTTGAGGTCCAGATCAAGCTCTAAGGTCCACTAACTTCAGTAAGGCCCAGATTTCACCTCCAAATGCCTTCGTGTCTCTGACATTGGTGCCCTGGGCAAGTAAATTCACTGCCCAGTTCTTACCTTGCCTGTGCAGCACCAGTGCCTATGCTGATAATCATACCAGCATGGGAAAGGACCATCTCTTAATTATGCTCATACAACAGCTAGCACAATGAACCCCTGAACTCTACTCTTTTTCTATCAGCAGTGACTAAATATATTTAGTCTTTTTGTAGCAGCCTTTGAAGACAGCTATCCCCATACTCCCATTTTTTTTTCTATACCCCTTTCTAGGAATATTGTGAGCAGGAGGACCAGGTTTCAGCCTCCCCAAAATAACCTCCATCCACTCCTCACCAAAGTCAAGGGGACTTTCCCCAGGAGATGCACACACTTTCCAGTGTACCAGCTGCCTCCCAGCTGTGGAGCTGTTTTATGGAGATCTCTGATGATAAACAGACACAAATGTGTAAGCACATCCAAGGAAACACTTTTCCAAAGCAGCAAATAATCACTGGAAACATGGCAGAAACTGTGTTAATAAATCATGATTAAATGCCATCATCTTTAGTTACCACATCTTTCAACACATTTTATTTTCATTTGTTGTGTTTTCAACTCCTTTGTGTTGTTCTCATTGCCAGTGCATGAGCTGTTTTTGTCAATGATGGGTGGGCTGATCCTGGAAGATGCTTAGGGCAGCTGCTGAGATGCTGGGTGCCTCTAGTTTCTATCAACATTGGACAGGAACTGAGCAAGCTGAGCCTGATGTAGGATGAGGCCCAAAAAGCATTTTGAAAATAGATGTTTCTCCTCTGGCATCCAGCAGGGACAACATGCAATTGGCTAGCACACTGATAATTATTTTTCCATTACTCTGAGAGCAGTTTCATCCTTCTTTATTTTCCTCTAATTGCCTTGAGAGTATTTTCTAATCTGATCAGAGCAGAGCAGATTTTAAAAATATATGTTTTCCCTTCTACACATATTGTTAATTGTTGACAAGCCTTAAGCAGTTTCGTTATGCAAAAATGGCTGCTTGCTCTGGACCATTTCAAAATGGGAAAAACACAGCATTCCCCAGTTGCTGTGTTCTAATTCCTGTGCACATGAAGGATAATCACAAGATTAAAGTACCTTACCGGAAACCAAGGTACTAGTGTCTGCCTCAGGGCTGTGCTTGCAGCTCCACAGGTAATCAGAAACTTAACTTCTCCCCTATCTCCATAGCTTGACCAAGCAAAAATTAAAAAAAAAAAAAAAAATAGTACATCTTCTGGGATGGGAATGTCTTGCACTGTGTGCACAAACAATACAGCATCACACAATATACCAGATCCTGGCTCGGCTGGTAGCCTTTAGCTGCTACAGTAGTATAAAGAGTAAGAATTATTGGCCATATCTAAATGACATTTGAAAACTGATCCTGCTGTAACTCTGCTGAAAACCCCTACTGCTTCTGCATTAGAATTAGTTAGCTCATCATCAGATATATTCCTCTTGAATTTTTCATCCAAAACTACAATACATAGTAATTACTGATTGCTTTCTGCTATGAAGGCTGCTACATTAGCCTCAGCATAAACAGAACAAATGAGCTTCAATCCATGCCCCAAAAAACATACTCCAGATGGACTCCCATTTTAAACATGAGAAATGAACGTCCACCAAGGTCAAAAAGACGACTACAAAGTCACACGGGAAGCGAAAGCAAAGAGCGGTTGCTTTGGTCTGAGCCGCACAGCATAACATTGCCTCTTTGCATGAAAATCCTTCCTTCCCATCCCTGCACACGACATTGCGGTTTGGCTTTAGTATAGTTTTAATCTTCAGAAATGGTACTCTCTCACATCTCCATAAACTTTCTCTGAAGATATGATTTCTAAACAATCAAAATATTTTCTCTTTGAAAATGTCACCTTTATTTCAGCATTTTTAAGCAAAAGGACAAGGAAGGAACAAATTATTTCCAGATTCAGGCTGCATTCAGTGGGTAGTTACAGTTAAAAACCAGCATTATTTTATCAGATAAACTATTCAACCAAAACACTGTGCACATATCTGCTGCGAACACTTTAATTTGCTGCTTCTTTATTGGGTTTTGGAAGGAGTTATTGAGTTTCGCTATTGATTTTTAGCGAGTGAAACACTAGTTTTCATTGGGATCTTGACTGAGCTAATTGATAAGCTCTTGGTAATAAACAATAACAGCGGCAAAAAGGTAAATGAAATGCAATCAATGCAAGTCAGAGCAAAAAAAGGCCTTCAGAAACTTGCAGAACGGTATTATTAGCTACAAGCCAAGTGTTGCTGCAGAAACACTTGAGAGCTGTTGGAGTAATGAGTGCTACTGGAAATGTAATGACTGCACACTGAGTAATTAACATGTTACATGAATTACTGATACATCTAAGGATGCATGTTTATTTTAGCTTGCTGGGCAAGATTAAGTAAAATAAACTATTCTATAATTTACTCGGTATGGAGTTTTTATTTCCTAGAGCTTGGTTATAACTTAAAATTGAAGATGCGATTGCAGATATATGCTCTGCATGCACAGTTAAATCAGCAGGGTTCAACTTAAAAACCATATCGAAGACCACGACCTGATCTCTCATTGCAAACTAATATTAATAACTACTGATCATTGTTCAAACAACTTGTGAATGGCATAATACAATCTAAGTCACTGTATTTCACTGGTTTAATGCCTTCTAAGTCACGTCTGATGCAATCTTAGTCAATTCACTCAACAAGCAAAAATACCACCCCATGGTTTAAGGGGAAAATAGTCACTTTGCCCAGATAATACAGATATAATGCTGGTGTTCAATCAACTAAAAGAGAGTGCTTGTTTCCCTCGCTTCTCAATACACGTGTACTATTACATATTATTAATGTCTATTATGAAATCTGCTACAGCTGATAGTTCAAATCCTTAATCCATAAGGTCAAGGAGGAGAGGCTAATGCAGTTAGTGTGGAGCATGTTGGGAATCACAGAGTTCATCCCTTCCACATTGGTGGATAATAAGGTTTAATTGCACAAAAGGTGTAGGCAAAGACTTGAAAAAACACTTTAGAAAAGCATTTTTTACTGAAAAAAAGTTTCTTTTTTATGGAAAATTGTATACTGACAATTGTCAGGTGTCACTGACAACTGGAAATACTGCTGTAGTTCCTCATGGGTATTTCTGTGCCAGTGTCTCTCCCTCCAAGCTGGGAGCTCCTGAGTGTTCTACATTTCCCATGAGATGCTGAAAAGTTCCCTCTCCTCAAGCTGCTGTGGCCTCAGAATCCTGCATGAGACATGGTCCAGAGGGAAAGCTCTGTCCCTGAGAGGGAGAGAAATACTCACTGCCACCCTCCACAAAAGCTACAGCAAACTGCCACAAAAAAACATACCCTGCCTCTCACCAAGTCTCTGTCCTTTTGCAACAAGGCTTGCCTCAGATCCAAACTGACATTTTTTCCCCCTTCCAGATTTTCAACTTAGCTACTACTTCTGCTTTCCTGAGCTCAATTAAAAGATTCAGATGGATGCTTCTGAAACTTTGAACACATATCAGACTCACCTTAAACGAGACTGCAAAAGGAGGTGGCAGATGAACACAAAGGCAATGTGCTTGACAGAAAGACCCATTGTCCATCCCATTAATTGTACTAAGTGAGGCATCAGGAAGTGCCTCCTCTGAAGTCTGCTAGCCTACTTGTTTATATGGAAACCATTCTTAATTTATCAAGTCAGATTACAAAATAAGAAGAAAATACATGCAAAAAAGCCCAGCAGTCTAGTTCCTGAGCAGAGCACACAATGACCTCCTCACACTTTCCAGGGAGGAAGACAGCCAGTGGATTGCAGAGTACACTGAAACCACACCAGCACACAGATCCTTACAGGCCAGGAAATTGAGACAAGGTGCTTTGGAAGGGGAAAATTCCGCATAACACCTGGCAGGTATGTGGCTAGGTCAGGCCTCCGTGTTTACTACCTGGTTTGGGACAAGAGGCACTGGAAATGGAAAAAGAAGCTAATATTTCTCTCTAACAGGAACATGCAGAGGATAAAAAAGGATACAAATGAGGAGGGTTAAAATAGGACTTGGTGTTAGAAGTGTCATAGTGGGTTAGTAACCATATTCCTTGGAGCCTTTTTTCTTTAATTTACTGAACAAGAGTCGAGGCTCTTCAGTCAAAAGTGATAAATGCCCTTGCTCTGGCTTTTACTCACAGCCTGTGCTATTATACACCTGCACAGTTCAGGTAGAGTACAGCTTCCCGACAGGGAATGAAAGATGGCTCCATTTGTCCATATTTCAGAGGCACCTGGAATCACTGCTCTCATTTCATGAAGACAAGAGGCATTTCAGCCTTGCCAAGACAAGTCAACAGCAACTCACCCTGACCCCAAACAGTGTCTCTGCCCGACCGTACGTATGTAACCTGGGCTCCTCATCTGAACAGGTTCCCAAGCATTATACTTCTCTTTCCTGGGAAGGAAGGCACATAAGGAACTGCTGATTTACCCCATAACTCTCTGGAGGGCCCAGCATGCCCCAAGCCTACACAGAATATTTGCTGAAGGAGTTCCTGGGGTGGCAGTACCTGGGATTAGAAGTGGGGTAGATGTTTTGGATTTCTAAACAATGAGGGCTTCACCCACAGATGAAGCAGGATTAGACACAACTATAGTCAGAGCTGGCTTTTAGAGCAGCTGTTCAGCTACTTGTATCCTAGGTGAGACTTTCAGGTTTTTGAAAATATTCTTAATGTGATTTGTCAACTTGCAGGGAGAAGGAGAATCAGACAACTGTAACTATGGCAATAAGATCATTACTGGTGTGGAAGATCTAGCCTTTACCAGTACTTCAGCAGCCTTCATGAATGATTCCAATTAGACAAATTCTTCGTGATTCCTTCAGACTTCTACAGCATTGAATGCTAAGGCTCAGCCTCTAATGAACAAGATTCACTTAAAATTATGTGACATAACCATTGTTGTAAAGTATGTTAAACAAATTTGTCCATTATTTTCCCAGGCTGCACATCCTTTTCCATTTCAGCACCATCTTTAAGGATTTATAGCTATTTACTGAAGGCTGAGACACATGCCTATGTTATAGTGGGTCAGAGCAAGCTCTGCCAGCTCACCTTGTGCATACCTCTTCATGATGCTAAGGAAATAGATGGCTCCCAAATAGTGCTGAGCCATTCAGAAATCTGGTCCCTTTGAGTACAGAGATCTTTAAACAAACATCCCTGATGTGGGTGTGGTAGGTGCCTGAAAACCAGGCATACGAGGTGATTATTCAGATGGAGATTTGTTAATCCCATTGTCATACCTGCTCATTCAGTCTTTCAAAGACTGGGCACTCATTCAGTTTTCCTACCATGAACGACTTCAGTGATATTCTTTTGACTATTTTATTTGTGAAATAAAAAGCATGTGCAAATATCTCTGAGGGCTTATAGCTAACATTGGCTAGCTATTTTTTAGCAGAACTGTTTCCATTAGAAACAGCTAACAGCCAGAACTGAAAGTCTTTGTGGACCATGTCCCTTTTGATGAACGATGATCACTCACTTTTTCCCTGCCTGGCTGGCTTACGTTACCAGATCCTCAGCAGCCCTCCTGTGACCCACCGGATTTCCCAATCCTCAGCTGTCAGTATGTGCAGGACTTTCAAGGACCACAGATCTTAGATGTGGTGCTGCTCATCCAATTCATCTGCTGGCCATGACAAAGCTAGCATCCCAAGCCCCTTGGTTTCTTGTAAACTAGCTATGGCCCCAGACCCAAAACTGATGTTCTCCAACCACTCCTCCACTCTCTAGCTCAACAAGGTTTTCTCCAATCTCTGCTCAGCGCCCCAAAGAATTATTTCCTCCAAAGCTTTATGGATAAAATAAGACAGAGGTGAAAGAGGGAGGTCTCAATTGCCTGCGAGGTACTCAACTCTTATAGTCCTTTTTGCACATCAGCTTCCTCCCACAGTTTTAGCCAACCGTCACTCATTTTTTAAATTCTGGCCCAAGCTGCTATGCCACCTTGCTTTGTGCTGTTAAGAAGTAATTTTTAACCATCAGTTACACAAAATCTTTTTTCTCAAACTACCCTGAGTCTACTGAGAATGTTAAATAATCAAGGCTTACAAAATGCTTTGATGCTAATCATCAGATGAAAGATGCCTTAGGAACAGAAATATCATACAGCAAATCAGAAACAACCTTTTAAAGATTTTTGTTTGTTTGTTTTTTTTAAGAAGGATTTCTCCTGAGTCCCTGAAGAGAGAACTCATGCAAGGGCAAGGCACTCTGGATGGGGCAACACAAGGCATCACTCCACTGAAGAGACCACGTGTTGCACTATAATAGCAGCTTAAAAAGTTATGAACCCCAAAAGCAGATATAACCTAATGTCTTATTTGTAAAGCCACTGTCCCCATTGTTTACTAAAAGAAGAGGACAGAACTTAAAAGGAAATATTTTCAAGCAAAAGTGGACTAGGAGGCTGAAGTGGGTATGATTTAGATAAATAACAGAAATCTATCTCTCGCCAGGCTTGACTATAATACTGTGCTATCTAAGCCAGTGGAATTATGGTCCTGGAGACAGAAGTAAAAAGTGAGAGAAACCTGCAAACATTCTGTTATTAAAAAAAAATCTGTTTGCTGTAAATCTCCTTGAAATATCTTATGTGCCTTGCACTGCCAGTTTCAACAGTTGTTCTTATTTACTGTCATCTACATCCCCCTTTCAAATCCCCCTTTCAAAGCAGAATATTACTCTTACCGATCAACTCTTATTGTGGAAAAGTTTCCTGATGCAGGCAGACTTATTAGATGTTTTCTGTAAAGGTTGTCTCTTGTCACCGTTCAACAAGCAGCTGTTCATAATCCCAAAGTTTAACAATTACATTAATTTTAAACTAAAGGTTGGAGCCATAAATTTTCTCCAGTATTTCCTGAAGCTAAAGAAACTCAGTAATCAACAAAAAGAAAACACTAATGATATTTCATGACTTTTTGTTTTCTTGTTACACATGCTGCAGTAAGGTATGGAGATAAACAAGTGCCTGCTTTTCAGATTTCATTTTGAACACAGAAATCACTGTAGGGCACACAATAAAACTTGATTTTTGGGTTATGCTCCACAATCAATAGCTAGTCCCCAGCTGAACATTTGATACAAGGTGCTCTGCTTAACCTTTTGCCTGCTGTCTCTCTCTCCTTTTTTCATGCTCTTAGATTTCAGTTAAGCTGTGACTGAATGTATCACTTTTGGGCAGGATATCTTTCCTTAAATTAAGCAGCACTTTGACTTGGGATCTTAATCAGGAGCTCCTCAAGGAGGAGTCTTTGCTGTTGCAACTGGGTACTAAGTCCTCCCCTTCCAAGCATCTCCTAGTAGAGCTGTATGTGTGATAGACCAAGAGAAGGTGAGTAGGGCTACCACATGCAAACAAAGTGACCAAGCATTGACAATAACATGAATACT
The DNA here is from genome assembly GCF_003259725.1 of Athene cunicularia. NCBI lineage: Eukaryota > Metazoa > Chordata > Aves > Strigiformes > Strigidae > Athene > Athene cunicularia. The sequence goes on along the minus strand of NW_020799099.1, from coordinate 13,318,518 downwards.
GATGCCAAGAGTAATAACATGTTCTAGGGGAGGACGGTAAAAAATCATCTTTCCAAACAGCACAATACAAATAAAAGTTATTCAAAAGCTCAGTTTAGATTAATTTGACCATCTGATCTATCTTCTCTGGCCAAAATTTTCTTTAGGGTCATCCCAAAATTTTATGAAGCTAAGGTCAAATCATAAACTTGGTGTGTCTGATATTTTCATTAAATGCTAGGCAAAACACCAGAAATTGTTCACTATCATGAAAAATATTCTACCTTCTGCCAGTCCCCCAAATAAATATTTTTGGCACCCTGAAAAATTGTTTCTATGGAGTGTGAAGTGCCTGTGTGAGGCTCTCTACAAAGCAGAGATACTGTTTCTGTAACATTTCCAGGTCCTTGCACTTTTGCTTCTAACAGGACATGCTGAAGATGCACAGCTCAAATGGAAAGATTAGCCAACCCTAATGAAAACGCCCAATGTCTTCATTACAGCCACTGTCACGTTGCTCAGATCGAGTACAGTTTAAGCAGATTCACAGAGTAGACAACCAGTGACAATGACATATCCAAACTACCACTATGACCGTTCTCTTCTTCCTCTACAATCACATAAAACTATGATATATTTCTGCTAAGGTATTCAGAGACACTCCCAATCTGAAATCCACATGCTAAATATTCCTCTAAAAATGACACAATTAACTACTTGACTTTAAGAATGCCTTACAAGAGATGACAAGGGGCGGCAAAGGGCTATTCACACAACCTGTGTTAAGCAGTTATCTTTAGACATTTCAATCAGGAGCCTGGTCTCTGCATGCTCCCTTAACATCAAAAGAGAGAAGCTCGGACGGAATGACAGTGCCATGACTGTGACAAGATTGAACAACGCTTCTTCTTATATCTGTAGAATCAAAGGCCATAGCAGGTGACTAAGAAAAACAGTAAAGGAGCAAAATAAGTCTAAAATCAGTGTTGCCTCACATACAGTTATTAAAACTCCATAGACCAAATTGCAACATGTCAAAATCACATCAAGCATGTTGAAAGCTGTTATCACAGTAAAAGTTTCCAATTAAGAAACACACTTTGATTTTGGAATATATATTCATTTTATGATTGATTTTGCCCTTTTTGGTCAAAATAAGACAAAAAAAGGTCAAGTTTTAGCTAACTACTACACAAGAAAGTGAATACTACTTCTGCTGCCACATAACTCCCATGATCTGAAGCTAATAATTCTCTCTAAACAGTGAGTTGCTGTAAAGGAGTACTACAAAATACTGCAATCTCCATAAAAAACTTGGTGATGTTATGGATGTACAGTGTTGCTATGAACATTCAGTTCTGGCTTCTTATGCCCATTTCTCTGCTTGCACAAGCGAAACAACAAAAAACCCTGAAGAATAAAGAATCTTCCCTACCACTAAAAAGTGTCTGATTAGTTATAAGGAGATGCAGAAGGTGTATGCTGTGTGTTTATCTATCTGTCAAATCATCCTTTCCATGCTCCTTACAGATCAGCAGGGCAAGACCACTTTCCTTCTAAAACAAATATTTTCGATTTACTGTATGCTTAATGATTTGACATTTCAGGGACTCTATGGGGACATGTGATGGTGAGCTTGTAAGTCAGTGCCCTTTTTGAGGTAGCATGGGATGCTCCTTCAGCAAATCTTGCCTCTGTACAGAGACTCGTGTTCCTTAATGGCACATTTAAGTGGTGCACTCGGGCACATGTAGGGATTTTTCCCCAATTTAAGGAAGCAGAAGTGGGCTTGCTCCTTTCAAAAGAGGTGAGGGAGAGACAGGGGATCTCCACAGGCTGTGATGCTTCTTTGCAGATCCTTTCAGCCTTTCCCAAGGAGCGTCTGTTCCCTAAATTGCTACCTGACCTTGTGATACCGTAATCCCCCACTGCACCTAAATGCAAACAGAGACACATGCAAGTGTGATTACTCTCTGTGCCTTTTTTTTTTTCTTTTTTTTTTTTTCTTTATAAATGCCATAGAAAGTTCACCTGTATTTCATGAGTGGAATAGAAAATACTGAACAGCTCTGCTCCTCAACATGATTTTGTTTGCTTGTTCTTGGGAAAATATTGTCTTGCAGATGCCATCATTCAAACATGCATTCAGCATCCAATTTAAGGGTGCAAGTGGCAGAAATGGGGTAACAGCTTTGTCACATGAGCTTTGCTTAACCTTTTGCACATCTCTGTTCTCTGGAGCATATCCTTTACAACAGCCAGCCAAGAAGAAAGGCCTTGTAAACTTTTTGGTGCCACCTCCTTCTTTTCCAAAGTAAATTGCTTAGCTGTAGACTACAAGTTTGGTTTAGATAACATCAGCCTTAAGTAATTTCTTACATTTTGTGTAATTGTGTAATTTTTTTTTTTTTTAATTTTTTGGCAGCAGAAATCTCTCTTCTGACAGAACCACACTGTGGAACCTTAGGCATGTCTGGTGATTTTTGCACCAGTTCCTGGAAAGAGGGATCGTAATTTTCTATTATGAGTGTACACAGCTTAGGGAGAAAGGCTGTTTTAATTATTAATGAACTCAGTGCTTCATGCACGGACAAACTACTCTCATTTGAGATCTTAAGCATTATTATAAACAGCTGAGGCAGAAAAAACATCCTGTGCAAATAATTGGTTAAAAGATTCCAAATGCTATGGTTTTTTATATTCTCCTGTATTAAGCCTTCTGACAGGAACAAGATGGTATTTCTGCCTGGAATAGTCTTCTGACTTGAGTTCAAAATGACAAAGCATTAATGTATGCAAATATGCAGCCTACAGCTTGTTCATTAGGAAACGGAGTAGAGGAGAGTATGTAGGCTAAATGTCACTAAGACATATAAAACTCTTTGTGGCTATATAAAACTCTTCACCATACTAGAAATAGGAATGTACAAAGTATAAAAAGGAGAGAACATGCAACTGCTCCACTCCAAAACAATGGGTAAATGCAACTTAGGCCAGGAGCACATGGAGACTGTAAAATTCTGTGAAGAGACCTGTATAGCAAACTTGAACATATTAAGAACTAAAATTGCCTGCAATATTTCCTTGTTTTGCACAGACTCGACTCAGAAGTTTGTTCTGTCTGAATACATTTGCTGCACTTCACAATGCCCTGATCTAGTCCTCTCCATTCTTCCACTGTATAGGTTGCATGCAGCACTGATGGCACGGGGGATGTTGCTATAAAGCAGAGACGGTGTGGCCCAAAGGGCTAAGAAAGTACGAGGAATAAGTGAATCCCAGTTTTGGATTACTGCTTCCATACCACAGCCTTGCGCTTTGCTGCTTCTCTCAGCAGGTATCTGCTGAAGGAACTGGATTTGGCTTTCCCCTCATCAGAGACTAGCTCTCAATTTCCTACTCCAGTCAGCACCTTACATGTAATGGTTTTCCAAGTTCATGGCCCCATGGAATACGCAAAACAAGATCTGCAAGTTGAATAAAGGACCGCCGATTCTGCTAATTGCCAAATGAGAGTGAAGAATTAAATGTCTGCCACATTATTAAAATTCATCAAAGACCTGCTTTTGAGGCTATCCAAATGGTCACAGAGTTTTAAGTCAGGTTCGGAAGGCAGAAGAAGGCAGAGGAAAATCAAGTTGTTTAATTTTAACATTTTTAAAACAAAACATTTCCATTTAGAACGCGTTTAAACGTTATGAACTAGCCCAAAGTTTCAGTAGTGCTGTCGTATCATTTCACAATGGGAAAATAATAGAGAGTCTAATTTTCAGCTGGCCTTGCACACAGCCATACTAATTCTCACAACCCTACTTCCAGGCCCTCATGTTTGTGCAAAGACAAGAGAGACAGCACAGTTCACTGCCACAAAACACTTCTGCAAGCTCTTTTATTTTTCAGCAAGGTGTTTCATCCATTTACATCGCTTATTTTCCTGAAAATTTGAAGCCAAGCCTGCGCTGTTTGAACAGAAGTGTTTCAGGTTTTGGGTGTTGCCCTGGGTTTTTACTTTTTAAAAACGTGACAAAATCAAAACAAAATCTCTGCCAGATCTAACACTAATTTTGATGAAAAATTCATTTCAGAATTCTTTGTTATCCCACTTGGAATAAAAATAATTTCTGACTACAAAACATCTTGCATAACAGAAAATCTATGCCCAATGCCTTCTTAACATTGAGAGAAAGCAGAGAAAAAGCAATGAAGCAAGAATATACCTGCTCTTAGTACCTGACTTTTAACAAAGTATGTTATTAGCGAAGAATTAGCTGCATAGGACAGTCAATTAATATTTCTGGGTTTAGAGCTGGCTTGAGGCTTTGTTCCAGGGGTCAGTCACACTTTGAGAGTTATAAATCCAGAAGGCAGTGCAAGTCAGGTACAATATTTGACCTTCCTCATAAAGCTTTACCTCCTGCTCTCAGAGAGATAAAGAGGTGAGGTGGAGGGGAATTTCATATATATATATATATATATATATATAAGGTTCTTTAGTTCTCACAATTGAGGAAAAAAAACCCTGATCTCTAAAGGCATGAATTAAAAAAAAAAAACCACAAAACCCCAAAAGACAGGAATCAAAAGACAAGGGTCTTCTCTTATATACATCATATCTATCTTGAGGGAGCTGACACATGTCTGTATGTCTGGTGCTATACTTTTTTTTTTTTTTTTCACTAGACAAAAAAGCAAAATCACAGAGATGTTTTTCAGCAGTTTTGTTTTATTAATCCACAGAGCCACCAGATGGGGCTGAGGTTATGCTTTCAACAAGGGAGAGCACAATTAATTTCTGGAACGATTTCAGTGAACGATATGCATGTGTAGAACAAACAGACGAATGTGCGTAGACACACTACACTGTACAAATTAGGTATATTTAAGGTTTAAACAAATAATTTAAATGAGCCATAGGAACTAGTAATTCAGGCTCACAAGTCTCTCTTCTGCATGCATTCCTGGTGTCTAACAATGGGTTAGCTCTTCTTGACTGTGGCTCATCTATGAGCCACTAATACTTAAAAACTTGTAAGAGTACAGTCCCTTTGACACCTCTGCTTCTCTTCCAAATAATTGAAATTGGCCAGCAGCTTCAAAAACTGTTAGACTAAATAGATGAATATACATGTCCAGACAGCAGAATTATTCAAGCCCCACTACCTGCCTTAGCAACAAGGACGTTAAATACCTAAGAGACTAAGATACCAAAAACTGGGCTTACACTTGACAATATTTTGCCTATAGGAAAATACAAGCTTTTTCCCCTATGTGTATATATATATATATATATATACACACACACATACATACAGGGAGCAAGTACTGCAAAGATAAAGAATCAGTGTGATTCTAAGGAAATCGTACCACTTCCTCCTTATGTTCATACAGTGTGACAGAAGACCCACACTAAATTACTGAGACAACAGTAAGTGATTCAAGTCAAAAGGTGTATATATGCCAACTATATTTAAAATTACTTGCTATCATTTTCTCTCACTGCTTTAATGGAGTTGGCTTGAATCCCTGGAGTTTAAGGTTGTTAGAACTCAAATGTGTCAAAAATATTATATATATAGTTGTTAATGCCTGCTACAAGATATATGGACTGAATTAGTACTATAGTAGACCCTGGAAAACTTGATGACAATTACTACTCCTTTCTGCTTCATGGTTTACATAGGAGAAGACAGTTCTTTTCTGAATGGATTTCACCCCGACCAGAAAAGAAAGCTTCAGGGTAGGAGGAAGACGCTGCAGTCTGTGTTACAGAGAAACTCTACCACAGCCAAAAGTAGAGCACCTGAAGAGAACTGTCCAAAGAATCATGAACATTTGGTTTCGGCAACAGCTTTGAGATTTCAAATACTGAATTCATTAAGAAACAAAATTAAACATGACATTCTCAGAGAAAAAAAAATTGCTTTGGACTGATCTAACAATGTGCTATGAAATAATTTAGATTGCATTTATACATTGCATTATAAGTTAAAGATGATGACATTAGCAAGTAAAAGGGGTCTTTCTAGAGTCAAAATGGGATGTTTTGACATTGTTCAAGCTTTTCCTCCCCTACTCCTTCAAAAGTAGTAGCCCGGAAATCGATTGACTTTCATGAAGTATTTGGATTGTGATGACACCAAGATGAATACATCAGTTTCACCAAGGTTTCTCCAGCTCATCTCATCCTATGGTCCAGTTCAGTCCTTGAATCTTCAAACCTTATTTAATGCAATATTAATTATATTTTACCAGGACTGAAAAAATTGCCCAGATGTCCTTGAAGTCTACTTGTATTTCTCCAGATGACATAAACTCCAGGAGATTTAAAGCTTTCAGCTACACAGGGTTCAACACCCACGCCCCTTCTCCCAGCCACCTTCAAGAATTCTCTTTGCTAATATTCCTCATTTCCTATGCTTCCTTTGCAGTAACTGATCTTTTTCTTGACCTTTTTCCCTGATCATTCACCCAGAGCTCCACGTCCAGCCAGACCTGCTGCCTCCCACAGTTGGTGCTAGGGTGACAACACAAGCGGTGCTTATTGCAAAGGAGGGCCAGAACTGTAGCCTGTGACTGGAAAAAAGTAAAACAGCCAGCAGGGAACAGCACCCACTGGGAAATCTTTCTTTCATTAGGTGAGAAGGTCATGCCCTTATTAGCCTTCAAAGCTGATGTGCAATTCCCTTTCTGGGCTGGAGGCTCATGCCTATGCAGCCGTGGTCTTTTGCTGCGCAGCAGAACCTGCTACTGAAGCGAGTTCTTCCTCTATACTAAGGTATTCATGCTCCACATAAAAGGCATATAAGGATGTGACTCCAGGAGAAAATACTCTTTTTTAAAGCTATTTTTCCCATAACTATCACTGTAGATAAACTTTGTATTTTCCTGACTTGGGATAGAACTGTTGGTGAAGAGCACTTTTGCAGCTTGCATGATCTGAAGTTACTTCTGGCTGGCAGATGTCTGAGCTGATGAGACAGAAGTCTTTCCCCCCGCACTCTTCTTTCCTTGGCCCAGTGCCTTGACTGCTATGCAGTACAAAGTGCCCTCCTACACCATCCCATGCAGTAGGTTAAATACTGCAATGGAGGCAAGAGGTGTCTACTGTGCAACCTTCTGATGCTTGCTGTGAAAAGGAAATGCCTCCATTATAGAACTGCGTTTAATTGTGTCCTCCTGCCCGAAAGGTTACACCACAGCATGTATTTGCTCTGCAGTTCTGACAGCTTGTGAGAAGACAGGCCAAGCTGCCAGTGGAGTTCAGTTGAGTTAGGTGGCTATTCATTCCCAGCCTCAAGAGCTGTGAGATTAGCAGCCAAGATGGAGGCTGCATTCCCAGATGTCCCATGGTTTACCTGTGAAATACAAGAAGTGAGCTAATATTCCTAAGGATTTCAGCAAATCCACAATCTACACTCTCATGGGTCAGCTCTCAGTTAAGGATGGAAGACCCTATGCACTAATGCCTTTCTTTGGAAACAACACACATGTCTGAAAAGAGAGTTAAGAGGCATCCTAGCCTTAACATGGGTTTCTAAGAGATCGCTTTGTTCTTTTTCTCAACACCTTGAGCATGAGGTGGGTAAGAATTGCAGGGCTATAGACCCATCACCTCCGTGCCTTCTTCATACAAGATTTTATCATTAACTGTACAAAGTAGGCAAGGTTTATTTTTTAATTCGAAGAATCTCCAGTATACCATACCTAACTACCACTCAATACACCATGACATCACTGGTGCATATACTCCACTTCTATGAATAGGCAAGGAAGCAGACAAGAAATTGGAGGTAAGAAGATACAGGGTACCATGTCAGTGCATGTATGATTCAGAAGTCATGAATCAGCAACACTGGTGTCAGGTCCAGCCTTGGATCCATAAGAAACAGAACTGGGCTGGAAGTTTCAGTGCCAGCTGAATTTTCAAGCCCCATCAGCACTCCTTAGATATGCCAAAACCCAGATGGGATTAAAATGCTTTGAAACAGTTTCCCATTGAAGCAGTTCCCACCCTGAAGGATGCACAAACCCTAACAGAACAGAGAGTTTGAGGTCACTGGAATCTGATTCTACATTAAAGCAGTTTCCTCGGTAACCAAAAGTCAAAGCAGCCTTCAAACAGTGCAAACACACAAACCTTTCACTCCTTACAACTTTACAATTAAAGAGGGATAAACATACATTTAAATTATGAAGTGGTAAAAGCTTTCTAAAGTGCCCAACCCAGTGTAGCAAGCTCTAACTACAATGTATCTTTCTCAGATAATGACACAGCCTGCAAAGTTTCAAGGACAACCATAAGACATAGTGCAAAAAAGAAAAGGAATAACTCAATATGCTTTTAAACTGCACTTAGTGCAAGTATCACAAGGTGTCTGTTCATGAGTCTGTGCCCCAAGCACCCAGTCTGGACACACAGGGGAAGATGTAAGGTCAGTTTTCGACCTCTGCTGCTGTTGAAATCCAAGCCTTTAGACAGATACTGGTTTGATACTGGGCATGATGCTAGCTCTAAAGCATCCTGGTTGTGCAGCCACAGCACCAAGGTCCCCAAAAGCAGGTGAGACCATGTGCTTAGCTTTGAGGTGGACCCTGTGCAGCAGCAGTGGGTGAGGCAGAGCTCAGTTCACTCTTTGGAGCAGCGCCCAAGTCAGCTGGGCAATGCTTCAGAGTGGAAGCATGAAGTAGCAGTGCCATCTGCTACCACTGGAGTAGAGGCTTACTCTTCGATTTCACAATGCCTGGGGAACTGCATGTTAGAAAGAAGCACACTGCTGACAAAAACCTGCTGTGGCAACACAAGAAGTTGCCTTGGATGTACCATTCGGCTGCGAAACCTAAGACTCAAGGAACAGAAAAGGCAGGGTTATGGCTGATGACACAGCCTGAAATGATGATAAGTGAGCCTCCCTGATGCCAGAAGAGTTAAACCTTTTTACACCAGGGAGAGGCTGAACAAATATCTTCTTACCACTATTACTTTACGTTGCCAAAAAGACACTACGAAATTGAGTCCTTTGTCTTAAATGACGGTGTGGGTATACAATTTTGTGCACTGTGTCCTGACACTGCAGAAGATGGGACTTTGTGCTATGCAGATGGATTTTCTCCAGGTGTGTACTCTTATGTATCAAGCTGGCTTGAAATGCAGATACCATCCATGTAATAAATATAGCTGAATTGCTAACAACAAAACTGAAAATATTCAGCTTCAGGCAGAGAACAACATTTCAGCCCAATACTTAATATTTATCATTAATAAACTGAAAGGGATTAATGGATTATAAGGAGTAGTAGCAGACATGCTTTAAGAATAAGGCTCACTGCCACGATTAAAAGCATTTCCCTGACTTCACAAAGACCTGTAGTCCTCTGTGTGTATGCATATGCACGTATATTCTAATTTTTATGGAAGATCACCCATCTTTCTCTTCCTAAGGATTTCATGGCTTTATGTACATTCTTGTTACACTGAGAATCTGCAATAATGTTACCAATGAAATTGTCTATGAATAATACATTACTACATCGCATAAAATAGTCAATGATTTCTTGAGGGATAATGAAAACTACTAGTACTTACCGGGTGTTCAGGCCAGGCAGTACATTGCTAACTAATTTATTTTAGTCTTTGTTAAATAAAATATACAGTTCATTCATCTCTAGTACCATATATCATACAGCGCCAGAGCAAACAGCAAGCTGATCTGAGCATCCCAAAAGGTATCCTATTGATAGCCCATAGCTCAGCCTTGCTGCAGCACAATTACAAGGGGATGCTGAGGACACATTGGTATTCTGCACTGGAAGGCAGGAGCCACCGCTCAGCTTTCAGCCTGATATTCATAAAACCTGAGTTTCATGAGCAGTCTAAAACGGCCACCATCATGCCCATCAGTCAAGAGAAGTAAGCGAACAGACCTATCAGTCAGATCTTCAAAGGTAGTGGGGGTATGTTCACATGGCCCATGATGATTTAGAGGAAAGTGGTGGAAGCCAGCTGGTGGATCCTACCCATCTTTTGTCAGGACTTTCTTTTCTACCTCAGCCACCTGCTAGGACAAAATGTATATGTGAATGACTATATTTGACACATCAAATATTTAGATAACTCTCACTTCAGTCTTTTTTAAGCTTAAGCACTTAATCTATTAGCCTCTGCAAAGCCCAGCCAGAGAAAAACCCTCTGTCTACTGAGTGCATTAAGCCAGACTGGCAAATGGTGAACTATATTTCCAAACCACAATTCTTGTTTCAAGTAATGATACTGTAAGGTGCAAGCAGAATTGTGGAGTAGAAATCATCAAAATAAAAAGTCTGGTTTGAAGGGTTTATTTTCTTTTCAAAAAATAAAGACATACAGGAAAACCTATTTTATTAAGTATTGCTGGATTTCTGAAGTACCTGCTTCTATTGTTTACTTTGCAAAATACTGCTTCTGAAAACAGCATTTTCATATATACTGTATGTTCCAAGAGTCATTAAAATTAATTAACATCCTAGTTTTGACAGTATCTATTGGGGCTTAGAGCCGTTACTGCCTTTCAGGTCCTGGAGCAACGACAGCGTGTGTTGCACAGGAGAGCCCAGCCAGAATCCAGTGATGAAAGTACTATACAAATACAGAACAAAATCCTTCTCCAGACACTTAGTCCTGACCTGCTGATATCACACCTATAGAGATATTAAATCCTCAATATTTGACTGCCAGATATCTAAAAATACACAGACCTTTTCCCTTTAACACCTGAGAAACAAAATGCCACCAAACCAAATAATCCCTACTTATTCCTCAGGCAAAAACTGACACACTGACATCACACTCCAGTGATTACCAGACTGAAAACTGGCAATAATTATCCATACTCTTCATACATTATTCCATTTGCTGACAAAGGATCAGACTGTTTAGTTATAAAATACATTACAGTGTAAGCAATGTTACCTTATTTCAAACATATCCAGCTGACACATTTCTGCCTCTTTCACTTCGCCCGTAAGCAAGTTGGCTAGAATGATTTGCAGGTAAAACCTTCAGATAATAAAGTAATTTTTCCAGTGGTAATATTTTAATTTTAAAAAATGTTTTCTTGAGGGTCAAGGTTTTGTGTAATTTTAGCAAAATTTTTCAAATGAAAAGAAATTCTTTGATGATACAAATCAGAGAAGATAGCTTAGGTTTTCAGGTTTTCCATTTTTTTTTTCTCTTTTCCTGCCCTTTCTTTTTTATCATTACAAAAGTGGATTGAGGAAAGAGAGAAAAATTAGACACAAAGAACAACAGACTCAGGGAAAAAACCCAAAACATTTCAGCTCCCTTCAAAAGGCATCTAAATGAAAATGTTGCATTTCTATTTAATTCTAATACAACAGGTTTCAATTCATTCCATCAAAGAAAAAAGGAAAAAGCGTGACAAAATCAGATTTTTCTTTTCATAGTGCTCATATTTTTTTCCATACAGCTCAATTCACTTTTTGGGGAGGCCCTATCAAGAGCTTCATTTCTCCCTCAGTAACTGAATAAATTAATGCTATGCCTTCAGCTGCTTCAGCCATGCTCACATGTGAGCCACCTAAGAAATGTGCTTATAGAGGACATGGAAAAATTTTCTAAGAAAAGAATGCCTGATGCTTGTCCTGGAGTGCCTCTCTTTTGGTTCTATACCAATTTACCTTCAGATGCACAGTAATTGCTCAGGAGTGGGATCCACCTCAGAATGGATTCCTAGGGAATCCAGTAGCTCCAAGATGGGATCTGTCCTGAACAGACTAAAGCACTTGCAGAGTTGGCTGGGATTGCTCTGGCAGGACAGGAGTGACTACATGCATCTCTGGTCAGACCACTTTGTTCATATTCATGTTTTTATCCTCCTGACTCCTATCATAGCAGCAGAATCTATACAACTCCCCGTGAAGCTTTATACCATGGTTCACATGAGATGTCCATGAGCTGCCACTTTCTGAGAAAAACTGGCCACTGAGACAACTTGGTTGCTGAGCATGGGGGAATCAATTTGAAAAGGTGTAAATAGCTTTTAACAGCATCCAGGAAGTCTGGGCTGTTTAGAAACCAAGATCCCCAAGCCTAGGCATAAAGAAAACTGCATCCTTTCCATACCTCACACAGATGACCCCTCACAGCTTGCTGTCATTCCTCATCAGCTAGGCTAGAGGAAGGTCGGCAAGCAAAACACAACTTCTAATACACCAGCCCAGACCTTGGATCATACAATAAACATAGGAGATTTTTATAAGAAAGAGGAAGCGTTATAATTTGATTAGTGGATCAGCAAAGATTTGTCTCCTCAAAAACAAGGGGGAAGAAGGAAGGGAACTATGCATCTAAATGGATGGTACACAGGCACCTGAGTTCAGCAGTATATTTTGAAGATACAGGAAATGCTTTCAAGTGTATTTTGCTGCAGTAAAAACAAAAAAAAACCCCAAAACAAACCACACAGACAAAACCATTAAATTGAACAATTAATCCCCCAGATAATGAACTCCAAAGCAGCAGTGAGTTCAGCAGCAGTGAACTGATATACAGGACTTCATCCGTATGAAGAATGATTATGATCTTTCTTAAGAAACTGCAAAAGACTTACAACCTCTAAGTTAGCAACTCGCTAAACACTGGCTGCCAGGGAAAATAACAGCAGCTGCTTCTAACATTTTCTTCTGTAGACAGACTGTATGATTCAGGGGAGGAAGAGAAGAGCAGCAACCAGAAAACCTTCATGATCATCTGCTCTATTTCCATTTTACATTATTATTCTTTCTTTGTATTGTGTGTGCATGCAATATCATTCCCTGGGAATACGATATCTGCAGCCACTATTTCTTAAAAGGCAAGTGTCAAAACAGTCTAATCTCACTGCCCTTCTTCATGGATATAATCTCCATTTCTCTAGGTATTTCTTAGCTGCCTGAAACCTCAATTGTACTCTTTAAATCAAGAGGCTTTTTAACAAAGTTGTTAGTTATAAATATGTTATCACAATTAAAGAGGAAATGGTCACAGACCTGCTACACCACTTGGATGCACACAAGTCTGTGAGACTGGATGGGTTGCACCCAAGGGTGCTGAAAGAGTCGGCAGATGTGCTCGCCAAGCCGCTGTCCATGATTTACCTGAAGCCATGGCTAACTGGGGAGGTCCCATTGGGCTGGAGGGTGGCAAATGTGACACCCATCTACAAGAGAGGCAGAAAGGATGATGCAGGAAACTATAGACCTGTCAGTCTGACCTCACTGCCAGGGAAGGTCATGGAGCAGGTCATCTTGAGTGCCATTAAAAGTCATATAATGGGCAACCAGATGCTCAGGCCCAGTCAGCATGGGTTTATGAAAGGCAGGTCCTGCCTGACAAACCTGATCTTCTATGACAAGATGACCCGACTACTGGACAATGGAAAACTGTGGGTATTGTGTACCTGAATTTTCAAAAAGCATCTGACACAGTTGCCCATAGAATTCTTATAAAAAAACCTGGCTGCTCATGGCCTGGATGAGCAAACGGTCTGCTGGGTCAAGCACTGGCTGGATGGACGGTCCCAGAGAGTGGTGGTCAGTGAGTTAAATCCAGCTGGCGACCAGTCACAAGTGGTGTTCCTCAGAGCTCTGTGTTGGGACCATTTCTGTTCAACATCTATATTGATGATCTTGATAAGGACAGAGTGTATCATCAGTAAGTTCACAGGTGACACCAAGTTAAACAGGAGTATCCATCTGCACGAGGACAGGGAGGGTCTGCAGAGACACTTGGATAGATTGGATCAGTGGGTCAACGTCAACAGGATGAGCTTCAACAAGGCCAAGTGCCAGGTCCTGCACTTGGGCCACAACAACCCCAGGCATGGCTACAGGCTTGGGGAGGTGGGGCTGGAGGGTGTCTGGAAGAGAAGGATCTGGGGGTTCTAACTGACAAGCAGCTGAACGTGAGCCAGCAGTGTGCCCGGGTGGCCAAGAAAGCCAACGGCATCCTGGCTTGTATGAGAAATAGTGTGACCAGCAGAAGTAGGGAGGTGATAGTGCCCCTGTACTCTGCACTGGTGAGGCCACACCTGGAGTGTTGTGTCCAGTTTTGGGCACCTCAATATGAGAGAGACATCGAGGTGCTGGAGTGAGTGCAGAGGAGGGCAACAAAGCTGGTGAAGGGTCTGGAGAATAAATCCTGTGAGGAGTGATTGAAGGAGCTGGGACTGTTTAGTTTGAGGAGGAGAAGGCTCAGGGGAAACCTCATTACTCTCCACAACTACCTGAAAGGACATTGTAGAGAGGTTGGTGCTGGTCTCTTCTCACAGGCAATTAGCAATAGGACAAGAGGGAATGGCTTTAAACTGCAACAGGGGAGGTTTAGACTGGACATTAGGAAATAATTTTTCACAGAAAGAGTGGTCAGACAGTGGAATAGGCTGCCCAGGGAGGTGGTGGAGTCACCATCCCTGGGCGTGTTTAAGGGTCGTTTAGATGAGATGTTGGGGGAAATGGTGTAGGGCAGAACTTTGAAGAGTAAGGATGAAGGTTGGACTCAATGATCCCAAGGGGGTTTTTTCCAACCTGAATGATTCTGTGATTCTGTGTTTACCAAAACTTTTAACTTCCTGTGAGAATCTCCTGGCTCTCTGGACAACTGGCCATTGCACAAGTCCAAACCCACCGATCCCTAGTACCTTTAAAGGGACTTCTTGTGGCTGGTGACACTAATACTGAAAAGTAAATGCTGGTGGTCTGCTTCATACTGCAATCCACAACCCCCCCAACTTCTCCCAGAATTTGGTCCTTCCTGTATAAGCCTGAAGCTCAGAACAGTCAATGATACCACATAGGAGCAGAAAAGTGTGTCTATATGGGTCTTAAATACTGATATCTAAATCAGATATGTTTTGAACTAAATCATAACAATTGTAGCAGCATCAAACAGCTATATGTTTTTTCCCTTCTTCCTTGGGCACTCTTTTTTCACACCCCCAAGCAAAAGGATTCAGTTGTCCCATTCTGCAGAGAAACTAGAGTGCATTAAAAAAGATGCATCTTGCCCCTGACCAAGCAACAAACTAGGAGTTAAACTGATCTCAGCACCGCGTTTCCTGGGCTCCAGCCTAATCTGCCATCTCAGGCAGACTGCACTAACATCCCAGAGCAACGTCAAAGTACACTTAATCCAGCAAATCCTTCTGGAGTGGCACAGTGGTCGTTCGCTGGTGGGAGCCCATGGGATGGATCAGGGCTTCCTGAAGGAACTTTTTTTTGTCTGATACAGCTCCTCAGGAATACATTTCCATGAGAAATCGATTTGAATGCTTTCCAAGGAAGTGTGACACTGTCTGACTATACACATTTCAGCATGGCCCCATCGCTGTCATCTTCTAAATCAATTTCTTTCACTTGGTACCAACGCAGCATATTAGTTTTTAAGTTTCCTTCTCGCTGAATAAGATATGGCAAACCTGTGAATTTTATTGGTTATAAGAAAGCTTTGAGAGGGAGAATAGTAGAGAGAAATATCAAAGCTAGACTTCAGACCATATATTGCTTTTTCTTCCAACAGCAGAGGGGAAAAAATTCATTCTTTATCTTGTAATGCAATTCATGGTTCTTCTGTAAGGCATTGATAATGCAATTCATGAATTTGGCATTGGTAGTCTTCACCATTTTCTTCATATATATTCCACTGGTATGACTCTGTCCACACATGAGAAAATATCCTGCCCTAAATATGTCAGCACAAGAGCAAACCTGAAAGCAGTTCATGGAACAGGGGTGTTTTTGTGACAAAAAGTTGCCTAACATTAACAGACATAAAGCTATCCAGAAACTCGAGGACATGAGTTCAGAGTTTTGGGGTAGCTCTTTAATTAATTGTTTTTGTCTTATAAAGCCTCAGCTTTCAAGAAAAAAGCAAATACTCCAGTAGTTTCTTTTCTAGCCCAAAAAGCACTAAGGTTGCATGGCTTTTGTTACAGAAATCAGATCTTGAGACAAGTAAAAATAAAAATGTTAACCAATAGACCCCAAAGCACTTTAGAGAGAAGACCAAAATCACTGCCCTCTGTTTGAAACAGAGTGAGGTATAGAAGCTGAAGGATAGCAAAACGAGTCACAGCAGTCTAACAGCTAAGGCAGATCCCACAATTTAGTACTGTGCCCACTAGCCTGAAGTCATGTTCTTGGGAGGTCTAAAATTGCCATTAGAAAAAAAAAAAATAGCAAGCATCAGATTTACACTCCTGTTACGGGAAAGGGAATTTAAGATACTCTTAACCGATAGAGCACTTGAGTAAAGTAGCTTATCACCATAAAGTCAGGTTGCTGTAGAACTGTGTAGGGTTATATCAGCCTACAAAATAGTCCTACAGAAAACGGAACATCTAAAACTACATACCACCAACCCTTGTAAGTTTAACCGATTATAATTCCTAAAATAAAATAGCTAGGTTGGATTTTCAGCGAGCAGAAGATATCAGGCACACATTTCCAGTCAACTTTCACAGAAAGTGTTTGACCCATTTCTGCTTTGATTTTATTTTATTTTAAATATGAACTGCACTTTTGTTTGAACAAGCTTGACTCTAGCTACAGAAGTCAGCCTTGTGATATTCTAAGCACATACAACTCTAGAGACCTATAAACATCATTTGGTGATATTTTCCCACTTATGTGGCAAACAAGAATTTTAATGTGGGGAGGGAAATGTTTGTGCTGCGTTGCCTTCTTTGCTGACTGGTGACTCGTGGCTGATGTGGCACTGATATTAGCTCTGGCATATCATAATCTAAACTTGCATATTTTTAAATGCTTTGAATATGCACAATGGTGTGTAAATGCCAAATAACGTTGTTTTATTTTAACTGCACTTAGCACTATTCATGCACAACTGAATCAATCTATATTCATTTGGACACAAGAGCACTTTATACTGTATGAAACAAAAGGGAGCAGTTAAACATCAGTTTTCACAATAATTAATATTACCTAATTTCTAGCTAATTCTAGCAGACTAGCTTGCCTCTCTCTTGTAGAGACAATTCATGCCTGACAGATAAAGAGAATGCTCTCTAAACACAAACGTATTGAGATAATGTACTGTTACAAAAATACTGTAATACCGAAGAGCAGGTATTCAAGGCTTACCTTTATTTGCTGCTATTATCATGAGCATATATCCAATACCCATACAGTGTTCCTAAGCACTGCATTTGCTGTACGGTGTGTGTTAAACTACTTTGAGCTGTTGATAATGCATCAACTAAGTTTTATAGGACATAAAACAACCCCCAAAGAAAATAGTGTTTTGGGAGAGGTAAGTTCCTTATCTTCATAAGTAACCTACATTCACTGTGCCTAGACAGCACTGCCATCAGGTACCAGTTATGGTGCTAACTGATGCAGGTTTAACTACTCCATCATATTTGCAACTGTCTATGCTACATTACCTGCTGTTCTGCACTTTTCCCCACATTGCATCACCTGGTTGTTCACCTGCTGAAAGCTGCCAGGATTCTGGAGCATGAGCTGTGGGAAGAGGAGAACTCCTTTGACCTGCTTGACTGCACAGCACCAGCTGCTTTGAAACCCCAGTGCCTGCCAGGGCTCCTTGAGAGGCTGCAGCACCCACAGAGTGTAGATAGCAACGGCACTGCCACCTCACATCTTGGTTCTGAGAACAGCTTGAATCAAATCCATGAGGCACAACAGAGCCGCTCTGTGAACACCAATTAAAACACCTGCAGGATCTTTGTTTTGAATTCCCTGTGAGGACTCCAGACCGAGGTAATTAGCAGTAGGTTTTAGCAACTCATGAGGTATCAATGTAAAGCTCTTCAGAGTGTTGTAATCATGACAAGCTCAGCTACTCTGAATTGTACATGTATTACTAATTATACAGAGACCATAACAGACCAATAGGACCAGTTCTTCCCACTTCAATATTAGCATTCACTTTTTTTTTTGGTTAAGTTCACATTTCCCGAGTCTCCTAGAAGACCAAGGTACACAAACATACATACATACATATATATATATTTATATATTTATTTATTTATTTATTTATTATTTTTTTTTCCTGTTTTACTTCACTGTTAAACTGTAACATGCAAGCCAGATCTGAGCCCTGCAGCCCAGGTATTGGAGGCATCTGGTTTGTGACCAGTTCCATACTGCATTTATCTGAGCTACATAAGGTATATACATACTTGAAAGGGAAGAGAAACCAGCTCACAATTTTATGTTACTGCAACTCTTTCTGAACCAGCGTGAGTACCTCTGCTGTACAGCACTAGGCCGTGTAGATGTACCCTAGGGGAGGTTACTTGCTGAGTTAATGCTACTGATATATGAGAAGGTTTCCTGTTCCTGCGGACAGCTTCTGTCAAGAATTCTCCCTGCTGCAAAAGATTCATAATTTAAAGAGAAAAGGCACTAAATAATTTCTGAAGGTGATACTTATGATGCAAAACCATTTTTCATGGTAGAGCCCCAGACAAAGGATTACCTGTCAATAGATCTATCATGTGTGACATCCATGCTCCCGTGGGGTCAACCCCACTGTAAACAAACAAAATCCTCTTTTAATGATTCACTCTTGCCTAGAGGGAAGGAGGAAGAAAGCATGAATTACACTGATGAGACATTTACATCAAAAGGATATTTTCCTTATGCAGGGACACAGCTTGTTTCTAACATTCTGTTTCTATTAGGGAGTGACAGGGAATATCCTATTTCAGTCAAGTGTTCCTAAGTTGTGGGGCATAAACCACTGATTGTCCTTAAGTTTAAAGCTAAAGAGTAACAGTGCTCTGCAGTAGTCTGTGAGGTATGTAGTATAAAACTTTAGGGAGTCACTAAAAAACCCAACTCAAATTTAATGAGGAGAACTTGAAACCTACCCTCTCTCTCTTCCATTGCCACTTACTGGTGGCAAAAAAACATACAGAACATTCATGGTCAAAGCAAGAACCTGACAGAGGAGCCCAAAGTGGGTAGAATTAAACAATTTTCACTCTTCTAAACAAGCCCCCAATCTTTGTACTGCTTTTACTTGAAGAAAGGCACTTGTGCCTTGGTTTTTCCTTTGTTTACACCTTGACCATTGGACAAGATTTCACCATACTCACTGCAAAGCACATGCCAGTTAGGAGATTTTCACTGACTCAGAGCTGTGCCATCACAACTGTCTGTCTGTCCCTTGCATTTGGGGTGAGAAAGATGTCACTACAGCCCTGAGTCTCCCTGGTATCATAAAAAAGAAGGAGGAAAATGCTGGAGCTGGAAGTCAGGATGTGGCACTCCAGTCATAGGAGCCATCCCACCATGTGTCTGTGATGCCAATAAGATTGCAGTCCTGCAGGTGTGCTCATGTCTCTAGCTTGTCTTGTTTATTCCCCATGCTACATGCATTTGCACAGAGGAATTTAAGCTGGACCCCTGATGAAGCTGACTTATTGTCTGGAATTCCTTTGTGCTGCTCTCCTGCTGACCTGTGATTCCTCTCTAGGCTCTGGGCATCTATTACCGGTGCTGGCACCAAACTGGTAGGAGTGGGATGGATTGAGGTTCCTCTTCCCTGGCAACTTTAGGTTAAAGCCCTCTTCACCAGCTTGGCAAGCCTATGACCAAAGATGTTCTTCCCCTTCTCTGACAGATGGACCCCATCAGCCTCCAGAAGACCAAGTGTATCAAAGCAAGTCCCATGGTCTAAGCAGCTGAATCCCTGGTTGTGGCACCAGTCCCATAACTATTTGTTGATTTGACTGGCCCTTTAAAACCCCTTCCCTTTGACCAGGATGACTGATGGAAAAAAATACCTGCGCTCCAGAGTCCCTTACCACCGCTCCCAGGACTCACTAAACCTTGATACTCTTTGGACTGCTCCTGGCTGTATCACTGGCACCCATGTGAAATAACAGCAGTAGATGTTATGTTATGACTCCGTAATCTCTCGGTGATATCCCCGATATGAGCCTCCAGTAAGCAGCACACCTCTCTAGAGCGTGTCAGGTTGGCAGATGGGTGCCTCACACCTCTCAGAAGCGAGTCACCTACTACTGTCACATGTTGCCTTTACTTAGTTCTGCTGGTTGTTACATGGGGAGCAGACTGGGCTGACTTACTCAGCTCCAGTGTCTCTCCTGATGTGATGGGTCTTTCCTCTTCAGTCTGCAGAGTGGTGAAGCGGTTCTGCAAGGGCACCTCAGGCTTTGGGGGAAGTCTCTTCCTCCTGCAGGTCCTTGCTGTTTCAGCTTCCATTCTGCATTATTGGCCCCTCTCCTTCTGTGTGTGTCAGTGGGGGAGTTTTTGGCTGCCTGGCTGCGGGTCCACTGCAGACTGTGCTTGGAACCAGCTATCTAACTCGTTCTCAGCCTCCCTGATGTTTCACAGCTATCTAACTCTTTCTCAGCCTCCCTGATGTAATATCTCATCCATCTGAGTAAAGGGTGCTAAACAGTGTATGAATATGTGTAAAACCAAGTGACAGAGTACATAGTAATTTTCAAAAAAGGGAAAGGTAATAGAATATTGTTATAGCCAGGCTTTCTAACACAGCTCAATTAAAGGTGGAATTTCACTCTACCATTATTTCCATTATACACTTTTATTTGGAAAGGTTAATAACTCAGTGATTAAAATGCACTTTTGGATGAAATTTCACAGGTACAGCATTCCAGCATGAAAAAACAGCATATTTTATATATATATATATATATATATATATAAATAAATCAGGAAGAGGAGTTGTTCGTAATTTCTACATCAGAATCCAGCCCAAGACAATTCTCAAACTTTTCTATTTCTTTCAACTAAAGCATCAGATAGTTGTGTTCATAATAAAGCTCTTAATAAATAAACTATAAGCATCTAATCAAGTACACACCAGGGCAGACATTGCAATTATCACACATTTAAAAAAAAATTCTAACTCCTCTACTACTCATATTCTTTAGTTCTTCCAAGTTTCAGGAATCAAGATGAAAAATAAAAACCCAGAAGATATGAAGACACATTGTCTTGTCTGCAGATTAAGACTGTGGTATCTGTTGTCTTCTCTCCTGACAGAACATGGGCACTTGGGTAAATCTGAAGACAGGTAAATCAGAAGTTTAGAGCACTGCACCTAGTCTATTTAAAGACAGGTACAATCTCTTACTTATCTCTTAGCACAAGGTTATTGCCACAGCTTCAGACTTCACATAAAATGCATTCAAACCCTAACATAAAGACAGCAACCATTGGATGAAAAGACACAGCAAATCTCAGTCTGCACAGCACTGGGTGCTCAGCAGAGCTCCAGGGTGCTGACACCTGTGAAGAATCTGCCCGCCATATGGAGGTGATGTAAAGTGTGGGGATCTGCCCGGAAAGTTTGCTTTCAAATATTGGATCAGTTTTAAAACATGACCTTTGATGATTTGACCTTGTACACTGTTGTCTTTTTAGTTAAGCAATGGGAAATATTATTAAATAGTTCTACTATATTTTAAGATTAAAAATCTTATGGTCTGCTTATACTGCTATATTCCAAGCTATTCAAGTGAGAGCAATAAAGACAAATTTCATTTCAGCAGGATCCCTTTAATTAGTCTGCAATGAGCTTTGCCCTGTTAGAGGTTTATAGCATATTTTGTGGAAAATGCTCTATGCAATTCTATTTAGTCTTACTCCATCCCATACAAACACCCCATAAAATATTTTAAAAGCCCACCATTATAGGAATGTGCTGTTCAATGAGTCATCATACTGAGCTGGCAGCACCCTCACTTGGGAGAAACACTACCCAAACCACCACCATTTATAATTTACAGAGGAAGGAAAAGGCATATCTCCATCAGGAAGGTGCAATGTATTAATGTGAGCTCATTCAGCCAAAACCATTTGACCAGTCCTGCAGGCTGCAAGAGGTCCTGATGCTCAGCTTGTTTGCAGTGTCCGAAGTCCAGATATCACACCAAAAGCCCCTTGTAGGTGGGGAAAACAAAGGCAGGAGAAGTGAAATGGTATGACAGAGGTACCCAGCCCATTTTTGTGGTAGAGCCTGGAATTACAAGTCTAGTGGTCTGATCGTCAAGATTATTAGCTTTCTCTAGTAAAAGGCTTCTGCAATAATGTGAGGAGGAGAAAAACACAGGTTGAGCTCCTAAAACTAGGGATGCTTCATGCTACGGTCATTGATCTGGCTGCATGTTGGTTTAGCCTCCAGCCTAACAATAAGTGGCATGGGATCAGTTATTTTCATTGGCGGTAAAGTTACTACCACATGGACAGTGAAGAACAGCAAAGGCTGCATCAGGAAAGAGGGTAAGACTTTCAAACAGCAGTGTATATTGCAATATATATAAAATTCAGGACACTTATTTCAAAATGTAAATGCAGGTTTTAAAATCTCCCCAACAGACAGTCTCTGCTCCATGAAAAGTAAAGTGACTGTTAAGCCTCACAGCAGTTATTTAATTTTCTTCCACCCTTATCTTAAACAAAAGCAGTAAGAACAAAAGTGCCAATTCATAAAGTCTTAATTCTCAAGCCACTGTGTCATGCCAAAATCTGCTTTGCATTCCCAGGTAGGAAGGCCTCAGACTCCAGTGGGAACAGCACGTAAGTATCTGAGGACAGAGTTTGGCTCCACAGATACATATTTGCCTCAAAGAAGAAAAGTTCTCAACTTTTATGGTTGGTTGAAGTGGTGTCTCTCTAGCACTCGAGACGAATTGGGAGCAACTGTAAGTGTATTTGGATCTTACCTTCTAAAAATAAACTCCTTTCTCTATGGATTCTGACACTCAGCACAGAGATAATAATAAGCCATTCTTAGAAACAGCACTGTATGATGAGCTACACTAAGTGACTTAGCACAGAAGAGCGCCTAAATATTACAGCCTTGGATACAGAAGAAAGAAATCTCAACAGGGGAAAAAAGGATGGGAAAGGTAAATGCCAAATGCTTTACAAAAGTGGTTTATTCATCCTTACAAGACGAGATAAATAACTCCTTGACATCCATATACTCATGTCCATCAAATTCATAACAATCAATATATATCATCTGGCTTTCTGGCAGCCACCTGAAAATAAATTTGCATAAAATCAGGACACAAGTGGAAATCTACTCCATAATGCCAAATTACAACAGTAAATGGAAACAAAGATAAATAAATAAACCTGGGTCCAAGAATGAAGCCCTGGAGGACACACAAATTAGTCACTGTAGAAACAGATGTAAAATAGGTAGACTGAACAAACTTGGAGATATCTATCTAGGATGTCTGTGCAGGAGGAAAACCAAAGCAAAGCTGTTCCTGTGGTTCCAAGGTAGAAGGGAAAGGGGCAATACTTTGCTTTACTGTTGTCATCAAGTGCAGTTGTTTTTCTAAGCAGAACTTCATCATGAAACTGAGAAGCACATCCATCAAGTCTTTTTACTCCTGAAGGTCACTGCTCCTGCACAGACTGAAGGAGCAGCGGATGGGTTAAAGTGAGGACAGGAGGAGGACTGAGAGGCGGGTGTTAGTTGTGTTTGAAGGGAGTACCTTGGAGTTTTTCACTTGTCAGAAATGTATTTTACAGAGAAGGCAACATCCACACCACCCTGTCACCTTTCAGAAACAGCTGCAGAATATTTTTGATGTAAAAATTATGCTCTTGTTTCTTAGTAAAGCACTAATGAGGAAAGTGAAACTATTATTATTTAAATCTTACCACTTTCATTAAGTTTTCTGACAGTCTCATCCATGTCTTTTCTATTTAACACTGTTTTCTCAAGGGTGTAGTTCCTGTATTTCAAAATCCTATGTCACTCCACCTTTCTGACCCTAAATAACTGTCTTGAAAATGACTCCTTAAAGACTGGGCTAGATGTTGTCCACTCCATCCTAGAGGATGAAGACTTGTCAGCACTGAATTCACGTAGAAGATCACTTTTTTTTAAAAAAAAAAAAAAGAGTTAAGTGGTACAAAAAAATGTTTAAGACTATCAAAACTGAGGCAAGAAGTGAATCTGCCCAACTTCAGCAGAACTCCTCTCCTAGAGAGTATGAAGACTAGTCATGCAGTAACACTCAAAAGAATCCTCCTGTGATACTCTGTCCCGAAGAAATCAGCTCCAAAGCTCTTATTCCTTCACATGTGCTACAAATCGTTATGACACAGAGATGAACTGAATTTTTTCATCATCTGAATATAACACAGTGTTTCTAAACATGCATACACAGATGGTACACTCAGTCACTGTCAAGAAATGGCACTAAAGAAAATGGTTTGGCAGAATCTACTGCCTTTAAAGGATAGCTTAAAAATATATTTATCTGCATCATTGTTCCTCAACAGTCATAAACCAAGCAAGAAGACATAACACAACCAACCAGTCACATTTAAAGTCCTCTCTCTCAAAATGTTGCTGGTTTTAACACTACTATACTATGAAGCTTGACAGGGAGATAACAAAACCACTTTTAGCAAAATCTAATCCAAAAGATAGCTGATTAAAGAAATATATTGTGGCTCTCTTGAAGACTGGCAATGACTAGTTTTGACAGGAAAGATCTCAGAGAAGTCAAGCTGTCTTATTTAAAGGCACAACCACATTATAAGTCACTTACCTGAAAGCAGTGGCAAGTATTTGGCCTTAAGCCATCACAGGAGAACTACATTACAGCTCTTATGAAAAGCACAAAATTCATTGCAAAACTCCTAACTCTGATACAAATAGGGTTTTTTTTTAAGCCATAGCCCCTTCAAAATTATCTTTTCAATTGCTTTGGACTCTTTTCAAAAGAATTTTAAACTTAAGCTTTTCATGCCCAAAATTTTGAGCAGAATCAAATGGAATTCTCTGTCCCACCATAAATCTTCTGGAACCACAGATTTCAAAGGAAAAATTCTGCAGTTTTATTACTTATCTGTCAGAACCACAGTGCTCAATACAAATGATCCTCTTTTTTATAAGAGCTACAGTTTGTTCTCAAAGAAGGAAAATACCATCTTTTATGAATCTATTTTCTTTCATGCTATTGTTAGCACTCTGCCAAATCGTAATAAATACTAGTACCAAGAATGTTTACAATTTTTTACAAGTGACAGTTTTTTCAAAGTAGTGCTGCATATATCTCCATTTAAAAAAAAATAGTTTCCTCCCCCTTCCCTTCCTCCACCGGAAAAAAAAAAAAAAAAAAAAAAAAAAAAAAAAAGCAAAACAGGAGGGAAGGGAGACTATCAAAAACTTCATGGCAAGAACACAATCAGTGCAATGTAACTAAGAAACTGACAGAATAGTTTGGTAGAGAAAAACTGTTTTTTTTTTTTTTCCAAAATATGATACCTAAAGTCAACCTGATATTCAGACAGACTTTTGCATTCAGTTTTCGATGGCATTTGTGGAAATCTACACTCAAAATGAAAAGAAGTTTGGAGGAACTCTGGATTTTTGAAGCCTGAGACAAAGCAGTTAGTTGCCTGAAGATTTACTTAGTAACTTAAGTGCAGAGACTCATTCTGCAAAACTGATTCGGTGTTGCAAATATGAAGAATCACCTCACCTAGAGTGCCTTAAACCCCCCAGTATTTCGTAAGCACACTAAGCTAAACTGTATGCCTGTAAGCCAGCTGTGTTATCTCAAAGAGTGTAATGAAGCATAAACATTGTCCTCTTAACGGCAACCTTTATAAGCAGCATTTAAAATTACTGTATAGACCAAAAAATCTAGATAAAGCCCTGCAAACACAAAGATGTTAGATCCTTGTCTGTAAGATCATGTATACTACTCTAGTACCAAGCACAGAGCCTTCCACTGCTCTCAGGCAGTCTCTAAATGCATAGTAAGGGAAAAAGTCTGGGCAAAAATACAAAGTGTGAGAAGAGGAGCAATGCCGTGCAGGTAATTGGCTTAGGTCTAGACAGTAGGAACCAAGCAGAGAGTAGTCAAGGTAGGCACAGTAAAGCTACACCAGTGCTTCTTTCTCAAAACGCCCTTCACAGCCATGATACCAAACACAGACTGTCGAGGCATTTTGGATACCTGACAGGTGAGTGCCAAGGATGCACAACAGAAAATGGTAGATTTAGGAAGAGAACATAAACCATTAAAACCCCTGCCTAGTGGTATATCATGGTATTTACCATGCGCTAATACAATTTTTTTTTCACATCAACGTTGCACTTTTGCTTTCTTTTGAAGTGATTTAAACATTTACCTGCTTGCACATCTGAAAAAAAAAAACCCAAAAACTCCCAAGCTAATACTACAGAATAAAATCAACTTGAGGCACAATAAGCAAAGCACAGCACCGGAATCACATGTAACAGAGGCAAAATGACTTCCTCAAGATTCTGTGCAAGGTCATGTTAAGACTCAGGTCACTTTGGCAGCTCTTCACTCTATGTACTTCCCAGTGTTTCTCTACAGATAACTGTGTCCCTGAATGAGTACAAAGTGGTTTGACAACCAGCAGTCTCAAGCAAACAGTAGGGCTGCAAGCTATTGAAAACACTGCTGCAACCTAAAGCAAGTCTCAGGCCCCAGTTCATACCCATCCACACTGTCATTCTTTGCCATCATCTTCCCAAAGGAAGCCTTCAGTGCAGGTGGACACCCAGCTGGGATCTGTCTAGGTGCTCCTGCCCCACCACATGCTCAGCCTCACACCAGCCACGTGTTGTCAGCTTGTGCAACTGTAGTGTGTGATCACACACCGGTGTGTGTGTGTGTGTGTGTGTGTGTGTGTGTATAGCCCAAAATCACATCCCTAGCTGCAATGCACACGTTCAGCCACAAAATACGAAATGAGCCATTGTGTGTAGACCTTTTATTCTATCAAGGTAAACCAGCACTCAGAGTACTGTGCATTGCTGAGCTAAAACAAAGGACAGTTCTTTTCTAGGGGTCACTTTCTTGAAATATACACAAGCAAATAAGTTTGCACTGCATTTTGCAGTGGTGTGTCTGGGAAAGGAATGGTTGCTGTGGAAATGATCATCAGAGTGAGAGAATACCAGTTCAATAAAACACAGAGCTAGACTGTTACTTTGAAAACGATGGAGGGGAGAGCAAGAAGACTGCTCACAAGGTGTATCTACTTCAGTCACGCATGTGTCAGATCTACTGTTAAATGGATGTTTCAGGTGAGGGGAGAAGAGTAAAATAAATGACCTAGTAGACTGGCCATGAAGCTCCTGTGATGTTTGATGCTGCTCCCTCAAAATGATGCAGTGTTCCAGTAAGCACAACCACCAACTGGACAATCAACTGGAGTGATATCAAAGACACAGTTTGATGTAATAAAGAGCAATATTTGCAAATTTGTGTGCAAATGTATATACTCACTGACTTTCTACCAACTGCTGGCAGAAAGTGGCTCTCACCTTTGTGGAAGTTGAAATACAGTTTATCTTTCCGTGCCATGATCTTAACTATATAATTTGTCACATCACTAAAAGATGTACAGTAGTAAAAAGAGCAGATGTCTTTGGACAGCTGCAACATCATTTGTGGAATAAATTTCTTTTGTGTAACGCTCTTGCATATTGCTACTACCTCAGGTTAACAGAAAAGGAATCTAACACTCATACAGCTACATCTGGGCACTGATACGAGAAGATCTATTTATTTCATGTAG
This sequence comes from Athene cunicularia, assembly GCF_003259725.1. Lineage (NCBI taxonomy): Eukaryota > Metazoa > Chordata > Aves > Strigiformes > Strigidae > Athene > Athene cunicularia. The sequence continues at coordinate 13,290,936 of NW_020799099.1, read as the reverse complement.
TTAAAATAATTCCTTTATAAGCATGTGAAATCAGCAGAAAACCACTATTTGAGAAGGATGCATGTGAGAAGGATTCAAACCTCCAATTACTTGTTATGCCCTGATGCTGCAGAGAGAATTTATGTACTGACACTTGAAAATATAAAGCAGTTTTTTTGTTTAGCTCCTCTAATGTGACTTTTTTACCTCCTGTCTGCTGAGGAAGGACAATGCTAATTCCCAGCCCCTGGTGAAAACAGATGATTGTTGAACTGCAGCCAAGAGCTAATGCAGATATCCAGCTATTCTGCTCTTCCCGTAATGAGATTTCCATTTCCATGTAAATACCACAAGAATTCCTTATTGCCTGATCAAGAAATGCAGTCAGTAGTAGGATGCTAAGGTGCTCATGGCCTCTGATTGACTGCTAGTGCCCCAGAGCTTGAGAGCCTGTGAAATGTGCAGAGATTCAAATAGTTCCCAGACCCTTTAGAGCACATCTCTGCATGAAGGGACATTCAAGGCAGATAGGCTAAGGCTCACTAGTGGTGGTGTTTATCTGCAGGAGCCTTCTGTCTAGGCACAGGATGAAGACAAGCTGTCAAGCATATTCTTAGCTAAATATTTATAAGTCAAGATGACAGAGAAGGTAAAAAACCTGAAAAAAACCAACACCCTCCTTGTCCAGGGCTGCCCCGCTTCCTCCCTGCCTTAGAAAGAAACAAGTCCAACCTGAAAACATTGCAAAGTAGAAACAGCACATCTAGACTAAACATCTCATAAGCAGCCAGATATTAATCTCTGCATCCAGGTCCACATTTATCCAAAATTCCAAAATTTGGATTTGACCTAAAGCAAAGTTCAGTACAGAAGCTTGAATCTAAAACCAGGAACTCATCTAGGGACTTGATCCTTGTCCTTTTGAAGGCTGAGCAAGAGAGTTGAGCTAAGCAGTAACAGAGCAATGAGATCCTCTTCCACAGTGTGTTCTTTTTCTGCATTTCATCTTTCAAACTTTCCCTGGTAACTCTTAAATTAATCATCAGAGAAGAAAGAAATTCTCCATGTTAACACCTAGTTAAACACTACTTATTGTAGTTGCTTGGCAGTAGACCAAAGTATCTCCCTCAAAGTCATAATTTATGCTAATATTACACTAGCTGTTGCCATTCAATATCCAAACACCACTTCAGGTATGTGAGATGGTTCAGGCAGCTTACCACAGTCTCAGCAGCAGTGAAGAGACCCTCTCAAGCATTGCTTTCTCTGTCCTGAATAGTCACCAGCTAATACCTAGCCAAGCTGAAGGGAACAGTCTCAGCATTGCTCTTCCAGTGTAAGCACATATTCAGCAACCCTGGGTTTGCCAGGGTTATGTTGCATGTATGTGCATTCCCATCGTTTATTCTCAGCCAACACATGCGTGTGGGTGGAGATCTGTGTCTGTCAAGCCCAAGGTGATCAGCATTAGAGATGACCAGCAGTCCAGCTCTTGCACAACATAACACTATCTAGTGGAGGACTTCACCCAGGGTACAGCTAAGTTGTGTTTTCTAGGTTTCACAGAGTCCAGGCTTGACCTAGGCTTTCTGTAAAACATGTGTTACATCCATGTTATCAACAGAGCTGGACTTCTGTATCTCATCAGGTGCTGCATCTATAATGCTATGGGTCAGATAATTAAAAGACCAAATGATTAAAACTGAAAGTAGTAGCCAGGTTTCAAAACAGCTGTGCACATCTAGGAACAACAGGAACTGCTTGCTCCTCAGCTTCCCTGGGCATTACATTCTTAAACACCCTAAGCTCTTCTGAATATTTGTCCTCCAGTGTTTGTGTTCCAAACATAATGCAAAAAACCCATGCAAACATACTTTAGTAAAAGAGTCTGTGTTTAATGATTTAGATGGTCGTTATGTGTAATGTTTTTTTTTTTTTTTTTTCCTTCCTTGCCACAGAGCATTCATCTGAATTCTTCAGGAAGGCAAAAGAGCCTAGATAGCAGACAGCCAACAGAACTGGATTGCAGAGCTTCTAACTAATTTTCTTGGAATATACTAAATTCATTAAATAAGCATAGTGGGTTTCTCACTCACTTTGACTCAACTCCCTGGCTCCTAGAATAATCTGCTTTTTAGTGATTCTGAAGGCCTTCAAAAACATGAGAAACTTTTTTGGTAGTATCTAAAAGACATGTGTGCAAGTCGCCTCAAAGTGTATTCTCACTTTTCTCAGAAAATTGCCCCTTTCTACTGTGTCATCAAGCAGTGATCCTATTTCTTGACTGACAAATAGGTGGTTTTGCCTGTGCAGATACATATTTTTACAGCTGAAATGAAAATGCAAAAGTAGTTGTTAAAAATAGCTCTGTCAAAAATGACTATGTAATTGTTAATATACATGAGAATGGTCATCAGAAACCTGAGCCAGACACATGCATCAAGGGAAAGTCTCAGAGTTTTCCACTGGCTGACTTTAACAGGCTTTAAATTGGAACAACTTGTTTCTTCAGCAGCCACAATGGAATCTCTCCATGCAAAGGGCAAAGAGCTGCTTGTAGCTGCACTTCTTTCCAATGTTTGTTGAAGCCTCTCTAACTAGCCACTGATTCTACAGGGTCATAATTTTAATAGAAACACATATTTACTCAACTACAGCACTCATGGTTTCATGTCTGAGCATATTTCCCTTTCCTTCTTCTAGTCAATATTTCATTCTAAAACATGCTATTAACAAGAGCAGAAATTTTTTTTTTTTTTTTTTTTTTTTTTTTTTTTTTTTTAATAATAGATGATGTCTATTTCAAAAGATAAAGATATTTCCTTGCTCTGGGATATGTTCTTTTCTTTCCAGATAAACCACTATTTTGCACATTACATTTGCTGCCTTCCAGAAACAGCAGATAACATTGAAGAGATTTAATTAATATGTACCACAGCATGACCTCAACGGATAGAACATCTACCCTAAAGGAGCAGAGTTGTAGGAGGTAATTAGAGCACACCATGACATTTATTACTAATGCTCTTCCATTGACATTTGCTGTTGACAGGCTGCATATAAAGTTTTCCTGTGTTTGCACTGACTTACAATGATATAGACCTTCCCACATATATAAGCGAGAAATGTTTTGCTGTTTACAGTAAATTAAACCATAAGAGACAGAACAAAATCTTGACCTTTTTAGAGAAACCAACTAAACTCCCACCAACTTTCTGGACCCAAATTTCTTCTCCACACAATGTACTATGAAGGGCTGCTGGTATGAAATTCATCCTTTAAGAAGGGAAAAAAAAACACATGCTCCTGTTCCTATTCATTTCTGCTATGTGGATTTCAGAAAATAGTAACTGTTTAGTGTAGAATGGATAAACAGAGAGCAAAACAGTAAAAGAATCAGGACCAAGGACCCCCCTCTTCCAACCCCTCTGCAAGCCTAGAAAACCGCTTTGCTATTGGGGTGCATTACAGAGGGGATGTCTCAATATTTTACTAGCAGATGCATTCAGATAATGAAATAATCTTTTCAGGTTTAAAACGTATCTCAAAATTTGTAAAATCTGGCAAAAAGCACACAATAAATGGAGGGCCAACTGCACTGATGTCAGCAGAAATATTTAGAAACACTGTAAAAACCCTGGTAAAATTTGACAATTTTTACAATATATGAAACAGTGGTAGAATGAAGCTGAAAGGATTTAATTTTTTAAAATTCTTTTCAAGGGCGCTGAAGTCACCTCAGTTGTCTGAACTCAGCTAATTTAGTTCAAAAACTTTCTTAAAAGTACTTGTGGTGATTTAACCTTGGCTGGATGCCAGGTGCCCACCAGATCTGCTCTATCACTCCTCTCTTCAGCTGGACCTGGGAGAGAAAATAAAACGAAAGGCTTGAAGGTGGCGATAAGGACAGGGACAGATCACTCGCTAATTACTATCATGGGCAAAATAGACTCAACTAGGGAAAAGTAACTTCATTTATTGCCAGTCAAATCAGGGAAATAAAACAAATCTTAAAACCCTTCTTCCCACCTCTCCTTTCTTTCAAGGCTCAGCTTTGCTCGTGATTTCACTACCTCCTTCCCACCTCCAGTGACACAGGGTGATGGGGGTTGTGGTCAGCTCATGACATGTTGTGTCTGTCACTTCTTCCTCCTCACAGGGAGGACTCCTCACACTCTTCCCCTGCTCCAGCATGGGGTCCCTCTCATGGGAGACAGTCCTCCACAAACTTCTCCATCGTGAGTCCTTCTCACAGGCTGCAATCCTTCACAAACTCCTCCAGTGTGGGTCCCGTCCATGGGCTGCAGCCCTTCAGGCACAGACAGCTCCAGTGTGCGTCCCCCACGGGGTCACAAGTCCTGCCAGCAAACCTGCTCCAGCCTGGGCTCCTCTCTCCATGGGTCCACGGGTCCTGCCAGGAGCCTGCTCCAGCGTGGACTTCCCACGGGGTCACAGCCTCCTCCGGGCACCCACCTGCTCCAGCGGGAGGTCCTCCACAGGCTGCAGGTGGAGATCTGCTCTACCATGGACCTCCACGGGCTGAGGGGCACAGCCTGCATCACCAGGGGCTGCACCACGGGCTGCAGGGGAATCTGCTCCAGCACCTCCCCCTCCTTCTTCACTCACCTTGGTGTCTGCTGAGTTGTTTCTCTCACATAGTCTCACTCCTCTCTCTGACTGCAGTTGCTCTCCTACAGTTTTTTTACTACTTTCTTAAATATGTTATTCCAGAGGTGCAGCCACTGCTGCTGCTGGGCTTGGCCTTGGCCAGTGGTGGGTCTGTCTTGGCACCATCTGGCATTGGCTCTGTTGGACAAGGGGAAGCTTCAAGCAGCTTTTCACAGAAGCCACCTCTGTAGTTTCTCTGCTACCAAAACCTTGCCACACAAACCCAATAAACCTTGCCACATAAACCCCAAACCTCCAGTTCCTCCATTTTCCTTTCTCCCTTCCCTCTCCCAGCACATTAAACTTTACAATATTAAAGAAGCCTTTTTTATAAGTTTTAATGAACATGCTCTGTTTTGGAGTGGCCTGCTCTGACCTGGAGACAATTATACCTGCAGCTGTTAGAGGACAACTCTGTCACACAAAAAGAGACTGAAAATTTGAATTTGTTATAGAGAGTTATCGGCAAAGAAAAGTGGGTACTTGTAACACTGGAGACAGCGCAGGTCACGTACGTATTCAGAATACCTCAGAAATTACAGGAATTAATCACTACCGTGAATAGCATCTCATGTATACAACGCCAGAGCCTATTTCTTGTGAAATCTTCCACCGGCAGGAAGTGGTTTATGCTATTGGCTAATGGGAATGTAACGGGAGGTGTTACACCCCCCTTAAATTATGTTCTGTCTCAGAATATAATCTTTCCACATTTCCAATTTTGTGGATAAAGAAGATTTAGCAGCCTCATTCCCTCATAATATTTATGCCTATGAGAACACCCTGGATGTTCTGTTCGATTAATTTCCTAGCATTCCGCTCTAATAGAAAGCAGCAAGGAGAGTACACAGAAGTACATTGTAATTAAAGATTATTTACTAAGAGTGAAGAAAAGCAAACCATTTCAGATAAAAATCAAAAAAAAAGTCATGTTCCTGCTTAGGCACTTGCCACAGCTTTTCACATGGTATGAAAAAAATGCATTACACTGCTTGGCACAGAGGACACAACTGCTATGATTTGGCCATGGTTTACTGCGCTAATTACACTGACCTCATTAGCACCCTGTGCACTACTCATTGCCCATCCTGTATTACTCTCTCTTTGTTGCTTATCTTACACTGAAGTTACAGGCTTTGGGTCTGGGAACATTTTTCCTTAGGCTGGTTACACAACACCTCACTCCCAAGAGCAGAGAAATAACAGGTATAACCACCAATCAAGATTAATTTTACTATTGGTTAAAATGAGAGAAAATTAACTACTGTGCTTGTAGTGCTATTTAAGAAGGGGTTTGTGTTTGTTTTCAAAACCACAGATGATTCAAAAAAACTGGAATCTCATTTCTTGGTACAGAAAAGAGTTGCCTACAACTTACTGTGCTCTTCCCCATTATCTGAAGTGGTGGACTGTTATGAAAGATGTCCAATAGACAGAGGGTTTGCGAGAGCTGGGCGACCTGGGAAATTCAGGTAATTCAATTAGGGAGGCTGAATGAGGTTTACCAGCTTGTGCACAGCCTCAGTCCAAAACTCGTTTGTCTCCAGCCAGGTCAGAAAAAAGTCAGAGTGAACTCAAGTCTGCCAGCATATGTCCATGTCAATGTGTTTTCCTCATTTCCCTTTGAAAAATGGCTGTATACAAGAGCTGCTTCTTTCCTGTAGCCAGACATGACTGGTCAGTCAGCCACAGACTGTTAAAGTAAGTGCTTTAACGTGCAAAAATGGTATTTTGATGTAATTAATCTTCTACATTTTTCATTCTCATTTGCATTGAAATATTCTGAAGATAGCCTCTTGCCAGTTGAACATGGTGTGTGGAATATGGGAAGTTTCAAATTAGAAACTCTACATCATCACAGGGTTAAATGTAACCCAGTGCATGATTATGCAGACATTCTTAATTGTAAAACATTAAACCACTCATTGATGTTGCAGTCTGAAATCACCAAAAATCCAAATGCTGAATTCTGAGCATATCCATTTGTTACTTAGTGACACAGCTACAGCAGTCAAAACCCAGGAAAAGCAGATATTTTCTTAGGTTACTTAAAACAGCGTGTGAAGAATAGATATTATCCCTTTCCCCCAACTGATAATTTGCTTTAGCTATATATGTGTAATCAGGACACATGACATATTCCAACAACCTTAGTACCATAAATATTGCTGTCTATGCATTGAAAAAAGAGTGAGGTTTGTAAGGTTGAGCTGTTAGACCTGGAAAAATCAGAATTGTTTCCTGATACACAGTCCTCTCACCACATCTGGTCTGAAAAAATGGTCACACATGCACATCCCAGGAGTTTAACTCTGCTGTAAGAGCTTGGCAATATATTGTAATAACAGTCCAAGAAAAGAGACTTCTTATTAAATATATTTGAGGAAAATGTAAGCCCTTGTAAGACATCCTTAATGGACTATTTTACAATTCCTTCACTTACATTTGTATATAGAAACCTCTTCTCCTCAAATTTTAGCTCCTTTATTACATTTTATGAGTCATATATGAAACTGCTACTGAAAATAAAGAATTTGCAAAAAGTGGGAAACTTTGAGTATTCCTAAGTTGGTTTCTGTTTATAGTGATGTCCTCCAGTTCTGTCAGAAAGATCTGGAATGTTAAAAAAAACCTTACAAAAGCCACATCTCCATAGGAATACTCAGTCAAGTCAGACCAGATGAAACTCTCAAGACAATATACATAACTTATAGCATGTTAAACCCAAGTGGTTAATATCCTGCTTTCAAAAAAGCAATAACTCCATGAACATGACACTCTTGCAGTCATTTCTAAGGGATCCCATGTGGAAACGTGGATCAAATGCTGAGCACATTAGAAAAATTGAAAATCTAGTCCTACATCTGCCTCAGTGTCAATATTTTGAGATTCCATCTCTATGGTTTGTTACATTAGCCTTAAATAAAACACACACACATAATACAGAATGTTATTTTATACATTTTACACAGGGGACCAAGTGGTGGATTTCCCTTCTAAATTAAGCAAACACTAGAAGCTGAGTCAAAACAAACAAGACATCATAATTTCTTTCTTAACCAACTCTAAACGAAAAAAACCCCAAACAAACCACAAAACAAGACTCCACATCTCCAGTTTTCTGCATTCCTTGACGTTCTGCAGGACCCTGGATATGCTCCTCCTAGAAATGCAAAGCTAATATTTGTTCTGAAAATTCAGAATCAGGCTGATTATAGGTGGCTTGTCATGGTTTGTCCTTGTATTAGATTTCAACTGAATTCAATTACACAGTGTTCTCCTTGCTGCCATGCGATGAATGGCAGGATGAAGATGAATGAACACAACTGCTGAAACTGATTGATCCCAACATGCAGGCAGGTTGATTAAAGTGTCCAGAGGCAAAATGAGAAATAGTATTCATCTGTAACTACTGGTTGGGTCTTCAATTAAATGCTGTTTTCACCAAATGCCAAGAAGTAGTCTGATTCCTGTTGATTTTGTAAAAGCATGAATGCAGCACCCAAACGGAAGCTTGATGAACTGAAATAAAACTTATCTTTACATCAGTCCTTCTATAGCTTTCTTTTCAAGATGCCCCAAACATTTACTTGGAGCAATTAAACAACAAAAAAGCATGTTATTAAAAGGCAAAGTTGTATGACTACCAGTAAGTTTCTAATTCAAGTCACAGGTCAACAGACTGGAGTTTGTCTGGTGACTGTTCCATATTTGCACAGCATTACTCTCAACTCTCCATGGTAAAGTAGGGAAGTGTGAAAAGACTCAGCTGCATATTCCTGAGCGGTTAGCTGCCTCTGGAAATATTTCCTAGTCTGAAAATAATGCATCCTGGTGGTATGGAGGCAGGCATTGATTAATGAGAAAAAGAAACAGATACCTTCTGCATGTTGTGGCAAGGGATCCTGTAATCACTCTGAGCCAAAGGCTGACAATGCAAATGTATCTTGATCCCCAAGCAGATATGCTCAGACTCTGACACAGTGCAGAAAGGTTGAGAAAAAGTATCTTACCACAACTTCAAGGGGACAGATATGTAAATCTCGATCAAAACCAGCATTTTCCATATGTAACCAAGGACTTGGTGTGTTTTTAACCCAGGGATGATCCATTCCCAGATGTTACTACAAACTGTATCTATTTCACCTTGTTAGCTACACATTTGGTTCATGTATTTCTGATGCAGAGGCCAGATCCCAGCTGTCAGCCTAGAGTTTTAACTATTTTCTCTCAACCATCTGTGGTTTCTTCTGCAGTGCAAACACTACTGTTTCTGGCACCATGTTGGCTTCTGAACCTGTGTCCAACGTCAAACTAATAAGTGTCCCTTTACTTTCAGGCTGACAGCTCATTTGTCTTGTCCTGGCACACCATCCCTTTCTCTGAATAATTCTTCAAATGTAGTGCTATCTTCAGCCTGGATCTATGCATTGCACTAATGCTTACAAAGTCACACAGAACAAGGCCATCTGGGCATGGCTCGAGCCTTTCCAAACCCCTCCAATACTAGATTTTGCTAGGTTTTGTTGACTTGGCTTAGGTAATTTGCCAGGATCCACTCTCTGCACTTGCCCTCCCTTATGAAATCTCTAACAAAGCCACTCTTAACTTCTCAGATCTGTGTGGCACCTGCAGAGACAACCTCTTTGGACAAGTTAACAGAGACCTTCTCAAAACTTCAAATGCTTCAGAGGCTGTATTACCCTTGGCTGTATTACCCTTTACTCGCATTTGTTATCTGCAGTTAGAGGGTAAAGTGTAGTTGAAGTGTTCTTCTCTTGCCCTATGGACTTTCAATGAATTTTAGGTCTGGTAAGGTTTTCTAAGCACACTGTTTCCATGCATTTCTTCTGCTGCTGATATCATATGTTGTACAGATATCACTGAAAGCCAAAGACTCCAGGAAAAGAACTGCTCCAGTGCATGGCTTATAGTGCCTTGCCCTGCATCACTAAGTGCATTCAGAAGACAACAAGCAGTCCCGAAAACCTTCTAGGAGAGTTTGTAATAGAAAGATACAGTTCATTGCAAGACACCTTGTGACACAATCTATGGACTGACTGCAAATGCACAGAAGTAGCTGTCTACCAACTTTACCAACTTTCTCCAAAATCTGGACGCTCAAGCCCCTCACCCCCCTGTGCCATTTCCCAGAGCCTTTGCAGCTCTTTGCTCATTTCATTAGTGCCTCTCCCTTCCCGAATCTGTACAAGGACACTAGGTTCTCAGCTCAGGCTAAAAGTTTGACATGGCCAATGGTTGTGATGGCCCCTGGAAAGCTGCTCTCAAGTGAAACTCTGAGTCAGCAGAGGCCAGTGAGTCCAGTATCCAATGTCCTCCAGATCTACTAACAGGCCAGTGCCTTCACACAACAGGGTGGCAGAATCTCTAGGAAGCTAGTATCATGGATAGCCCACTCACCAACCACACATACATCTCCCTTTCCCAATGCATGCCAGAAATAAGCCAAATGGAGCTCAGGTACACAAAAATTTTGACATAGAAGTTCTGGAAAGCTGATGGTCCCCAGACTTGCTCATCTCTGAGTCAAACAACCGAGATTTGGATTTACCTAATGGAAACAGAGTATAGGATTGGAATTAATTTTACTGAAAATACTTTATACCCAACCCCATTGTGATTTCTGTGTATCATGCACTATTAACACAAGATGCAATAAGTATCATATCCTTAACACTGAAAACACCACATGCTTAACAATGATGAAGTAAAACTCTTGGTTACAGTGGACTGAAAAAAAAACTTCAAGAAAAAAAGAAATGCCAGTCTTGATGAATTTCAAAGAACTTTGTCTAAACCAGAACAGGTATAGATATAGTCCGATTTCCTACTTTGTGCAGGGGCATCATCCTGTCCCTCCCATCTCATGTACTTGTAAGACAGCATGCCATCTGCTCATTTCCCAAACTCCACCTCCACAAATAAGGAAATCACTCACAAAAGAGGCAAGTTAGTGCTTATTCACATGTAACAAGTCCACTGATTTCCCTGCATGCACTAATGTGCTCTGCCTGACGAAATGAAACACAGCACTAAGAAAAATAATGTGTAAGTGAAACCACATTATCTATTGAAGGCAACATTGCAGATGTTTTACCCCAGTCAGGGACTCCTTCCTGTATATGGCCAGTATCAAGAAGGGTATGGTCACAGAACTAAGGGTTGCAAGAAGCATGCCATAAAAACAGGATCAACTCTTGAATCCACCTTAACCGGTGACAGTGCTGTCACCAAGGTCAATCAGGCTTGTTAGCCGCAGGTCTTGGTGAAGTGGAAAGTGTTTTTTGCATCTATCAGCTGAGGTCAGAAGCAAGAAGCAAACACCGCTGACACAGAAATGGCTACATATGGTGCTGAAGAAATAACTAGTGACTGTGCAGCAAACTTTCACAGAGCAGTTGCAACATGATATTCGATGCAGCAGGCATCAGAGGTGCAAATGATGACAGCTGGGGACTTTGTGTATGATGAGACAGCAGCACATGCAGATCTAGCCTCTTGGGGACCAAGGCAACAGGACACATGCAAAGCACTTCTGCTAGTCACACTAGATTTAACATCAGGGTGCTCCTTGTTTTACAGTTGAAAGGACTGGCTTTGGACCAACCATGAAATCTTAGATACATGAAAAATGGACGGCCAGTCTTCTGAGAAACTGCTAATGGGTGCCTGACCCTGTCATTCTGGAATGAGGAAGAGAAGCCAGGGCAGCCGCCTCTCTCATTACGATCGGTACTTGCACTTGAGCCTTTGGGGGAAGCTACCTGAAAAAGCAGTTTGAAATGGCAGTAAAGCTAAAGCAGTGGAACATTAAATATGCAGGTGAAATTTTGCTGATGCAGTAAGATCCTTCAGTCTCAGTTCACTCCTTTATTGGGCCTTACAGGACAGACTTGCCAAATCTCTGACTTTAAGATGAAGTAGAAAGAAAATAAGTTTTAACTGTGTGAATCCCATCCTACTACACTTTTCAACAAGACTGAACATAAGCACATCCTTCATATTTTAGCATTCACATCAACTCTCGGCTAGACAAAATAATAAATGTGTTAAAATAGTTAGGCAGATCATTATTTTTTTTTAAAAAAAGGATAAATTGAGTCATCAAAACTTTTGATTATGGAGCAGATAGGGTCAAAATAGTTAGCTGGAGAAATAAATTACATTCTGTATTTGTTTGCTCTGGAAATACCCAATATATATCTTCCTAGGCATGATTCAGTTTGTGAAGATGATCTTTTGGGAAAAGAAGAAAATTGCAATATCCTTATATATTATGAATTATAGGACTCTCTATAAGAAAGGGGGACAGGCACTGTTTCCAGATCTGTGACTATATGCAAGAATTAACACCGTCCTGTAGAAAATATGTTTGCCCAGTGAGTTGTTGAGTCTCACTTGGGTAGAACTGAAGTACTTCCACCCAGACACATCTGCCCTGTAGCATGGCAGGTGCTTGAGGGCAACTGCAGCGATGAAGACTTACAGAACACAAGAAACTAAATACAAATCTCCAGATGAAATTAGCCTTTTCTTTTTCAGCACAGCCGCAAATGAAATACACAGAGGGAAGTTCTAATGTTGGGATCAATGAGATAAAAAGATGATGTACAGGGGGACAATTTATATACTTTGAGTCTAAGGAATTGATCGGCTTTCAAGAGCTGAAAAAAATCAGTTAATAAGTTTAACTTGCTGAACAAATATTTCTAGAGAGGTAGATATAGAAGAAATATCTGTGGATTAGATGGCCTGTCATATCAATAGGTCAAATGCAGCTATACTCAACAGAAAAGTTTCACCTGGTTGTGAGGCTGATTAGAGTTTTCTGACAGCTAGCATATTAACAGAAAAACATGGGGTCAATCTCACGGAATTTAGGTCAAAAGTTTAGTCCAAGTCAGAAGTTTGTCTCCATGTTTTAAAATGGAGCTATTGACTTTTCACTTCAAAACTAGGTTTTCTATTTTTTGATCCCAAATGAGACAGATAAAATTTCATTCAAAATGAAATTATTTCACTAAGAAAACAAACCATTGAATTTGAAGTTGGTGCTAATTCTTTTTGAAATGTGTATTGTTTTGCAAATACTCAATTCTCCCCCACAAAACCAAGAATAAAATCTTTTTCATAAAGCTTTTTTCACATTGCAATAACTGCCACTTTTTTTATCCAAAATCTCCAAAATATCCAAATATCCAAAAATCTGTTGGAAAAAATGAAAGCCCCAAGTCTTTAAGGAAAATGAAGCTCAAAGGATTTCATCCTACAAAGACTTAGTTAGGAAAAAAAATCTTGCAGTAGACAGTCCCATTGAATTTTGCACCTGCTGAGTAACCCACATTTGTTACAAAGAAGTTTCATACATCCACCAGAGCAGTAATCTAAGTGAAGTACACTATTAAACGCTGAATTTAGTTAATTACAGTCTAGCAAAATGTCAAAGGTCAACCACAAAATAATCACATCTATTCAGTTTGATAGAAGAGATAATTTAATAATATCCAGTTGTAATTCAACTTTAGGTACAATGTATAAGCCCAAAAATAATTTTGACAGGTTTCTGAATGTCACATGTATAGTATATTCGCTTCAGTTCTCATGGTACTGACAACAGCTGTATTTTCACACATTAAATTATTTGTTCTTATTGAGAATAGCGTGAAATTTTATTCACCATTTCTCAGCCATTAGGAAAAAATGGGAAAATTATATACCAAATTATGCAAATTGACACTGCTGATCTTTTAAAATATTGCTGAGGTTTTTTAGATATATTACCAGGATAACCTCTGTACATCAGAAAAGCATCAGAGTGCTGGCTATCTCATTTCCATTTTATAGCCTGTGCTACAGACATAGGTGCATTATATTTCAGAAATATATAGCAAGAAGGCTTATAATTTATTCTCATCTGTAGAATGTGAAGTAGGGTTTTAGAGACTCCTGCTTAGGGCTATTTTGCAGTACAACTTTGATAAAATTGACAACCTATCTTTTTGGTCAAAGATTTATATGACACATGACTGCTTCCAATTCGCTGTTTCAACCAGAAACAGCATTTTGTGTAGAAGGCTCCCACAGCACACTTTAGGTTCAAGCATTACTCTTGAGAGGCAAGGGAAATGGCTTTTGCTGACATAGATTGAGTTTTATATCTAGGTGAACCTCTCAGTCCCTGGGGCTGGCCATTGTACAAGCAGGGTGTCCACCCCCCCAGTTAAATTATGGTCAAGAAAGCTCAGGGGAAGGAGTGTGCTCTCATTATGAGCAAACAAGAGACCTTCAGGGGCATAATTTCCACTAAATTAAGAGTATTTGATGTTGCAGAAAAGGGTACCACTACATTACCTAAACCTTAACGGCTCTAAGACGGAGGTCACTGTCTCCATCTACTGTCCACAGTGACCCTGTTGTTCTGAGGTACATCTCCCTAAGGCTACCTCAGCTCTGCAGCCAGACTCCATACTCCACCAAGTAAATTACTGGAAATTGGAGAACCTGATTTCCTGAAATCCTCTGACATATTCCCAATATACTGCCCATGTGGGAGCTAACTGGGTACTTGGGTGCAGAGCCCTGCAATTTATGTCTAATACAACTGTACCTGCTTAACAAGGGTGTTATGATGATTAACTAATTCATTCTTGCAAAGCACTTTGGAAGATTAAGAGCAGCAATTAAAGTGCTTGGCTCACAAAGCTGAGACAACAAAATACTTTGGAAGAAAACAATAACTGATAACCTTTAATATTAGTGCTGCCACTTAGAAAGAATGCATGGACAGTAGTGAATTAATGAACTGGCTTTTAAATAAATACTATAACCTGAAGGGATGGAAAAAATGCAAAGATGTGCTAAAATATTCTGAATTGCTTAACTGTGGATAGTATCCAGAGGCTATACCTAGCTATAAACGAAGGATGAGGTACTGCTTTCATATGCCGTTTACCAAGTCAAGGAAAGTTTCTAGAAAGTCACTTATCTTTCCAGCATCTAAACATCAAAAAAAGTTAAATCACAAAGCAGACACTACGCTCTCTGTTGTGAAAAAGCTGTAACATAGTGGAAAAATCTGCCCTGTCTAGGAATCGTGTGGAAACAATCGATGTAACTTCAGTTTCACGTTCTAAAACCTGATCAGTGCATAGCAAAGAAAAAGCCATCTTTTCATCTTCTGACAGTAATGCAACTCCTGTTCTTTAATTTGTACTTGGATAGAAAACAGATTTGTTCTCTTCGGAAAGAAAAATTTCCTACAAAGGGCCCTTGAGTAATTTGTTTTACTACCAGTGCTTTTATGTGTTGCAGCACTGGTTAGTATCGTGAACCTTGAATTCCATAGTAACTATAAAAGTAAAAGAATGAAGCTGCAAGTATATGCGCAAATATACTGACAGTGTTTTACTCCCTTCCTTCCTGAAAAAACATGCAGAAATTGCAGATCTCTAAGATGAATGGAAACGCAGTACTGAAATGAGCAGCATCAACTTGATTTGCATCTCTCAATTCTCAGGGTATCTAGTTTTAGCCAGGCTTATGTGTGGGTATGACCAGCATTAGATAATTTGAAATTCATCCAAGGTAGCTCTGAAGAAACTTGTTATACCTCTCATTACACTATCTGCTACTTACATTTTGGGTTGAATCCTTCACTGCTGTCAACTAGACTAATGTTATGAAAGCAAAGAAAACTGCAACTACAACAAAGAGGAATCCAGAAGCAGGTAAAACAGCAGTAGATGGCATAATATAAGCGACAGAAGTAGCACTAGTCTGCTATGGACACGCACATGACCAGTATGATCAAGCAATGCCAATTTATTGAAGTTAAGTAAGCCCTTTTATAGGTTTCTCTTGTGCACGCGAACAGTATGTGGTACAGTCCTTATGATTGGACAGTTAGCTTTGTCCACGCGCTTCCAGCCTTCTCACGATTGGATAATAAGCGCCACACTCAATGTCTTTCTCTGCCCAACCTATCTCCTGGAGTTGGTTGTTGAGTTCTTTGTTCTATGTCCTTGCCGAGGCGTGCACATGTGTAGGATTGCTCACATGTCCATTATCTCCCAACATATCCCTCTTTTTGTTTTTGAGCAATCCACATTCTGTGCGGGCTTTTTTGCAATGTTAATACAACAAACTAAGCATGGCAAAATAACAACAATTCCAACAACAATTCCAACAACAATTCCAACAACAATTCCAACAACAATTCCAACAACAATTCCAACAACAATTCTCCCTTGTAACAACTTCAGCTATCATGTGAACATAGTTAACTTTCCTATGTAACTTGGGCCCCTACTGGTTTGGAAGGGATTTCATGCCCATACCACACTAATGACATAATACAAACCAATATGGAGTGAAAAAAGTAGGGTCTGGAAACCTGTGCAGTCACATCTCTACACAGTGAAACGGACCCAAACCACAGGTAAATAGCATTGTACAAAAGTTTTAAGTATTATCAAATTTTTACTAATATATTCCATTAGGTAATATTTTCAAATAGCTGTACATGTGATTATTAGTTGTTTTTAATACACGAATCATCTATTGTATATGGGATCTAAGCATTGCTCAACGCTATTCACTCCCTCATTTTATAGGCCAAATTTATTGTTTAAATCTGACAGCCAAATAGTTTATGGACATGCAATGGACTACAATCATCTATCAGGTAGAGCTGAGGAGTCAGTGTTACTTCTTTTTCTTAATTAATCAAAGTTATAGATTATATTTCTCCAAGGACTGTAGGAGCAGCTACCATACACCTCATTAGTGTTTCCAAGTCTTTCTACACCCTGACTGTTCCTGGCTATAGTACAAACATACACGGGCTGCCTATGCCAGCAAGTCCCAGTTCAGCCAGATAACCGCAGCACTGGCTGATCTTACAAAGGAACATTAGACATGTTGCCTGTGCCACTTACCTATCTCATCATCAGAACTTCAGTTGCAGGAAAGCACTGAAGCCAAACATCTCCACAGCTTCAATTCAAGCAGTCCCCAGTTGATATCTTCCTACCAGATTTTCTGTTTGCCTGCCTGTTACCTTCCCCATCATCCACTTGGTTAAACCAGTCTCACAGCCATCATTTCTGCTTCTCTTTGAAAATAGTGTGCACACTTTCACATCAAAGTAGCAAATCTTGAGCCAGGATTTCAACTTCCTGCTCATTTCCTCAAAGCTCTGTTGATTCACAGGGTGTTGCCATGCAGCAAAGTTGCCAATAACTCCACTGCCACACACAATTCAAAGCTTATTTCAGAACAGCTGCATATCCTTCACATTTTTATTGACATAACTATCACAGTCTAGTGAAGTTTCATTAGCTATACTTTAAGACATGATTATCATGTTGTGTGTTTATATTATACAGGAAAAAATCTGGAAAGAATCTTGCATCTTTTTCATCCATAAATGCATAGCTATTTACACATGGGTATACAAGTATGCAATACATCATATGAAATGCAAACTTCCCTACAGTTACCTTGTGATAAGACCCCATAGGGACCACTCCTACCTTAAGGTTAAATCACTTCTCCATTTTTAACCATTCCTTGACTATGTTTGAAAATACCAAGAAACCATCAGTGATAATGGTTTCTGATCTAGATACCTGAATGCCTAGCAAAAGCCCTCAGCCATGCAAAAATTTGCAATATTCCTGCACTTAGCTCAGAATTAGAATGAACTGCCAACATTCAAAATACCCCTTAAAGTATATACCTGTGCAAAGATTTCATCAATTAAAACAGATCATCTTTAAAAATATCACAATTTCTCATCTAAATTTCAAAGAAAAAAAATCTTTTAATGAGGTAAAAAGCTACTTCACTTTGATTTCTTTTATAAATGGAGTTTGATTGAAGTCTGTATGTTTCACAGAATGTTTTGATCTTGTTGAATAAGCAGTTTCTGTTGAAAAATTTTATTTTCATCATTTCTGTGCAGCTTGGAGAAATTGGTATTGCTCTATTAACTTCCGTGATTTACAGCAAGAGAGGACCTGGCTTGTAACAGCAGCAATCTTTGACAGTATCTTGCAGACACGTTTAAACAGAAAAGGTATTGCACAATGACAAAGCATGCATTTTGGAAAGATTGAGAATGGTGGATATGCAGTAAATTACTTCATATTAATAAGCTTTGTTTCAATGTCATTCTTGGCAAGCAGAGCAGAAGATGAGCCTTAGCGAAGCACCATTCCAATATATGCCGATGAATGGCTACTGTGCTATTTGCTTTACAAAACAGACTTCAAAATACTGCCTAAAGCCAGCTAGAGGGACCATGCAGGGTCACAGCAAGCCAAGCTACAGCTCCTTGAGAGAAAAAGCTGTATTTCCATACATGAGGGCTGACAGTCTTATCAACCACTAAACACTGGTGACAGAAACCTAGAACTTTTCTTCATACCTGTTTAGTGTGCATTTAAGCTGCAGCAAATATACATATATATAAAATATACATGTACCAAGGACATCTTTAATTTTAAAAGCCCCAACCACTAGCTTACTGATGTCCTCGGATGACTCATTCCGCTGTGGACACCCAGCAGGGATTTATGAAAAGGGCTTGGAGAGTGTCCTCTCAGAGTGACACATCTTTATGGTACGTTATGGTCCTTTGTATTTGCCCGCCTGTCTGCATATTTACTTTGTTTTATTCTTGGATCAAAAGGAACATTTTTATTCTTTCTCTGCATACATGTAGGTACACTAAATGTGCTGTGGCTTTGGAATCATAAGGAATAGTAATAACAAACTGGCCTGTCGGTCATATTTAAAAGCTAAGAGCAAGTTTGAGCTTTTTGAGCAGCATTTTTATTTTGATGGATTGTAAATGAATTGCTTGGGAATTATTAGGAACCACTGACACACATTAAGAGGAGGGAAATCAAAACAAAACATTATGCAGACACCCCCCCTCTATTTGTAACCAATTTGGACAATTTCAAGTGGACATAACGTTCATCTAGATATAAACAGAAGCAGGTAGCATTGTTCTTAGAGTCAAGATGGTTTTATGCTTATTCACATGCAGGGCTTGTTCTAAGTGAGTAATTTCACTAAACAACCTGAATGATGCAACAGTGAGAAAAAACTTGCAACTGAGGATTACACTGAGCTAGCAGGGACATAATCCACACTGTAAAACATTTTATTCCAATATGATCCTGACAAATTGGGCATACTAGATGGGGGGGGGAAAAAAAAAAAAAAAAAAAAAAAAAAACCCAGAAGGGAAAAATCTGAATAGTTAGTCTAGAAAACAGCACCTACCAACAAGACAGAATGAGTTTAGGTCATAAGCTAAATGGAAAGGCCTTGAGGGGAAGTATAACAGTATTAAATGTAAAACATCTAAATGTAAAACATGCCAAGGGGACGGGAATAATCTGTCCTCCATGTCCTTAAAGATACAGACAAGTCATGGGAGTAATCTGCAGTGATACAGTTTCAGGGTAAATTTATGAAAAAAAATCTGCATGATGCTGTCCAAAAAGCTGCCTGGGAAAGGCAAAAATTCTCATCACTGGAGGCCCTGAATAGGATAGATAAATATCCTCTGTCATGAACTGGAAGCAGTAGATCCCAGATCTCATCAGGGCCAGGTGATTTCTCTGCCCCAAACCTTGCAGCTCTCTGAACCATAACTGATCCCCCTGACTTCACTGCAAGCAGCCCATTAACCATGGAAACCTCTCCAACATCATGGAAAGCTATGACAGCAATTCAAATGGTATTCATGGGACTGTTAGTTATCAAGTGTAAGGAAGAGGAGCTTTGCTGCAGAGTATGTGCAACGGAATTTTATAGAACCCTTTTATACAACTTTACTCCAAGAGACAGATTGCTTTGTTTTGGAATGAAATACAGCTTCACAGGTATCAAAAAAATGAATATTATTTAGATGAGTTACACAAGACAAGACATCATCTTGTAAAGACCCTCACAAATCCAAAGGTTGCATTGTCACTGAAATAATGCAGTAACAATAAATTTGTTTCACAGCAGATTACAGGATATTCCAGTAACATAAAAAAATCTTTGGAATACATCAGTGTTGTATTGTGAAGGCAGATATTGGAGCAAAATGCCCACAAGACTACCAGTTTCACTCCTTTGACTTGAGAAATTCCCAAGTTCAGTAAGACTGCTTATAAGGAAATCAAGCATGATCTTCCTCATGGGAAACAAAAATGTATTTTTTTTTCCCAGTTAAAACCTTCCCTAGGAATTAGCGTGGGTACTGAAGCTTTCACATCTACTATGTACTTAAAAGTAATATTTCCTCTTTTTGAATTGTAAGGAAATCTCCTCAGTTTTTACCAAGTTACTAACGAGGAAAAAAAATAACCAAACCAAAAACAAACCAACAAACAAACCAATACCAAACAAAAAAAACAACCAAACCTCAAACCAAAATAAACAGATTCCTGCATTAGGTTATTAGTTGTTTGCAATTTTGAACTTTAAGTAAAAAAAAAAACCTCCCCAAAACCCAACCACACTTTTCTTGCTTGAGTTGTTTCAAGTAACAGAAATAAATTATTTCACTCAGTAGCTAGAAAGCAAAATCTTATCCTGTTACTACATAGAACTCAGTTTGAATTAGCAATTTTAAATGGATGCAGATCAAATAGACATAGAGCAGAGCATGCCATTCTGCTCCAGCTGCAGCACAGAGCAAAGCAATTCCTCCCTCTCATTTTAATTCCTTACCCCCCAACTCCTGCCAACGCTCATGCCATGGGAAACTGTTCACACAAAACAAGTCCAGGCCTTAATCTCTAAAACAACAGGAGCAACTTAAAGTAATTCAGTGTGCCATTAACACTGATTAAATAATTGGCAGGGTAAAAAAAATGGCAGCTCCAGTGTAAAGTAGTTGCTTCATAACAGCCAACACATGGGCAAGTCAATCCCGTAGTGCTAATAGTTTCTCTGTGAAACACAAACCTCAGTGTGGGAGATGTGCCATGTACAGGTCCTTACCTTCATAACAGAGGTTTACTTTAATGAAAGTGGAAGTGCATAAAGAAAACAAAACAAAACAGTGTACAAGTATGTCTCTAACATGATCATACTAATGGAGAGACAAACACTGACAAAGATTACACCTTATGGTTCAACAGAAAATTTATTCTGTAGAATATTATATTATGGAGATTTATTATAGATGAGCTACAGTGATTCATTTCTCTGAATTAATTAAATTCCTGTTGACACAAAAATCTCATAACTCAAGAGGTTCAGCAATCCCTTGAGTTACTTTCAAGAGAAAATGAAATTAAGGTATGTCAGATATAGACAAAGTGAACAGAGGAGACTCATAAAAGTAAGCTAATCGAAAAATTCTGTGCCATAGACACTCACACACTCAACTACTTCTGTAGCCACTTGATTATTCTAATGTCCTTCCTTTTATAGCTCGTACCTGCATTAATTTATGGTCCGTTGCACCAAAATGTCAACTGTATCAAATGTAAAATTTTATAGTGGAATAGGAAAGCATGATTGAACTCCACCGCTTCAGACTAGAACAGAGGTGTTATGTCACCTGCTCTCTAAGGTAAAGATCACAAACTGAGAATAAACAAGCTCTGGGGTTTTAAAACTACTTTTACTGTTTCAATTGGTTTTATCTAACATATATATTATGACATGTTGCCTCACAAAACCCAGCCTGTTAAAGTGCAGTTAAGGTTGTGGGTGTCTACTAGACTGTGTGTTACCTTTCAGGAAATCAAAGCAAATCATGAGGGTTAGCATCCAAGTGCTACTCTGTTGTGCCCTTGCTCCCAGGAAAAAGGACCTTACTCCACAAGTTGCTCAACTTCCAATAATAAGGGTGTCCTGTGCAAAAAAGCAGGCACAGCACCACTGCCTGGTCACAAGGGAAGACAGAGCAACAGCTCCACAACTCTTACAAGAACTTCCTCACCAAACAGACACAGCTCTTAGGAACTAAAAACCTGTCACCCTCAGCTGCCTCTCTTGCCAACCAACTCGAGGAAGAACATTTTTCCTTTTACAGCCAACTTTTCAGATCATCCATGTTTCTTTCTGATATCTGTCTTTGAAAAGGCACAGCACAAGGCACTATGTTAGCATTCACAGAATTGCAGATCCATCCTAGGAAACTGTGTGCAATCCACTAACTTAACTGTGAACAGAGTTAATAAGAGATCAACATGCTTGACAATCCCCCTCTTCAACTACTTGATCAAAGCTCACTAACAATAGAAACTTTACTTTTAACTGCAGTGGATCTGCAACCACACTTCAATCATTTTAGTTTAGCACATCAAACTAAAACTTCCAGAGCCGTCTGTCTACAGCAGCATTTCTAGTTTAAACACTAAAATTCAACACAACTTTGCTGCAAGATAATACCTTCTCTTTTTATTTGGTTCATCTAGACACTGTTTTTCCCCTTCTATAAGAGAAAAGAAAAAAAAAAAAAAAAAAAAAAAAAGCAAAACCAGGAATATGTTAACAGGTAGTCTAAGGGAAATCATTAAAAAACACCTTCGAATATTTTGAATTCTGGTCACCACTTCATGGGCAGATTCCTAACTGGTATAAACTAGGATTAAAGTCAGGTAGTCAGGTCAGGGTTTCTAATTTATACATGTTGAAATTGTTGCCAGCTAAACTCTTGATTTACCTGATACTACAGAAAATTCCCAAATACTTTAGATTATCAAAGACTGACCCTTAAAAATTGTACCACATTAAACTCAGCAGTATGTTAAAGGTAGTTAATTCCCACCATTCCAGCCTCAGAATACAGATTCAAAAACCGTGACAATTCTCTTCCAAACCATCTCATGTGCCTTCACAAGCAAGCTTGACTTCCTGATAGTTACACATTATGGGATCCTCTAAAATATCATGCAAAATTTGGAAAATCTCAAGGTAATCAAAAGAATTATTTTGAATCATGTTACCCAATAGTAAGAGTAGCTAAATCCACAGCTGATGTAAATCCATAGTAGCTGGAACAAATCTGATTTATACTAACTGACTAATAGTTTCATGTGTTTATTCTTTTTATGAAAAAAAAATATTGCATAGCTGTACTGCATAACTAACAGGATCTTCTAGCTTGATTTGTTCCCTAATTAGTTTTCAAACTTACATAGTTGCTAGTCCTCAATGCCTTTACGTCTTCACTGTGCATTCTTAAATTACATTTAAGCTAAAGATGATTTTTAATCCAAATCCTTCAAGTTGAACACTCCAAGAAAAAAAAAAATCTGATTCAGCTTTGACTTTTTCAAAAAGCTCCCCCTTTAATATTAAAAAACCACAATCCTCAAAATATTTTTTTAAAAACAAGGTCCTTTTTTGAGTTTCAGATCAGAGCACTTCAGATGTTTAGACTAAAACGATTTTCAAAGACCACTACCAAATTAAAAAATAGGTCTTAAATTTATAGTTTAAAGCATCTCCCTAAAATTATATGGGCTTGTGAGAAATACCAGTACCTAACAATAAGAAGCCAAACAAAATACAATCCCAATCTGGGCAATTAAAATCAACTTTAACACCTATCCAGCATGCAGTGCTTTCTCAGTTCTGATCTCATGTCCTCGCATAGGTTGGCCCCCTCAAATTAAGATATTAGTACAGATATCTACAGAACAGAGACACTTCTCCTGGCTATTCTCACGAGATGGGACAAGACCATGAGATGCTCAGGGTGTGAGAGAATGTGTACATCAGATTAAATAGGATCTCAGAATCCTGCAGAAGCCAACAACTGAATATAAGTAATATTCAGGATATACCTTTTGGTACTTGGATCTTTCCTGTTGTGCCCTGACAGTGTGGGAGGAATTCCACACACTCAAGGAGGAACAGACGGGCATGAGGAAAAGGAAAATTCATCCTACTCACAATAGGAAGAGAACAAGGAGTAAAGACTACATCCAACGCTGTTCAAACATGATCAGCATTCATGTGCAACAAGAAACTAAACCAAAGGTGCTTATCAAGATGGGAAATGCATTTTGCCTGCAAGGCTATGGATCTGCCCACTCCCTTTGTGCACTGAAGGACTTGTGGAGGAACTCAAACAAATATTGTCATTAATTTGGCAATTTAGACTCTTGATATAGAGTAATTTAATGAAGGAAACAAGTTCAACCCCTAATCCACCAGAACAAACAACTTCAAACAAATGATTGATGTACATTAATGACTGCTTTCTCTTGCTTGTGGAAATATTCCCAATATCCAAATGAAATTTAAAGAAAACTAAACAGTATGCCTAACCCTTCAAAAAAGACACATACATTAAAAGAAAATCAACCTGCTGTCAGAGATCGGATTTGATCACACTCTTGCCCAGTATCTTGCAGAGTCTCAAAAGAAGCATTTTCACCAAAGCAGCCAGAGGCCACAACCTCTCTCATGCTTGAACATCCCCTTGCTGGTGACAATCTGAATGCACCACTTATTGACACCTCTGGCAGAAGGTTATTTGTTCCAGGTTTTTCCTGGATCATTTATTTTCAGAAGAGTTCAACTTCTTTAACCTCTTTTTGCTGAAGTCTTTAAGTAACCTTTGAGTCTTACACATACCTCTCCATGGGGGAATGCCAAGAGCTGTCTCAGCTGATGCATTACCCTTACGCTATTGCTTCTACTGAGCAGAGAGAGAGTTTCTCTCCCTGTAGTGCTCCCCACATCCTCCCCATATATCTAGTTAATACATACATTCACCTCACTGAAGGTCCTAATCCTGTTGTCTGCATTAAATTTAAGATTTACAGTCCCCAAGCAGTAGACTTGGGCCCTTTTTGTTTCCTCTGACCTGGAGTTTCCTTGGCAAATCAAAGGTTTGTTTGCAAAGCCTGCTGATTCAGCCAGCCAGCAATCCATATCACTTAATTTGCCATGCTGAGTGGAAAAAAAAAAGAAAATGGAGAAAACTATTATTGCAAGAACAAGAATTCAAAGAGCAGGGGAAAAACAAAGCAGCTCAGCTCAGTCTCAAAAGACGCTCAGTCTCAAAAGGCACTCAGTCCCAAAAAAAAGGAAAAAAACATCAGTGCTCAGTGTGAGAAAGTTCCCCTAAACATGCAGTTCCTCATGGCTTTAATTCTCCTTTCTCAGTAAGGTGTACACAAATTTCTCTCCTAGAGTGCCAGCATTGTTGCATGGAATCTATGGCAGAAACAGGTGAGTGCTGTTTTCTGAAAGTTACTGCACATTACCACAGCTGACTTCAACAATAACTTCTAAATGAAATGTAGATAAGCCCTCTTAATTCCAATTACCCTTTATTTTAAAGCTTAATTACAGTAGTACAAGACTGTCATGGAATGATAATTACAATTTATTTAAACATCAATAAGTAAACATTAGGGGGTTTTTCCTACTGTGAAGTGTATCTTACCTAATGGGCTGATAATTCCATTTAATTGTGTGCAAAGAAACTGGGTAATTTCTGTCAGGTATCATAAAATGGCAATGGCTGCTTTATCACAAGATATTAACATTTTCCAAAAACAACTGTTCATTTTATGAATCGGCAATTCAACTCAGTTTTATTTAGTTCTCAATAAAATAACAAAGGAAAATCTTAGTGTCTTGTGCAGCCAGAGAACAAGGTCCCCTTCAGGCCTTCCCAGTAAAATGTAAATTAAATTGTGGCGGAACAAATCTTACATCATGTAGGCTTGAGGAGAAGTGTAGTGACTGCCACAAGGCTGTGAAAGCCCTACCCTGAGACCTAAGGTGCCTACATGGCACTAATCAGTCAAGTCCCTCAAGCTATGTCCATTTACATTAGCCAAAGTCTGACCTGCAACCTGTTGTGGCCTTGGTCCTGGAGCAGACAGATACTGGTCTCAGACACACTGCTGTAAATCAGAAGCCATTCACTAATAGACCTAAAGTTGTGTTTTAAAAACATTTCCAAGATGAGAATCTTGCTAAGTGGGCCTTTTTTTCTAAATGTCCTGATTGTATACCAGCACTACTTTACTGATCACAGAAATAAAATAAAAGAATTGGTAGCAAATTTGCCTGCTTAATACTTCTAACTAGGTGCTCAAGGCAGTAAGAAGGGCTCAGTTTAAGACTTCAGGGCATCATCAGAAGGTAACAGAACAATTGGATCAAGCCCTTGGGCACTTTTCATTTTATTTCCACTCCAGAAAAATTAATGAGAGACTTTCTCTGAATCCCATCTACCAGATGCTGGTTCTCCTTTTGCAAACACTCTTGGATCTATTCCAGGACATGAAATAACGACTTTTTAATTGGGAAGAGGTGGAAGGGTGGAAGACATGATAGTATGGGTCTGAAACAAAAGATTCAAATAAAGAATATGAAAACTTGATTTTTCATTCAAAACTTTGCCTACAGTTCTCAGAAGAATTTTAATAGCTGCAAGTCCACACATCCAGAGCTTCTACATTTGAGGAGGTTACATGTGGTATCCCACACCACATCAAATCATCTTTCCCAGTCTTCCCAGAGCTGCACAGTATAGAGTCTGACTGCTAAGAGGAGTCTGGCTTCTTTTACCACCGAAGAAACTAGCGTCTGCTTGGAAAAGGAACTCTAGTGATCCAGTGTAACACCCACTCTGCTGTTCACCATCACTGCCACAGCTCAAATTCAAATCAGCTCAACTTCCTCCCATGTCAGAAGGGAAACAAAGCAAACCAGATGCTGGGGGGGAAAAAAAAAAAAAAAAAGTCTTTGCTTCTTGCGAGGACAGACTTCTCCCTTTGCCTTCTCTGTGTCCAAACTTCCTCATCTACTTTTCAAAATGCAGCAGCAGCAGAAGGTACTTCCATTCTTCAGGCCTCCTCAAATTTAGGGTTTTTTTTGTGAAGGAATACATCAGTTCTGACAATTCCCTCTGTAATGGTGACCTGGCCACACTGATTTACAAAGTTTAGCGTTGGTCTGTGTGACAGCCTGAGGAAATCACAGCTGATGTCTCAAACATCTGATAGAGGACTTTGGTAAAGGAGATGGTTTCTGTGAAAGTGCTGCAGCTGTGAGAGGAGGGTTCCTGCAGAGGTGAGACCACACTTTTCTGAGGCTGAACTTCCCTATCTTGAGTGACTCCATAAAGAGCCAATAGGGAAGCCATTTTCACAATGCATGCACCAAGAAGAAAGGTCAGACAATGGTCCTACCTTCAGGAAGAGGAGACTAACTCTCCAATGACTCCCAAGCCCACTGACCCATTTCCAGAAAACTCTGAAGGTACAAACTGTACATGCACCAAAGCAAAGAGAATTCAAGAAGCATAGACTGCAAGATGCCTAATTAGCCAAATGAGTCCAAGTACCTGCCCGGAGGAGGGGCAAGGAGTTATTAAAAGGACATGTGTCAAAGCCCCAGGTGGTGGCACCCCTCTAGGACTGGACCCCTAGGAGGTGCTGGACCAATGCTGGAACCAAAACTGGTGAAACCTTTTCTTTTCTGTCTTTCTTCCTCCTGCCTCTCCTTCTGTCTTTTTCTCTCTTTCTCTCTTTTTTTTTTTTTTTTTTTAAATTTTCCTAATTCTCTACCCCTGTATCCTTGCGTATCAGACAAGGCTTGTCAGGGCATGTTTGCAGCTTGTCAGTTCATGTTATAAGACCTGTCGCTAGTCGGGGTATGCTGTAAGGTTTTGTTGGTGTATTATGAGGTTTACTGCTTGTTGGAGAGGTTGTGAGGCTTCCTGACAAAGTTTCTCACTATTATCTGTTGTGAACAAATAAAAGTTGATTTTTGTGAATTGAAGAGTCCCTAGTGTCATTTCACCTGAATCCTGACCTAGAAATAGATGAATCTGACATTCTGGAGCCAGCCAGACACCATTACCACAGGTTTTGCTTTTGCAGAGGACCTTTCTGTGGTGGGATTGTGTCCACCAATCCATCAGTCAGAGACCTGGGCTACACAACACTATATCTATCTTCTCTCAGTATCAACCACTTGCTACTCTTCAGTCCAGAAGCATGAAGTTGGTGAGAACCCTTTTCAAGTGCTCTGCTCAGATAAAGACAAACAACTCCTTGAGATGTGTGCAAGTAGCTCAGAGCAGCATTTGCATGCTAACTAACATCAGTTCCACTTCACCAGCCTGTGTCATGATGAGAAAGCTGAAGCATCTGAACATTTTACAGACAGAAAAAACAATTTGTAATGCACCCATTACAAGCAGCTTCATTTTACCGAAACAGAATTTTCCTTGTCTTCTCACTAAATGTTTGCCAATGATTCAAGAAGGCACTATGTCCTGTACCACCAGAGTGAATATTGTTTGACCTAAGGTATTAATGATATAAAAAGGGAAAAGTTGTGGACGGGAGACTTCTGTCCTCAAAATGTGGTCTCATTTTTATTAATAAACAGAAGTCTATGCAGTTTTCACATGTGGATTAAGCTGGCAACAGTCTGGCAATATAATTGTCACAGAGTTGTGCTGGTAATTTTCAGATTTGTTCTGCATCAGTAATAATTTTGATTATATTTCTGAAGAGAAGAAAACATGAGAAGGAGGAAAATACACAGAAAGAACTATAATTTTATTATTGCTGCGTCTAAAATCATTAAGTTTACGGCGCTACTGAATGTAGAGGCCTCTGCATGCAAATTATCCTGATATCTAGGTCACAACATGCTTCAACGTGATTTCTAATTAACAAGCACAAATTACCATTCCAATCAAACATTTCATAAAATTGATGATAGTGAACTTAACTAACCTCTACCAATATGGTAAGTGATGCCAAAGATGAAATCTGGACATTTATATTGTCCACAAGCCATGTTAGCAAAAAGAGTCATTCCTCACATATACCACACTCACAACCTCATTCAATTGCAGCTCTTTGGCTCGATGAGGCTTTTAATTGTCATGCAGATGAAGATCAGGTTCAGATAAGCAGGCTATTTGGATTAGACACATTTTTATAATGGTGGAGTAACTGCATTGAAACAAATAGTTTTGCACCAAGCAATTGCAACCTCTTACTTTCTACCCCTAATATGCTTATATAAGGCAAAATTGCAAAAAAAAACCCACAATACCTTTTCTTTTTTACTGATGCAGCAGAAAAGATCTAAATTGGGTGAAGTTACATCAATAATTTTTTCAGATTGGTTTTTCCCCTATAAAAACAGATGGGTTATTTCATTCTGTTCTTTTCCAGGTGAACTGGTTATGGATTGTTGGCCTGATTCAAACAGATTTTTAACTATGCCATGAATGTGCTCACCCTGTCTTCTTTCCTCTCTCTTTCATCTTTAAGAATGGCCCTGTAAGACAGATTCCTTTCCCTTTGAGAGCCATGCAGTTTCCACCAATGACTCGAGTCACAGTATGGTTGATTTTACATTATAATCTCCATATATTAGAGATATTACAATCAAGTACAAAAGTGGCATGCATTATTTGGTGTGCATGTGAAATTAAGTTAAGCATAATGCATTCCCTTCATTAGGATAAGTAATATTCCCAAAGTCAGGAATTAACTTCCAGAATAGTCTAACTTGGGCCAGATAGAAATGTCACTAAACAAAACTAAGAACATTAAAATAATATTCTCCAAAACTAGAGTCATGGGATTGCTGCCTTGATAGTAAAATTAAGGGGAGAAGTCCTTTCCCTGTTGAAGGCAACAGAAAATGGATTTGGACATTACTCCAAACACCTACTCAATATTAATAAGCACAATGTAAAGAAACGTGTAGACAGAACAATAGCAGGAAAGTAGAAATATTCAGAGAAAGACACTGAATAACTGCATTTTAGCTCAATTTTCCTCACTCAAGGAAGCATCTTTTCCCAGTACTCCCCTCTCTTTTTGCACATGTGCATGATAGTGTCTCATTTTATGCAAGGAGGAGGTGAAGTGGGCCCCCTATTTCCCCTGAAACCACTCTAAAATAAACTGCTCATAAAAGTCAGGCTTCCAGTTCTTCAAATGCAGATTCTGCACAGCTATCAGTAACTTCACAAGCAGGAAAAAACTAAAAAATTCAACCGGTGGTTCTTTCCATACATTAAACGCGCTCAGCCCTGAACCAGTTAATTGGCAAACCACAGCAAGAAACCTTCCTTAATTCCCAAGAATTTGACATTTCTGTTCCTACCATATAGGAATAACTAAGCTGTGAAACTTTCACAAAGAGACCTCACCCCAGCATCTTCATAATTGACCCTGTGTTTCATGATACATATGAAAAGATAAGTGAAGCCTGAAAACTTAAACCAACACCCCACCCTAGCAACTGGACTGAAAGGTGGCATCTAATGATAGCTCTGCAGCACATGGGGTTAAGAAGGATTTGGGACAATTTCCTGGGACCAGAAAATGCTATATTTATAAAATAAATTAATGCAGTTAGCATTTTGGTGGGCTTAAAGAAACCATGCCCTGAGCAGGTCCAGAAAAGGAAAGGATTATGACCAACAAAAATGAGAACCAGGCAGTACTTCAAGGAGCTGTAAGTTTAAGATCCCCAGACAGCTACTGCTCTTCAGAGAGAAGTTCACATCATCCAAGTGGAGCCCCAGGATACTCCAAATTCCCCTCTGAGCCTCCCTGACAACACAAAGCAGGCTCTGGCAACTCTTCCTTCAGGCTCTCAAGTTTCGTGGTGCAAATATAGTTCTCCCTCTCCACCCTTTGCAAAAGGGGTGCTATGCAATACAGAGATGAGACAAACACCCTCCCTGTGGAGTTTCACATTTAAATGTCACTCCTTAAATCTTCCTCTGCAGGTACTGCTTCTGGTATCACTCAGTAGCACAGGCCAGATGCACTCTGAAGGGCTCCAGGATCCATCCCTTCTCTTCTTACTTAGCGTCTAGGTGCACAACTGACAATCCAGGCTTTATCTTGCTTGGCACACAGAGTATCTTGGATCAGCAGGAGTTGCTGTCTTTGTTCCTACACTGCATACTATCTCCCCATCACCCATCACCCATCCAGTGCCATATTAAATTATACATGAATGAAATAACAGTTTTCAGCATTAATAATTTACTGCTACACCAAGGGGATGTGTAAGGTAAAATGTAACTGATATGGGAGTCTGAGCTTTGGCAGCTTTTATAAGACTCATTCATCTAGTATTTTCCATCATTAATTCTTGTGCTTTGCTGACTAGAACATTTGCTCAACGACAGGCATATTTCCCCACTGACATGGATCTGGTACGTAGGTTCTGTACCTCCAAACAGGAAGCACATTTTTGTTTGTGAACTTAATATATTAAAGTGCTGACATCAGATTTTGCAAAGCCTTACTCTCAGGAGGAGTCACATGGACCTAAGTAGGTCTACTTCTTTAAAAGAAAAAGCCTGCTGACATCAGTACAAGCTAGCAAGGATGGATCCCAGGTATGCATGTAATAATAATGTAATTACTATTAATTAATAATTATTATCCAGCTTCACAGAGAGTCCCTCTGCCTTTCTTGTCAGAAAAATGATACAGCTTTTCACTTTGGGGAGACCTGCACTAATTATATTTACTGAGAGTCTCATCAGATATCTCTAATTCACTGTGGCAACATGTAGGCACTGGAGTGATGCAGGTATGGGAAATACCCTTGGACAGGCACCAGAAACAAGGATGATTGCTATGCTCCTCCATTAAGGTAATGGTATATTTGGCATTTGGATCTGATGCCTCTAACCATCCACGAGATGGAAGTAACAAGGTCATGAGCAATGTACCTCTGAGTAAATTCTTTAAGACCAGGAAATTCAAGGGTTTATTTCAAAATTAAGCTGTAAATTAGAAGAAAAAGTTTCCCTTGCTTTATGTTTCTTCCTCGCAACAAGAACAACAACAAAAAATATGCTGATAAACTTAGGCTGCTGCTTCACCTAAGCATCAGTGCAAGATAGGCTGTGAAACATGTAATTCTATCTATAATTCATCACCACTGCAAAAACAAAAAGCAGCTCGAGCTCTGCTTGTACTTGCCAACAGTAACTCCTACTGTCCAGACTTTCAGCAAAGTACAGAACAAAGGACAGAATTCCCAATGACTCCATGGCACTGTGTCTACCTCCGCAGTTGCACAGTAGAAATCCGATTTGCAGATCAACAGAGACTCAATGGTTCATCTAACAAGCCATCTTATTCAGAGTAAATGTCAGAGCTGAAATGAACTTCAAGGGAGATTTTCTATTCTATGAAATTTTCACCCATGACAGACAAAGATTACTACTTAAAAAGTCTTTATTTTTTTTGTGGTGATTTTTAAAGCCATAGTTGGCTGAACTCCAAAGCTAATAATTGCTTTTTTTCAGAGTATATTAATGTATTCTGACAATTCTGAAATTTGAGTTTGAAACTTGTTTCAAAATGAACTCCCACACAAATTACATTTAAACCTCCTGTTGAAAAATTCTCAATTGACAGGAAACACAGGAAAAACAGTATTTCCACCTAAATTCGATTACATGGTTATTTATTTAATTTACCAAGTGAAGACCTGAATATCAGAATACATTTGAAGACCAAGTTTCATAGTTACCGGATGTCTACTTTCTGGTAGCAACCATATTATTTAGAAAGTGTTAAGTAACAAATTGAACACATGTTTTTTCTGTTCAGATCTGGGCAAAGTCCTAACAAGTTTTATTAACTTGGCATTCTGAGCCCTCTCACAGACTTACAACATGCCAGAAAACATGTCATGATTTTCATTCATTTGCTTGCATTTGCAATGATTTGGCTGAGTTTTTCTGCAAAAACTGTTTTCAACCTCCAGCTTGCTCCAGACTTGTTCTTGGATGAAAACTCGCAAGTTTGCTCATCTCCCTACCCTTGCCTGTTCATTTTACTGGGTCATCCGGGACAGACCACTTCAAAAACAGAAGACATAACCATGAGCCAGAAGTTAATTGTTTTCCAAGATACCAGTGATGGCTTTGCCAGTTGCCTGTTGAATTGCATTGGTCAAGTCACTACCTGAGTTCCCCCATCCTGGGAGCTCTCTGGCTGAGGACCTGTCCCTTACAATGCACTTACACGATCAATAGTATAACAGGGCCTGGATATTGATTGGAGCTGCCAGCTGCTATGCTTAAGTACATCCTAACACCAATAATCAGAATAAAATGCTACATGAGGTTTCTGGTGCAGGGAAGGCATTCTATGTACTGCACAGTATGTCAGCATCAGTGCAGTAACCAACAATACTTAGAGGCTCAGAAGGAACACATTCATTAAAAAGATCCCACTTGATGCACTTGCTCTTTTTACTGTAATCATAATCTAACAATATTGAGGCTTTTAGAGCACGTTACTGGGAAGAACAAGCAATGGAAGATTGCTGCTGCTTTACAAAGAAACTGCAAGAGCTAATAACACAGTTGGCTCAATTGCACTTTCCTTGCTGCACTATTACTGTAGTATTCCTCCCCTGGGTGGTGACTAGGTAGTTTCTTGCTGAACTTTACTTACATCACTCTGCAGGTTTCCCAGTGCTGCAGCCAGACACAGACACTTTGCAGAAGAAAAAAAACAAAGTATGCTTTTTGTTAAAGACATGTTAAGGGGGCCAGACTTTTAATCAGCTTGTGATGCATACTGCTTGTAACTAAATAATGCATTCTTTTCTGCAAACTTTCTCCCAGGGAGGGACAGCTGATGTACCTATTGCTTAAACATATAAACCACAAACCAATAACCTACATGGAGGAACGTGCACTTAGTTAGATGAGAAGTAAGTAATGAAATGGACCCCAATTCAGTCATACACTTAAACTCGACAATATCAGCACTTAACACCCACAATTTCCTCTTTGACTGGCATACTAAATCAAGTTGAAAACTGCTTCCTAAACCCAACACACTTAAATATTCGAGACAGTCTTAGAGACAGGCTATTTCCTTCTGGTTCTAGCTAAACAATTCCCATTTTGCACAGTCAAGTTTTCTCAAGGCATGTGATTCAATCTTTTGGTCGATGCATACAGAAATATGACCAAGGAAAAATGATATGCTGCTGCTAGGATGCATTAGCTGCAGACCCACGTATTCTCAGGATATGTATTCTAATCCTGAGTGGAATGGTTAAGTATGGCTAGTACAAGCACCTGGGACTAGATATCCACACCAGAGGTCCCAACTGGCTAGCTACCCAGATATTAGAAATTGGTTTTCCAGAGCAGATTAAATTCCATTTTGAATAAAGAGGATCAGGGGAATCTTTGAAGCTCAACAAGCTGTTGCACAGATGTAAGAACACATAAACGTCACCAACATGGTGTTAATGCAGATTCCCCTTATGCACAGGTCCGGTAAGGCTGGTATATCCACACTGGAGGCCAAGCTGAAATTCCCAGGGTGATATGCCATCTCTTCCCCAACAGTGACTTTAAAACAAATCTGGACATGCCTATACAAGCTCAGAGATGTCCGTACAGAAAATAAGGCAGAACTGGTATACTGAGATGCCAAGTAGCTTAGTGGGCCTATGGCAGATGCTCCAGAAAGATACAAGTCCCTCAGAAAGAAACCACAACTAGTTACTGTGTTTAAGGGATGGTTTCCCAATATCACTAGCACCAAACCTACGTGGTGCTGCAGAGGTATGTATCAGTGTGGAAGGTGCACCCGACCGATGAAAACAGGACTTCTTGACTGCTGAAGCGTAGCAGCCACTCATTGCCCCTGTTCTCAGGGCTTCACAGTAGTTGGGGCCTTTGGCCGGTAGGAGCCGATACTGACCACAGATCAGATTCACCCAGAGATAAATGGAGTCCCCCGAGGCACCAGTTTGAGCTAGTCCACCCTGGAGCAGTGTGCTGTGGTTGAGCACTCTCCCCTTGGGTTGGGATGCTGCCCAAGGAAGCTCTTTGAGATGATTTGGGTTGGGATGCTGCCCTCAGAAGTTCCTCGAGGTTGAAGCCCTCACTTGTTAGGTAATAGAGTGTTTTGGGTTCTTGTCAAACCCTAGCAAGTGATGCTTTGTTCTGTGTTTGGGGTTGTAGTTAAGCCTTAGGAAGTTGTTTTGTTCTTGTCTGGACATTCAAACTTGTAACTGAATAGCTGTGGAGGGCTTAGTTGATTCTGTTGACAATAAATCTTTAATTTTTGGTAGTTTATTTTGGTAGTTTATTTATTTATCCAACAACAGAGGAGGCAAATATGTTATGAAATGTTGCAAGCAGCTGACCAAGAAAGATTTTGTGAAGACTCATCACAGCATGACAGTCACACATCCTTCTCTTTGTTAATGTGGCTGTATTCTTAGGAATGCTTCTTTTTTTCCTGCTGGGTGCTCACAACTTACAAACACCTACCTGACAGCTGCACCAGAGGCCAACCTGTACTCAAATTTGGCTTCTTAACACAAAAGGAAATACCTTCCCCTCAAGTTACTTGGTAGGGACTGTAGATTCTGCGTTAACTCAGGTTGTACAAAACCTCTGCCTCAGGAAAGATCTGGCTTATCTCTCAAGACCTGTGCAGAGCTTGATCTAAGCACATTTATCCTTCCTATATCTTTGCACCTCTTCAACTTTAAGCCTTTTTTAACTTAATTCCTTTAGGAAACATTAATTCATTTATACTTTTGACCAGTTTCTGCTGCCTTCATCTCCCTTCACCAGCCATAGAAGACGTTATACCTCTCAGCTGACAGTGTGTAGAGCAACGGTGTATCTAGTTCTGCTACATGATCTAAAGGAGTCTCTGGAACCCATCTATCTTTAATAATGCAGAGGAATACTCTCCTCCCCCATGGAAAAAAAAATGCTAAAATACACAGTTTTTAAAAAGTATTGTGACTGAATTATCTTCACTTAAAAGCAAAATTAAAAAATACGATCTTCTAGAATTCACTCCCACATGAATTTAAAACTCTGGGATGCTTCAGTGTGTAATATACACCTGCAAGGGATATTTGAAAGATAAGGAAATAAATTCTGCCATAAGGCAATGGAGACAGACTCTAGCAACCATTAAAAGGTTTGTCAATCCATTCTGCAAATAGACACCCTATATTGGCAGTTCTCCTCATCAAGCACATTTCAGGAATAATAAACTGGTAAAATAACAGGTAGTATGTAAAGTGAATTGATCATGATGTCTGAATGCCAATACAGGAAGCAAATAACCTGAAGTAGAAGAGTTTTTTAATCCCTCAAAAAAGTCATAACATCATCCATAACACCATCCACTGGAACTGGAGAAGAACAGAAAGTAAAATAAGGTCATTTTAGGTGCATATATTTAGCAGATGTAATTTTAGGTACATATATATATTTAGCAGACGGGAAAATTAATCTTCAGAATCAGCATGAAGAGACAGTTTGGGTGGAGCTATACTTTCACATAGTCCTAAACATTGCTGATCTGCAAGCAAGACAGCAATTCGAAAAGATTCAGACAGCTACAGTAGGACAATGACAGCTAGTCCTTGCTGGATGCTTATGTGGGAGACTGAGTATCTGACTAACCAGAACAGCCTCTGCACCTGTAAAACAATTTCAGTTGCAGATTGCGTTAAGCAGTCTTAGTTATGGTGAAATTAAGTGCCTCACTAAGTCCTGTATCTCCCAAAACTGTAAGCTGTCCTCACGCAGATGATGGACTATGTACCTTCTGCTTTTCCTAGTTATTCCCCTTTCAGCTTCATTCATCTTCCTGGGGAGACAACTACCCACTTCCAGAATGAGCATGATTGATCCCAGCCTGAGGGACTGGTGACACTGGATACCTACAGTGCGTGATGAGGTGTGATGGGGCACCCTACAAATGCACCATGAACTCTGCCTAATTAGATGAAAGGATTAGGTGCTTGGGGGAAATCCCAGGCAGAGAACAGTTAAAGTAGCTTGCTCAGGCTTATGCAACAGAGCAAAACAAGGTAGATTTTGCCCAAATCACTTTCAGCTTCACTTCTCCACTTGATCGAGAAATATTTATTGATAACATTCTCTTAAAATTATTTTAGTAAAAAGACTGAACTAGGGGCAAGAGAAAGAGCTGAAATTCTGACACCTTATCTCAGCTGACAGTCAGACCTGTTCATCTCCTGTAGAATAAATAATCATTTTTTCCCACATCAAAATGTGTTGGCAGTTAATAGCAGCAAGTCTCATTTTTTTTTGTTAATTAAGAATGAAGTGTTCCACAGATCATAATTATTTTGGAAAAATGTCTATGATAATTCAGCATGTGAACAGACGGAACATTTTATCACCCTTTTAAGAAAAAAAAACAGCTAGTGTTCTTGGAGAAAGCTGTCTATCTTCTAAGATTTTTTTAAAAACAAAAAATAGATAAGATCTTATTCAACAACTGTATGGTATTTTAGGAGATGAGTAAAACTACTTTTTTTTGTTAATTCATTAAAATCTGCCCTGTGTGTGACCCTATCTCAGTACACCAAGGCCTGAAGTGCAGAGGTAGCATAATAATTGGGTTGTGTGTGCAGCATATGCTTTTTAATGAATCTATGTTACATGTATTTCACTGCAGCCAGAGCAGGAGTGTGGTACTTCAATGCATTTTGCCATTTTGTGTTTTTAACGTCTTCTAGATATTTGTAAAAGTATATAACAAGGTGCTACATTTTCCAGAGGACAAAATAGGTGCAACCTCTCTTGCATTTCATGTTTCTGTTAAAGGTTTGATCTTCTAGGAACTTAGATGAAAGTGGCCTCATCCCTCTCAACCCACCTCAGCACAGATCCATCCTGCTCACCCCAGTGCTGAACTCCAGCTAGCTGAAATAAATACCTCTTTGCTCATCTGTTTAATCCCCAAACAACAAGAACCAGGTGAAACCAAACAGGCACTCCCATCTCCCCACTGCTAGGGTTTTTTTCATATGACCTTTAAAAGCAAACCAACACGACCCAGTGCACACACAGAGCAAACTGAAAATACACACACAAGCTCAGCCCACGCTCCCCACTCCAAGGCCCAACGTGCAAGAACTAGATCTCCCTCTGGAGCTTCACAGACCACTTGAATAACAAGCCTCTCAGACTGCCAGGCAGATGCTCTTATCTGCTCTAGCTCCCCCAGGAAAGGAGAGCCACTAAAGTAAGCACCAGATTGCCAAAAAGCCAACCTGAAAAAAGAAGGGAGGAGAGGTCTTCTCTGGAAAGTGCTTACATACCTAATGCTGGTGACAGAGTTGTCTGGATGTCTCCATCTACACTTCTACTGACTCCAGCAATGTATTTATTGCATTATAACTCAGCTAGCTTCCTTAAACTCTGTGCATGAATCCATAGACTGCACAATTCTAGATGTTTGTAATAATAGATTACCTCTTTATTGCCCTAACTCTAATTCTTGAGGTAAAGAGTTACAAAAATCACTTAGAAACTAATCCAGGTTCATCAACAATTTGCATTTGCTAATGACGTTTAACAGACCACTGTGATTGCTGTCCAGAATTCTTCTAAGAAGCAAAACAAACATCTAAATTATAACTTACTAACATCTGCTTCCTCTAGGGGAGGATTTGTATGAGGTTTGACAGATGCGAGAGCTCCGAAGAATGGCTGTTACAAATGAGCCAGCAAGCAGAGTCTTGGAAAATGCAGCCAATCTCAGCTTATTGAAATGAGCTCCAACCCAAGGCTGAAATAACACACAGCTGTTCCTTCTGATTGCTGTTCAGGAGAGAGATGGTATCTCATGATGGTATTAATAGATCTCCTTTACTCTGCATACCACCTGGAAAGTGAGAACCCACCATTTCATCTCATTTGATGTTATTTATAGTGTATTAAATAAAAAAAAACAAAACACAAGAGAGACAGTGCAGCAATGACAGTTTTGAATAAAACAGTCAACAACTAGCAAAGTCCATACATTAACTTTTCACTCAAAACATGAATTTGAGCACACCGCAGTAGGACCTTTTAGGGTCATTTAATCTTCAGAGAAGTGAGTGACAATTCTATGAATAATTCTTACTACAACTTACTATGCATTTCATTTACTAAGCCAAACACAAAGAAAATTGGATGTAACATACCAGCAATAAAGTCTGCCTCTACACCCTATTCCCAAGACACTGACTCAAGAAATAGCTCCCTTCTAGAGCAACTGAAGGAGAGAGGAAATTCTGCATTTACAAGTCCTGCAAAAAAAGGATGAACGGCACAAATTAGGCACCTTTTAAAACTTTGTTGAGGTGGGAGTTTGGTTTTTTTTCAATTTGGTTTATGTATGAGAAAGTGTAACAAGGCGCTCCTGTTGGTACCTCCTGCTAAACAAATGTAATGATCAGAACCAACCATGCAGTAACAGAGCTGGGAGCGAAAACAGGAAGAGCAGGTACTTGTTACAGCCAAAGAAGCCCCATGAAACCAGTGGAAGACAGCCTGCTGCCATGGACTGGTGCCCTTCATGCTGCACAGAATCCCCTCTCAGACCTGTCCTGTTTCTTTACTGATTGAACTGCTAAGGCTTGGACAATAGGCCCAAGACAGAGTTGACCTATATGTGAATCCTGTATATTTTATAACTGATACATACTAAGTTATAACAAACCACCTGTTCTGATGTAAAAAGTATTGAAGCCTGAGCAACAGACCCTGAGCCAAAGCTGCTAACTGAGGCACGACTTCCATACATATTTCACTAGTGATTACATACTATCTTGAATGTATATTACTTTTCTTTGTGTGTGGATAAAATAATGGGGTCGTGGAGACCGCTGTCTGGCACTGTGGCTTGATGTGAGACCTTGTACATAATCCAATAAGATAAGCAGGGAAACTCCCTTAGTTTCTCCCTTGAGCCCTGGCCAAGCTCTGGGGGAATCTGATGTGAGATTGAAACCAGTTATTTCCGCTTGAAACAAAGGTGTCATCTATTCTGGCTTGCTGATTTTTACTATATAAGGCTGGACTTGCTCACAGCGACTTTGGCAGCCTCACCTATGGGTGGAGGCACCGTGTAGGATTTCCCCCTTGCCGGGACAGGCTCTCCAAACCCTCTCTGTAACCGGGGCTGCCCAGCCACTGCAGGTCTGGGTGATGGTAACGTATGCAAGTGGTGATGGATCTTTCTTAATCACTATTCTCTTTCTCAGGTAGTAATTATTTGATGCATTACCCTGTATTTTCCTATTTGTTTGAATGCACCATTCTGTCTTTTTTTTTTTACTATGTTTTCTGTATTATTCTGTTATATTATTTAGTTATTTCTAGAAAAATACACCTGCTCTTTTCACTATGGTGTCTAATTGATATCCCTAATCAGCAAAGCACTGATTTAGGCCTGATCCAGCACGCATGGGAGGACAAGCAGTGGGAATTGGGCTGAGCTCTGCAGGAGTACATCTCCAGGGGCAGCTGTTAACTCCTTTCCTGGAAGGTGCAGACAAAGGCTGGGCAAGTATGTTTTACCAGTTTCCTGTCAAAAGGCAAGCAGATTTAACTTTCTCAGGCAGCAGGATCAAGGGTGTATGCTGGCTGTGTGTTGAGCTATACATTTTAACACTGCTGCTGATCAGTGAAATGGATGTTTGACCATAGAGCTGTTTTTCGCCTCTGCAAGAGAGCCTACCCATAGAATTGCTTCTATTCAATTTTGGGTCAAGCTGTGCACAAGCTGTCCAAATCAGATGCAGGGTATAAAGCTACAACCACATCTGTTTCTCATACGGTGATTCCACACGACTCAGCACACTTCTGGCCTCGCAGTCCGTTAATCCCTATTATATTCTCTCTGTATTTGACAGCATAAATTCTCATTAGCATCTTGTGCTTTCCCTTCTGAGATCTCATAGGGAATAACATACATTATTTGCCAAACCAAATGGTACCTTCCCTTGAGACTAGCTTCTGGCACACAGAGAAACAAAGGCCAACTATCCTGCAAAAGGGAGCATCAGCACAACTTGCAGAATATGATGACTACGAGCGGTGAATAACTTCCATCAAGTGCCCAAACTGACAGGATGGTGATCAGCTTCTAAACTGAACAAACGTTTGATGGGCTCACAGCAACAGCAGGGCACACTAGGCAATGCTGCTGCCATTGTTCCAGTATGTGTTGGGAAAAAAATGCGATACCTGCAGGAATGCATCTGTAATGCTTTCCACCTAGTCAGGAGGGCAATATAATTTGCAGCTCTTTGGAACAGTACAGTATCTGTATTGAATTTCTTGGGTTTGCTCAGTTTCCTTTAAGATTTCTTTAGCAAAGCAGCTCAGAATGAAGGATAAATATTTAACACCCTTGCTTCAGAGATGCATTAACACAGAGGAACAAAATTTTAATGCAGATAAGAATGTTAAGTTGTAATGCTCATACTGTTATGCATGAGGCACTGAACATACAATTTATGTGTGTAGACTGAGTTATATTATCACATATGCACAGTAAAGTTCCACATGATGTTCAGTAATACACAAGATCTGAATGAATAGCGCACACGTTACACAGCTGATACAGTACTTCAGGACATACAGGCAAGTTACCTGAACACAATCATTAAGACTCTTTCCAGTTACCTACAATTTCCAACCTTGAGTTGCTGAGGCAGAAAACCAACAGCTCACTGTGTAACCATGTCAAGATGACATTGCTCACCATTAGGATTAGGATTATGACCTTTGACTCAAAGTCTATATACTATAGATAAAGTAACTGATCTTTACTACTACTGGATAGCCCTTCTCATATATGGGGAGACTTGTCAAGTCACAGTGCTGTAGATCCTTTCTAAAGTAGCAGTCATAAGAGTGTCCCCAAAACGTGAAAGTACTTTCCCTTAGAGTATTTTATCCCTAACAAATTATTAAGCATTCCCTGAGAAAATTAAAGGCAGAATGTTATTATCCAAGATGCTCACAGATAGATCACAAGTATCTGCAGACAGCACCTGCAGATGAGGTTTTATTTTTCCAAGGTGCTCTGAGAACTTCCTTTTAACTATATACCATAGTAACCTTTCCCCAAGAGAAAGGCTTTGTACACTTGTTACTGAAAACTGAAATTACTCATGACCAAGGTAGCAGTTCAGAAGTGAAGACCTTGCTGCAAAAGTGTGCTATGTGCAAAAGTCAGCTTTTTACAGCTACTTTAAGGGGTAATGGACTTCCTAACCCCCAAACTAAACTCCCAAATTCATACTTGAGCAGCTGCGAAGTTTTCTAGAGGAATGAGTGTCAGCAGTCCCTGGGGAAGTCATCTCCCCAGTAGCAGAGCACAGAAGTCCACAGATGGAGTAGAGGCAACCCCTCCATTATCTATGTTCTAGTACAAAGCTGTTGTCTCTTTAACTGACCAGCCAGAGAGAGGCAGTCATGTGGAGATGATTCTCAATTGGGAACATAGGAATGAGAACACTGCAAGGATCTTATCAATCATGGGGAAATACAGAATTCCACGGTCAGCATGGACTGGAATGACAGATGGTTTTCTTGCAGCATGAACATTTCTGAAGTACTGAGCCACTCCTCCTCCTTCTTCCAGTCCGCTGAAAAGCAAAATTTTGCTTCGGGAAGAAGAAATTAGCATCTGAGAAAAAGATACTGGACCTCTTTTTTTATTTTTTTTATATTTTCATAAAGTACAGAAAAAGGAAGAGATTAATAAGATGATGAGGAACAGAAGCATCCTAGGGACTTGTTCCCAGTCCTACAGCCTGTTCTCAGATGCAGGAAGCAGAATCTTCCTGTGGAGATATATAAGGAGCTGTATGCTGCCAGCAGCTTTTTATCATCTTTCAATAAATCTATAAATGAGAGGAAAACAAGAATTTTGCAGAATGGATTTTTTTTTTTTCCCTGACCACAGTCTTATAATCTGTAGGATGGACAATTCTTGCTACATGCAATTAGAGCCAACATAATTTCATCAGAGTTTGAGACAAAGAAAGTCTTTCTGAATCAACTTTTTCCCCCCCACTCAGTCTGATATAAACATCAACATCACATCAAAGTACTTGCTAATGTTACCTAGAGACAATGCAGTACACTGAACATACTGCATGATGAACTGGAAATAGAAAAATGTTTCAATATGATAAAATCAGGAGAGGAATCACTTCCAAAACCAGCTGTAATAGGACAGAAAAGGAAGAAGTTGCTAAGAGGGTGGATTAATATTAGCAACCTTAGTGCTGAGTAACTGGGAAGATCTTGAAAATATTAAGTAAAAATGTTGAACTATGTCACTTCACAGGTCATGTACAAGGAGAAATGAATCTAACAATTCAGATTATAGTTGCTGCAGGTTGGTGATGGTTTCACATTCACAGATACAGATCTTGGGGAGATCTGAAAGTTTTACTCTGTAGTTCTAATCAATGGCTGAGAAACAGTGCTCAGATGTCCTCTGCTCAGCGATTAAAGGATCAGCAGAGCAGTACAGCAGCTTTCAACCTCTATAAAGTTCTG
This sequence comes from Athene cunicularia, assembly GCF_003259725.1. Classification (NCBI taxonomy): domain Eukaryota; kingdom Metazoa; phylum Chordata; class Aves; order Strigiformes; family Strigidae; genus Athene; species Athene cunicularia. Next base: position 13,247,882 of record NW_020799099.1, on the reverse strand, counting down.
AAGCTGTGTTTGTACATGCTGAGCTTTTAGGGCTGTCCAAGCAGGAGATCATTTGAATAGGGTTTTCAAAGGCGCTCAGAACATATCTAGACCCTTTCCGTATCATAAAGTAAATGAAAACCACACATTTCCTGAAATTAAATCTTGATCCTCCAATAAGCTCAATGAGAGAACAGACCTCTTCACTGATGCATGGTTCATAGAGGGGTCAGGACTTAGTGGGTAAAGCCTTGAGGCCCAGGGTGTTCTGAGAAAGTTTTATCATTATCTGCAGGGCAGAGAGGTGAGAAATAGGAGAGTCAAAATTTCACCAGCAATCTCTGCCACTAAGTACTACACTATTCAATTTCCTGAATGCTCAAACTTGAAAATAGTCTTAAATTAATGAGTGACTGGATAAAATACTGGATTATCAAGTATTTGAAATTCAGTTTTGAAAGGAAGGTTTATGCTGTCTTTGAAATTCATCTTGAGTGAGTCACCTCTGTTTTGTTGAAACCATAATAATAATACCCATAATTACTTGATGTAGCTTAATTTTCTATATGACTTGCTTGCTTTTCAACACAGGAACTGCCAGAATACATTAAGACTGTTCTACACTTACCATGTGTCCTGAACCTGTCCACAGCAGTGCAGGGTCTTCATAGGTGAAGCACACCACCAACCTGATTGACAGCATAGAATAACCCATTTACAGGGATGCATCTCTGCAGTGCTTTCAGCTAGCCTACCTCTCAAAGCTTCTCCCCTCTACAGTTATGAACAGTCATACAGATAGTGATTTTTTCATTATCCATAAAGCTACCTTGGCTTTACTGCCCACAGTGCCTAGCATGTTAACAGTCCCCCTGCAAATGCACACTCCCCATTTCTATCATACCTGTCCACTTTAAAAGATCTGTCTTCTGATTTGTTTTCTTCTCAGGCCTGTGATTTTTGTCTGACAGGCAGAATTGATTTTTATTTTTTATTTTAAATATAAAGCTAATTAGGCAGTGGCAGCTCAAACCAATCAACTGGTACCTCTTCAGCTAAGTACATTAACTGTGAAGCTCTCCTATTCTTATGCTCTGACAACCCTTTACAGCATTTTAAGAGTGTGATACTACCTGGAAATCCTTATAAATGTGCTTTCTCATGCTAGGTAGAAGGTTTCTACCTGGGCTCTCTAATTACTTTAATGCTTATTACTTTATATCAGCTCGTTTCTATCACTGTTATTCAGCTGTTCTCTGAAAAAGTTCACTGAGCTTTCTTCAGAGCCATGATTCTGCTGGAGGCAAACACCGAGAAATACCTGGAAGCAGTAAGCCTGCTTCAGTGCTCTTGGTCTCCTTGTCAGTTTGGGGTGATGACAGCTAGCAAGCAAAACTGTTGAGATACTGGAAGAGAGGACAGTCACAGCCCCACTGGTGATGGGACTAGCAGGCACCGCCATCCCCCTTCCTCTGCCATATTGGGCCAGATCTTGTGTCAAGCACGTTAAACAGAGGCTTAGAATGTGGGCCACACACCACATCTGGTAGCGCCTCTCTGTCTTCAGAGGAGATAGGGAGGTACCATGTCACTGCACTACACAGAGCAATATGGGTTGTCAGCATTACAGCAAATAAAGGTAATGATATGGAGCACAGAGAAAAGAAATAAACCCCTTTTACCCTATCCTGTAACTCATATGTGGCAGAGTATAAGACTGACAGCTGAAGCTTAACAGTTTAGGCTAGGAACACAGTACCAACCAGTGGTGTGGGGACAAAACTTTGAGAACAGCTTGCCTAGGTATATAGTGGGTTCTCTAGAACATTAGCTTGTTCCACAAAAAACACTTCAAGAAAAGAACAACTGACTTCCAATCAAATTAGAAATGATGGTGAGCTTTTATGGTCGTCATTATTACCATATTTCACATAATACTAGAGTGATCCGTTCCTCACTATCTAAAAACACATATATCCACGAAACTGGAAGGCTAAAAGCTAATGCAAAGCAACATCAAGATGCGTATTATTCCAGACTGAGACTTCCTGGCAGTAGTCGCCTACTTGCAAGCCTGCAAGGCTCGCAGACTTCCCGGCACTTCCATTCTGCCGGCTTGTGTACGGACCCTGTGGGATCCCAGGAGGCCACTCAGCCAAGCTGATCCCAGCTTGCTGCAGCCCCGACCCGCTGCCTAGCCCCAGCAACAGGAGATCTGCACCCCCAGCCCTTCTGAGCCAGGAGTGTACGCATGTGTGCGCACACTTTCCCTAGGAATAGGAAAGGGATAGTTTAACCTTCTTTAAAAAAACAGGTAGGGGATATACTTCAGAAGAGATGAAAGCCACGATCAGATACTGCATGGATACTTCCCGTGACTAAAACATTTTAAACACTCAGAGCTATGGCTCCCAGCTTTGCATCATTCCTGCATCATTAAGCAAATGCATCAGTGAGCTTGTGTGCTATTTGGTTAACACTGGATCCACAGCAAAGGAGTTGAAATTAGACTTGTATGTTGAAGAGAGAAGAAAAATAATAATTTTTGTAAGCTAAAGTTATGCCAGCCATCCAAAGCTGTTAAGCACTGTGGATCTCAAAAGTAGTGTTTTTGGCACCAATGTAAATAAATGTAAACTGATAAAAAAACTATATGAAAACAGCATGATGAAATTTAAATGCCAGGAAATAATATTTTTGCTCAAGAGGAGTTTAATTTAGGAGATACTGTTTTAAATTAGCAACTACTGTAGCATTTGCAACTAGACAAGGAAGATAATTCATGGACATTTTTCTTCATGGACCAGGATATGTTTCTAAGCAGAAATACAAAAAATTATTGACATTTTTCTATTACAGAGAACCTGCTATCACCATGTAATCATCAAAATAATACACAAAGTAGCATATAACAAGTGTATGGTAGTGTGGAGTGTTATCATTAGCAATTTAAGTTGAGAATGAGCCACAAAGCCAGAAGCTATAAACAATCTACATGACTGTGATAAACCCTTCCTACTGTACAGTTGCATATTCTTGATAGACCACTCATTGTGGAAGATGATTTTTATTTTTTTTTTTAAATCAGGCTAAGAGGTTTGAACTTTTCTGCCTGGAGAACATAGTAGCCTTTGGAAGGACAAGCAACAATCGGTTAAAAGAAAACAGTGTTTCTAAGAAAAGAATATGAGAATATTTCTATTCAAGTAGTTAATATGTGGCTTAAAGAATTAAAAACTATACTAGGAAAAATCATTGCAAAACAATAGATGAGGCCCGAGACTTTGCAGTCTCTGCCTGGAACAAGGCGGCCAACTCTGACCCCACTGCCTGGCTTCCACTTGACTAGCACCATGACTTGAAACGTTCCTCCAGTGGACTTGAGTCACTGATGGCACTTCCTCCATACACACCCCACAACACTTTGAGTGGTCTCTCTGCATGTCGAGAGGAGCTTTGAACACATGCAGATGAAACAGGCCAGTTCTTCACCTGTCTTCAAGATGCCATCAGTCACAGGGCTTATCTAGAGGAGTGAGGACAGAGGAAAACAGGCTACTGTGGTTCCTAAACACTTGGGGTCCTGGACACAGACGCCTAGAGCTGGAAACATTGGGACAACCCCCCTGCATCATTTACTACACTTCAGTTCAATTTGTGTCAACTTCAAACCAGACCTTCTGCACTAGACTTTCCCATTACTAAAGCAAGTCAATCCTCCACATTTTTCACCAGCAAAATCTTGAATCCTTGTGTGGCCAGCTTTCACTATGTAACCTGCCCCCACAAGACCAGCACTAACTCTGCAATACAGGCTGGAGTGGCTGTCTGGCTCTATTCCTTAAGAGCTTTGTAGCTTTTTTTTTAAGAGTTGTGTGTCATAGCTTTCCTTTCCCCCCATCACATTAATAATGGGCTCATTACTGTTCTTTTCCTGTTTTATCTGCATAGGGTAACTTCAAGCTGAAAGCTACTCCTGTAATCACAATATTTCATCCATGCTCACCCTGTAGTGTCTCATTTACACTAATGTAGGAATGTGGCAACATGTTGCCTAGTGACCAGAAGCATTCTCCTCCACCCTCTTCTCCCACAAGTGAGACTTTTGCCATGGCAAATATGAGTATTTTAATGTTATGGAATTAAGTTTTATTAGATGTCAGCTTCCTAATAACATTGGAGAGATCTATAAAACAGAACTCCACACATCTGCTTGCCAAATGGCTTTCTAAGCCTCCTAATGTTTCCATTTATGCAATACAATCCCATTTTATATGACATTTTACACCTCTAGGAAAAACACCTTCCAGTCAAAACACATTCTAATATATATTATTTGGCTTACACAAATACATGCAGGAGACAGTCCAGTGTCTACCCACAGGATTTACTCTCTTTTCTTACTCTAATCCCACACAGTCATCATCTATATTTCACCAGTATCTTAATTGCCCTTCCTTTACATATTTAATACAAATTGCAGGAATTAGTGAGTAAATTTCTTTCATTTGTGATCTGCAGGTGATGATAATGGTCTCTTTGACCTTAAAATTTGTGTGTCAGATGAAAACAGAAAATATGGGACAATGCACAGAGCAGGATGTCATCTGCAGTGCTGCCAACACCCAGCTCACAAATCTTGTGTCTGGTTCCAAGAATACACACAGCAGACTTAAAAAGCATGGATTTTAAATATAAAGAAGTGATGGGATTGTTTGTTTTAGCTGCCTCTTGCTTTATTTCCTCATGCTTCACTCATCACTTGTTTCTTCCATCCATAGATAGGAAGCAGGCAACAGTTAGAAACATGCCATAACATATTCTCAAATGAAAGCTGCCAGTCTCACATAAAATTCCAGTTTCTGGAGTCTTTGAGAAAAACAAAGTACTGCAAAGTTCAGTCAATTCACCTGTGGATGACATGGCAGTAAAATTCCTCTGCCATTCAGATATAACAACTTTTCTATAGCACCACACAGTACTGCCTCATCTCAAACCTTCTCAGAGGGAGATGATATCCTTCAGATAACCCTTTGCCTCCCTTGAAACGCTGCATTGACATCTCACATATCCAGAAGTTTCATCTGTAACAAGGACCAAAAAGAGATGTCAAAAACATCCCCCAGCAATGAGGGCTCAAGTTCACAAAGTAATTATGGTATCTTCCTGTGCTCTCTGGAACAGATTCAAATATTGACTTAAACACAGCTGCATGAGATATTCTCAACCAAAATGAGCAGGAGATTGAATGTGCAAAGAAGGAAGCAAAAATTGTGTAAGAGGACCAAAGAGAAATAACAGGTCCCTTCACATACCATGTTGTCTAATGTTAAAAGCATTAAAATCTTTGGATGTTGCAGTAGACAAACGCTCTCTCTTGTGGAAAAGAAATGTCACCTCTCTTGTAAGGAAGCAAGAGAACAGCCTAAACAAACAAAACCAAACAAACAAAAAACAAACCCCGAACCAAAAACAAAAAAGTGGAAAAAAATACAACCTTCGGGATTTGGTTATGAAGTTACATTACTCCAGCCCTTTCAAAACATGGGTTTGATTTAACATTTTAAAAGGCTGTAATCCCCAGTTTCCTAAGTGACATTTATTTTTTAATGTAACTGGCTTCTAATTCAGTTGAGCATATCCAAAAAGTATACAGTTAAGTAGAAACCATATAAATATTGTTCAGCTTCCAGCAAGCCTTGCTGCACTTGGCAAGGGCAACAACCACAGTTCAGCTTCGGAAGAGCCAAGAGGAAGGATGTCAGAGGCACAAGTGAATTCAGTGAGGAATTTCAAAGACAAGGATGGAGGGCTTTGCTGGACATTATCAGAGTACAGGCAAAAAGGAGGGACCTTCAGACAGCCTGGAGGACTACACATAGCTAAAGTACATAGGAAAAGCCACCAGCTGATGTGCCTTAGGCTGTGAGCAAGAAAGCTTTCCTGCTGTTAGATTTCATTTTTGCTAAGGGAATTTGGAATTTTTCTACCCCTTTATAAATGAGCAAGACTCTTCCAGCTAGAGAGAGAATCAGGGACAGAACCACTGAGCTACATTTCTGCCTTTGGAGTTGGCTATAGCAGTGATAGCTGACAAAAGATTTTGCTATGTCTTGCATATTTATAGTCTTAGATTTTATTTTAAAAAAATGATGAAAAATATTCTTTATATAGCCTTGCTTTGGCTTTATTTATGAATACCAAGGGGACAGATTTATAAAGTGAATTAGGGATTATGGTTCTTTTTGGCTGTAAGTAGCTAGTTATGTCACCGAGTATAAGGCGAGGGAGGAGAAAAGATGCAGATGTAACCTATTGAATAGGTACCATCAAGTTTACTTCTTACTTGCAGCCTACTCCTATCTCTCCCCATCTTGCCTTCTATCTTATCTAGGATCCTCAGATGGCTGCTTTGAATACAGGTACTTCCTTTAAAAAGAGACTGAAACCAGCTCCTGGAGCTTTTATACTGACCAAAGAACATAACTTAATTTCCTACCTGTTCCATTCGGAGCTAAGGTTGGCATCTAAAATGTGACAAACTCAGTCAGAAAGTCAACGAATACAGAGAACTTGGCAGACATTATATTTATGGACATACAGCACAATAATTATACACCCTGCACCAGAGCTCCACGCATGCCAGGGGTCATGGCTTTCTAATTCGGCACCTGGAGACCACAGCCCAAGAGTCATTTCACTGGGAAAGAGATTATTGCTCTTGAGAAACACAAGCAAGTCCAATCATCTGTGCTGCGGCCTCAACACCACATGCATTCTCTCGCTGGATAGACTCCCACGTCACCCAAGGCAAACCGGCATTAGCTGCCTCCCTCTACAGATGCTGTTTCAGCTGCACAAAGTGCTCTATGCAAGTGTGCTGTGGTCTGTAGAAAAATAGAGAATAGACATTCTGAGGGCCCCTCTGGGTCTACTACATTGCCACTTGTGGGAACAGGAATCTTTCCAACCCTGTTTCCTCTTTCTGAAGTACTTGTAACATGATGAGCTATTTTACCAGTGAAGAAACACAAATAAAGCTCTGAGTTTCTGGCTTTAGAGTTGTGTGTATCCCCAGCCCACCACCAAGATCCCCCTTAAATCCATGTTGTCCTTTTATTTATACTCTGCAACACACAGCCACAGTCTCAAGACCTCTCAGCCCACTACTGACTGCCCCACATTGCTAAGTTGCCCAAGTACTTTACATATTCTTAAAAACATCATCACATTCTGCCAGGTCAAAAGCCATTAAGTCAATCTCAAAAAGAAATAAATACAGGAATTACTTGAAAACATAGCAAAGAAATAAAATTATGTTTCTGGTTGCTGTCTTTCATATTTTTAAGTGTATAATTTGCATTACAGATAACAAAGGTCTTATGAAGTTCTGGGACTTAGAAGTCAGTCCTCTGCCCTCCAGAGAAGGGAGGAGGGAACCAAAAGCTAAAGACCTATTGAGAGAAACAAACCAGACCACTGAGAGAACAGAGAGCAGGGAAGACAGAAAAATGAGGGAAAAATTAAGAGTCTCATGAGGAAGTGAGGATCCTGGTTTACTCCCCACATATGTGGAGAACCTGCAGTGCTACTGGACAAATTGTCTTTGCCTCCTTTTTAAAAACAGGCAAGTTAGGTGCTACAGGTGTGGAAAATACAATATTGCTCTCCAAAGCCCAAGTGCCATCACAGCAAATCAAATCTTTTATAGTCAGTAGGACAGTGCATTTGATAAAATTCTGTACAGGTTCTGCAGCACCTGGACCAGCATGATGGAAAAAAACCAAAACAGTAAGGGCATGCCATGGGAGTCAAGCTGGGATGGAAGCAAGGGAACTAAGGCATGGACTCTATTTCAGAGCAAAGAAATTAAGAAGCTTCCTGAAGGCAGTACTAGATACCCATCACATGCCTCATTTAAACATGAAGGGGAAAAAAGCATCAGGTAGCTATAGCATAAGGGATATTTATGCACTTGCAAATGGAGAAGTGCTCTGATTTACAAGATAGAATAGCAAAAAGCCTTGCATCCTTACACCTGTGAGACCAAGAAGGGTTGTCTCTTACCTACTTTGTATTTTCAAGACAGAAGCTACCCAAACACTGCAGATGAGTACAGAAGTATCTTTTTCTGACACTCGATATCTTCAGTCTCCCAAGATTGTACAAACAATTAATAAATCCGTGTGTTTTCATGAATTTTTACTGGGAGTTTCACAAAACGATTTTAACTTTTCAGTTATTCTAACTTGGAGACAATGGGGAAAATATTTTTTCGAAGTTTACTGGATGTCAACGTTGTTACATATTCTCTTTGGACTGCCCAAGTTTCTCATTTATGGTATTGGTATGACTTTCATCTTCAACATCTCCTCTCCTTCCCTCCCCTGCCTGAATCTTTGGACAATAGTCTGGTTCAAAGCAGTGGATGAACATTATAACATGGTAACTTCCTTAAAGAAAAAGCAACATGCTAAAATTAAATTTTTGTATACTTAAGTATATTTGAACATGCTCTAATACCTGTCATAACATGACTGCTCAGCTGTATGACAAGTACAATCAGCATGCTGTTAAGACATCTCTTAACAGAGGGGGGGAAATAACCTTTATCATTAGATAACTATGCTAAACGCCTCCTTATATACATACACATGCAAAATGCAAGTAGCAGCAAACACTGTTTTCTTCCATACCTTCTATTTCTTCCTTCCTGCATTTTTTAATTCTATTTTCAGTGGTAGTCTTGTAAACTCAGACACTAAACTAATCCTGTAAGAACTGACTAATCAAATAAAAAAAACACACATTAGGAGATGAGCAAACAAATGATTTTTGTTTTCCTGGAAATCACAACAACACACCATACATACCTCAAGTAAACCTTCAGTCATCTTTTGTTTTTATAGACCAGTGAAAAGAATTTAAATCAACAAATAGTGCTTGTTCCATGTCACTTTTTAATCTATTTTTAAGCATTAAATACAAGCAAACCACAAGTTATTTCTGTCGTAAAACTGAAATATTTAATTTCAAAACCAGATCAACAATAACATATGTTTTTCAGTTTCACTCTTTTACTGGCTGCAACAGGCAGTCAATCCCAAAATGTATCTTTGACAAAGGGACTCTTTCACAAAATATATACTTGGCTATAATAGTCAGCATGTATACACCATTGTATTCCAAAGCTATAATATTTATCGATGAACTCTGATATTAGTATCCCAAAAATAAGTATTATTTTACAGTAGCTTGTCTTCACTACCCACACATGCTCTGAAGAACAAGACTGCTGGGCATGAAGCCATTTCTAAAATTGTATTAAAAGAGATACTTGAAAGAAAGCACGATATACTACATGTTGGAGGAGTTATCCTGCCAAAAGGAAGCATGTCCGCAAGCTCCACAAGCCAGCAATGTAGTTATTACACCCCATTGCTTTCATCAGGACTATTATATTACCATATAATCTAGGGGAGTCACTGAAAATAGACCACACTGCGCTAAGTACTAAGCACTCTACATACCTACAGAGAACTCAAAAGTCCCTGTAGCACCATCAGCTAATCCCTGGAAAGGAAAACAAGATCAAAAAGGACTAGGTAACTCTTGATCATAAAAGCTAATCAGTGACAAAATTAAGAGCAAAGCTCCAATTTGTAATTCCCTGCTCAAGATTTAATTAATCTCAACTATAGAAGCTTTCAGATTGTTTTCACAATCTAACCAACAAGAGCCAAGAACGTAGGTTACACTTCCAGAAGTGACCTGAAACCCCATTGTTCAGCATCCCAAATACTTGAGTCAAACTGAAATCATGACCAGGAACCCTAACTAGTTGATATAGGATATAGCCACCATTTGTTTCTAAACAGCAACTGCTTTTCGATAGTGAACTTCACATTTAAGCATCTGTTTTGTGATTAAGGAGAACAAATAAAGAAAAAGACCATTCCCAGAAAAACTATTTGTCATTCTAGATTAACCGCCAGTGCATCATAACCCAGGAGTGAAATGACAGAAAATATTGTAAAGTGTACTTCACTTGCTTGAAGGCTGCCAAACTTCAACCAATTTAACACACATTTTCCTCTTCAGTAGAGGAGCTTCATGCCTTTTAATCAGATGCATTGGATTCTTTTTTTTGTTTGAAGTTTGAGATTTTTCAAGTGTATATCTTTTTTGGTTGGTTTTTATAATATGATAGAAATCCTGATCATATAAAGACTGTGGCATAGGAATAATTTAATACATTTGTTATTCTGCCAAACTCTCCCACATAGTTTTGATCCAAATACAGCCAATGAACACACTCTGTGCACTTTGAAGAAATCACAAATCACAGATTTGGCTCACACCTTTAAGCGGGGTCAAATATTGGTGGGGAGGAGGAAGAGAGAAGCTGCTAAGCTTCCATCTGACTACCCAAACATAGCATTCAAATCTCCTAAATCGCTCAGCTTCAAAGGAAACATACAATTCCTTCTGGTAAGCAACCCAAGTATTTGCCCGTCCACTCCTGAATATGGACAATTATGCCATGCTCAAGTATTTACTATGAGATCTGACATTAAAAGGAAGTACAGACCATCTCCTGGAGTCAGAAGGCAGAGTGACTGCATGGCTCAGGGTGTGCTATGTGCAGGATTCCTGAGTGCTGAGAATCTTTGCATTTAATAAATTAGCAAAAAACTGTATTAATATAAAATTAAGTGTCTGTGGGGAAGCCAGAACATAGAGGAAAAAAACTTGCTGGAAAAGTATAAATTTCAGTGCATTCTACATGTTTAAGAAAAAAAAAAACAAAACAAAAACAAAAAACCACTCCACCAACATGCTTTTAATTATTTAACAGCAAGCATTTACTTTGCCCAACAGAAATCAGTGCCTGAAACTGTAAAGAGATAAGGCTCAGAAAGGATGAGGGCAGTCCCAGGGTTGGTTTACACACTGGATGTCTTGTAATCTACTCAGGGATTTGCAAGAAAAGAGTGAGGTATTCATATATGGAAGTCATGTTATTGTAACAAAGCCTGGAAGAAATACCCTGAGCTCATTCAGTATCTTTTAAATTGAAGTTTATGGCTGGGTTGTCAAAAGCTGAACACAAAAATAAGAACTACCCCTATGTTTACATTATCCCATAGAAAATTAGTCATTATATTGCAGTATTGTTTTAGACATGTAAAGTGTAGAATGAAAACTGCAGGGAACTTAATTGTGTCAATATTTCCCCCCAAAGCAACTTAGCAAGTAGCATTTGTTTTGAAGAAAGCAAACTGCTAATATTTTGGAAACATTATTGTCTTCAAGGAGGACTTTTTTTTGCTTCTGTAGAACAGGCATCGGGTCTTGATTAGAAAGTACCCTCTTTCAGAGACTTATTAGGGAGCAGTGTAAAGTCAGCAGGGAATGCCAATACTTTACTGTTCTCCCTCCCCTCCAAATTCCTTCAAAGTTTCTTTCCAGACAGAATTCTATAGAATAGCACAGAAACAAAGCCATTTTGTTTTGACAAAACAAGAAGCCTGACTTTGAGTCCAAAAATAATTTAGAAATACTCTTTCAGGAGCAAAGGAGAACAATTATAAAAAGGGGTGGGGGGCTCAAAATGTTCCTTTTGAAATGACCAGGAGGAACTCTGAACTTTACAGAATAGACCCATTCCCATTTATCTCCTAGAAAATATTCTGTATAAACTGACATCCTCAAAATCTCATCTAGTAACATTGCTGACTGGGAAGATAGCTTCCCTCCCACCCTGAACTTAAACAATGGGGTTGGTAGGATGTTTACCTGTGCAATGACTATAAAACATTGCTAAAAGATATGACCTGTTTAAGAGACTGGCCACAAGCTGAAAATCTCCCCATCAGTATTATATAGAGGTTAAAAAAGTGACCAATGCCTAGGACTGCCCGGAAGCAGACAGGAAAAAATTTGCCCTTGCAGTTTACATAATTGACTGTATTTCTACACAGGATCTACACATTTCACAGTCCTTTTTTTTGTAAGAAAAAATAGATAACATTTTCTTCCTATAAAGGTACATATTTCTTCGCACATGCAGGTCTGCAGATGGACAGAACATGTTGCTATGCAAGGATTAATTACGTATTCTCCACTCAAACATAGGAAGTTCATCAACGCAGTTCAGCCACCGGCCTCTCCTTACTAAAGGCAAAAACTGAAAATCCCGTGCCAAGACCACTATCTGCCCCACACTAACACTTCTTGGTGCCTTACCCTTCCACCATTCAGACAGTTGGTTACTATTTTTTACAGCATATCCTGAGAACAAGCACTTGTGCTCCCCTCACTATCAGAAACTGATGAGAGATTTTCTGCAGCTAGAAGCAATGTGGGGAAGGCATCCTTCTCAGATGGTAAGAATCTGTTTTTCCTTTATGACCAGCCACTACAAGAAAGCAGCCTGAAAAAGATGCAAAACTATAGCAGGTCTTATTTTGAAAAAAAATAACTATTTTACTCTAAGCTCTTCTCCTTAAGCTACAGAAGCTCAAGGAACTAGTAAGATATTGGACACAGACAAGTCTTTAGAGGGTTCTTCCCTTATCCTTTTCTCAAAATCTGGGAGCCAGTTTAGGATCAAAACAAGGAGAATAAAAAATGATGTATTACTGGATTTTTTAAATGTTTTTGACTCTGTTTTATTGCACTGCATTGAGCAGCACAGCTGAAATTGGGGCAGAGTCATCATTAGACAAGATTCTTTGCATACAGGGTGCTCACAGTTGGGGAGTGGCAGTCTCTGACTCTTCCCCTACTACCTGTCCCCACAAGCCATTACCACTCCCACCAAGCCAGTGCCTCTAAACTTGTGTGATAACTCGCTAACACCTCATAACCGTGTCAGAACCCAGAAAAGTTTCTCCCAAGTAAAAGGAGATGTAAAGGTCTTTGTTAGGCTACTACATCCTTAAACCTGGCTATTCTTCTGCCTCTTAAGCCAAGTCCACACAGCTCATTACACAGATCAGTTCATTCCCTGCACCTCATTTTAATTTTTTTCTTCTTTTTATCTTTAGCTTTACCTTTTCTTTTTTTCATTTTAGAAATGCTCCCTTGTCCAGGCTATTCCACTGTGAATTCTTTTGACTCAAATACTTATGGCTTTTAATGTTCTCTGACACCCAGCACCACAGACCATACCCGTGGCCATAGACTTTCTGCTAGCTACAATCGGGCTTGTTACGTTAATGTAGCATAAACCTCAGATCAGGGATTCCCAATGTCTTTGTAGTCAAAGCTTGCTTGAGATGAGTGGAAATTATCTGTGTCCCAATGGACTTAAGCTCTTCCTCCTCTGTTTATATAGCATAGGGCTGCAGACAGCTCCTAATCTCCCACTCCCTCCAAAGCACCTCCTCCTCCCTTCCCCCTCTGACTCTTCCCAGCACCTACATTGAGCCCTTACTAAGATGTGCAGCTGATGTACAGAGCTAGGCACAAGTTCTGCTCTGTACTCCTCTATTCAAGGGAAAGTTTCCCCTCTTGGGAGCCATTGGTCATCATATTTTTGCACAGCCTGAATGCAAACAGCATTTGCCAGCAAATTTTCTGCCAGACCAGCATCTCCCTTGTATCACTTCTTTACATCTCCAGGCGTTTCACCTGCCCAATGTGTGAAGAATCACATGAGATCCAACACACATAGACATAGAAACTGCTGGACACTGAACAACTATGTGGGTTTGTAGTGGGCAGGGGGTAAAGATATCTCCTTTTTGAAAGACTCTTAGTAAAATCAGGGCCTATCAAAGCACTGTGCAATGTTACACCATTCACAGCAAGAAGTGCTGAGTCCAGTGCAGTACAAATATTACAATAAGCTTTTCAGCTACTTTACTAAAAAGCAAGTCACTGATGAGCAATGCTATACATTGATTGATAAGGATGGAGAGATGTTTGCTCCAAGCCGATTTTCCCCATTTCACATGTCAGTTCCCTATTAGTCCCTTACCTTACTCCCCATCCTCATTCCAACATTTTTATATTAATAAAATTTTTGTTACTTCAAGCTGATTTCCCTTTAAGAGCAACATATTTGTTGTCACTGCAGACAGATCAAATTACAGGTTTTAAATTCACGTCTTTAATGATCTCAGATTTTGATGGTACTTCATTTGTAACCCTTCCCCAGTTTTCATATTTTTTACTATGCACCACAGAAGCCTAAAATCTGATAAGTAATCCTGAAGAGGTCTAGCTCCACAATGGGGTAGGCAGCACTTCAACTTCACCAATGTGTCACAGAGCGCTAGGGGAGTGGTCTTATGAATTTTAAAGAATTGACCTGTAAGGTGTAGCACAAGATGACAGACTCTGATGCAGCCGTCAAAAGTTAGAAAGTTTAAACAGTTCTTGACTATGAAGACGTATTTATCAGAATAACATAAAGCTCTTTATAATGCTTTATCTAGTGACAGAACCAGCGATCTCATGATGGGTGCAAAATCACTGTTTACACACTTTACATAAATACTTTTTGAAGAAATGTTGGCAGGGATTTTCAAAGGACCCTGGAGGAGTTTTGTGCAATAGACCAGTTCCCTCAAATAGCAACATTAACTTTCAATTTCATCACAGCTAGAATCAGTAGGAAACTAGACATTATTCCTACTATCAGAGTTTCAACAGGAAAAAGACCTTTTTGACTTATAAAGAAACAACAATTTTTCCACAGGAGAAAAACATAAGGTAAAAAAAATTCCAAAGAAAGGGAAATTCCACCCATTTGACATTAACAGCTTGGCAAGATTTGCCATTTGGAGTAAAAACAGAAAGTGAGGAATTGAAGCCACTAAGAAATGACCTTTTTGTCCTTTGTTCTTTTCAAAAGCAGCTGTAAATATCTGTTGAGCCTCATTGAAAATACTCAGCAGAATTCTCCTTGACTAGATACTAACACAGGTAAAGAATGGGCCACTACTTAACATTCCATCCAAATCTCTCTTGCTAGGATCCACCTGTCCTTCTGCAGCTCAATCTTCTACTTAGTCTGGACTCTCTCCTTGCAACAGAGTCGAACCTTTTCCTTTGACCTTCATAGCACGTAGCACAAAGACTGCTCATTTGGACTAAGCCAACACCTCAGTGCCGTATTGCATGAAAAAAACCCTTCCTGATAAGAGTCAACATTTAAGGTTTACATGTCACTGCCTAAATGTTTACTTGTATTTTTTTTTTTTAGGTTAGAGGTGTTTAGGAGGTCTAGATTAAAGGAAGCGGGCAGTACCTTATTTCAACACAATTTTTTGTACTGCAGCTCTTTTGTCCACAGCCTGTCAGGGTACCCTTGTTCCTTCTCATCACTTTCTCTAACAGAGAAAAAAGGAGTAAAAGTGCAGTACCTCAGTTTCTCAAAACTCACTCCTCTAACACAGATGCAGAAACAGCTGACAAGCAGGCTGAATGACAGATTTGTGCCAAAGCACTTTGTGCTATACCCACAGCACCAAGAGTTGGTTGATGTCCCTAACTAGACCTTGCTACCATGTCATGTTTGCTTCCATTCTGTCCTAAAATAATCCTTTCTCAGAAGGAACAAGGTCTTATTAGATTTGTAGGGATAAAGAACCAGCCTGCCCTTACCTTACAGCAATATGACTATGCACATAATTAATATTCCTTGTTCACAGTTTGGTTCTTGAAGGGGAAAGTTGTTGCTTAAGCAGCTGACAATAAGTCTCCTATTTCGATACAGCTTTACAGCATCTCTCATTTATTGGATTGCCACCACAGACTTTATTGCCTAAATCAATTTTTATTAATGCTCAAGGAAACAACAAAAATACCTGGTGGGAAAAAACTCTAATATGAAAAATAATTTTAAATTATTAGCTAAATCACCTTAATAGGCAAAACCCAAAACTGGATAAAAAAAATATCAAAACATTTGATACAGTTTAGCTGATGCAAATAAGTTATGTTTAGGAGTATCAAAATTTAAAATAAAAACATTGCTTGTTATGTGGACAAATGTTTCCTTTCTTCTAAATGAAAAAGCTAGAACCAAGACGTTGTGCTGTACCCAGTAGCCATACATCCACCCCACCCTTTTTAAAGGTTCCAGCTTTTTAAGTGAGTACGAAAACAACTAATATTGCACTGCGGCCTTACACACTGCAAATTTAGCGTATCTAACTGCTGATGGGCTGTGGAGGAGAAAAGCAATAGCAGTTCACTCTTCTGGTCAAAGCACTTTTCTGCTTCAGCTTCTCCTAAATGCAGTGCTCCCGAGCAGCCACAGAGCTCAAGTCAACAGATTTCACAGACTTTTCCCATGTTGACTAAGGATGCTGTTTGCTCCAGCTTCCAAGCCCAGCCCCTTCTCAGTGGCTGCTGCACCCAAGCAGCAGGCTAGGGGACACCCCCTTCTCAGCTGCCACAAACCCCGCGCCCCATTCTTTTCATGCAGCACCTGTTTCCCGCAGACATCTGCGCATCCAAAAGCAGGGGGCGGCTCTAAACACGGTCTATCTCTAGTGAGATTTGCTGGGACTCACAAGGTTGACAAGTCCACTTCGAGTTGAAGGCTTCCTCCAAACTCCTGTGTAAGAATCCAATCCCTTTTGAAAGATGGCTGCCAGAGGGTACAGGCTGGCTGCACTTCTCTTTCCTCAGATTTTTAATGTATGGTTGAAGACTTTTGCCTTCTGAAGAGAAGAAAGCAGGCTTGCTTCTTTGTTTGAAGAAAAAAAGCACACAAATGTTGTGGATGTACAAGTCAGGGCATGTGTCAAGCATTCACAAAGAGCAGCATAATAAAACGCAGGTGCTATAACAAGCTTCCAAACTTGCCGTACAAGAACCAGCAGTGATTTCTTTATAACTACAGTTCATCCCACTTAGGTTATTTTCCAGCAAGTGGTTCATCAGTTGGTCTAGCATATGCATTAAATCAAGCACTTTTTCCTCCTATCACCTCTGTTACAATGGCTGTTCTCGCACTCTGAAGGTCCAGTTCTGCATTTGCTTTGGGTCAGAGGAGAGAGAGAAACACCACAGACAAAAAGGAGCCCACTGCACTTGATAAAGCCAAGATGAGCAGAAGGTGCTCTGAGAACTGGAGGATAGAAAGGTACAAAATATTCTGGAACTACATCTCCCTATGCACCCTGCTGTCCATAAGAGATTAACAAAACAAACAGTACAGTTAAATACTGAAATATTCTGTTATCACCACAAAATAATGAAGTAAAAGACCTCTGTGCTCTGTGATCTTTTTGTTGGAGCATTTCAACTCCTTCCCTGACTTAAGATCTATGGTGCTAAAATGCTGCAATTTCCTGATACATCAGATCCAGATCCTTTTGTCATTGCTTTATTTTTGACTTTAAGCTGAGATTTCAAAACTGCACTTTGCAGCCCTGCTAAGCACTTTCTACCTCATGTCAAGAGAAACAGAGGTGAAAAAGTGACCTCATTTAAGTGCCTAACCTGAGAGCTGAGGTCCTCCAAGCATCTGGATCCCTATGCCTGGCCGTTAACCCTTTCCAGGAAAGAAAAAAGAAAAATGAGTGACATTGTTTTCACCTAAGTTTAAACATCTGAGCCCTGTCACATCACAACCACAACAATAGAACCAGACAGATCAGTCTCCAAAGGTGGTTCACTGATTACAAGGAGTGCTTTAGTCAGTAGTTTGGATTATTTAAGCATCAAAAACTTAGCACACAGGGATCCCATCTCACAATTTTGTGGTAAATAAAGATTATGGGGCTGCTCCGACAGCTGAAAATTGAAGCCTTGAGTACAAGACTCACATTGGAAATCAAGAATTTCTCAGTGCTTGGTTGCAGTAGCCTACAAAAGGCAATTTGGGAAGACAGAGGACAAAGTCCATCCAGAGGACAACACAGCAACCCCACAAAAGCACCTGTGTGTTTGCCTGTCTAATGAGGAGTGGCAGCATCCTGCTATCAGAGAGCTGCTGTCACAATAGTGAGACAAGCAAACAGAGACAGAGGTCTTTTCCAGAAAGTAATCAGTTTTTAAAATAACACAACACTTTCTACTTCAGTTTATTTCTACATTTACAAGCTGACGAGGCTATAAATTTGAAGAGAAGTGTCTTCCATCCTACTTTGATAAATAGATGGCAGACAGTATGACAGCCTTTTTAAATTAAGGACCTGACTTTCATCAAGAGAGATTTTGCAGAAATATCCCCTTCAGCAAACTTAACCTTAACTTTCCCAATCATAAGCAGAAAGCCATGTAGCCATCCTTCAGGAAATATTTTTTCTGTCCAAAACATTTTTTTTTTCTGCAGTATTTCCTGGCACGGATTCATTCCCTTGCTATTGGTGATTAATTTTCAGCTATTACTTGTAGATTTGGGGCCCACAGTCCTTAGATTGCCCTCCTTAGAGCAGTGTTTTTTGTTGTAGAACCATTAGACAATGAGTCAATATTACTTCCGTCTGCTGAGATATTTCCTTAGATACACACTTTGAGACAATAAAGGATTATGGAAATACAGTTTATAGCTTTTAACTAGCAGACACTTCACAGCCTTGGAAATAACAACTCCTTTTTGCTGCATGAAAATGAGAAGCAGTACAACACCTCAAGATTTTAAGATCAAGATAGATGCATAAATCAACAAAATGAATTAGGTGACTAAGAAGTTAGTAAATGCCATAATAGTGTTTATCTAGATGCCAGACTATCAAAGGCTTGGGAGCATAAGATGACAGACAGCAATTCATATAGGACATCTTTCACCTCCTCCCAAAGTGCTCACCCATGGTCCAACACCAGCAACAGAGCAACATCAAGAGGAGCTGCAGAACATGACACTTAGTTGAGAGTGCTAGTTTGCTTTCAGAGGTCATCCCCACTTTTGGCTTGGATCCCAGAGTGAGCACAAAAGACTCCTTTTGGCTGAAACACCCCACATGCACATCATGCTTGATGCAAACTGGAGATAACAGGCATCCAAACTAGCAAGCAAGCCACATCACTGCAGGTCCTCCAACACATACTGGATACGGGTACTCTAATAAGAATGCCCGAACCTTCACATTTGCTGTAAACCTCTATTCCTCAATTCTTCACAACTTACTGTTTTGTCTTTCACTAAGACACCTCTGGTCACAGTATCCTGACTACCAACTACAAGCCCAAAGAAATAAGGGGTAACAAATATTAAATCAATTACTGGAAAGATGTTTAAGTCTGCAGGACACTAGCTTGACAGTTGGTTCCATTCTCTGCTCAGCCATAAGTTTTCTTCTATGCGGGGTAGGAGGCAAATTACTCAGGAGACCTGGGAATTGCTGTGATCAACACAGCAACACTGGAGCTGAAGAGACACCTTCAGCAGAAGCCAACTCCATTACCTTTTTGACAGAGTGACAGCATAACAGAGAACACGTGATGTCTGTGGAACAGTGACTTGACCCTCCTCTACCAAGTGGACTCCATCTACCAGCAAGTCCACTCCACTCTGGCCCAGTAACTCTGGCATTATATTCCGCTTGGATATTTTCTGCGAGATGATGAGTTACTCCCACCATAAAATATCTTAGTTGCCAGGCTATTGCTTATTCTGCTGGAAGACTTTAAATGCTTAAAGTTTTGTACCTTTTAAGCAAAGCTGGGCATCAAACCTTTCTCTCTGCACATTAGGAAAGCACTGCCTAGGCAGCAGTCCACTGTACTGCTGTTTGATTGCTTTTGAACATAAGCTTCTCCACATCCTTCAATCTTTTCTCAGACCCTCAAAACACAGGCAGAGAAATACCTAGGCAGGGATGTCAAGCTGAAGACAGCTGCTCATTTCCCATGCCCAGGTGGGATGAGGACAGTTCTGGGAACACACAAGACTTAAGACGAAAAGGCGGTTTAGGCGCTTACAGTATTCAGTAGGAGGCTTGTTGCCTGCACAGTGATTTAGCCACAGAGTATTAAACAATACTGACTGCTGAAATCCTTATAGGAATCTCCTCTTAAGCCTCTTTGCACTATGGTTTGCTAGGTACAATACAGAGAAAAGCACTTTCCTGCCTCACAGCGTGGTTTGCAAGGACAAAGATACCTAGGCAGCTCAATTCTGCATGTTACAGTACCAAAGATTGATTTGAAGAGTCAATCACTCCAAACCTATTTTTCACCCAAAGCATCCGCTCTCAAAAGAAAAATGAGCTACATACATTTTACATCAGCTTGTGCATGAAGAAAGACAGGCTTAGTGGATTGAGACACTTCACACTGAAGCGTACAAATTGGCTCACCATGGGAGTGAGGTGTATGAAAATAACTCTGAGTTAAGAAATGACCCCTAGGCCAGTCCAGGACAGGAAATGTCATCCAGTCTGCAAAAGTAGCACCTGCACCTTCAAAAAAGTGAAAGAGTCTTTTTGCAAGCAGAAGTTAAAAGTGTATTCCCTGAAAAAGTCAAAGGCATTTTGGAGGGGAAAATAGGATGACTGAAAGGAACCCTTGGAGGACTATCAGTCAGGTGTAAGAGGATCCTCTTCGAAGAGCTCTCTGCATAAAGCAAGTCTGAGATGTAGGGCATGCAGGAAGACACCATCTCTTATGAGGAAAGAGTCTAACAGGACTCTTCCAAGTACAAGGAGAGGTACTTTGGAGATCAGTTAATTTATATCGTGGTTTTCTTTCATTCCTTCACCTATAATTTATTTAGGAATTCATAACTCGGATCTAGTTTGCAAGTTGGGTTTCATTTGAGCCATTTTATTTTCTTTTAATTTCACTTTCACCTTCACCTAATCTGAAGAGAATTTTATGATACCTGGATAGCAATAAAACAGGATGTCAAAACCCCAAGTATCAGTTCAACAGTTGCGCACCTCTTCTGCACCACAGTATGAAAACAGTACCTGTCTGTGCCAACCCAGAAGCCATGTAGGCCAATTTGCTAGTGATGGGATAGGAGGAAGTGCCTGCCACTGGTAAGAGATATACAGGAAAGCCCTCTGGTGTGGCAGTCGGTGTGCCTGAACCCCAGGGAATCATTTGCGAGAGTACACGACATTACTGAAAAAGAAAGCCATTGGGCTTGCACAGTTGTGGCTTGGAGAATCAATTTGCAACTCATAAGCCTCAGCTCTATGGTTTCTGTCCTGCAGTGTGAGAACTTGTTTCTGTCAAGTTTGCTACAGATTTTTAGCAGGAGTCTTAACTTCTGTCACCATGGGCTCAGACTCAAGCAAGTTACTAGGAGGCAACAAGCTCCTGCATGTCAAATGATGAAGTGTACGTAGCCTTCTTCCATCCAGCTACTTTGAATACTCCTGAACTTACTACAATACATTTGGTTGGCCAGTCATGCCTTAGCCTGTTGATACCCTCAACACTTTGTTGTAGCACTGCATTCTCTGAAAAGCAAATCCATCTATAACATCATGCCTAAACGTCAAGAATTATCCCTATGCTCTTTCTGCGTACAAATTATAATTGACACATGATATTACACTTTCCAACCTAAGTTGTTTCTTTTTGGCATTCACAGATAGTCTTAAATCTTCACAGCTATATCTGTCATGGCACAATCACATCCTAACAGAATCATCAGCTCAGAACCATCCTCTCCCAGTGGTATTCCTATAGTGGGACAGCAAATTATTTAGAAGGAAACGCAGTACTAAAGTATTTTTTCTTTTTAAATACAGTTTATCAGAGGGAAATGAAAAGCAGACTGCTGTGGCTGCACAGTCAAGTGTTTGAAAGAAGAGTGGTGATATCCTAGTTTATGCAAACTGTTTTGTCCTATAGGTTATTCATATGTACTCCATCTTGGTAATCTATTTTACAGAGCGAGACTCTTGAATGAAATGGTATTATGCACCATGATCAGGTAACAATTGTACAGGATGAATGAGAGAAGTTACCAATAAAGTTAAAACATATGAAAATCTTTATGAATTAAGTATTACAGAATGCCCAGCAGTCATATGCACACACACACAGAGGCATAATCCAATCCTTCACGCACAGGGAAAATTACATTTCCTCTTTCACTTGAAAGAAGTTAGATTTGTATTAATTGGTGAGCTCTAATCAGCAGGCTTAGTTATAACTGTAACCTATCACACAAATTTTGTGTCAACACATTAGGATTATTATTGCATTTGCATGAACATTGTCACAGACTTTTGATGGTTATAATTGAGACATGTTTACTCTGATTATATTTTAACAAGATTTATGAATAAATACTACAGCAAGAAGTCTGCAACATCTGGATGAGGCTCGCTCAGAATCATTATGACAGCATTTACTTTATCAGAGTCACTGGAAAATACTTTTATCTCTGGTTACATGACAAGTAGCAAGAATTCAATCTGTGTGTCTGGTGCGTAGGCTGATTGCTATCCCTTTAATAGTCTGCATTGTTAACAGTGGTGGAGATTTAACTGTTTGAAAGTGGTTTTCTTCCAGAATGGAACATAAAACTTTCCCACTGCCAAATTTAACCATTTGTTTCCCTTTTAGTGAAGATGCACACTTCTAGGGAAGCTAAATCCCAACACATTCTTTCTAAAACTGACCTGCATACAGACACTGTCAGTCTTAGATCAAGTGACATGAGAACATAAACGGGCAAAGGTGTTACTAAAAGTAGGAATCATAGCCAGAGAAATTAAAAATAAAGGGACATTAAGTCAACTACCTGGTTTTCCCTTTCCCTTTAATGGCATAAGCCCATAGAGGAGAAACAAAACAAAACACCAACAGAAAAAGGATAAAGACCAATTTGTATTTATCCTTGGTTGCCAACAGAGGAAAATATATTTCAACATCATTATATAACATGAATATACTACTCAATTGTTTACAGAAAACATACATTTCCTACAACATTATTAAATCTACCCTTGGCATGTTAGCTGTTATTCAAGATGGTAAACCTCTTAGCAATGAATGACCAGGAGCAAAGTTACAGTAGAAATGGTTACCAAACTCAAGAACACCCTACCATTTGATGTCCAATAGGAGTGCAATGCAGCTTATTTTTTAATTCTAAAAATATTAAAATAAAATCAGGTGAGTACACTCAGCATTCTCTTTCTGTCATAAAGGAATTTCATTTTTATTTGCAACTCTCAAAATCCACTCTAAAGAATGAGAAATTGCTGCTTGCTGAGGCATGGAAAGCTAGTGACCAACTCTCACAACTAGTGAGCTCTAGGAACAACATAACCCCCCTTTCATTAGAATTTTTTTTGCACACTCAGACTCTGGAGCATCTTAGTACAATACTTTCAGATTATTAACTCCACAGCATCACAAATTCAGAACAACTAGAAATCTTTCTACTGTTATTGCTATCAGGAGCACATCAACAATTCCCAGCAAAATGAACTATCAGTGTTTAAGCATTCATACCAACAAGTCTACTATCTAGTGAAGTTCTTTGCTGAGAGACCCATTGGGGCATGTGGGGGAAGATGACGACAAGGGCACTTATTGTGTTCTTGTTTCCATCAATTGTATGGTTTTATATTATTATTATAAACAATATGCCAGCTGTATTTAGTGGCAATATTTTTATTAATTATTGTTCTGGGAACTCATTTAATTCTGAAAGAACAGATGTTGCTCCATTAAAGTAAACCACAGCATCTCTTTTGAGGGCATAAATGATGTTTACTAACCTGAGACAGTGGTTTTGCGAGAACATTTATGCCTTTATTACTTTACTGGTACAAAAATAGTCCTTATACCAATAGAATTTAAAGAAATATTACAGTACAATAGAAGTTAGAGATAATTTTCTGTGTATATTTCTTCAGTTAAGCTGAAGACACTGTCCTGCACAAAATCCTTTTCTCTAAATTGGAGAGATTTGGATCTGATAGACGGACCACTCAGTAGACAAGGAATTGTCTGGATGGATCACTCAGAGTTGTGGTCAATGGCTCAATGTCCAAGTGAAGAGTAGGGCGTTCCTCAGGGGTTGATAGTTGACCATCCATTAGGAAACCCCACTCTGGTCAAAGGGAGTTGCAAGAGCTCACCATCTCCCAGATCAGACTGTTATTACACAAGTCTCTGCATGCAGGTCAAAGACCTACAGTTCCAACTTGGTAAACAGCCATCCCAGCTCACAGCTGTTGGATATGGGCAGTCTGAGTTGTCTAACACCTCCCAACATAAGCAGCTTATCAACACATATTTTAAAATACCGAAGAGGCAACAGATTCTCACTGACATTACAAGAGTCAATACCAAGGAAGGCCTTTCCATCAGCAGACAGCCAGACCTGCTTATCTTGTGTAACCACTATTATTTTCCCACTCCTGCAAACAAGAAAAAGTGCATTATACATATGGTACATGTTCATTTTCTGTTTCTTCTAATCAATATTCTACACATCCAAAGTAGCTGACCCCTGGTCAATCATCTTTAAACAACAAATGAGCACTTCAATGTAATAGAAAAAGTTTAGAAGTGGTGACAGACATACAAAAAAGAAAAAGGAAGTACCAGAAGCTGACTGAGGCCACATACAAATATCCAGAGGTCAAGGCACAAGTCATGAAAATCTGCAACATTCAACATCCACAAATACGTACCAGACGTGCATCCTTTGTTAGTCATGGGGAAGCCATATAATGTTGGATTGCTGCACCACAGTGGCTTTTCAGAGTTGTGTACAACTGCAATCAGCCAGCCAGAAACCATTGGCAGTGAACAAGTGCTCTAACTGCAACACAAGTAACCTCTGAAATGCAGCCATGCACCTATTTTTTTCCCCAAGCCCATGATTTATTTATTCTACATCCACTTTGGACTGCTATCCAAATTGCCTGAAGCTATAAGCCACCACAGATGTGATTCTTGTTTATGTGAGTCAGGACAGTATGAGCCACCAAAACTCCCAGTTGAACAGGGATTTGGATTACTGAAGTTTGGCAGAGAACATCCAGAAGGAACAGAGACAGGATCTTCAACTACATGTCCCAGGGCCATATGCAGGAACAGCTGTCTGTGTGCTGCACCACCTTTTCAAAGCATCTCCTGTGCACTTGACTGAAGAGGTTTCCAATCCAACCAGTATCTTCCTGTGCACTTAGGAGACCATTTTGATGTGCCATCACCAGAAGACCAACTTAACAACAGTCTTCTGTTCTTTCCTATACTACTTCTCTCCACTGTACATGCCACCTCTTTAGCCTCTGAGGTCTGTTACTGCTTACTTAAGAAAATTATGGTTTCAGGGATGCTTCGCTTTAGACTTTCACAAGTAGGTTTAGCCAAACAGCATGTACCTTCAGCTCAGATGTTTTGCTGGGCATACAGACTTAGAGGAAGCAGCACAGCCAGAGCCATGTGGTAATGCACAGAGGACAGCAAGCTCACTAAGACTTAAGGAGCAGGGAAGAAACCTTTGGGGAAGGTACAAGCATGAAACCACTCAAAGCCTCTAAAAGAATTAAGAAAATTAAACCTCTGTTTCCAAAGTAGCCTGGGCCAATCTAACCACTTGCTGCCATAGTCCTGCTTTGTGTCCATCACAGGCTGTGGTCCTGAATCCTCTCTGTGCCACACTGGCCTTCCTCCAACACTGCACTGAGCCATTTCAGCTTGCTAAGCTGATAGCATTTAAGCCACTGCATCATCTAGGGAGAAGGTATTGTTCTCAGCCCCATGTAGATTCCCACCAGACAGTCTGCCTTCTGATCAGCACAGGTGGCCCCACATCTATCCCTCAGACCCTATGAAGAGTTTCCTAGGCTAAACTCCCAGGTCTCTTCTACAATCATTGTCAAATAACTGGATATAAAAATCATATTTTCTCCTGGTTTCTCAGAATAAGATGATAGTAAAAGTCCTTTATGAAATCTGGTTACTCAAGGTTTTACACTGGCATCAGAGTATCATGGATCGGTCATAGGACAAACTGTTGTGCTGGAAACCTCTCTCCTTAAGCCCCTCTATAAGCAAGCCAACAGCTTAGATTTGCTTGACAGTTACTCCATTAAAGGCCATCAGTCCATCACTCAGAGGATCCATAGTCCTCTCCATACTCCTCAGGACTAACAATCCCTCACTTAAAACTTCAGGGGAATCTCCTTCATCCTTTGTCTCCTCTAATACTCACAAGCCAGCGTAAAGCAGCTGGGATTTCATATACTGCTGGCATCTTTACTGAAGGATATTCCTCTCTCCCTTCACACACTGAACCCATCCTTCTTCCATACAAGCAATTATTTCATATAAGCAGAGCAACTCCTCCAGCTATGAATTATCTGTCCTTGTCAATTCTTGCTTAAAATATGAGGGATCAGCATACCAAAGCAACAACAGCTTTGCTTATGGGTAGAGACTTCAGATGCTGCTTAGATAAGACCTATGTTAGGAGTTCTCAAGAGGGTTCCTACCCAAGACTTGCCCTGAGAGGGGCTGTATCTCTCCCTGACATAGTTTACTGAATAAAGAGGAATGTTTTCTAGAAAACATTCCAACTAGAGAAATGTGAGCTGGAAAACAGGAATTCAAGTTACTGGCCTGGGACCATTTGGACAAAAAAGAAATATCCTCGTCCCTCCTCCCTCAGCATCCTACCTCATGGTAGTGAGAAACACGGCAATGTCAGAAAGCTGCACAAGCCACCTGCAATATAAGTACATTTGACAGCAAAATTAATGCACCAAATCCAATGTTTGTGCTGATAGCTGCCTTTTACTGCTTTTTGCTTTTTATAAAAAAGTTTGGATGCCTCAGGCCTAAACTGCAGATGGGCAGTCTGCTGTAAAGTTGGTTGTACTAGCCTTGACTGGACATTATCTAATTTTTCTTGATCTGAGTTCAGGACTTTGCCGAGTACACAAGCAAATGTTGGTCATTCTTACATTAACTAACACCTACAACATTTGACTGCAAAACTGCTTTAAACATGCCTTAACACCTAATCCCATAGAAATGTGAAAGCTGTTAAAGCATGGATTGCTCCAATAGTTTAAAATCATTGTGCAAAGTAATTAAAAACATCATTGTGCTTCCAACTGTTAAGACACCTCATTAATTCCTCAATACTTTATGTCACTTTCTTGGTAGCAAGTACCAGATGTGTTAAGCTGCTAGTACTTCCTAAAGCACACAGAGGAAATTTGGGTTCAAACCAAAATAAACCTAGAATGGTTATTCCCCATAATGACTGCATATACTTAGAGTACCAAGCAACCTTCATGTTCCTTCCCTCCACCCACCTTATGAAATGTATTGATTCATATTTATCTGCTCTTCTGCTGTGTTTTCTTCTTGAAAGCAGGCATCCCGTATGGAATAAAGGGAATGGCTGCAGACAGATATATTATGGCTGTCAAAGTAATTTGTATAATTGTGTCTATTATTTTGAAAGCTAGATCTAACATAGATTGACTTTTATGGCTGGTTTTCCAGTTCTAGATATCTGGCCACATACAAGTACTGACTTCATTCTGCTACAAAGGATTCAGCAATGCATCTACAGGAAATTACGTTAATTGTATGCTGAATCATTTTCATTCTAAAGTTTTTGAGGGTCTTGACTGTAAATATTAATACCATGGACACACTTCTCAGATAAGCAGATTTGAAACACTAAAACACAGCATTAAGAGCCTATCAGCGTCACATGCATACTAAACCCACTTAGCTAGCTACTTTAACAGTACTTTCGAAAGCTACACTCAAGGTAGATTCACTATTTGCACAGATCTGCAACTTTAAATTTTACAAGTGATTTCACAGTTGGAGAATTTTTGTACATGCAATGAAAAGCAATGGTAGGAGGAAAGGGAAGAAACAAGCCAGCATGTATTTCAGAGACTCCATTCCCATGAAATCCCTACACAGAAACAGATCTAGCACCAGACTTCAGTGAATAACATTGCACTTATTCCACTACCCAGCACCAGCTGGTTCTATTCTGAGCCAAGACAAAAGAATAATGGTTTGTGACAAAGAAAATCCCATTACTAGGAAAAGTTCAATGTGCCATTGAAGTTTCATGCAGAGTGAGACTGGCAAATAATTTTGTCAAATATTTTTTAAGATGTCCGAGAAGCTCTTCCATACAATAGCAGTTTCTTCTATTAAAGGCAGTGTTATGTTAAAAGCCATGTAATAATCTTATTCTAACCCCAGGTAATAGCTCTGAAAAGGCCACATCAGAAATTTGCTGTTGTTGGGGGAACAGTTCGTTGCATGGGTTTCGTTTTTACCCCCAGGGTAAGAGCTGCATATGTTTTGGATCAGATCTCTTCTTGAAATCCACTCTGCTACAGAAATAAAGTTTTTCTCTACAGCTATCACTGAAATCATTCATCAAACCCCACAAACTGTCAGAATGCATAGAAGAAGCTCCTATGGCAAAATAAGTTTAGGAGTCTTGTTCGGGTATGTTTCACTATTCATCCAGACAGGCAATCATTAAAATCACAAGGCTAGACAATAAAGGTTTCTATTGTGGGTGAATTAAAGTACATATTGTAAACAAAAAGGTGTATTTCAAGGGAATGGAATATGCCGTGTGAGTAGCCTTGAAGTAACTTGGGAGGGGTGTAGATGTGAAAGAACCCACCTTCCAGACCACCATGTGGAGTTACACAGTGTGCTCTATGATATTCCCAGCCCTATCTGCAGAGGCCCACAGAAGTCATATCCCCATAGCTTCATAACAAATACATGGGATGCAACACATGTTAAACTAATTTTTCATCTAGTTTTTGCCTTGTCAGTTGACATCCAACATGGACTCTATACACTAAAAATTGTTTAACATGCATTTTACTCAGGACAATTCACTATGTGCAGTGTTTTGAGGGAGACCTTTACTGGAGAGATGAGCACCACACGGGATAGAAGAAACAGCTTCAAGGACACTGCATCTTATGGGAATGCTTTGCTTGCAAGTGTGACACAAGGACATCTAAAAGATCAGTTATAACTATTCTAGACCAAGCCATGAACATTTCAGACAACCAAGCTGGTGTGCCTCTTCAGGGAAGAGGTCACCATTACAGCTCTTTATATATCAAAGTCACTATTTTGCAGCATGTAGTACTTACCAACATCAGCTAATTGACTCCTTTTGAAAAGAAATGAGAAGACAGAGACAAGTAGGACCAGAGGAAACAGACACAAGGCGGGGAGAAGCAGGACAGTCTGTCATTGGGTTTATCCCATATATTCACTTACCAGACTCAGCTGGTGGAGGTAAGAAGTGACAATAAAGGAGAAGAATAAACATGCACCCCTCAGCAATACTCAAATGTCTAAAGCCTTCTAGGTGTATTTCCCAATAGAGTGAAAAACTGCTCAATGGAATTATGCTGAAGTGCTACAAAAATATGAGAAAGATATAGTCAGAGCTTTCACTGTCAACATCAGACAACCAAGGAATATTGCATAACATTCCAGCAAGTTCTGGGGTCCTTACTAAGACTTCATATGTTAAGACCTCTGAAAAAGTTACGTATAAGCAAATTCAGTAGACTGTGACATTAAATCAAAAGGTGCTACAAAGTTTAGTGGGAACCTGTTAATGGACCTTAAGGTAATACAAATAAGGAATCCCTGTAAATGAAAAAACTTTTAGATAGTAAATCATTTAACTACTACAATGTATTGTATGAAAATGGAATAACCATACTTATTTTCATAAGAAAACATAAGCTAATTACTTGATGATCCTGGCTAATAGTAAGAGCTGTCCCTAACCAGATAGGTGGCAGAGATTTCACTGAACATTTTCCTATCCACAGCTCTCTGAAGAGAAGGAAGGTGTGCTGCCCTCTCAGCAATCAGACGCTCCAATTTTAACATTTTCTTCCTCTCCCAGAGATCTGTAAGAACATTATTTTACTATACAAATGAACAATTAAAGATTACTGGGTTTCCTAAACAACTAGAACAGCCAGCTTTAGAAATTTCAGTCATTTTGAAAGGCATTGGTCTTAGAAAGTCTGCATTCTCCAAGCATTAAATACAAAGGGTAAAGATCATGGCTAAGCTTGCAAAGTGAAAGAGGAGCGAGAATACAAAAAAAAAAAAAAAAAAAAAAAAGGAGGTTAGCATCTCTGGAACAGTATATGTCAGATCTCTTTATTTGCA
Organism: Athene cunicularia; assembly: GCF_003259725.1. Taxonomy (NCBI): domain Eukaryota; kingdom Metazoa; phylum Chordata; class Aves; order Strigiformes; family Strigidae; genus Athene; species Athene cunicularia. Next base: position 13,217,801 of record NW_020799099.1, on the reverse strand, counting down.
GTCAAGTTTTTCAATTGATCGGCTATGCTCCCAGAAAAATGTAGTGTCTTTCCTTAGACATTAAGCTACAAATGACAAATGCAGGCACAAAATCATACATACTTCCAGCAAGCACCTTCTGCACTAGGCTCATATCTGGACTGCTGCCCTGGCCATTAACATCTCAATTTCTTGGTGCTGCAGAACAAATGAGGAAGAACAAAGCATAAAGACTTGTTTTTACATCTCGATTTTCACTCTTTGGGGACATGGAATTAAGCATACATTAATTTCTTGGGTCCGTATTTTTAGAACATTGCTGTAGGAGAAAAGACCTGGGAGCAGGTAAAGAAAGGATAATATTTAAGATAAACAAAAAAAAATCAGCCCATGAAATAGGAATAAAGGATCTAAAAGTTCTCTGACAGAAGGACAGAGTAGGAAAAGGAATTTCAAAGAGTGACAGCACCCTCACTGAAAAAGCTACTGAGCAAGAAGCAGCAGGAACCTCTGACAGCTTCTGCCAGGAAGTGCTCACACCAGTCAAACTCTGCTAACCACAACAGCTGACAAAACCTGTTGGCTGCTCCTCTAGTGTTATTCCAGAAGCTCCTTCAGAGCCCCAAAGAAGCAGCTGGGCATATTTCAGAATACCATGGAAGATCCACATCCTTAGCCATGCAAAGACTAGGCAGTGAAGTCAACTAACCAAACTGAGTGACTAAAATCAGAGATGTAGTCAGATCCCCCTATGGAATTGCCCAGGGTGACAGTTATCCAAATTTGGGGAAAAGATGTTAAAAAAATACAAATTTTGCTGTATTCCAATTACATCTGTTAACAGATTTTAGAAGGGCAAAGTATCATGTCTGAAAGAACAGTGGATAGGGGATGAAGGGTTTTCTTGTGGCAGTTCCAGTCCATTTTAGTGTTTAAAAAGCTTTATCCTCATGCCTACGTGAACTAAGAAGCACTGCAAAGCAGTCTCTCTCTTGCAGAGTGTCTATATTAGACATACTTGCTGGGAAAAAGGAATAGTTCATCCTGCCTTAGTCAGAAGACTGGTCAAGGTGACCTTTTGATCATGCTGTCCAAAAACTCCCTTCTGCAAGACTTGAGCTTGTAGGTCTTTTCAGTTTTCAAACTACAAATTCAGAACACAAAACAGCTCATTCAGAAGAAGAAATCACATTTCTTGCACAGCATTTGCCTTCGTTAGATCTCAAGATGCCTTACACAAGGCTGGCATCAACATCTCAATTCTGAAAACTGGATAATATGGCTTGCACAACTTCACATGAGCTGAAGTGTGAGAAGAACCCTGAGCACCAGGTAGAGAGTACCTCTCCTTCTGTCATTCCAACATTTTAGGTCAGAAATCATGTCAGTGCTGGATCAAGGACATGTTGACACATTTCTTCAGGATGAAAGAAAAAATTTAGCCTTCAATCTCAATCAGCACTGGAGTCAAGACCCATAAAAAGTAGGCATTTTATGATGTGGCCATCCCTGCAGTAGAAAAAAAGTGACTTGCAGCCTTGACAGCTGACTCATCACACAGACATGGGCTTGCTGTACATCAGGCCTGGATTGCAAACAAAGACACAGCAGTTAAAAGCTAAACTACTTCCTAATCTAGTCAGGCTCTATACGCCTCTCCTTACATCAGTATTGATTACAGTAATTTCTTATGGTAGGTTTCCCCATCCCTCATTAAAATAGGGCTCTTTTATAAGAGCTCCTCCTTTGTGTCTTGTTTGTAAATTCACTGATGCTGATTCATTTCCTTCTAAGGAGCTCATGAATAAAATATGAAGATTCTAAGTTCAGGAGTCTTTGATGTGTTTTCAAGCATTAGGAACTCAATCAGTTCTGTGCAGTTATCCCTTTGAAGTTTCAACTGGGCATTTTCTTCTTCAAAAAAAAGAAAAGCTTCTGTCCTTTTGAAGGATGACTTTCTTAAAGATATACTATTTATTTCAGCTTTATTCTTGATTGTTTAAAAATCAGAGGACAGCACAAGGATTGGGAAAGAAAATGGTAACCAGAAAGAAGGGCTACCTTTGGGGTAAACAATGGATTTATGAACCTACAATGGCCTTTTGCCTTATGCTGGTTTCCATAGGTATCAACATTAATATAATTATTTCAACATCAACCTGGAATAATGCATGGTAGACCTCATCCTTGATTATTCATAGCAATGCATAGCAACAGTCATTCAAAGGAAGAGCTCTACCTCCGAACGTACAAGCAAGTTAATTGACAGAGGAACAGTGAATTATTTCAGCAAGACACACAAAAGGAAAAAACCACTTCATTTTGCCCTGTCCCTGCTTACATAGAAATATTGTTCTTCATATTCACTTAATGTTCATAATGTGTTATGCTGCTTCTTAGTTTTGTCAGATTTCAGGAATGAGATGTGATTGTTCAGAGCCTGAGCTGCTCCCACAGCTTAAACACCAACCTCCTTGAAAAAGTGCATTAGTGCCTTGCAGTGACATACATCATAAGGTACTGTGGAGCTCAGAGAATACTTTACCCAAAAGGCTCCCATGCAGTCATCCTAAAACCAGAAATAAAATCAATTTGCTTTAATTCCCCTTCTACAGATATTCTTGTCTGCCAGATTCTCAAATACTTCTGTTAGAAGTTAAAGTTTCCTTGCAAGGAAGCATGGTCTTTTATTTTCTCCACTAATTGTTTCCTTTCAAACCATATCCTAAAGTAATGACTTATGTAGTTTCTATAGTTATGGTCTTCTGCAGCAATGACATGACTCCAGTAAGCCCAACCTAGCATTATAATAGCCTGTAGTAAGCTGCACTTTACTTTCAGATCAACATGGTGTCCTGATTTGAGCCCAGAGGACAACTGAGCACCAGGAAGCCACTTGCTCACTCCTTCACCCTCAGGGATGGGGTGGAGAAAATAAATCAAAAGACTTGGGGATCAGATAAAGATAGGGAGGGATGATTTACCAGTTATGGTCATGGGCAAAAGACAGACGCCTTAGGGGAAGAAAAAGGAGTTTTAAAATCAGTTTAATTTGAACACCACCACAACCACATAATTTCCCAATCAGATTATAACAGTGAGAAATAAAACTAAATCTTAAAAACACTTTCCCTCCACCCCTCCCTACTTGCCAGGCTCAGCTTTTCCCCTGATTTCTCTACCTCCTTCACCCCAGCCATTCAGGGGGGCAGGGGATGGGGGCTGTGGTCAGTTCATCACCCACTGTATCTGCTGCTCCTTCCTTCTCAGAGGGAGGACTCCTTACATTCACTCTTCCGCTGCTCCAGCATGGGGTCCCTCTCAGAGACAACAGACCTCAATGAACTTCATCTGACATGAGTCCTTCCCGCAGGGTGCAGCTCTTCACAAACTGCTCCAGCATGCGCCCCTCCCATGCGTTGCAATACTCCCATCAGACTGCTCCAGGGCAGGCTTCCCTGAGTCCCAGCCTTCTTTGGGCACAGAAACCTGCTCCTTTATGGGGTCCTCCACAGACTGTGGGTGGGCATCTGCTCCAGCACAGCCTGCCCCCCCCAACAGGGGCTGCAGGGGAGTCTCTGTACCTTCCTTCACTCCTTTCTTCAATTGGCCTGGGTGTTTGCATAGCTATTTTGCTCACAACCCCTCCTCTTCCCCAGTTGCCCTTCTTAAATATATTATCACAGAGGCACAGAAACCATCACTAAATGGCTCAGCCTTGGCCAAAGGCAGGTCTGACTTGGAGCTGGGGGAGTTTTGAGAAGCTTCTCGCCAGGGGCCACCACTGCACCTGCCTCTACCACCACCAAAACCCCACTACACACAGCTACAGAGTTTGGCAAATAACAAAAACTTTAACCTGTGTTGGACTCAAGTTTCAGTATGGCAGTCACTGGTAGACAAATGAGGTGTTTTTGTGCCTGCAATATCCGAATACTAGTTGTTTTGCCCACAGGTAGATTCATGGAAGCAACAAGAGAAAAATCAGACTTGAGCACCCACACATCTATAGAATACCATAACTTTCCAATTTGAAATGGCCAGTTACTCATGTAGAAATATCTACTCTTATTGCAGAGCATAGCTCTGCTTTCACCAAACCACATGCAGGAATCTGGGGTCTTACCTTCTAATAATCTCAAAAAAAATGGGTTGGCAAAGCTGTTGTCAAGTGCTAGAGTCTTCTAATCACATATGCATACCATCAATGATCGGTGCATCTCACAGAAGGTCAGCCTCTCTCTGCCCACATCCCACTGTGACAGTATAGTGCCTGGCTGAAACAGTCCAGAAGGTGATCTCAGCAATACTCTCCAGACCCAGTAGGTTCTGGTCTGCTTAAGGTTTGCCAAGGAAAGTGATCTCACATCATCACTTCCTTTGGACACACTCACCTGCATCTTCTGCTTCAGGGACTCAGAGGTGCTCAGACCTTAAGCCAACACTGTACATTATTGAACTGCACTCCTTGCCCAGCCAAATGGAAATCTAAAATAAAGCAAGCCTTTGAGTGCACTGAAGAAACCCAGGTTTATTTAATGTTAGAATATTAAAAATTAGGCTTTTTACCCTCTCTGGTAAGAGACTTTTATTGCAGCTTGAAAAGCATTCACACCATTTGTAACAGGCTGTAGGTGTGAAAACCATGAGGGAGATCATCAGCTCTGCAGTGAACTAATATGTTCAAATAAATAGTTCAATTAGAAATGACGATGTTGTAATCTTGACCTAGTTTTGCTTCCACAGTGGATATGGGTGCCAAATTGCACTGTGCAAGCGGCACACAATTTATTCTCTTACATGTGACTGAACTAAGATTTAGAAAGTACTTTTCATGGAAGGTGTTTAACAGTTCTCATTTTTTATACTTTTTATCAGTAGTTAAAAATGAATGAAGATTACTTTAAGTACATGATATTAGGCAAAGAATAAATAAAAGTGAAGACTGCTGAAAGATTATTTTGATAGATTTTAACCACCGAAATAGTCTAGATATGTTGGTAATGAGCATTTTAAAACAATTTCCTTAACTCCTTGGATCATTTTAAAGGAATACATATGTATAAAAAAATTCTCTTCAGGCATAAACGCATTTAAAGTAGTTATTACAGCTTCTACAAATTGCAGTTATTTTACATGCACTTAGCTGAAAATAGTATTCAAAACATTGTCAGCTGAATCCCAAAAAGCATCAGACTCCCGTTGCTGTGGCAACACATTGTTCACGGTTTGCCTGTCTGAGGCAACAATAAGTCTAAAATACCAAATGTTTTAAATATATTCAAGTCCAGCACTTAGACTGCACCATCATGTCCCAGTTGAAAGCTAGATTATTCCATTTCCACCAAGAGGTGTCCTCTCACTGAGAGCCAAACTATTACTCAACATACTCACTGACAGCAAGTCTTTCCAGATGCTAAGAAAAATGACTGTTTAATACTCCATGGAACAGCACTACTAACAATAACATAGGAGGGGGTTTTTCCTTCTCCACTTGCCACCACAGGATGGGGTAGAAGTCAGAAAGAGGCATTGCTCTTTGAAGCTGGAGACATTCTGCTTGTGGAAGATAAGTTAGGAATTTCATTCCCATTTCATTTGTACTGAATCATTTCACTGACCCCTATTTACTTCTGAGCAAGTGAGATTTGGACACTCTCTCTGCTTTGCAGCAGAAGACCCTGGTGTCAGCTGTGCTGCTCCAGAAGATGCTTTCCTTTTTCCCAAGGCAGAGCTGCTGAGCGACAGGGTGCAGAAGCAGCAAGAGATGTCTCCTTTGAAGTGGTGCAGCTCCCTGTGTCTAGTACCAGCACTGCATAGTGTCAGAGATGGGGAAGAAGCAGAACACTGCTCAAAGCTCCATCATGTGTCATCTTAAAAATCAACCCCAAAACACAACATTATGCACAGAGTGTACATGCAGTTTCTGAACAGGAAATGTATATGACCTGAGCATCGTCCCTGCCTTCACCTTCCTTAGTAAGATTCAGTATTTGGCTTTTTGTAATCCATCTGTAAACAATTTCACATGAGAAAAACAACAGGTAAATTTGGAATTAATTGACACATTTTCAGAAAATTCTCCACAGTCCTATGAAGCACACACTTTCCACACCTATGCACTTCTGCAGAATCCCCTTCTGGGTGGCTGGATAACAAAATTGTATCTAGTAAAAGTTACTTACATCCAGAAGACACTTAAAAAGCTGGGGGTTTGTTCTGTCCTTACTCTAAGGTAATCACGTTTATGATCTCGGATTACTGTGTTCTGTACTCCCCAAGGGAACATTAATACATGTTTGCATTTTAATTCCAACTGAAACAATAAGCATCTGCCCTACTTCAGACCTGCACGATAGCTTCTTAAAATACAAAAATGAAGACCTGCCAGCTAATCAGAAATCATCTCCCTGTATCTAAAGAGAAGGGAAACATTCCCCTTATAAATCACCTGCGGTGACTTTGATTTAGCTTTCATATAGTTGCAAAATGACTACCTAATACCTAGCTACCAGCATAGATGGCAAATGAGGCTCCCAAGAAAGAAATTACTTGGTACACATAGACAGCTTCACAAGGCAGAAAGTTACTTTGTGTGGAAGAATGTCAAAGAAACACATCATTAAAGCCAAATCTCCAATGTGATTAGTTTAAAGGGAATTAAAAACGCACGTCTCAATTTCACATCCTCTTATTCCTTTAAAACCATCTGCATACACCAACGATAGAGGGTAAAAGGAAAGTCCACTGAGAATAGGAAAATAATGATCTTCACGCAGGAGTTGTAGGTACACTTAACTGCAACAAAACAAGTTATGATGATCATAACCTGATCACAAGCCACCCTAGCTAATCCACTGCATTCAGTGAGCCTGGCCCCACAAGTGGCTGCCAGTCCTTTAATTGCACATAGCTGCCTTTGGCTAAAGCAGGCAGCAGGACAGAGAAATTTCTGCATCAAAAAAAGCAAAGAATGACCAATGTACTGTAAAACCTTGCTCAAAGAAAACCTTCCTGAAACATGCAAAAACCACTTCATTAAAGAAGGTGACAAGAACTCATAGGGGAAAAATATATTGTAATACGTGTCCAATATGTTTTAAATATTTTGTATGCTACTTAATTTCTTGTACCATGTTGATAGTGAAAATAGTTTCTGATGACTGGGTAAATATGAAGAACATGAAGCTTTCCTTGAGTGTGACATTACTAATAAACCTCTGTGTTATAGAAAACCCAAAACTTTAGGGGAAATGCTCTTACAAACTAGACTTCCAGAAACTGATCAATTTAGGCAGATATGTCTGTGTGGTATAGGGAGTAAGCAAATCCAGAGAAGTACAGATACTCTCCAAATAAAATCAAAGCAAGCCTCTAGGAAATTCTAGTGTGAAAATTTTCCAGGTTGAGTACTGTGTGTGGGGAAGAAAAATAACCAAGTCTTGGACCTTTTGACAGTCCTGCCATTTGATTCTTTCTCTTGCTGTTTGATTCTTCCTCTATCCAGGCATAGTGCTTTTCATTTTCTAGAAAGAAACAAGACTGAATCACATAAGTAACAGCTTTCACAGTTAGTTCTTTGCCCTCTCTCCTGTAACAGCCTGCAAGCCATTGAAGTGTACTCAAACATAAGCACCTGCAACTTCTGTAAAAGGGGGGATTTGCCATAAGAATTGAGAGCTCTAGCCTAGAGGTTTTTTGGTTTGGTTTGAGTTTTTTTTAAGCAACAGATTAGAGCTAGTCCTTTTGCTGAAGACCTATTGAATGTGTCTACATTAATCCCATGCCCATCCTCAAAATACTGGTACTTTTCCTCAGGTCTAGAAACCTTCTCTCTATGCTGCCTTCAAGCTGCCTGTAAACACTACAGCAGACCCTGCTCCTTCTGGAATTCAGCTGGCTCCACTCCAGCTAATCATCTTAACACAAGTTATACCTCCTCCACCTGTTTCTTTCCCCTCAAATATTTTTCTGGATATACTTTTCAGTATGGGAGAAAGGGCTCACACACTGTCTTGGTTCACTTGATGGATCAGAGGTTTGAGCAACTGATTCAGTGTATTATGTAGGCAGATGTATGAAGGAAAGAGATTCAAACCACCAAAGCTTTTGGGGAGGGAAGGAAAGGTACCTTGTGGAAGAGGAAGATTTATATTTTGGGAAACCTGACATCACATCTGGAGCACACTTTACAAAGGAATGTTCAAGACAGTCTGAGTTCACTGGTATCAGGGTACTTCAAGGTCAGATAAACCTCAACATGTTGTTAAGGTGGCAGTATCTCAGCATCAATGGCAACAGTAGTTCCACCCTGAGCTACAGCACAGGGATTTCTCCAATCCTGACAACTGTCATTATTTTCGAAGTCTGGAAATGTGCATATAATCTTTCATACCACATACCTCAAGGATAAGGTTCCCTTGGGCCATAAATAGCAACTTAATTTCTTCACTGTGCCTCAGAGCAAGCCTGTGAGAATCCCACATGCCATGTGTCTCTCCTCAGGCCAGGACCAATGATATTCTCCAGTCAGCTGCAGTTCCTATTCTGCCTTCCCACCAGAGAAACAGCCTTGTCACTGCCATGTTTGCTGGCATCTGTTTACTCCCCTATTCTAAGAGCACTTCCCAGCTTCCCTTCAACTCTTGGTAAAATTCAAAGGAATTCTGTGTTCATTATCCAAATATTTATATTTGGTTTATATCATTTAGTTAATGCAATATCACTACCAGCTTTTTTTTTACTTTTCAAATAATGAAGTCATCCAGAAGAGATTTTCTCTAAAGCTTAGCTCTCATTTCCATGCCTCCAAAAAGCTAACTTTTTTGAATGGCATTGTTTACAGCAATCATTGGAAGCTGCACGCTTTTCAGAATCCAATCTTCAGTTCCACTGTTTCAATGTTACTATAGCTCACGTGCCCAGTGAGTAATACCACTTTCCTCAAGTGACCATATTATCAGCTATTTAGCTCTAGTAGTATTATCGAGCAGTCCCACTTTTAAGATCCTGAAAACGTCAGAGTAAGGACTCTGGATCACTCCTTTAGTTATTAGTTGTTGCAGTACTAAGATAACACATCCATAAAGACGTAGTTTGGGGTCAGGTCTGGGTTTTTTATTCTTTTTCCATCCCTTCTTCCTCCCTTGAGAAATTTATCAGGTATCATGTCAGAACAATATTACTGAAAAGGCATAAAAAATTTCCATCTGTGCAATGGCATTTAGAGAAGGCAACAATTTACTAATTTATAATGATTTACTGATGTATTCCCTCAAATTCCAGTTTTGACTGAGTATCTGACAACCCTGGGTTTAGAACCTACAAAGACTATCTCTACAAGTCTGTATTTTTTGTCATTTTTTTCACAGACTAAAAACTGTTTTATAAGCTGTCTTTCAAGACAGATACAGACATATTGGAACATGTCCAACAAAAGGCCACAGAGATGACTAAGGGATTGGAGTGCCTGAAATATGCTGAGAGCATTGAGACTGCTTAGCATGGAGAAGAGGAAGTTTAGGGGAGATATGCGTGTGTGTTTACCTGACTGAAGCAGGGTGGAGACTAGTAAATAAGAGAGCCACACTCAGTAGTACCCAGTGACAACACAAGATGCAATAGACACAGATGGAAATACAGAAAATCCCATTTAAGCATAAGAAAAACCCCACTTTATAGTTAGGGTGATAAACTGGCACAGGTTGCCCACAGAAGTTGTCGAGTCTCTACTCCAGAAGACATCCTAAACCCAACTGGACAAACCCCAGAAGTCCTTCCCAACCTTGAATGTTCTGCAATTGAGACTCACTAGTGATCATGAATCGCATACTTCAACATTTTAAATTTATTTTTCCTAAGAAGTAAATCAACAACAGGACACAAATAAATCACTGTTCTTTATGAAATCAAAGACACTCTCACAGGAAAAGAAACAATATTTCCCCCACAGAAAGAAGTATCAAAACCTGATTTCTCAAAGCCAAAACCTGAAATGTTTCTTTTCACAGAATACAAAGAGAAAAAAGTCAGACTATTCTATGAAAAGCAGCAAAGGAAAAGAGAAAACAATAGAGTTGTTTATAACATCCCTGGTATCAAAATGTACTTTCCAGTCTACTCGCATGTCTGTGCCTCCATAGTTATTTGCCATTCAACCCATTCTAACCCACCATTTCCCCAACTTAGATTTTACATTTTTCTTCCAGTTTCAAAGGCAAGAATCCCTTCAGAAAATCCTCTTTACAGAAACCCATAACACTCAAACCCAAGGGACCCTGTTGCCTACAGAGTATGGAATGCCAGCAGGCTGTCAGACCTCACTTGCAACTTCCTCATCCTCCACAGTACCTTCAGAACAGATTGCTTTGCAGGGAAAGGTAAGGCAGTATAAGCCTCAATAGCAACAGTTATTTCTGTCTATCTGTCTGCTGAGAGATTCAAAATACATATTTGAAAAAGCAATATGCTCGTGGTTGGGAAAAGCAAGTATGAGAGTATTTCATGAGGTAAATTAAAAATTACTTGAGATAGCTTACTTCTTGTTGAAAGCTTTGGAATAGTAACCACTGAAAATCCAGAGATTTCAATCACTCTCTGCTAATCTGCAACTCCCTTAACTCTCACTGCAGCTTTGGTTCATGTTTTGAAGCTGCACAGTGATTTTTATGATCCTAAAAAGAACATGATCCCACAAAGAACCAATTTTTCCCCTAGTAATTTTTCTCACTTAGCACTTGCACTGTGTCAGTATTTGGACCACTTTTCTCTTACTGTGCATGATGCAAAATTGCTGAGAAGTTGGATGGCCTTCCAGGTTCTATTATTTTCAGGCTTTCATTTTTACTTCATGCTTTTGGGATTTTTATATTCTTAGATGGTGCTGTCACAGGAATACTCATTTCTAACTAGGTGAGCATCAGATTCTTTGCTCTCCATGCACACCTAATACCTCTGTTGCTTCAACATTTGTGATCCTTCCATGATCAGATTGTTAAAACCAGCTGTTGTTAATTGTCTGATTCCTAGACAACTGGAAATACTCATAATGGCATAATCTATTCTATAAAACTTATGACATTATTTCCTGTGTTAGTTGGTAGAAAAACTAGTTGGGTCTTTACGAAAGTACTTTCATTTATCTTTTGATTCACATTGGAATTAGGTGATAAAGGCTTCTATCTGCAATCTAAATCTTGTTCTCTCTTGCAAACACCAGACCACGTATCTTGTTAGTTCACAGACTGGCTAATATAATTTCACACTGGCAGGTCTCCCAGATAGCACTGTAAGAAAATGTCAGCTGGTCCACTGTATTTCTGCAGAGTTAATCATCAGTTCAAAATGTCACTATCCTATTTCCTCCTTCCTTCACTTACTTGATTTCCTTCTCATAAACTTTTGAATTAACTTTAAAAACTAAAAGACTGACTCTCCATCACACCAGAGCATAAGAAATAGTTTGGAAATGAGCAATCCACAACTGGAGTGAGGTGCAATGAAGCTTAATGCTAATATAAAGTAACTAGCAAAATCCTTCAATGTCATTTAGATTCTCATTCTGTCCCCATGGCTTTGGTACACAAGGGCACTAGATCACATCATGTGGTCCCAAGGAAGGCAATAACAATTGCTGTCATATCTCCAAAACTCTAGGCAGAAGTCTATGATTGCTTGCACACTCAGGCCTTCCAATCACAGGACTTGGCGATGCAGTTGTTGGGGAACAGGCTTATTTCACATGAGTAATCCCTATTACTATATCTGGCTTCCTTCAGCAAGTCCTAAAGATGAGCAAGGCCTGGACTTGCAGGCTTAGATAACGGAAGGACGAGTTTTTCAGATATGCTGTAGGGATCATTACTCCTTTAAAAAAAAAAATTACAGTCATGTATCAGATGAGATTGTATTACAAACCTGGGGGAGAAATGGACATAGGCTTTAACCTCAAAGAGCTTGGAGATGCCTCATCAAGATTCCTTCTTCCAACTTGAACAATCTCGGCCCCGAAAACAGGCTACCCACATAGGCAAGGAGCTCTGCATAGACTAAGTAGTACTACTGAGAATAGCAGAGTAGCACTTCACCCAGTGCAGGGTCTCATTTAGGTCAGGCAATGCTACACACTTTACCCCACCAGCAACATAAGCATACTGTGTGTTATTATGAATGTTCAGGTATAGCATCTCCCCAATTTCTTTCAGGATCTGCAACAGGTCAAGGCTTACATTGCAGGATCCAGCTCTACAGGGAACTGCACGTACACTTATAGGGAACTAAGCCTGAAATCAAGCATGGCAGGTTTTTTCCAACCATTCATTCTCCCTGCATTAAGCCCATCCAGATAGTAGGAGACAGTCTAATTCTATTCTTTTTCCCCTTTACATCACTCCAACAATTTGACCAAAAGTCTTCTTGATGGTTTTCTAGAGTGCAAAACATTAAATATATGTATGCATAAACAAAATAATTTAAAACAACACATCCTCAGGAAAAAAAAAAAAAAGACGACTGCACCATCACAGCAGGTCACTTGCTTTGGTATGGCATTGTGCTGGTTTTTAAAAAGCATATTTGCTTTTCTCAGATCTACAGATGTAGAGTGGTATTCACTAACACTTACAGTCAGTCCTTAAAAAAAACAGTGACAAGGGAAAAAAAAAAAAACCACCTAGTTTTCAGGTGGACAATATATTGCCAGGATAGTTTTCTGCTCAGAGCTCAAGATCTTCCTGCTTTTCAAACTCAGGAACGTGGTAAGCATATTGCTCATCTCTTAGCCCACCTATGCTTGATCTTCACACATGCATGCACTAAAGTGTAAGGTACTTGTTGGAGCATGCTTATAAATTAAGATACCAATATAGGTATAGATATGACAGCCCTGGGAACCTTCCTATGTGTTTTGGGAAGAATGGCTACATCGGATCAGGTGAAAGATCCATCCTGTCTCTGAAACAGACAAAATCAGTTATCATGGGATCATTATGGTTGGAAAAGACCTTGAAGATCATCTATTCCAACCTTTAACCTAACAATGAGAGTTCCCAACTACACCATATCCCTAAGCACTAAGTAGTTATGGAAATGTTCAAGGTAAGGGCATACTACATCCCAGAAGGATTTTTGCACACAAGTTGCTCTTCAGATATTCCCAATTCAGAGATGGTTCTGCTTTGCTTTTTTTTTTTTTTAAATAGTCCTTTGAGAGGCATCTCTTTCATTAAATTGCCCCTGGAATTTATGTAAACTTATTTTCTGCAAAAATGTTAAAAACTGCTGCTCTGTGTTCAACACGATACTTGCTAGCTTCCCTGGTTGCCTCTCATCCATGCTTTCTTTTCCAAGAGAGAAAGGAACAAATGATCCTTATTTATCTCCTGTATCCCACTGAGGGTTTCACAGACCACTGTCATACCCTCCTTGTTGCCCGGTGGCTTGACTGATGAGCACCAGCACTGAAGCTTACCCATACTTTCCTTCTATATACCTTTTGAGATGGGGGGACCAGAGTGCATGGTCAAAATGTAAGCGCACCATGGACTTAAACAGTACATGATAATACCCAGTTCATTTTCTATTCCTTCAACTGTTAATTCAATACTAACAGTTGATGTCCTTTTTTGGTACTACATAAATGAATATTACAATCCCAAACATTTCCTGGATAGTAGTAACCCATCCAGAAGCTATCATTATATAAAGTTTGAGTTACTCCCCTCTCCCAACACTCAAATACCTATCTATCCACATCATGCTAGTAATATTTTGCAGTAATTCATAATAGAAATGAGCCCAAATATGAATACAGCTTTTTTTTTTAGCCAGCTGTGGCATTTTTAAATGTCATTTTCTTTAAAAGAATAATCCTTCTTCTAAAGGTACAATCACTTTCACTTCTTCAGTCCCTTAAGTGTTAGAATTGCCTACATCCTCAAGATGTACATCCCTAGAGAAATAGAACCAATACAGATTTTCACCAACATATTTTTTATACCACCTTGTTGAAAATTTGGGTGGAGACAGTGTGTGCTTGGAAAAAAGGAATCTTGCCAAATAATGTCTTACATTTGTAAACTAGAGCTAAAAGACTAATTTAATTGCATTTTAATAAAACATCTGCTTTCAGGATTATCTGTGCTCTGCCCCATTTTGTGCCCTCCCTCCCTTAATTCAATGACTTGATTGTAAAATGCATGAACAGCACAGGAGTGCAGGGCACAGAGACCACAACTTCTTCTACTCAACGGAATTAGCTACAAAGTTCTTCCTCAACAGAAAGGCTGGCTTATACCTTCCAGTCAAGCTTACAGCTCTGTGGTTGGAGTTAGCATCTGGTAGACATGGGTTTGAAGCCCTCAAACTGAAAGGGCAGTTTTCAGCATAACAGTGCTCAAGGGCTCACTGCATTAAATATACTTCCCTGAGCAACAGAGAGAATGAGGCCTGCAGGATCCTACACTCTGTCCCTGGGCTGGGTTTCTTCTTGCATGCTCATCCCCAACTTCCTACAGAGCCAACTGGCATTTTAGATGCATTTGTCACCACTTCCAATCTGGGAAGCCAATCAGCCCCTGGTAGGGAAGTTTCAGACAGGTTTAAGGAGCTCTAGTCTGAAGATCAGCCCATTCTTTATGCTGGATAGTCATAGAGTTCCTTCATCCCTGATGACTGCCCAAGGCACAGGTCATTCATTCCTAAACTCCCCAAAAGATAAAACAATTGACTCTGACTGCATTTCAAGGTAGAAAAATTACTTGATCATGACCAAAAACCAGAGCAAGCAGTTCTTTTTGGGACCATCGTTATATCCTTAAGAGAAGTGCTTTCCTAACTTAACCTTATTGTCTCTTCTAATCTGTAAGATGAAGCCTGAAATAAAAGGATAATTGTTTAAAACCACTTATTGACAGAGGTGGACAGTAGAAAAGATGATTTCAGTTTTTCAAATAGATACTCTTGGGTGATTCCAGAGAATTAAAAGCCAGCACCCCTGTTGCCCAAATTCAATCAGCTGAAAGAAGTATAATGAGGACAAAACAGACATACAGCTACATATATTTAGGAAGACCCTATGTGGCTTCTGCAAGGGAAAACCCCTAACTTCATGGGTCCACTAGTGGATGGCAATTTTTTAAACAGCTGCTTAACACATGAACACGTAGATCTAGCAGGTACAAACATATGGCTTAGAAAGCAATCTGCAGAAGCAAACAACCAATATACATTCTATCCATAGAAAGAAACAGATGCATCCCTATCTCAGTGCTTATTCCATAGGCCTTTGTACCTTTCCAACACCCTCTCCCCACCCCCAATTTACATTATACTTAGACATTATACCGACCACAACAACAAATTCCCAAAAAGGTGAACTCTATGCACAGGCAATATCTAGGTAGCACTCATTTAACCAAGAGGTGGGAGAGCCTGTAAGGCTGGTGTTACAGAGGGTCTAAAGCAAACAACAGATGAAAATAAAAAATTTATCATCAACACAATTAACTAGTCTTCTACAACTATTCAATTAGAGGTTCAAATGTCCAGGAGAGGAGAACAAAACAACTTCCTAGGGTTTAACAACAATCCAAAACACAGAACACCACTTCCTAGGGTTTTAAGAAAACCCAAAACATTCTATCACTCACCTAAGAAGAGAGAGATCTCAATCTTGAGGAACTTCTGAGGGCAGCATCCCAACCCAAGTCACCTCAAAGAGCTTCCTTGGGCAGCATCCCAACCGAAGGGGAGAGTCCTCTACCACAGCACATCGCTCCAGGGTGGACTAGCTCAAAATGATGCCTCAGGAGCGGGGGGGGAGGAATGGAACGGATGACTCAATTTATACCCAGGTGAATCTGATCTCTGGTCAACAGCGCCTCCTATTGGCCAAAGGCCCCAGCTACTGCGAAGCCCTGAGAACAAGGGCAATTAGTAACTGCTACACTTCAGCAGTCAAGATGCCCTATTTTCATTGGGCGGGTGCACCTTCCACAGATGGGTTCTCGCCATTTTCTTCCCAGCTAAAAACTAGAGTTGAGGCAAAGGAGACCTCAAGATGGAGCTAGAGCTGCCCCTGAGAAGGTCACATACACATGAATTTCATCACATGCTTCCAGATAAATACCTGGAAAAATTCACAGGGGTACAGTCTCATATAACAATCCACACCAGAACACCTGATGATGTACTTGGTCCACTAGTAATCCATCTCCACTTTCTTGACCATCCCAGGTGTGAGGCACGGAGCCATTCAGTCATACTTTCATAAAGGCTAACTAGCCCTGATCCACAGCAGAACAAACCAACACAGGTAGCACCTCTCTTGCCTTGTGATATTGCTTCAGTCCGATCATATACTAGAATGAATGTGCCATTTCATGTCTGCAAGTGCTATTTTGTCCTAGGATGGGAGGTGAGGGGGTAACACGTTGTACTTTTTCTAAACTGTTCAAGAAACAGATGTAAACACAAAGGTGAAAAAGTCCAAGGTGTTCAGGATTAAAAAATAAAAAATAAATAAATAAAAAAGACAAAAGCTGACTCCAAAGAGTTGCACAAAGATTTCATGATGCTGAGTAAACAGGCAATAAGAATGGCAGATGAAGTTAAGGTTGAAGAAATGTGAAGTGATGCACGTAACAAAAAGCAATCCTAACTTCATATTCACAACAAAGGGGTTTGAACAAACTATTACCTCTCATGAAAGTGATTTCAGAGTTAAAAGGGAGATTTCTCTTAAAACACTCATTCAGTAATCAGTGGCAGTCAGAGGCAGACAAAATGCAAGAAATTACTAGGTGAGAAAAGGCAGAGAACAAACCAGAAAATGTCTGTATAAATCCAAATTGACCCTGACTTTTGAATACTACTTGAAGGTTTGGCTTCTCCCCAGATCTCCAAACATAGACTGTAGAACTAGAAAGGAGAAGGGTAACCAGAGGTATGATGATGATATGCCTTTAATACAAGGAACTAGATCGCCTACAGATTTTCAGCCTAGAATACAATCAAACGAGAGGGATATGATACATGTTTAAAATTAAAAATGGCATAAAAATTGAATATGAAATTAATATTGACATTTTTTTGCTATACGAGAAGGCCTAAAAAGCATTAAGCCACATCATCAAGTAGCAGGTTCAAAACAAAGAAGAGTCCACAGTTTCTCCTGTGACATACAGTCAAATTGTAAAGGCCATTATTACAGGATTATGTGAATCCAAAATGTTACACAGGTTCAAAGAACAAGTAAACATTTTTATAGAAGGCCAGTGCATTAAAAACCATTAGATGAGAATTTCACCTTGGCTTCAATCAGTCTCTTAGCTCCAGGCTGCTAGAAACCACCTCCCAGGGAAATAGAACCAACTCGTCCTCCACTTGTGGCTCCCCCAGGCACATACTACTGCCAGACTTGTTGTTTAATTTGGTTAGGTCATTTTTATGTTCTCAGGGAAACTGTATTACAAAATGAAGCCAGCAAAGTCCTGCAGCTTGCATTAACAAAAAACACAGAGTGAATATGGACCTTACGCAAGAAGCCTCAGCTATTAGTCCCACTGAAGTCAACATGATTAAAAGCAGCTTGTTGTTTGGATCTTTCCTGACTGGCCACAAAGATGTTCTTACTCATAAACTCATAGTTCAGCTCCAGTTATAACTAATTTATATCAAGTAACAACTAGTTAATTGATAATTCATTAATATTCATCAGCTGATAAAGAGTGCTACTGAGATTAGTTGGTTATTTCTACTCACTTCCTTCAACAGTCTTCTAGAGTTCCATAATTACCAATAACTTACTCCTAATTATAACAACTTGTTATTAACTGCAAACACTTTACAAATCAGATATTAAACCAGCTGTAAAATAACGTGCTTATTTTGTTATTCAATTTAATATACTAACCCGTGACATCCTATGCCTTTCGAAATGTCATCTGGAAGAGCAAGTAAATTCTCACTACATCTGATCAGAAACTTTATCCATTTTCCCAGCCCTTTACCTTTACTTTTAACTATCTGCAGCAAAGCAAAATACTTTATTGTCTCATCACAGATTACTATGTGGATAAGGGGTTTGAACTGGGAATTTGAAATGCTGAACATAAGTGCACATAACAGCTATTACTGTAAGGTTGCCTGAAGCAAACCAAGTATGTCAAGAGCTCACTGCTGGTGAGCTTTGTCTGATTTGATGTGTCCACACAGTGCAATGGGAACAATCACAGAGAACTCAGCTACTGTCTCATCCACTTCAGTTCACGCCAGGGCTAGGTATTTGACTGCCACTGCCAATTCGTCTTCTCCTTTTTTCCTGTTGTCAAGAGGCTTGGAGTATATGAGAATAAAAGGCAAGGCTCATCTATTCCAACTCTCTCCCAGTCTGTCTTTTAGTATTAAAAGAGAACACAACAAGTCAACAGCAGATAAAAGGGAACTAAATGACATACAACATCTGGCTGTGTCTACATGCAGGGCACATATGGCCCATGCGGTACCTTGTCTTTGGGGCATACCATTAGTCCAGGTGTTCTATACCCCTTCATGCCTTTGCTTCTTTTCAAAGGAAAACCCTCATTTATCCACAGGAATGAGGGAATCATAAATGGCTTTAGTAAAAGTCCCTGATGCAGAAAGCTGGTGACGTAAAACCATCCTGGGGCAAAATATATGTTTTACGGAACAGATACAGCCAGGCACACTCCAAATGGGCCAGAGACCAATAAGACACTGCAGAAATTGCAGTGTGTATCCCGGCACTTTCCAGAATGTGACTGCAGGGTAAGCATGTTCCATGCCAGACTTTTAGATTGCTTCATTCAAATGCTGTATACCTACAGAAGCATTGTTCGGTTTCCTTTCAGCATTTACATGTTTAGGTCTGTGCGTATAAATAACTATTGAAGGAAGTAACAACTATATTTAAGGTAGTCTATGCCTTTCTGCTTTATACTGTTATTTATGAGAACAAAACTCTTGTTTGCCTTTCTTCAAACATGGTTATCTAAAGCAAGAAGTGAGTGTGAGGGTTGTTCTCTGGGGCTTTTTTTAGAACAAGTTCTTTCACTCTTCATCTTTGTTTTCAGAATATCATCTGAAATTTGTGATGCATTGGGAAAGCAGACAGTTATTGCATCTGAAGCCAGTGCCCTGTAACAAATCTGTTTCACCCACAGTTTGGCACCAGTTGGGTACAAGCAGACCTCTCCTCTGGGAGTTCACCACTAACAATGATTTGCTGCCTATACATTCTCAAAAGCCAAGTGGTATTTAGGCTTTGCACAGGAATTAAAGGAGACCAGAAAAGGGAACATCAAAAAGGGGTCTCAAGCAGGTCTTTCTCTTATCTAGGGGTTGCTGTTACTCCAGGGCAGAACCAGACTCCCTGCATCCCCCAGCACACCCGTCCATACAGCTCCCTGCCCGGGAAAAGTGACTTTGTCCCTCATCATTATGTGCCAGCTCCCTCAGGTGCCTCCAGGCAGGACTCATACATGATCTTCTTGCCCTTAACAAGCCTCTCTCACCTTCTTGTAACTGTGGCTACCTGCAGGGCAACGGCTCTGCACAGTTTAGCACTCATGAGAGTGGTTAAGCTAAATATTCAACTATATGCATAAAGTATTAGCATTAAGACCATCAAGACAGGATAAATTGCAGAGAGAAATCTTTAAAGATCTCACTAAAGAAATATCTAGGTTAGCTTAAGTTAATTTTGAGAAGAGTGGGGACCAAAAGGAGAACATAGTAGCCATACTTCCAGTTGCCCATGTCTTTCTGGATAATACTGTTATTTATAAGCACAAATCACCTTGGCTTTCTGTGACACAAGCAATCATGAACACAAAAGGTGTGGGGGTGTGGGGATGTGGGGACTGGAGGACTTTCACTCTATCCTCATCAATTTTATAATTCTAGGCTGAAAATCTAGGGTTAGGAAAATAAGTTTTTGGGTTTTTTTTTCTAAACAGCCTGATGGAGATGACTAAAACTTACAGTGTGCAAAGTTTCAAATCATCTCTCAGAGAAAAGGGGCCCTTTCCTGCTCCACCACCCCACAGCTGGGCTGCTTTAGAAATTAAACTCATTTTTCCTTACTCTGAACATTCCCACATTATTTCAGAGGACACACATGGCAATTCTGTTATAAGTACTGCTCAGATTGTCTGTGGTAAGTACATGAAAAGGCCAGATTGTGTTCTGCAAAGCTAGAGACAACACTGGTCTGAGCTCCCCTCTCCTGCCCTGAGTCTCCTGAAATGCATTTAGGAAAGCCACACACATTAGAGATTCATCTCCTCTCAGTACCTCAACAAAACCTCACCTCCCTGCTTCCTTGGGGTCCCCCTTAGGGCACCATCCAGGCTATCTAAGCAACAGCAGGAGCACAGCAAAAGTCTTCAGAGATAGAAGTCTTAAAATATCTGGTTGAAGAGATTTTAGGATTTGTTTATTTTGGAACAGTGGAGAAACTCAAAGACTGAACAGAAAATTGAAAGTAATCCCCCACATAAGTAAATGTGACTACAACTTAGCTAACTGGCCCACAGTTCTGGATGCTGCATGGAAAGAATGTGATAGTAGAAACCTCTGCCCCAAAGAATCATGCATTTTGACCATCTACAGAACCCACTTGAAGGTTCCTATAACGATAATGCCATATTCCATTTTCTCATTCAAAGCTCCAGCAACAGACAACAAACAGTGTGCTGCCTGAGCCAGAGTCAGAGCTAATTCCACAAAACTGTGTAGGAATCAAAAAGCCATTTACCTGAGCTCTGCTTTTTTCTATCACTGTTAAATTGCAAGTCAAACATTCACTAACTGTCCTGTCTTAGCCTCAGAAAACAAAAAAGCTATTGATTTTCAGCAGTTTGTGTGCTGACTTCTCGCTCCCATTAAAAAGCATCCAGAAAAGCAAAAGATTTCCCACTGAGTTTGTATCCATTGTGAATTTGCATGGAAGCATTAATGAAGAGTAATAAAACACCAACAAATGATGTGTGACAGGACTTGCAAAATGTCAGCTCATGTGGCTTCTGTTTCTTCTGTCTTTTCCCAGAAGGTGGAGCCAAATGACCAAGTGTCTGTGGCCCCCACAAGCTGCACATAGGCACTACTAAATGAAACCCTTTACAATGGAGTTAAGTCTCACTCAACGGCTCCCATTGCCAAGGTTGGCTGGGAAGGCAGTCAGGTTTCTTGCACATATTTTTTGCATGTCACAGCTGTTTTATAGCCCTTTGAAAAGAAAGGAGACCAAGAAGATCAAGGCCTGAAGCCTACATTTTAAGAACGCTAAATGAAAGGCAAAAAAACCCCACCAAACATCTCCATAGACAAAAAGAATCCTTTACTTCTGACTGACAGCAGCACGAACCTGTTTGATATCCTCACAAAATGAGTCTGAGAGTCTAAAATGCTAACATATTACTCACCCTCAGCTTGCATGTTATTTATGGTAACTAAAAAGTTATGAAAAAAGCTGGAAGGAAGAGCCCTCTGTAAATGTTCAAGAATTGATGAGCACAACCTGTCCTTATGTTTCGTAATCCCTTGCTGGGAGCAATTGAGAAGCCATGCTGCAAGAGTGGGCTGGCTGTAATGTCATTTAGGTTTAACCTAAATCATTCAGAAGTCATTCAAAGGGGCATCTTTCACTTTGTACAACATGAAGCGACCTTGTTGCTGAGGATAAGCAGAAAGGGATGAGCTGAGACTAGTCTAGGAAGCCAAGAGATGGTGATGCATCATAAAACATTTTCTGAATCCCTCCCGTGGAACACTGAAGAGGATAAGTCCCCTGTTTGGCTGGGAAGTCCAGCCTGAGGCCAAGCCCAAGCATTTTCAGAGGAAGGCTTGCTATCAAATTCACTGATCCCAGCCTGGGCCCATATGATCAGTTAAACTCTGATGGATTCTGGCTTTTTATGCTATTATGTTGTTATTATTGTAATGGCACTGGAACAAGCTCTCTCTCATGTAGGAGGAACAACTCTCATCTCCAGTGATGATACCAAGTTATTCAGGACAGTATAAGAGGTGAAGATTGCCTGAGGAACTGCAGAGGAACAAGACTTGGTGACTGGTCAATAAATACAATGGCAAACAAAATTCAAAGTAGACTTAAAAGTGATGCATATGTGGGGAAGGAAGAAAAAAAATCCTAATTTGACATACAAACGTTGATTTTCCATCAGACTTAAGTTGTGCAGCATGAAGAAAGGCTCCAGCTACATGGCAGGACAGGGCACATTTGGGTAAACTTTATACCTATAAATTCATCAGAGCTGTGATAATTAGACTGGTTAGTGGGCCACTAAAAAGGCTATTAAGAATGTCTGGGCTTGGAGTCAACTATAGATACATCTGTTGTCCTTACAGCAAAGATCCCATAGCACAGGTGCACTCCTCTAGCGAGAAGAATGTAAGATCTATCTTCTGTCAAATATGATCGAGAAAAGACTTCTCTCTTACCAAAACTACATTTAAGGCCACTTGATACCTGAATGAACATTTCAATGGAAGTGAAGCAAATGTGTCCTTTGATTCTTACTCCCCCTGCTCCTTAACCTAAACTGGACAGTGTTCTCCCATTATTTTCAACAGCTTCATAATTGGGGATTTCAATTGCTACAACCTATTTTCAAAATACTTTTCTCCCCTGCATTTAAAATGTAAGTGGAAATTTTAAAATGCTTTTTTTTTTTTTTTTTTTCTTTAAATCAGTATTCATGACAGAACAAGCTCCCTTACCTAAGAGAGAAAAATTTATTTCCAATTATTTAGAACCAGTATTCATTGTTTAGGGGATTGAAATCTTCTCTGTTTCCTTAAAAATAAACCTAAGGTTTGATTTCACTAACACATTCCATTTACCTCTAGAGATTTTAGAGCTTCCACTTTAAATCATATCACACTTGAGATGAGGTATTTCTGTTCTAAACAAAAATCATTATTTTATCTTTGTCACAAAATGTTCAGAGACTGTCACAAATTATGCAGATGTTTCTTATTACAGGAGATTTAGAACTGAGCCTGAGGTATGCTACAGGAGATTTTTCTCACATTCTATATTAGCTAAAAAAAGGGATGCAAAGGCATTAAAATTTGACAGTTAACAAATATTGGTAGAATACTGTAATTATCACATGCAAGGTATGGATTCATAAAGAGGGGAAAACTAACAAGGGAGCACAGCGATTGAAAGTCCAGCTGCATCAGTTCTGATTTTTATTTGACTTGGATTCCAAGGCAGTGTCTGAAGAACAGGACAATCTAGTAATTTGTGTTGGTTAGCCAAGAGAACCCCTTGATTCAACTGCATATCCACGGTCCCACTTTAAGTTTTTGCTATACAGAAAGTAGGAACCTTATTCAATAAAGAAAAGTGCTGTTTTTTTAAAAGGTGAGATAAGAGTCAGCTACAGTTTGGGAACAAATTCAAAATACTAATTTAACTGAGCCTTGCATAGGCATGTGGATACTGATAAATGCAGACCAAAGGCAGAGAGGACCCCTTTTTGTCCAGTGAGTTTTTTAAAGAAAACACAACACATGGGGAGGGACACTTAGGGCAAAGGAAACTGATCCAAGGAAAAGAATGCCTGCCAGTCCCTTTCAGCTGCTCTACATCAGAAGGGATGCAGAAGGACATCATCCTGTAGGAAGCAATTGCAACTGAGCTCATAGGGTACTCAAAGAAACATATCCATTGCTTAGGAGATTTGCAGATATGCTGTGTGACATTGAATTCTGCTTGGGCAGATGGGATTTGTACGCAGCCTAAATCTCAGGCATGATGCAAATACAGCTGTGGAAATTCCAGGCATGACAAAATACAAGCCAGGAAATGACATGGGGTCTGGTTTGCTCTAGACCCATTACCATGCTGATGGATGGAAAGATAGAGAAATGAATTTGCTCTTCAGCTTCATGGCTTCAGTCCTTCAAAGTCTCAAATCCCACAGTTGGGACCAGATTTTTGATAGTGTAGTCCTCACCCCTTTTAGAAGTTTAAAGATGGAGGATGCCTTTCAAACAGGATTACCACCTGCACAGCATCTGTTTGCCAAAACAAGAGCTAAGCTCTTAAAACCTCAGCCCCTTCTTTGAGGGAATACACGCCAAAGACTTAAACTTACATTAGAAGAAGAGTGTAGGTTCTAAGGAAAAACAAAACCCCACAATTTAGGTTTAAAATCACCGATCACGCAACTTCCACTTCTTCAGCTATTACTCTAATAGTTGGTTAACCACAGGGTTAAACTTATGTATCTGATTTCCCCTCCAAATTTCAATTTCCAACTACTGGATTTTGTTATTTCCCAGGGTCAAGCTCAAAGCTGTAAATTATCAATGCTTTTGTTCCCCTTAGAGGTAATTATAGCCTACGAGGAAGTTGCTCATTTATCTTTGCTTTCATGAGACAAATACAGAGAGCTCCTAGAGTCTCTGTATAACACATATTTTTTCCAGCCCATTTAACCATGTGTGTTTTCTTCAAACACCCTCCAACCTCACACTACTTCTGGAAGTATGTAGTGTAGAACAGGACTCTGTAATACAGAGGTGTTCCAGATGACTCCAAGCGTGGGGCTGGTGGTGTCTCACATACATAGAGGTACTGTCACAAAGTCAAGGAGGCTGTTCACAAAAAATACCAAATATACTTTTACTCATAGATTTATCTCCATTGACAGAATATGGCATGAGAATCTACAAGAGAACTCGGTGAACAGTATGATTTTATGTACAGCTACTTTAAAGTAAAATCATTCTGTCTGGCAGGATTCCAGTTCAGCTCTTTCAAATTATCAGAGGCAGAATTTGAACGTGAAATGCTTGAGATCCAGGATAAAAAAAATCCAACGGCTTAGGTCAGTAGCAAGAGCACAGTGCCCCTTCACAGCCTCTCCTTTACAATTCTGGGTGCTGTACACCTTTCTCCTCAAGAAAAGGAGGAGGTAATAAAAACGCATTAAACCCATTCCTGGTAAATATTACCTCTGAATAGAAGCAATGCCTTATGAATTCCTAAATGAAGACTCACACAGAACACATTATCCAGCGATCAAAAACTGCCCATGGCTGGTGCTGCTGATATCTAGGGGTGTATGGGGAAAGTAATTTCTAAGAGAAGCTCACAAAGATGATGATCAGCATAAGAATGCTCTGACTCGACATCCACATCTGGAGCAGACACAATATGTCAGAAGTTACTGAAGGATCAGGAACTGTGTTTAACGCATGTCCTGCCACTCCCTGCTTCAGTTTTGCAGATGATTATCTGGATATAGACTAGGAAGGAATTTCAGCTTCAGTTCTTATCTAAATCTTTTGATACACTTTTTAATGGCAAGATAAAAATGCCTTGCACACAACGTGATTCTTTTCTGTCAGATCTGGGAATTAGTGATAAATTCTGATGCAACACCGTAAATAACTGTTTCCATTTAATGATTCTGAGCATGTTAGGTTATGTCAATCATCCCTTGGAAATGAAGAGGAGATGTGATTTGAAATGGCAAGCTGCGGCTATCTAATCAATAATCCCATTATGTGTCAAGCAAACCAAATTTGATTATCACACAGCAGCTACAGTCCCTCTCAGTGAAGTTGCGACTCAGTTGCCATTCAAACTCCCAGTCTCAAATCCAGCAGGTAAAACTGGTGGAAGATTATTTGGCTTCCAGATGTGGACATATCTAGAGGGTTTGTGAGACAGCAGTCCCATAACTGCCACAAACCACAGGAGATTCTACACTCTAGTAGAAAAAAAGGTAAAAATGTTAGCATTTCTTTCTCTTAAAAACCCCTAGTTCCCTACAATTCCTTGAGACATCACTTCTCCAGGCCCCTCACTGGCTTCTTGCACCTCTAAGCCCTTTGAAACTCAAGTAACTCCAGACTTTAAGTATATATTTTACTTGTCCTGTAAAACCATGGAGATTATTCAACACCTCTAGTTTTTCTCTTCTTGCTAGCAGCATCACAGTTCTTGATATAGCCCAGTCCATCTCATCAATTGTTCCTTTTCACTAATCTATCTACAAAGGCACATATTCTGCCTTGCTCTTCAACCTTGCAACATAACTAAGGGATCTGCACAGGAGTAAGCTGTAAATCAAATGATGTTCTGAGATCTAACGGTATATTTCTACTAAAGATCTGCAAACCTTCATGACATCAGGCCAGTCAGCTGTTTTCTTGGTTTGCTCTCAACATTCACAAGAAGTTCAAAGCTGTGTTCTGCATACTCAGTATCTACATACAATAATGGCCCCAGATGCTTTTGGTAGGTGTACATTTAGCAATTGTGTCAACACGAGCGTGAAGCATCCATATACAAGTAGCATCTTGGACCCATTACAAATCCATCTGACTCAGTAGAAAATCAGATTTTGCTGCAAGCTACCATTGTGTGGAGTTTATATTAAAAATAATGCTATAAACTGCACTAAACAGTGTGCCCATACCTAGCTCTAGGCTGGTTTCACTAAGCACATGGTTCCTTTGGAAGTGATACTAGAATTATTTTTCTCCTCTTCTGTAGTGGCAACATGGTGAGAGGTTTGTGAAGATCAAGGGATAAAATGGGCTCATTTACATTTCAGAGATTCCAGCTGGAAGTGTTTCCTTCTGTTTAACAGCAACACTGTTTACAATCCTGAGATTAATGTTTTTTGTGCTTTATGTAAAACATTAAAAAAGTTCTGACCTTTATTTACTAAATTAATAATCTAATT
Organism: Athene cunicularia; assembly: GCF_003259725.1. NCBI lineage: Eukaryota > Metazoa > Chordata > Aves > Strigiformes > Strigidae > Athene > Athene cunicularia. Next base: position 13,191,069 of record NW_020799099.1, on the reverse strand, counting down.
AGCACTGAAAGTTTTAGCCCAAGAAAAAGAATTGTCTATTGAATCAGATCTAGGATTTTAACAGGGTGATGACTAACAGTAATTTAGGATATAATAAAATCAATGCCTTTTCAGTCATAGGTATGGAAATATGTACTCCATGATGTATTTTTGTAAACACCAGCTTACAGGCAATGCTGTAAAGCATCTGCCTTGGATCATGATATTATGGAGCCAAGAACCAGATTTCACATGTCAACCATGCACAGGACATGTTTTTCAGGGAGCTCCAGTCTCAGCTATGCATCTACAGACAAGTTCCAAAGCATACAACAGCCAGCAGCTTCTCTATCCCTTCCCTTTGCAAAAAACACTGCTTCCACCATCACTGCCGCATACGGCTGCAGCAGAAACCTCTGGCACATTGTAGAGGCATGCAGACAGCCAGCAGCACAGATACGGTCATGCTCTCCTTCTTCAGGGCACTCACACACGAATCCTAGAGTTGAAGGTCTGTTTGTGGGCAGTTGACACGCGCAATACGCCTTGACCCTTGTCTCTACTTGCTGAGCTGTCTCATGGTCTCAGCACTCCTTCCAGCACAGCCAGAAGGCAGGGGCAGTTTGTGGAAGCAACTGAGCAGTGATAGACCCATTAGCTATAATTCTCCTATGAGTTGCAGTATATTTTCTTCATGCTGCCATTTGTATTTTAAAGTCCTTCTATCCCTCAGCAAAGATCTCAGGAGCTTTTCTCCTTCATCCAAATGGCTATTTTCTCTTTTTACTTTCTGAAGTAAGGCCTGATCTTATTTCAACTCCTGAAGGAAACAGCTGCCCTCAGGAAAGCAGGCAGTTCACTCATTTTCTGACTGTGGGAGGTGATGCTGCTTTTATAATGAGAGGTATACAGAAGGGGCAGCACGTGTTTGTTACTTCATTCCACAGCTTCTTCCATAACCCCAGTTGAATTCTGAGCATGTGTCCTTTATACCTTGTCTTCTTTCCATTCCCTAACTATCTGCTTATAACAATCATAGTTAAAACCTAGAAGACCTGAGCAGGATTACATTGTGATTCCAGTTTGGTGACACTGGCCAGAAGAACACACTGTGGTATGAGATAGGTAAGAGCTTAAGGAGCTAAACCTGTGCTGTGCACTATCCAAAAAGCATCGTCCCTGCTGTGTTTTTCACTAAAACCACACATACTGGCTTTAAAAAGCCTGTGTACATTGCATTTCCCAAATAGCAGCATTCCCGACATCATGCTTGCTTCCTTTGCTAGGTATAGAAAAGAAGGCAAGACCAGACTGCTGTGAAGCAGACAAGAGTTTTCCTATTGACATCAGTAGGAATCCAGCCTTTAAGCATCTTATTGCTTCTCTTTTCTTTCTTGTGTAGCAACTGCAAGTACCCATAGCATTTTAATTTGGATTGGAATACTTAAAACTTTGTCTTTTCAAGGAGTGCTAACACCACCTACTTTTCCTAAGCAACGGACCCCTGTCATGGTCATGTTTATTAATTAAAATTTCTTTTAACGTTCCTGGAAATGTTGCCTGATTAAACTTTTTCTCAGAGTCAGGGTGAGTTTTCTAAGGAATCAAAAAGAACAAAAGCTGAATTTTCCTCATGCCATGTTCGTTACAAAGGTCTTCATTTAGCAAAGCACCTTCTAGCTCCGAGTGTATGAGCAAGCCCATTGAGGCTAATAGGATTATTCCAAGATGGTAAGGCACATGCTTATGTATCTTGCTGAACCTTAAATGTGATGTGATGTGACTGAAGTCTCCAGAGAGCACCCAGTTTGATCAGGTGCCATGTCACTCCCAGAGGAAGGCATGCTAGAAAGAACACGTATGTCATCATGTATGGTCACATGCCCTGGAAAGGGATGGCTCTTTTTTCAAACCATGTAAAGTGTCTTCCAGAGAAAACTTAGTTCAGATGATTCTTCCATGCCACGCAATACAGAAAGCCCATGAAAGTTCTTGCACATCAGCTGCCCCAACTCCCATTCTGTTCCCTGTACATTTTTTTTTTTTTCAGTCTTCCTTGGCAAGGCACTTTTCCAGTCAGACTGTCCAGCAACACCGGAGAAACTCTCCAGAACTCAAGTTGCAGATCTGTAGTGTGCTCACCTCATACTAGCAAATTCAGAAAAAGCTGCTGTTCTTAAATAAAAGGAAGCCTGGAGCAATGTGATCGTTAAACTCAGGCCCTGCAGCGCTACTCCCTGAGCTCTGATCCTGCCAGCACTCTCCTGCTGTGCCTCAGCAAAAGCAGATGAGGATGTGGCTGTGAAGTCTCTGATGAATATCCTGGGGCTAAAAAAGTTTTGCTGATGATTCATTAGCATATATTCTAAGTCAAGCAAAGTGCATGAGAAGAGTTGTCCTTCAGGCAGAGGTTCTCTGTAGCCCCAGGGGTCAGTGTAAGGTCTGCCATTACTTCCCAAACATGAGAAAGGATTTGGATTCTGGTTTTCCAGAAAAAAATCCAACATTGCCGACCTTCTCATTTGATCATTTGCATTTTTTTTTTTATGTCTTCCGTGCCCTGTCCTCAGCTCTGCCAAAAAGATGTTGGCAACCTAGATATCCAACACGACAGAACTGTTAATATCCTTCTTAATTTAAGAATTCTATGCTTTTTAATGCCAGTACTTCCAAGTGGGAACTAAAGCATGTTCTCAGACATTTTCATAAAAAGCATTGCAGGTATAAGATTTATACACCATTGTATTCAGTACGCTTAGGAAACAGATAATCCTATTCATCTAGCTTTGCCTTATCAACTTAAAATAGGTTCTCACGTACCAGATGTCTTCAGTATTTGAATATTGAAATTTCAAAGTGCATACATTATTAATGTTTCTAGGAATAAACCTAGCACTTCATAAAACAGAAGGCGTAAGATTTCAAGGTGGTGGCACAACTTGCTTTTAACAGTAGTGAAAAACCATATTGAGGAATCTAAAGCAGGTTAATGCTCCACTGAATAAGAGAAGCATCAAGCTAAGCTACATAGAATATGGCACTATCCCAAACTACACTTCAATAAAGAAGCCAAACATTTTGTAAAAACTCCATAGTTACAGCTAAACAAAATGTACAGTACCCAGAAGCATGAATGAAACCTCATTAAGATGTTCTACTTCCTCACTAAGAAGTCCAGTTGGGTTACACTGGCTAAATCCCACATCCACAAAACTTAACTTCTGCCCAGTGGAATTTCTCTCCAGTGCAAGGGAAAATTTCTGAGAAGTGGGCATCAGTCTTGCTGTTGCACCAATAGAAAGAAGCTGGTGCCTCTTGATAGCACTTTATGAAATTCTTAGAGTAACTAGAGTGATTAATTTCTCTTGGGAGTTCAAGGAAAATGCATCTCCGACATGACAATCTTTCTAATGACAAGCAACGCAGTAACACACCCTGTCTTATAACTCCACCTAACAATGTCACCAACTGTTGCTTTGCTTTTCCACGTAAGGATCTGTGTGTCACCTAAAAGCTGCCACCTTCTACCTCCATGTTAAATACCTACATCTTTATTCTAAGATATCCAAGAAATCATGGTAAATTATTTGGAGAAATAAAACACAGTATTTTAGTGTTTGTTGAAGTTGCATAGAAAACAAAACACAGCCCAAACAAGCTGTCCAGTGAGTAGTGAAACCAGTGAAAGTGGGTACCCTGCACCTATATGATGAGTGTCCCATGATAGTAACTCCTGCACATCTCCCATACCTCTTTTTTTTCTTGGACAACCCTACCTGGCAGAAGCTGTTGTACACTGTGGCTAATCTAGAGCAAAACTGATGCAGATTACACTATCCAGGACATGCGAGCCAGTAGTTGAGCTGGCTATTGCCTAACAATTTCTGAGGGCTGTTTGGTGTCCTGCCCTTGGCAAGGCCACTAATCTGAATAGCTCACCTCTTCCAACCACCACTTCTCATGAACCACATAGGAACACAATGACCTTAAATATTCCTCTTTCCAATCGGGTCATGAGATTTTAAAATTATTGAAGGAACTGCTTAACTATGTAATCACCTGAGTCTCTCCCCTGGAAAACAGCTTAAAAAAAAATCTAAAGGACTAAAGAACTAGATACCCACTATCAGAGAACCTACTGACAACTATCGTATACAAATCAGGCTATTTTCCCTTCACCATCTGCTAAAACATATACATATGCACATGCATACACACATTCATTTCTAGTGGAATTTTTATTCTTCAGTCATACCTTTTCATTGTTGTTACAATACAAAATCTTCCATTTGTTTATGACTTAGAACACAGAGCTTCTAAAGTGAAAAATTTCTTGCCTTTCCAGAACGGCAAAATATATTTGAAGTGAACAACAGGAAAAAAATAATTCATGCATTTAGCAAACAATAACTGTGTCAGGTTTCTCTTATGGAAGAGCAGAAAGTGTCTGAACAAAGTCAGTCACTCAAACAAAAAGGTTTATTAATTACAGGATTACTTTTTTTTTGTGATTGGATTTCACAGAATCATCTAGGTTGGAAAGGACCCTGGAGATCATCTAGTCCAACCGTTCTCCTAGCACAGTTCCCACCTACAGCATATCCTTAAGCTCTAAATTGACCCAACTCTTAAACACCTCCAGGGATGGGGACTCCACCACCTCCCTGGGCAGCCCATTCCAACACCCAACAACCCCTTCTGGAAAGAAATGCTTCCTAATATCTAGTCTGAACTTTCCCTGGCACAACTTGAGGCCATTCCCTCTTGTCCTGTCACTTTATACTAGGCTAAAGAGGCTCATCCCCAGCTCTCTGCAACCTCCTTTCAGGGAGCTGTAGAGGGCGATGAGGTCTCCCCTCAGCCTCCTCTTCTCCAGACTAAACACCCCCAGTTCCCTCAGCCGCTCCCCATACGACCTGTGCTCCAGACCCTGCACCAGCTCCGTTGCCCTTCTCTGGACACGCTCGAGTCATTCAATGTCCTTTTTGTAGTGAGGGGCCCAAAACTGAACACAGGAATCGAGGGGCGGCCTCACCAGTGCCCAGTACAGGGGTGAGATCCCTTCCCTGTCCCTGCTGGCCACGCTATTGCTGACACAAGCCAGGATGCCATTGGCCTTCTTGGCCCCTGGACACACTGCTGGAGTTGGGGTTAAAAATCCTGACAGAGTGGGGAGGGATAAAACCAAGACATTAAAACAGAAACAGAAAAACTGAAAAGCAGGTGCATTACGAGAGCAAATAAAACATGGAATTATTAAGTGGGAGAAAAATTAGAAGGGACAGTCAGCCTCTGTTAAGGTTCCAGACTTGGACAACAGCTCTGAAGGATTGGGAAAGGGTTTAAGGACACCAAAGGAGATAGTTCTGTGCCCCCAGTTCCCTGTAGGGTCTTCACCACTGCCCTTCACCTTCCCACAGGCTATAAAGAGCCTCCAAAGGGGTCTCTTCCATTGATATGAGAGAATTGATCATCTGTATAGTAAGTTATCTTCACTATCTCAAAACAGTTCCTTAAGTATTTTTAGAAGAAAAGTCCAATTCCTTTTTTGCCCCTTCATTTTCATTTCACATTCACTTTGCCTAAGTTGAAATGTGTTGTCAAGCATTGCCACTTCTCAGGAAAGGAGACTGCTCTGTTTAAGTTCCCAGCAGTGCATAGGTGTAAACTATGAAGAAGGAACCAGCATTTCGTTGCCTGGCAACTCAAGATAAGTGTCAATAATAAGATCCAGAAAGTAAAATTTTCCAAAGCACCTACCTGCTTTAGGAGATTATGATCCATTTGTGGAAATCACTTAGGAGTCTAAAATCTACTGAAGATTCCTCAAGGATATCTTTAAAAATTGTTTTTTAATTTCACATAGCATCATGGGCTAGCATGGAAAGATGACTGACAATGTAGCAGGATTTTCCAAAGCATCTCACACACTGCTGTGCTTCTATATATTCCTTCAGCCATTTATCTGCATTCTTTATTTACAAATCTTTTCCTCCAGACTTCTTACTGGCAGAGGTGGGTCTGAAAATTACATCCCCTTATCCTTGGAGTCAAGTAGAGTTTATCTGTACAGCAAAACTTTGATTTGATTTGATATTTTTTTGTGTGTGTTGGTTGAAAGCAGAGGTTTAAGGAAGCTAAATAGAGTATAGGCTGACATGCCAATTTATGACAGCTGGTTTGTGGTAAAACAGTCCATCAGGTCCTTGCTTGTGCCTGTTTGCAGAGATTGAAAAGACAGCGATGAGTTTCCAAAACACAGCATGTGGCTTTAAAGCCATGAAATCTGCTCTCCTGCTGTATACTCAGAGTGCTGCAGGCATGCAGGTAAGTCAATTATTTCCCCCGACCAGTTTGTGAAACAAACTGTAGTCCCTAAAATGCTCTGTACCTACACAGTTCCTGCTACAGAGAGGACAGACAGGAACATACTATGTATTACCTTCCTACACACCAGCTTATTTATAGCATAATTGGTAGAGCACAGCTATTACAGGAATGAAAATGAAGCGTATGCAAAATCAGTTTCTCTCCCCAAACAAAAAGATCTCTTTGCAACCACAGAGGCATGTGCAATACAATAGATTCAGTTAGCTGGGATGATCTACTCAAATTCACAGGCAACAGGTCCCATCTGGAAACTGAGATGATAACATGGAAGATATTCTGAATGGCATGTGCTGGGTCAAGGGCAGAGACCCGTGTCCTGTAGTTAACCACTTGAGAATAAAGAGACTAGCTAAGTATCTGATGCTTACCCTGCCCACTTGGGAGCTCTGAAACATTTTAAACCTTGCTTTCTCTAATGTACCCATTTCACCTCTCCCTAATACTTGACCTAACAAGCTAAAAAAAGCCAAGCATTTTAACCAGCTCTACCAATAGCTGTCTTAGATTAAAAACAGTTTACCTCGCAATCTGAGAGCAAGCTAGCCACATATGCATATTATGATGGATGGCAAGAGTGGACAGCTAGCTAAGAGACAGCTGTGGGCTTCCTGTTGCCTGCCAAAGCTGACAAGTTGTGGAAGGACAGCAACTACACTGGTAAGAATTTTTTTCAATAGACATATAACATACCATCCATGACCCTGTGATTCTCATGTAGTTTATAAGATGGACTTAGTTCATGTTTAAGCCTACATCTTCAATGTTGTCCCAAAGGCAAAGGGGTTAGTCACAACCATGAGAGTTTAATTAACAGTGGAGAAAAAAACACAATGTAATGCCAGGATTTTGCAGTATTCATAAAAGTACTCACTTCTAGTGTATTTTCCTTCTCCTGCTAGAGCTGATAAACATATAACAATGCACCATAAAAATGAGCAAATCTCCTTCCCTATCCAGTCTGGCATCTACATACAGCTGCAAAGATAGATAGCGAGAAAGCTTAGACTCAGCTGGCAGAAAAGTCAGGTCTTTCAGCTCTGTATCTCCATTACATCAAATACAAACAGCATTAGCTCCTAGCTGTGCCAGTCCTTGGGAAATGGAAGTATCTGGATGGAGAAAGATTGGATAAATCTAAGCCTGGACATGGCTGGAGAAATGACAAGGAAGCAGTACAAAAGGAGGAGACAGAAATAACTTTAAAAGGCTTTCACTATTTATCAACAGCTATCACATTTATCTCCCCTTTTACATGTGCCTGATCTCAAGATCACTAGAAGCTGTTTTCTGAGCTCTTTATCGGTGAGCCCTTCTCCTGCCTACAGAGGACCAAGACATCATACCCACCCTCAAACAGAGCTGGACAAGAAAATCTGCCCACTTATTATCTAAGATTAGTTTAAAAACAAAGACTTCTGTGACATTTCTTTCTTCACAGCTGCTGGAACCAACACCTTCCTACATCCCCTGACACAGGTCAGGGTAAATCATTTGGGAAGAACTGAGTAGTTCTTGTTGCCTTTGTATTTGCAAATAGGATATGTAAACTTCAACAACCCATTTGGGCTCAAAACACCTTCAATATTTAACAATACAGGCTGAATCTTTCTTCTTTTGACTTGTTTGCAGTGGCTTCTTGCTCGATACAGAAGCCAAGAGAAAGCAATGCTCCCAGGGGCAAGTCCTTCAGGGACTGCTGTTCCCTCAGGGGGACCACTTTGCCCCATATGACCAGAGCAGGTGTGTTACCTGAAGAAGCTGACTAATTCTTCATGCACCTGCTGTTAGAAAAGAGACTTGCTGTAAACACAACAGTTTTCTTGGTGGTTTGTTAATACTTACAAAACTCCCTGCTGAAGTTCAGGATCATGAGCTTCAGCACGCTCAAGAAAAATGAGCAGTTCATTTCAGAGCACTCTTAAACTAAGAATTAGAGCTAAAAATAAAAGGCTATCCCTAAATCCAAATCCTTAAAAATTAGCTAACAGGAAGGAAAACAGAGAAGGGTATTCACATAGAGCTTCCTTCTGAACAGTCACGTAGTATGATGGTGCTCTGAGGAGGGTACAGACAGATTGACAAGCACCTGTTTTCTATCCAGTCTCAAAGTAGAAATGCTTCCTTTTTTGATAACCTGGATAGAGCGATAAACAAAATATAGATATGATACATAAGCAGATTGTTTTTTCAATATGGGGTTTCTTCCAATTCCAAACTCTGACATCTTCTATGTAAAGAAAACCCACAGTCCATACAATTGCATACACATGCTTGCATACACATTTTGCCACCTACCACAGAACATGGGAAGCCTGGAATTCTTGATTTCAGGGATGATTTTTGCCTCCTTCAGCACAAGCCAATCAATCTCAAATCCCCACACTGCCAGGACCACAGATTCAAGAAGTCTGATTACTCATCAGGTTAATGGGAGCCCTAGCAAACCCCAGAAGCATCCCTCAGGTTCTACTTAGCATAGGGAACAAGAACCTCCTGTGATTGTCTTCCACAGAGCTACTGAGCCTGGAGGTATGAGCCAGATTGTCAAGAAATCAGCCTGGAAAGGAGAGTGACAATTGTTCAAAAGTTTTGGTTTTTATAAAACTGAATGTTGTGAGGCTTTGTGAGGAGATTCTCCTAATCAGCTCCAGATCTCATTTCAGAGTGTGTTGCTGTGACCAACCAGTTTGCTTTCAGTTGTCTTCTAGTGGCTGTGAAGAGCAGCTTTCTCAACACGAAAGGCCCAGGAAGACTGACACTGCTTGGACTCAGTTCAAAGACAAGAGTACAGAGACTCAGATTTCTTCTACATATGGTCTTTCCAGATTGTAGAAAGGCATGTTCCTCAAGTAGCTGCTCATCTGATGCTAAAGATATTCTGTAAATTAACAGCAAGCATCACTTCTCAGAAAATCTAAGTACTAGAGCAGCGGGAAACTGTGCCTCGAGAACAACTGGGTGTTGGTCCAAATTACTCTTCTTGAATGACTGAAACCATGAATATTCTGTCATTTCCTCTCAATATTAAGTTAAAAAAGGAGAACTTAGATGCCTTAATAAATTGTTCTGTGTTCCTTCAACTGAACAGAGATTAAGAGACAGAAAATAAAGCATCACTGTACTTTGTTATACAGTTGCAAACCCAGTAAATGAACAAGATTACAAATAAATGAACAAAATTACTCTATGGAAAGCCATATTGAACTATGAAGATGCTTAAAGAGCTTCAGTGTGTCTTTATCAAAACAATGCTATCAACAGAAGTTCTTTCTGAACCCAAAATTCATACACAGAATTCCAAGTTCTCAGAGAAAAGCCACGTCTGCCAAAAACAAGCAACAGATGTCATTCACATAATGCTCTGGGATTGGTGCTTGTGTTTTCATTGCTTGCAAAATAGGATGGTCACTTTTTCCTCAGGCATTTGACAAACAAATTGTCACTAGCAATGTCTTCATCTGCATTCTTCAAGATGACCAGATGTTACCAATCATGCATTTCTGAAATAGAGAACCCAGCACGAACTTTCCAGTGTGACATCCCAGTTGGTGTTAATGCAAACTGACTGTCAGTCTAAGTCTTATGAATTTTCAGGCTTTTCTGTAGGACACTCCACTGAGAATCCAGATCAGTATCTCCTAGATAAATAACCAGCTTTACTCAAACTGATGTTAGTCACTGGACCCCCATGCCCATTGCTGACAGCTGTATTTTAAGATAGGGAAGTTTCACTTAACAATAACCTCCTCCTCAGCAGGTCATTGCTAGCTCAGCATAACAGCCAAGATTAAGGAAACAGCAAAACCCCCTCAGAGGGGTCCAAAGGAGGTGTTTCTAGAGAAATGCGATGAAACAGCACCAAAACAGAAGCCTCAAAACAAACCTCACACTGTTTGCAAAAAGGACTAGACCTTCATTGTTTACTGAATAAATATGTACCAATCTACTGATCTGTAAATATACAGAAGCTTTTCTCAAAAAGAGAAAAAATAATCCTTTGTACTTACATGCCTCTAGTTGATCCCTACCCCTAGCGGATTAAACATATTTCTCTCAGTTACAGCCACATGGTTTCACAGTGAAAAGGAAATTAACAATAAATTCACAATTCAGTGTTTCAGGCCAACAATACAAGCAATCCTGTAAGCAAGTGGTGTCAAACTGGAATTATATCCAACAAGCCACTTATTAATAGGAGACCAGCCAGTTACTTGAAGAGGTGATTAAAGAGGTCAACAAGTATTCTTGTCCATCCTGCTCATATTTTCAACTTACCTGAAAAACGCAGCCCTTCTTTTACATCTATACTTGTAAATGCCTTTCCTCATATTATTTGGAAGTTAAAGGACCTAAAGGTACTTATTATCATTCAAAAAAAGGCCTTTCTACAATATATGTGCATATATATGTATATATTTTCCCACTTAAATGGCAACCTTTGAATTAGCAACTTTCTCCTCTGGTAATGAAATGCTCATGGGACGCATTCATCTCCACTGAATCCATATTTAACCTCCAAACCCACCAATTCTCAGGTTGAAGAGTAAGACTTAAATATAAATGGTTTGAGAGGCTTTAAATATCCCTTACTTCATCTCTAGGCAAGAAGAGGTCTCTGCTTCATTAGGACACTGAAACCTATTTTGGGAAGTGTTAGAAGACTCCTCTCCTAAACTTTTGAAATATCCCTATTGCAACTGTTTTTGAGGCTTTGTTCAGTTACTTCAAAAGCCAAACCTTACTTAAACCCTGCTGTGTTTGAAGATATCAACATTTTATACCATTGACCTTTCATTCCCTCCTTTTCTTCGTGAGTATTAAATGCTTCTCAATCAGATTTAAATTTACTTCCAACGTCATCTAGACTAACAAAATTAGCTATCACTGCCTTAACTTGATATTCAAGCACGAAGCTATTTTAATAAATGTCAACGAGCAAATTAAGTATTTGAATTTTGATGTTGGTCTCCAGAAGCATAAGAGATTTAATGCTCATCTAAGGAAAAGCATGATTAACATTCAGGTCAGACCCAGCCAACAAAACCTGCTGAGTGTTTAGCACTGACACATTCCTAGTGACTTTTGGAAGCGCTAGTCATAAGATCTGTTTGCATATAAACATATGTGACAAAACTGACAAGCCAATCATGTATAATTTAAATATTTGCAGATTACTACAACATGGTTATCACTGAATTTGTGACATGAATGCTGTTGCTATGGGAGCTGGATTGATGTTTATATAACACAGAAGGCATTTGCCCTACCATACAGGTCAAAGCATGCATAAGGTTACTTTGTAGTAGTCAAGTTTTATACTTCATTTGGCTATGGCCAAATTCTTTTTAGGACATTAAAGAAAACAAGGCTTGACCTTAGCCTGTCTGCTCCCTATGTGGGCCCTGCAATGGTTTATAGTAACTTGGATACTTCTCCAGTATATGCCAGGTGGTAACATGTCTTATATACCAGCTATTTTTGTAGGTCTTCTCATAATATGCCTGGCTTGCCTGGACACTTTGACATCTGGCATTGCAGTTACAGACTAATTGTGTATAGAAACAGTGTCTGTCCTGGGGTTTCAGGTAGCCCACAGCCTAGTCAGAACAGGCACAGATTGTTGACACTGCAAAATGAAGGCACCCAGGTCAGCTGGCCCATGTTACTTGGTCTTCTTATCACATACAACAATATGACACAGACCTGGCAGGAGGGACTAACATTGCAGCCCTCCAGCCAATGCACCAGGAAGAAGGGATTCAGCATCACACTGGCTGAGACAGGACTGCAGGCTTGACTTACTCAGTCCTGCCCAGGAGGCCAACATTGCTCTGAGCAGGGCTCTGAAAACAAAGTTGGGAAATGGCAGGACATGGAAGGAAAGCATTTTGGGGTGGAGTTTAACACATCATGTTTTGTATACAGACCTCACTAAATGAACAGCCTTTCTAGTACATGGTCTCTATTAATCCTCTCACATTAATCAGCAAGCTCCACAAAGTCAAGACAAAGTGATGTAGATTTCATCAGATCCTTGATTATCATTGATAGAAGAGTGCAAACAAACACACAGCCCCAAGATAAAACAAGGATGTGATTGATATTGTAAACAAACAAACAAACGAGACATGGGACACTGGAGGTGCAGAGTTCCATTTGTGAAGAAGTTAACAAGTAAAAATAAAGCACTTTTACCTGAAAACCTCCATGACAAAGGCACATAAAGATGGTCATTTTCATGTTAATAAATTTCAGTCTAAAAGCAAAAACCTAATGAAAAAAGCTGAGCACAAGATGAGTACTGCCATCCAGAGTACCACTGGGCAAGTTAAAGGACACCACAGGCCACTACCCCTCACCCCGTGCATCCCATGTTAATGGCCTGGGGCCTTACTGTTGATTCCTGTGGCTCCCAAGTAGTCATTGGGGTTACATTGTGTGACTGTGATGGTGAGAAGCCATTGGACAGCGCTGCAGTCACAGACAAGCCCTTAGGAAGACTTGTACTGAAAGAACAAAGAACAAAATGAACCCAAATCCTGGCCAACACCTCCACTTGAAAGAGGAAAGAAAAATCCTCCCAGAAAAAGTGCTGGTTTAATTCAACCCTGTTTATTAACATGATCGTCCTGAATCTCAGCCACTGTCATTCACAAACAGAGCAGACATGTATACAGAGGAGAAGGAAATGCTATGGTACAGCAAACCTTTGCTTTCCATCCTCAGATAATACTACCAATTTGTCATTGAATTCAGTGCACCAGAAAATTCTAAATTTCCCATTAGAGCTAATATTATGGGCTCTGGGGTCAACCTGTGCTCTCTGTTAAGAGACTCTAAATTCAAAGACTTCAGTGAAGCCATCTCAGATTTATGAAGACACATTTGGCCTTGTGACTCCCTAAACTTAATGCCAATTGAGATAATTTTGTGCATTAAAAAAAAAAAAAAAAAGAGAGAGAGAGAAAAGCTATGTTATGATCATTTCAACACCAATTTATTTGAAAAGAAGTCTTTGGAGAAAACTACTATTAAGACAGCATTGAAGGAGCTAAGAAATGAAAAAGAATGAGTTGAAAGATGCTTAATTAAGAGATGGTCTGATACAGGCTTGGTTATGAGCTGCCACTGACAAAAACTATAGCACCTAACTGGTAGGGAAGGCCTTCTAAAAACAGTGTGGAAAGGTAGAGCCAGAAAACAGAGGCAAAGGGGTTTACTATTAACTTTAATTCATTGCGCAGTTTTAATTGATGTGCAAAGTATAAGCAACAGTGCCTCCTAGGCTCCCAGAGTGAGAACTGTCCCAGTGCTTCAACCTCAGAAATAAGAGGAAACAAAGGTAAAGATAACTCAAAATGACAAAACAGGATGGAGAAAACACAGGTGGTCTCTCAAGTCACATGTCTGAAAAGCCTCAAATCTACCCCTTCTGAACAATGCCACAAAGAGAGCCTAACACACTACATTTCATCCAGAAACAGAACATATGAAAAACACCCAAGACTACCATGTGGGAAGCATTAGGTTGGTTTCAGTGTGGTCCCCATGTCTTTTACCAACTCCTGATGTTACATTATATGAGTGCCAGAGCTATTACATTCACTCATTATTTCTTGTGGCAGAAATTTGGAGCTGCCAGGCTGAGATACCAGGAATGACATGCTTAGGGTCCAGAACAGGGAACTACTAAGTACCCACAGACTGCAGTAGCCCCCAGGATATCCTCACTCTTGCAGCAGTTCTTTGCCCAACCACTGTGGATCTTCTAGATATAGCAATAACCAAGGCAACAGCCCTCGTTTAGCAGGCTGGCTACCCAGTCTGAGAGTACCAAAATAAGAAAGTCCCCTGTATCACCTTGTCTTTCACTGGCTTGATCCCAGCACAGAGCTGTAAGGGATTAGAAGGCCACATGGAAGAATGGAGTTATGGGGAGTCTAAATTCAGCATCCTTCTGGACACACTAATAAGTTAAAAAGAGAACATCTCAAAGTTTTCCAGTTTTGACTAACCAAAATGTATTCCCATCTATTTAATTTATTTGGCACTGCATTTAAGACTCCTTGAAACTCACGTGTCTTTTCAAATGAATTCAGCTATATAATAACAGGCCAAACACGTCAGCTGCTGGGAAATCTGGCAATATCCTGCCTATTTTTACTTCTTTTAGTATCCTTACTAATTTAAAATGCCATCATTCGTAATAGCATGTTATTCAAATTTTAGCAAGAACGACCCCCTCAGAGGCCAGTATTTGGTAAGATTCTGTCGTACCCAGTTCAGTTTAATTGAACTGTAAAAATTATTGCTTCCAGAATACGACAAGGATACAACAAGCAGGTATTTGAAATGGAGCTCACGGTTCTAACTGCTTGCATGATCTATCTAGAGTGGGTTTATTTTTTTAAACTCATAATAGTAAGTTTGCATCTTAATATTTTCTTGCCAGAGGACAGCATCCCTGGGCAGCATGTTTAATACAATTGAGTTTGCTGATTTGTGATTTGTTATTCCCCTTCTTTGTGTTCTAAACTTCTCTGCCTGCTGATGCATTACCTCCCTGTGGGCAATGCCCACCAAGTACATAAAGCTGTGATTCAAGGTACTTGATAAATGTTAGTTTGATCCCAGGATATTTAGTTGAAACACCTGCCACATTAAAATAATTTGCATCTTTTTCTGATATCAGAAAAAAGATTTGTTACTGTGGAAGCTGAAGTGGAGCAAACCTAGATACATCCACCTCAACTTAAGAGCAGACAGTGTAAGGTTAAAATGACAGCTCTTCATTCTGACTAAGAACAAAAAACTTTGGATCTACTTTTTCCTGTGTCCTTCTTAGCACTTTACATGTTCTGGGTGCAGCCAGTAACATAACCATTCAATAGGCTGTAACACAGTTTGACAGGGTTCTCACACATGTCAAGACAAATTGCAGGATTGGCATCAATCACTTACAACTTCATCAGCCTGTGAAATAACCCTAAAAAAATTCAGGGGAATAGTGGAAATTTACTATTTTGGGATATCAAACTGACGACAAAAAATCTGAAGAAATATTTTTAAGGAACTAATCCTATTATGGCAGCTCTATGGATGAAAGGCCAGATTTTAAACATACCTAGGGAGCCTACAGATGCTAAAAGATGCCAAATATGAAACTAATTCACATTGCTCTCAACCTTCTGACTGTAGGAGTGAAAGAATCACATCGTCTCAATAAGATACAGAAAAAAAACCGTTAACCACTTGTGTCAGTGCTGTGTCAGGAATGCAGACAAAAAGATTATGGGGCCAGATTTAGGGTATGCAAGAATGAACCACCAGTACTTTTGAACTACAGGATTTGCCAAGGTCCCAAAGGCATTATATAGCAGAATTATCAAATACCAGATCTCAAACCCACACCAGTGCTTCCTCCAATCTTCAGGACAAATCTTTGGAGCTTGAATCACACCAGTGTGTTTACATATTACCTACACCACATATCCTCCACACATACTGTGGAAACAAAATGTCCAAGAGATGGTTGGCATTTCCCTTGAGCTATCTGTATCACACACTATTTGTTTGAAGAGTTTGAGAGGGTTTTTGATCTCCAGAGTGAAATCAGCTGTGGATTAAATATAAAGATGAAAACACGAACACACTGATATTGTGCTGCATATAACAGAATTGTCTTTGAGGGATAAAATGCAGCAACACAGCATTTATATGTACTACTGGCTCAGGGTTTTTTTTTTTTCATGTTTACTGTCTTCCATACAGCTCTGTCAGGGAAAAAATTCTTCATATTTGGCATTTTGCATAGTTCAGCATTTACCAGTTTTCTAAGGCAAAGTCAATGGATTTGCTTCCTTACATTTACCTGAAATTGTTATATGTTTATCAGTTTAGTCATTAAAAAATAATATTCATCTCCACAGAGAATTGCACTGTCAGTGCAATAAAAGAAGAACTAAGAAAAGACTGGAGCTGGGGGGAGATCCTAGAGAATTTGTGGATTATTTTCATTTACAATTTGTGAGATTAACTGAGATATGTACCTGCATGAGTTTCCACATGCAGCACTTTAGTGATAGATCTCTTTTCTCAGCAGATTTTTGTGCTAAGATTATCTGATTCTCAGACATCAACTGAAATTGCTGGACAGGGTCTAGCACCCACTGTGAAACGCTATCACCTGATAAAATATTACTGCTAGATACTAATATATTGTCAAGTCTTTTGGTTGAAGATCTTCAAACACTAGGTCTTTATCTGTTGCATTGTATTGATACAGAGAAGTCCATTGAATACTTCTAATAAAGGCCATTCCTTCCCTTTGGGGCAGCAGAAATAACCTACACTGCATCTTTAATTCACAGGACTTTTCTTACAGTGGTATTAGTGTGACTGTAAAGAAGTATTTCCAAATATTCTGCATAACAAAACTCTTGGCATGTTAGTCACTTTTTGGATCTGCTTTTCAAAGCTCTGAATTCCCTCAGAATCTTGCAAGTACTCCTTGAGGGAGAAGTTCCCTAAAGGTAGCTTGGATATTACTTACAGTATAAGACAAACCTCACAGCACAGGGGCTACTACATAAATGTGTCTACCAGATTTGCTGATGGAGAGGGTGCAGCCACTTCCAAAGAAGCAGTTGGCAGAAAGAGTGCATACCAGAGTAGGATTCAACTCTGCAAACTGCAGAGTTACCCATACCAAAAGCACAGTAGCTATACCTCCCGGCTGACATCCTACAACATGACCAGACTATAAACCCTGAAGTGGGTCACACATTGAGAATGGCAAACATTTATAGCCTGCCAGAAGGTGCTTCAAACAGAAAGATGGCTTAAAAGATGCCTCCTTCCACTGAATTTCTCAAGTCTCACCACTGATCTGCTAAACATTCTGTTTATAAGCTGTTGTGTGACATAGCTCACTTCAAAACATCAACACTACTTAAAGCATTAGAAGATGACAAACACTCTTCATAATAGGACACAGTAATAGACATGAGGGCTGCTGTCAGTCCTACCTGAATTTGTTCACCTGGAGAGGTGGCAATAAAATCCCAAGGAGGACAGAAAGGAAGAAAAAAATCTGTTGTATTGGAAAAAGTCAGGAAAACCTAAGTATTTTAGTAAACAAAAGTACTTTGGTTTAATGATTTCACTTAGACAAAGCTATTGCTTCTTAACCATCTATATTAATGTTCATGTCTGTGGTAAAGAAAAATGAAGGAGAATTACAGTATCCCTAGGGTTTCTTCAAGTCTTGGGTCCTTTGAATATTTATCACCGCTGAAATGTAAAATGCTGGTGGTGAAATATTAGATCCTTTAAATTCAATGTTTTAAAATTGTATGTAATGTCTACTCTGAGGTTGTGCTGGTCAAGCTACTATCTACAAAGCTTTTCAAAAGCCACCAGTTGCTACTCCATATACCTATTACAGATGGCAGCATTGTTTAATTTGCTCTAAGTTTGAATTACATTATGTTTTCTTTCAGAAGCTGTGACTGAGCAAAAGGCAATAAGGTTTTTGCCTTGTTCTGGCTATTGTAGGACCCACCCAGCAGGCAGGGATCACTTTGACCAAAGGACCTGAGACCCTTGTCTTTAAAGCAGACTGAATGGATCCAATTGTTAAATGCCATGGAGCCATCCCATGCTGTGAAGTCCCATATCTGACCCTGGATGCAGACTGCTCAGTTTGCTGAAAAAAAACCCCACTAAATCCCACAAAGGCAAACAAAAAAAGCCCCTGGTTTTCTGCTGGCTCAACAAACTGAACATGCTGGCTGCATGGGAGGTGCCAGGACCACAAAGCCAGGGAATAGTGGCAGACAGAACGGGTTTGCTGCGATTAGTCTGATCTGGGCTACTATGGATTTCCAGCCTTAATATACTCATTTGGATGAGCTTGACTGAGGAAAACAGGGAGAGAGAGAGAGTCACTAGGTGTGAGGCTTGGAGTCTGCAGGGAGCAGCTGATAGCCAAGTACTTGAATAGCTAAACTGCAGGTATGACTGCAAGAAGACATGAAACCTCCTAGAAGTTTTATTAAAAAAAAAACAGGATGCGCCAGAAAACTCCTGGACTGGAATAGATTACCTGCCCTGAAAGGGTTCTGTGGATAAACCAGAGACTTACTTTCTGAAATTTAATTTACATCATCCAACAGTCCTGAGGATTTTAGAGCAAAAGAGGGAAAAAGCAAGGAGGAGATGACTAAATCATAGAATCAGAATAATTTGTGTTGAATTGGACCTTAAGGATCATCTAGTTCCAACCCCTCTGCCATGGGCAGGGACACCTTCCACTAGACCAGGTTGCTCAAAGCCCCGTCCAACCCGGCCTTGAACACTGCCAGGGAAGGGGCAGCCACAGCTTCTCTGAGAAACCTGTGCCAGTGCCTCACCACCTTCACAGTAAAGAATTTCTTCCTTATATCTAATCTGAATCTACCCTCTTTCAGTTTAAAACTGTTAACCCTCATCCTATCCCTACACTCCCTGTGGCAGAGTCCCTCCTCATCTTTCCTGTATCCCCATTTAAGTACTGGAAGGCCTCTATAAGGTCTCCCCGGAGCCTTCTCTTCTCCAGGCTGAACAACCCCAACTCTCTCAGCCTGTCCTCATAAGGGAGGTGCTCCAGCCCCTGATCATCTTTGTGGCCCCCCTCTGGACCCCCTCCAATAGGTCCATGTGCTTCTTTCTTAACCCCTCTTGACTGAAGTCAAGGAGAATAAAATATTACAGAGGGGAAATGGAAGAAGCAGCTAAAAGTACAAGCCAGGAAAAAAAGGTTCAAGACAAAGCTTGACCAGAAGGCGGCAAGTTTCTTGATCAGTCCTACCCAGCACAGGGTATCTTCTCTTCCCCTTTCCGCCCAATATATCCCCAAATCAGTCCCAAAGATGGGTCAGTGTGTATGTCAGGGGCTCCTGCTTCACGTTCTGGTTATCAGCCTAGGGGATCAGCACCTCTTCAATATGGCTGTACACCAACATGCTTGGTGTGACAGCATACACCCCTGCACAATGTTGGCCAAGTTTCCCCTATTGCCACCAAATGCCCTAATAGCAGGTCATTAAAGTCCAACTTTCCCAATCTGTCCAGTGCCCCACGTGAAACAGCTGGGTACTAGTGTGGGATGCAATCAGCTCAAATTTATATCCCAGGATAAGCCAGAGGAGGAATTGAATTCATATCTCCCTGTCCCTGTAAGTTCCCCAGGCCCTGGACATATGACTGTTCTAGTCTTACCAGAAAGTATTGCCCCATCCCCCTTGTGATGGTCTGATGAAGCCAGTTAATGTCTCAAATATCCGATAAAGAATTTGGTAAAGGAGATGGTCTCTTTGGACACACTGGGGCAGTGCAGAGAAAGGCAGGAAGATGCAGTGAGAGGAGCGGTCCCACGGAGGTAGGACAACACTTTTCTGAGGCTGAACTTTTCTTATCTTGAGTGACTCTGTAAAGAGCCAATAGAGAAGCCATTTTCACTATGCATTCACCAGGAAGAAAGGTCAGACAACAGTCATACCTGCAGGGAGAGGGGAGTAACTACCCAAAGATCCTCAAGCCCACCAACCCATTTCCAGAAGAAGCTGAAGGTACAAACTACGCATGCACCAAAGCAAAGGGAATTCTAGAAGCACAGACTGCCCATGATGCCTAATCAGCCCAATAAAACCAAGTGCCCAGCCAGATGAGATCAAGGAATTATAAAGGGACATGAGTCATAGCTCTGGGTGGCAGTGCCCCTCCAGAACTGGACCAATGCTGGAACCAAGACTGGTGAAATCTTTCTTTTTTTGTGTTTTTTTTTCTCCCTCCCTGCCTCTCCCGCTCTCCTTTTCTCTATTTCTCTCATTTTTTTTCCCTCATTCTCTACCCCTCTATCCCTATGCATAAGGAAAGGCTTATCTGGTCATGTTATAAGACCTGTCACTAGTCAGGGTATGTTGTAAGGTCTGTGGTTTGTCAGTGTGTTATGAGGTTTACCACTTGTTGCAGAGGTTGCAAGACTTCCTGACAAACTTTCATACCGATATCTGTTGTGAACAAATAGAAGTTGCATTTCGTGAATTGAAGAATCCCTGGTGTTGTTTCACCTTAATCCTGACCTGGGAATCAACGAATCTGAGTCATCATCCTGAGACACTGGGACATGACACCCTTCCTCTGAAAAGTAAGGAATATTTCCTGAAAACACTGTTGTCACAAAAATTATACATCTATCAAAAAAAAAGAGTATTGTCTGCTTTTTTTTTTTTTTTTTTTTTTTTTTTTTTTTTTTTTTTTTTTTTTCCTGTGGAGAAATATTCCTAGCAATATGATTTAGTCTGTCCAACTGATAGATTTACCTTACCCTGTCTTCTCATCTATTTCATACTGCTGATTTCTGAAAGACTCTCATTGCCAGTATTTCCTCCTTCCAGATGGTTAGTAAACAGCACACAAACAGAATAACCCTTGAATTTTCACATTTCCATCTCCAGCAACTATTTATCCTGTGTATCAAACACATCTTTGATTACATTCTCAGTGGGACAATATAGTTATCGCCTCTTATTAAAATCTGATGATGTACACAGGGAAAGAAGTGACAATTGCACAGCATATCTGTTCAAGAACTGTGATAAACTCATCTGTGATGACTTCCAGACAGAGAAAACAATTTCTGAAGGCAGAAAACGGCTCTGTCTGTAGGTTGCTATTAACAGTGCTGTGGCTTGCACGAAGCTGCCCTTAAAAGTAGTAGGCTACTGTATACTGAATGCTGATCTTCACGCATAGACTTTTTAAAAAATTGTGCTCCATCTGGAGCAATAAATTTCTTTTGCCTCAAACATTAAACCTTCTTTGATCCTACAGACTAAACAACAGGTGGTAGATTATTTTTCAGAATTAGCAGCCAACTGCTAGAGTAATTCTCAGCCCAATTACTTTGGTTTGAGATTTGAATTCCATGGCTTAGTGGCAGCCTACATTTCTTACCAGTAAAAACCAACGTCAGTCCTCCAAGACACATGTCCCCATTTCCCCAGTCCCTCCAAGGTGAAGACAACTTCATAGACTTTATTTTAAAGGGAAATACACTTGCTCGCATTAAAACCCTAAAAATACTAGGACTCCCATTGCAAAATATAGGAAAGGTTTTTCAAAAGCATTCTAAATTTTCATAGCATTTTCTCTCATTTGGCCTCAAAAAAATCATCCTTTTACTGAAGTGGAACAGATTTAGTCCAACACTCAATAGACATAGACAGCACATTATTTTACCTGCCTAGGAGAATATACAAAATAATAATAATAAAAAAAATACCCCATGTCAAGTTGACACTAATACTGAAATTGTAAAAACACACCCTAAACTAAATGCACATTGGCAGCTCAAGTCAATTCAATATCTCATATGACTTGAATTGTTTTGTTCTAAATTTGATCAGTAATCAAAATAAAAATCACCAAAGTAACACATCCTTTTAAAATTCATTTCAGGCTAGAAGACAGGAACTTTTCAGTCAGCACATGTTTCCATGAAAACGCCTTAAATCGGGATTTTTTTTTGAAATTTTATAGTCATCTTCTTGAAAACAGACCTTTGTCCCCAAACTTCATGTTTCAATAAGCTGGCATTTTCTGATTAAAAATATTTGAGAAAATCCTGACAAGCTGTAATGCTAAGCACATATGAAAAATTCCACTACTGAGTGATTTAAACCATTATCCTGGAGTTGTATAAGTGTATATTTTTAGAAGCAGCAGTTTTTACATGAATGGCCATTATGGGTGCTGCCATGGGAACAGACTAGCAGCAGGCAATCATCAGGTAGTTGGAAGTCCAGATAGCAGCTAAACCATGGGCATCTCTCCCTTTCCACTCACCCTTAGATATCTGATTGTTAGGTGACCTGTTTAAGGTAGTTACCTTGTTCACCCCCAGTGAGAGCAGGCACCTCTGGAGGGCAATTTATCTCATCTATCAAACACTGATCTCATGATGGGGCTATTCAGCCTCCTCCGCATCAACTACAGAAGTAGGCCAGCTGCCTGGTTTGAACAAAATGCTGTAGCACCTCCACAGCTCACAGTAGAGAATGTGGATCACTATGTGGATAATTGGCTGAACCATCTAATGAAGGCCAATGTGCTCTCTTGCAGACTAGTTGCCCCCATGGCTAGTTAAGAGACAAGTATTTGCTTGAAAAAGGGTCATCTGAGATTAACAGGACAATAAATGGAAGGTGATGGAAACAGCCAAGGTCATCTAAGGCCAAAGTTTTTCAGACAATGATACATTTCCATGAGATCCTCCCTTCAATTTCAGTTAAATCTACCCCACCCTACCTTTGAGAATAGAGGGAACCATCTGCTTTGTCAAGTTCATCACCAGACTTAAAGATTTCTTTTAAGTATATTCAGACACAAAAATAATTAAGTCATCACTATACATTGAGCTTGTTAATTGAAAAATCAGCGACTATGCACTTAACTTTAATTAGCAACTGCTCAGTGTTTACTTAGGAGCTTGTCATGCTAGAACTTGTTTAGCTTGATGCCAAAAATATTTTTGCCATACATATTTTCCATATTGGTTTGAAATAAGGGGAGGATGTGGTGTATTGCACAAGGATATATACATCAACGCAGCAGGCATAATTTCTGATATAATTCTAGAGAAGAGCAACAATTGAAGGTGCCATGATTATTTTTGCTCTGCTCAGGCATGTGACAAACTTCAAGCCTTGGCTGTTTGCCAAACACATTAAGCCTCTCCTCCCTCTCCAGCCTAATGCTCTAAAGTTCCTGCAATAACAGGCCCATCTCCAGAGCTGATTCCTGATCAGATGCACTCACCAAGCTGCTGCTACTCTGCCCTCCTGGCTTGCTCTGCTGGCAGTCCCCAAAACACTCCTCTATGTGCCCTAGCCATATGTACACTGATTCTGTTCTGCCACAAAAGGTTGTTCAGCTTCTCGTCACACTTCACCACCCATTTTAGAGGCCTACTGAGCTGTCTGTTCACCTGCATGCTATTTCTTTAGGTGTCTCTATGCTTTCTGTCCTGTATACCCTGTACATGTGGATCTATTTTATTCATGACAAAGGCCCACCAGTCATTGATCTAACGTTTCGCTTATACATGCAGCTCCAGAGATAACTGCTTCTTCTATTTAGTTCCATTTCTCCTCCTACCTCAGTTTTCTCAGCCCTTCCTCTCCTTCTCCCACATCTTGTGCTCCTGTTGCTGCTTGCCCATCACCATTACTCAGGGTTAGAGTCATAAGAGCCCCCATGCTTTTAACACTGACTTTAGCAACTCACCCCTATATTTAGTTCCTGTGACTATACAAGTGCATTATGTATCCTCTTTTTTACTCCACAGACACCATCTGATATGGTTTCTACCAGGATTCAGCAGATCAGACCTGTTCCCTACAGAGTAAAGCAAGCTTTGCAAGAACGGAGATGAAGTGATTTATTCCCTATACCTGTTCTTGTCATTGAGAACTGAGAATATCAATGAGCTGCCCATTAGCAGTATATTATCAGAGCTTGATACCAGTAATGTCAGCAGTGAGAAGGGCCATAAAATCTCCAGTTCTTTAGGTCTGAATAAGCCATAGGAATGCTTACATGGAGACTTGGGAAGCAGCACAGGTCACATACCACTTAAGTCAAAGCTCCAGTTACTGCCTTTCCTTTGTACAGACAATTCTGTAACATCCTGCCTTAGATACTGTGTGTGCATTATTTAAAAACAGAACTGGTACAAAGACACAAGTTATTCAACACCCACTTCTGTAGAGCCTGCACTTTGTCAGCGATATTTCTAGACAATAACAATAAACACTTCATTTTAATTTTTAACCTTAGCAGTAGCAAAGGACTATAATGTGCTAAAACTTGAATGCAGAGACAAAAACCCACAAGCACAATTTTCAATTAAATTAAGTGCCAATTCTTTGTTTTCTTTGATTCTCAACAGCTCAAAACTCAGTTTGGGGGAACTGTTCCTTGGTGAACATTTTGAGGAGGTAAACACAATCTACTGGCTTTTTTCTTTTTAAGTATTGTTTTCTTATAGCCAGCATTTGCTAGAACACAATTATTAATTTCTAAAATGTAGCCCACATCACCTCACCTTCTTTTTGGAGAGCGCAAGATGAATGTAAAGAGAATATGGTGCTTGCTCAAAATGAAATAATCATAAAAGAATAATTTCTACATCTCAAGAGAACACAAAGATGACAGGCTCCAGGTATGCAGAAGCTGAATACGCACAGAAAAGGACGTGGAAGACTCAGTCTACAGGAACATTCAGAACACAGCCTCTGAGCAGAATCTTCTTTTCATCTCATAACTGGTGGGAAAGACATGAGACATTCCTAGGCTACACATGCACAGCAGGTAGGTAATGCAGCCCTGTTTGAAGGGAGAACAGTAGACTGCTGCAGTAAGAAAACACTGCAATCAATACTCAAGATGAGCTACTTTGGCCCTTTAGCCAGCATATTCATTCCCAAAGGGCTACTAAAAGTCTGCCTTACAGCCCATGTGCATATCCATGTAAAATTTTGAAGCTGAAGCTCTAATAAGCCTACTTAAGGCCCAAATACCAGAAAGAGATTTGGATGCTTCCACTGCCCTCATAGTAAATAGTCTATTTTGTTACTCACTGCTGTTGTCATATGCACACTTTCAGGTAAGGGTTTATATTGTCATTATGTATCTTTATCACTTGCTAGGAGAGAAGCTATTGGACTTATAATTATCCATTACTGGTACCTGGATACATTTCCAGAGGGAAGCTATCCACTAATTCATACTCTTGTCATGTTTTCTGCATCACATCTAATGTCATTTTTCTAAATTAGATAAATAAAATATTTATATTTGGTGACCTTGAAAAGAAATGTGGACCACTAGCTCAGGATGAATTTCCTTGAATTCAATAAATATTAATAGAATACAACAAGCACCAGAGCAGAAAAAGAACGACTGATACACCCCTAATGAGTGTGGTGGCATTTATTATTTAAATGACCATTAGAAACACTTTTAGCCTTTTGAGGAATTCAGGCAGGAGTAGTAGACAGATGCTCTTGTATGCAGGAGATTAATCATTCACTCTGTGCAATGCAGGACCAATTAATTTGTTTTTTTGTGTCGTAGGTTTTTTTTTTTCTCTCCAGTAAAGAAAAGTAAATTAAAATTAAAATCTGAATCTTCTTACGTGTCTACCTTATGTAGTAGAAGTAGTGCTGTGGCTTCTGGGTAAGAGACAGCACTTGCCACACAAAGTACTGTAGCCTAGCTACAACCAGTTTTGTTAATCCTTGCAAGCAAACCATGTTTCAGAGACAAGAGGACAAGCACACTGTCATAGAATAAAAAGTGTTTTGACATGCTTGTGCCAGAAATAGCATTTCTGGTCAGGAATGGAAACTGCTGGGTTTTAGAAGATCTTACAAGCTGTATAACAGACAGATCTGAAGGACTGGTTTTAAGACTCAAGTTTCATCATGCTGGCATCTGGGTAACACAAGTTACCATCACTGGGTTAAAATCCATAGACCACAGTGATGTACAGCACCCAAGACCATGGCAGATAATTGTAAAGGTTGAGATAAGAAAGAATGGCGATATATAACACAATTCTCCCCTTTATGTCTATAGCAACTGGTCCCACCATATAGCGAAAGAACACCACAAACCCAGGGTGGCCCAGTCCCATCCTCTGGCCAACTGTCCTTGTTGTAGCATAGCCCTGTACTACCACCAAAGGGTTAGACAAGTTGCTTACAGGGTCTGCACCTCAGCTCCAAACCTCAGAACTTGCAGAACAATGTCATCTACCATACAACCACAGGCCAGAGGAAAAGGTATCAAGTAAGCATTGGCATAAACAGACCCTAAAGTCAGACAAAGGCTTTAAGTTCCCCATTGTACATTTTGCATTAGATTGAACAAGCACGGAAGATTTGTCACAATGAAATTCTGATGCTGGTTTCAATGTAATTCTGATTATTTCCACAAAAATTTGGAGATGAAAAGAGAAACAAAATAAATCATCATGTCAAATAACATGCTTACTGGCTATATAGGGCAAATACAAGGGGGAAAAAAAATAAAAATCAATATACTCCATTGATATAATCAGTACTCCTTGGTATCTCAAAAAAATAACTTCCAAAATGAGAGACTGCTATTTAACATAGAAATTTTTCAAATCAGGCTGAGTGAAATGGATACAAAAATTAGCATTTTTGTATATGTAAAGCAACAGCATTAAAGGCTTAGTACCACTTGTTCTGGCAAATCTTTGTGAAAGATAACAGAAAGCTGAAGCTCTTAGGCATCCTCTTATTAAAGATAAATGCAGCAGAAGAGGCACATTTCTTATCTCTCTTGCTACTGCATGTCCTTAGCTTCACACCTTGATTTGCTGGCTGTTAAACAAGGGGAGCTCTTGCTTTATGGATTGCTAGTAAGGTTTTGAAAGGTTATAAAATTTTGAGTAGCCTGAACCTGTTTAGATAAGGCTCAGAAAAAAAGGTAAAGTTGTTTGATGGGATAGTTACTTTACCCTTCCCTTCCCCTGTACAGTTCTGCTAATAGGTACATACCTCTCAAAAGGCTGGAGACAGGAGGCCTTTTGCTTCCAAGCCCAACCTAAGTCCATGAATATCTACTCTCAGGTTTGGTCCAAGTTGGCAAATGACATCCCTAAGATGGGAATTAGGACACAGAAATCCTAATGTCTTTTGGAGGGCTTTTGGGGCGATGAAGGTAAGTTAGCAAGATTTTTGTTACAAAGCCAGACCCTGATTTGGTGTAAATCAACAAAGCACCTCTGATTTCTGCTGAACAATTTCAATGAAGATTAGATGGGGAAATGACCAAGTGAAGGGTAGCCTGGTTGCAGAGGAATAGAAGCTAGGAAGAGGATGACATTTTACTTTTAAGGCTGCTTTTGTAAAGGTCAGGTGTCTAGATGCCTCTACACTACATCACACTGGTTAAGGATAAAGTTATTTCACAATTACCTCGATAAAGTCAGATGTTTACTGCAAGGTAGATAATGATCATCTACCTGAGTATGATGGAAAAACTTATTAGGTGCCGACATGTCTTTTTGAAAAATAAGATTGGAACTGAGATATTCCTTTCTCTTCCCTTTTCCTTCCCCTCCAATGCCCTCCACAATGCTTTAAGTGAATTTCATGTTAAACCTCCCGAGACTGATTTTTTTCAGTTCATTATTAGAGCAAAGAATACAGGTAGAAGTTGGACAGCTTAACTTCTTAACACATTCCCTGTTACCGCAACACAGCCATGTCTACAAACAAGAAAGTATATTTATTCCTCCTCATATTTAGACTTCTTGCTGCCAAATACACTATCAGAACCTCGTAGCTTTTGCCACGATTCACTCCTATGCAAAGCTACATTTAAGCACATTCTTACCACTGAATAGGTGTTTACAGTCAATTGATTTCAGCTTACAACCTCTACACTTCACAATCAAGAACATTTTAGGTTTTGGGGCAGTGTGCACAAGTAGGTGACTTGCAAACCAGACACTAAACAGATACTCTATAGCATAGCAGCGCTCCAAAGGTTTTGCTATGGCCCCCCAAAGTCATTAAATAGGAGGCAGTGATAGGGCAGAGAGATTAGAGTGCTGGTGTGGGTTCAAGTCCTGCTCTGCACTCACCTCCTCTGTCATCTTGGATTAATGATTTAGGATCATGGCACTCTTCTGCTTCCCAAAGATGTTGCAAGAGGCACAGATAGAGTGGTGACTGAAGATCTTGCAGCCTCCTACAAAGGGGTGATAGGTCATCTCTGCATCTGCAGTTAAGAGTTATCCTGGGGAATATAAGAATGTGAAAGGAAAACAGGGCCAACAGCTATTTTCCAAACCTAATCTTTTCATATGATTGAATCACCTTGTTATTTTCATGCATCACAAAGAAAGCCTTGCCAAACACAGACATATATCCCCTTATTAACAAGAGACAAATTCATGTAATAGAGAAAACGTTATTCCTGCTACTTCAAAGCAGAGGGCATTTTAGGAACTTCTATGTAGACTGGAAGGAGAAAAATTAATAGTTAAGCATTCACTTAAATATGAAATTGTTATGACAACTTCTACATAATTATGAAGTATTTCCAGCCAATTACCTCTTTCAGCAATCTCATTTGTCTACAGTTCACACTGATGTTTGTGTGCCTTACAACAAAAACAATGAAAATGCCCATGTATCTTTGGAAGAGTAACAGACCTTTGTGCCTGTTAGCTATTAGTCATGAGGTGCTACTATGAAGAATCATGAATACCTCTGAATTTGATGGAGCTTACACTTTCGGTATCACTCCATTTGTTCCTCCAAAAACGGCTGTTGCAGATCTGCAGCAGACTTTATTGCCAGACTAGCTTTTTAACTAGATAAAAGGACATTCAAGCCCCCTATGGCTCTCACTCACAGTTTAGTCACAGCTAGATGAATTAGAGGCTGAAGCACTTCCAAATGAAGCGTGATGTGCATTCAACACTGGCAATCAATGCTCCTAAATTTCTCTGTGATCAGGTCTGAGCTTCACTGTTATGGATTCAGAAGCACATGATTCAGTCTCTATATCAACAAGTCCAGTCAGGTTAGCGTGCAGTTGCATATGAGAATTTTCTCTCTAACACCTGTTACAGATAAACACAAGTCAGGACCAGTTTCCAGTGAAGCTCTGAACATTCAGTTTTACTCAGGTTGCAATGCTCTTGTTAGTAACGGTGATTTTCACCATAACATTAGAACCTATGAATGGTGACTATAATGTCCATAAATACATAGTCCTCTACACATTAACTTTACAAATAAGTCTGCAATTACTGGAAAACTTTTGGATATCCATCAGCTGAAAACTGCTGACTAATAACAGCAACAGTACAGGCAGAGCAGCATCATCTGCAGAAATAGTGTCCTGGACTTATACTCTTCTGGCTGGTCTATGGCAAACCGAACAGAATGCTATCCACCAATTTCCTGAAGGGTTCTGGTGACAATACCCACTCTTGCATTTACAAAGCACAAGTCCATTCACTAACACACCACAGAAATCCTTAATGGCCCTAGAACCAACAGAAGTGCCCTCAATATGATTCTTCCAGATGCTGCAGTTGCTGTGTTATTTCACCTCCTTTTTGCATAACCAAAGGGCCTATGCTTCACTACATATACATGCTCCAGAAATATCAGGGATCAGCTGTCTTGGTCTGTGACGCAGGACACCAGCAGCAGAGAACACCAAGAAAAGAAGCCGCAGAGTGTTGTACAGTAGCACTGCCAAACCAGACAGTGTGAAGTCAATTTAAAACAAGTGGTTTTGTTACACTGACACCTGACTTTGCCCACTCTAATCTCATCAAGTCAACTGATGGCTATGTCACACCTTAACAGTCAGAACAGAATGTCCCCTTTTGAAAGGGGCCATGTGTGTGATGTTACCTATCACTGGAAAGATGGAGAACATCACAGTTCTCCTATTCCTAAAGCAATCGGCTCAGATGTGCGAGAGTTAAAATGACTCACAGTTCCTCTTTCAAGTAATGTTTTGAGGAGTGCTCATGCATGCCAGAGTGGCAGTACACCTCTGCTCACAATGCCCGTTTTACCTGTCTCCTTTCTATTAAATAAAGGCTAACTTCAAAAACCCCCAATAATATATAACTTAAAGTTTAACTCATTATTCTGGTTTAAAAAAAAAAAAAAGAAAAAAAAGAAAAAATACACTGTACAATAGAAGGCAGGAAAAAAATCTAGAACATGATTATCAGTATTATAATAATTTAAATATTATTCAGATGTTTTTAGTATTCTGTAAAAAATCAGGGAATTTTGTATGGATTTTTAATCTTCTAATCATTTCTACATTCGAGAAGCAGCTAATCCCTGTGACACTCCATTGGATAAGGCATTAATTTACAGACAAGCATGTGATATTGCAGAGTAGGCAATTTAAAGCCTTTCTTTAAAAAAATCATCCTTGATTGAAGCATCTGTGATTTGGTTTATGCAGGTGATACTAAAAACAGTTTCCTGATGAACATAGCTTCTGGCACAATTATTTATTTCAAAAAAGTTGTATGTCTGAACTGGGTTTCAAAAGAGATTGGGCAAAACAGGCACTTAAACCTTTGACTCATTCTTAAAAGATCATTTAATCTACACTGAATTGAAATGCTGTTGAAAAATAAAAAAAAAAAGACATTAGTCAAGCTAGAAGCATATTTCCTGCTTTAGAGGTGAACAGTATATATACGCCATACCTCTTGTCTCAATAACTAATTAAGCATGCGTTTAAGTGCTTTGTTTAAAGACATGCCTGTTTGGTAAAGGCAGAAGTGTCTTATTGAATTCAAGAGCATAATGCTATTACGTACTTCAATGCTTTGAAGAACTTCCTTTGATTTGATGAAGAAGAATTTCAGAGGGAAAGGAAAAGATGGTCTCCCTGAGTTCTTAAACTGAACTGTCTAGGCGATTTCTTATTTGCTGGAAAAGATTTCATCTGCAGCACTTAATTTCTAACAAAGGAGCTCGGTAATTACCTCTTGGAGCTTGCCAGTGTAAACACAACAGAACCCAAGAAGCTGCTTTGCAAATGAGGGTTAGTACAGCATATGTATACCATATAGAAATGGACAGCATTAAAAAAGGTTAATCCTCAGCCACAAAAGATATTAAATGGACTCTCTTATTGAATACCCTAACAGCAAAGGGGGAGAGAAGAAAAAAGCGTTGCCTCTCAGATACTTAATTATCTGCAGTGTATATGCAAACATCCAGAATTTGATGAGGTCTTTACTTTTCACCTTTAAGCACAACATTAGTAATTCATGAAGCCACTACTAACGTTGCTGAGCTCAGGCAGCAGTGAAAATTAAGCACTAATGACTTCAAAGGTAGGGTTCCCATAAAATGAGTAGACATGTCGGAGGTCACCCGTACTATCTGAACATAAGTGATGGAAAACAGTGCATCAGCTCAACATTTCATCAGCCGCATATTTCTAAAAAAGCATCACTAATGCCAAGGGTGGTTATACAGACAGCAGGTGAGTTGCTATGAACAGAAGTTCACACCACCATTACTAAGAAGATCCCTACATATTTTCTGGCCTTAAAACCCACCAGATATGAGACAGTTTACGAGACAGTATTTCAATAAGGCCAGAGAAGCAAAATAAAACACTGGTGATTCACTGTACTGGGGATGTGTGTCAACAAGTAAGAAAACTGTGACCACTTTGGTTCTATAACCTTTCCTGAGGACAGGGAGACTCAAGTGAGCTGCAGAGTTACATTTACATAGTCACTGAGCTTTTCCGGGTCACTTGTGAAGTCTGAACCCCACTTATCTGAAGAGTTAATCTGTGACAAACCACACTGCAGTAAGTCAGTCAACAATGTGTTTGTTAAGTTGCTCCTAGAAATCCACTGGACTTTCACACGCTATCCAAACAAGTATATATATAGCTATTACAGTAAGTGTAGTCCTGAGAAATAGCAATATAGTTTATGCAGTATTAAATAGCAAGTATTGAATTTACAACATAAAAATTACAGGGTTATTTTGAAGTGAATGATAAATTAGTAAATTAAGATAGCTGCTCTTGGCATAACTGCAATCAAGCCTTCTATGAAGATGTTTCCGTACAACTCATTTTCCACCTTACTCTGCTTTTGGTATTTCTACCCAAAAAGAACATTGGAAGAAAAATTTAGTATAAATAACTCCAAGAAAGAGGTGAAATCAATAGGCCCAGTGTTTCCATGCTGTTGAATTATTTAAGTACTCTTTGACTTGCATGATTCCAATATACAGATATGTCAGAAAATGGGCTGCTCTGGAAGACCATAGCCCCTGTTGGTATCCATTTAAATAGCCCCATGGAGCTATAACAAAAGTTACACCCTTGGAGGATCTGCTCTAGACCATGAATAGAGATGGGGGACGTGATTTTTAGTGATATCTCCATGAAAATCTGGGCTTGTAGAGCAGAGATGTATCTGACTGCTTTGATTTTTGACAATAAGCATGAAGACTAGTGGAACATATATTTAGAATCAATAAACCTGACTCTTAGCACGGATGGGTGGTAAAGGCACACAAGATGATATGTGTTAGAAATAATGAAATCAGTTAATTAAAAATAAAGAAGGACAATAGGGGGGAAATTACATTTTCCAGAGTTAAAGTATAGTTCTTTAAGTGGGTTCACAATATAAAACAGATGAAATGGCAAAAAAATTCCAAATACACATGCTATACAATCAGATCAAATGGCATATATTTTATTACAGGCAAAAGGAACACGTAGTTGCACCTTTTGCAACACACTGAGATTAATCATTCATTATGAGTCTGGCAGAAAATGAGAAGGACAGGATAAAAGACTGCTGCCATCAGTGACACTCCCTGAATTTAACAAGGTAAAACTCCTGTTCAGCTGGAACGATAAAATTATCAAGGTCTGGGAAGCACAGAACTGAGAAAGCATAAATGATTTATAACTGACTGAGGACTCCGCCTTAGCATGTCTCTCAGCTATGAATTCACCTGACTCAGACAGGAGAGGAACTCCGGACTACCAGCAGGAACATGTCTCTCCCATCTCCCCCCTAGACCCGGCAGGACACCAAAGGTACCTGGCAATCTCAGGGAGGAACATGGGGCCCTTTTAAGCACGTTACCATAGCCAGTCCACCGGGCTTTTATGGAGCTGTTTCCTGCTTTACCAGGTGTACCTCAGACCTACAAAGACTTGCCTGTTCTTTGCAAGACTTACTTCAGCACTCCCTACTGCTGCAGTGCCTGGATTTTTGTCTTTAGATTTTAGTCTTTAGATTTTGTCTGGATTTTAGTACTGTGTCAGTCCAGCTTTCTATTCCACCCAGAAACATGCAAACGCTGAAGATGTGGCATGGAAAAACATGATGGGGGCTTTTGCCTTTCAGCAGGGCCCTGCACTTGAAAGAGCACTACAAAGAAACAATCCTCTGGCAGCCCAGCCCAGTTAAGTCCTCCCATCCCTGACAACCAACACAAGCATGTTGGGTGAGAGATGCTTGTTAACAAAATGCAGTTTCTCACACTGGGCAGTATTTTGCAACAAGATTTTTCTTCAAGAGACCCCTTTGACCTACTGGCAGTAGGGGAAGAGGTATGCCAAGAAAGTGGTATGCCGTGGCTTCACTTGGGCCCCACAGTGCCCATAGAAGAACAGCTACTATTGAAGATACTACAATATGTTCAGGAAATGCTTGAAGATAAGCATGGCCAAACTGGCACCTTAGAGCCTGGACTAGCTGCACTTGCCAGACTAGACAGACAAGCTAGAACAGTCAATTCCTGTTCGAGTTGTAACCTTGTACGCTGCAGGGTTTACTCCTGAACCTGTGGAACAAGATTATAGCTGACAAAACTGGAATCAAGAGACAATCTGACATATACAGCGATACACCTGGCATAGAAATGCTAGAAAACGACATTAAAATAAAAATTCTGGTGAGGCTGGAAATGCTCAGACTTTGATGTATAAAAGCCAGCCCTTAGTTATAGGGATTTAGGTAGGTTGTATCATAATTGCTAACCCCAGGATTTCTTTTTCTGAGGCAGGCAGCTCTGCCTAGTGCCAGCCCCATGTTGTCACTCTGCTTCCAGCCAGTCTTGCTCAGCAAGCACTGGAATGTGTCTGCTCAGTGGTCTAGCTATGTGAACAGTGCCATGCTCTTGCCTTTGCCTCCTCACAAAAAGTGGATTTGTGACTATTTAAAATGGAAATACTGCTTTCCAGCATGAGAATTCCACTTGCTGTTGGGGATCTTATGCAAAAGAAAAATAATTTCTATTAACATATGTAAAACCAAAAGAAAAAAGCCTTTGAGAAATGCATGTAGCCAGCTGGGGAACAACCCCTGTGAAAATTGTTATACAGTGGTTAGTGAATTACCTTTTCCAGATTGGCAGCAGCTAAATTATCAATATCCAGCAAGTGGCTGTCTTGATTACAGTAAATCCTAAAGGCAATAAAGCCTCTTCAATGGAAGAACCAACTGCCTTGCTATTTGCAGAATCAAATCACTTACTTCATGTCAAGCCTTTGATTTCTGCATGCTTCTTTTGAACTTTGAAGGTCACATTATGCATTAAAACCTGAGCCCCATACAGTTTTCTCTGCCTTGGAAAGTGAAAGGAGTTTAAACTGTGATGGTAAAGGGGGAATAATGTGAAAATTGGTATGGAAAGTCCTGCCCAGCCAGGCAAAACTTACAGTTCTAGGATGATCTTGGGGACCCAACAAGCTCCTGATTCAGCTTCAGTTTTTATGAATGCAGAAGAATGAAGCAGTGTTAACTGAGAGAAGAAAAACCAGCCAAAACCCCACCGCAAATGCAAGAACTGAACTACATCTGTATTGTGGCCTTGTCTACAAAGCCTCATTTAATCTGTCTCAACCATCACATGTAAACTTTTACTATTTATAGGGTTGCCTTGTTCCATTGTATCGTGTTCTATTAAAACAAATTTTAAAACAGGAGTTCTCAAGGCTGTGGTTGGCTTCTTATGCTCATTTTAAGGACACAACATCACGTTGACCAATGTCAGCAGAAGCCTTCATAGGTTTCCTGTTATTTTATTTTTGCTGGACTTCTGGAAGAGACTTTGAAGAAGCAAATATATGCCAGAGAAAAAGGGAGCCTGGATTTTTTCCATACCACCTTTCTGTTCTTTCTCACTTTTCAAAGATATTTTTTAGAGTCCTTAATTTTAACGATGGGGTTTTCAGATAGATAGCAGCTAATTGATTTGAGTTGGTCCTCCAGTTTTCTGTGATACTAGGGTGCCTAACTGCAAATACCATTTCCAGATTATAGTTCTTTCCCCTAGCTGAACCCAGCTTCCTGAGAAACAGCCTAACTTTTGGGAAGTGAATCTGAGGGACTCAGATTTAGATATTTGGGGGACCAAGCAGCATCATATTAACTCATGCCTCAAAACAGGTCTGTACAAGGAAACTAGGGACAAACTGGAGTTCAGAGATCCCAAGAGATACAAAAGTCAACGAGGTCTGACCCTTTCAGGGGAAGCACTGCTTGAGATACCATGTGTCACAACAAAAGCAAAGAAAATGCTGGGTTTTATTGATTCCTCAAAACTCCACAGGTAAAGTGGAGTTTATCGACATTCAGGGGATGCAATACACTTTCCCTGAGGATCATCAATTACCTTGTGCAGGCACCTGTCATTATTTAATAACATTTCTGTCTTGCATTTCACTATTCAAACATATTGACATTCAGTATTTTCTTGAGGTGCAGCACAATCCAGAACTCACTGATCTTCTATCTGCAAAGTGGGCTTTGGCACTAGGAAGGGACAGGCTAGTGCATACATCCCACCTTGATTTCTATTTTTGCTAGGATATCCTTTGAAATCTTGTAATTATTAAGACTCGAAAACTGAAAAAAATCAACAGCTGGTTTCTTAATATAAATATGCAGGAAAGAATCATCTTGCCCAACATGGAAGAGCTAAAAGTCAGGCATCTAGACTCAGCTAGTTATTCTGAAGACGTAAAATGCCCCTCACAGACATCATATCAGAGGGAGCTTAAGCCACTACTTAGACACTTGCCCTGCAGATGGACAAATTAATCCTTCCCCAGCATTCCTACTTTGCATAGCCTAGCCTTTGCTTTTCTCCTAT
Source organism: Athene cunicularia (assembly GCF_003259725.1). Classification (NCBI taxonomy): domain Eukaryota; kingdom Metazoa; phylum Chordata; class Aves; order Strigiformes; family Strigidae; genus Athene; species Athene cunicularia. Next base: position 13,154,920 of record NW_020799099.1, on the reverse strand, counting down.
AGTTGAAATGACAAAGCAGTAATTATGACCTTCTATTTACAACCGATGCATTTCAGCACCATTTAGGAAACAGTAACTGGGTGAGTTTCAACAGAAGCAGCTTTCCTTAGTCTTCTGTGCAGGAGATACTGGTTTCCTCTAAGAGCAGAATTATGAAAAAAATTTAATGCCAATAGTGTGACTAATCACCTTGACTATTCTGCAGGAAATACATATGAAAGCTGCACATAACTACATCACTACTAATCAAAAGCATCCTGAACATTTTAAAGTGTTTGTTACTGAAGTGAGAGACAGAAACATGTCAGTCTTTGGCTATCAGCAGGACTGAATGAAGCAGTAAACCCAAGTTATAACAAGTGACCAGAAGAAGCATCTTTGCAGCTGGTCTTTTGTGCCTAATCCTATTTTCACAGCATCAGAGTGAAAGCAGTTCAAAACATGCTTAGAACTGGTAACAGAACACTTATGCATGAGTCTGAATGAACCCCTCACAGACCTAAAACACAGAACCGATTGTAAAAACAAACAAATTTGTGTTTAATCTGACAGTCTCTCACGCACTGGATTTCCTTGCTGTCCCAGAGATTAGTTTACACCCAGTGCTACAGACTATTTGGAGCTAGTTGTTCTTTCACCTCCAAAAACCAAGGGGTAACTCTCCAGCATGACTCCAGTAGATTTATCAATATGTGGAGGCAGTGACAAACCTACGCAGTGGTCCGGCTTTCCTGCACAAAGGCGTTATGACATGCAGTAATAGAAAACCTGCAACACAGAACTCCCTGTTATAAAAGCTAGCAGATGGCAATTCAGAGGAGAGATTCCTGGAGAAAGAGAAACAATGAGAAGTAAATCACAAAAAGGTTGGCACAAGAGCTCAATTCATGACCTTTATAAAGTCCTCTGTGTACACAAAGCCCAGCTGTACTTTTTGGTTCAGACTGAACAGGATTTCTTTATGGCTTTCAACCCTGCAGGTGCAGATAAGTAGACAGAAGGCCAGGGACAACAGCAGCACTCATGGAATAACCAGAGACTGGTTAAGGCCTCTGGCTATTACTTCAGTTTAGACCTCACTTGAGGTTTGTGCCTCACATGATGCTCCCAGCTGCCTGTGGGAACCCCATTAAGTGGGGCTGGAAGTCAAAAACTGGGTGTTTCCCACAGGTGGAAGACACACAGGCTGTGTGCTAGCCCAATTCCTCTCCACTAACTGCAGCAGCTGACAAGCCTGAGTAGGTACCAGCCACCACTGTGCCACAGCCCCCTGTGGTGGTGGCACCAGCCAGGAGGTGCTCTAAACAGCCAGCTCAGACACTGCTCCTGGACATACCTCCATTCCCTTCTGGTGCCCTCGGTCCTCATTCACTGTGAAAGTCTTTTGTAAGGCACAGATGGGTTCACCCTGGCTCCCTTATGTTCATCATCAAATGAACATGAGGCTTCCCCCTCACCCTTAAGCTGAAGATGCACAGTCCAAGCTGTCTCTGCTCCTGGTTTGCCTACATGCATGCAGAATTTAAGTCCCACAACACAAGTCCAAGGCACATGGAAAGGATCTGATGACCTGTTGTCACTACAGCTGACAGAAATGGCCCTTAAAACTCTGAGCACTAAACTATCTAGGAAATACATTCACTTCCCCTTGGAATGGCATTATAGTCCTTCACTGGCCTGAAAAACAAACCAGCCATGCCTTCTTACCACTATCCTCACCCAAACATACACAGCACAGTTCCAATTACCAGACTACTTTATGGGAGATCCAAAATACCAATTAGATTTGGAAATGATCCCCCGGGCTTTAAAGACTGCCTCAGACACCCATGGCCCAAGCACACAGACTTCAATGCCTCTTGGCTGGCTCTCCAGGTTTTGTGGGCAGCAAGCCTATGCTCTGGGACCAGTAAGCCCAAAGGGCAGATCAGAGGATTCCCTGTGGCCAGCTGGCTCTGATGGCAAGCGGGTGCTTATGCAAGCAATGCCAAGACAACAGGAAGGAGACGCCAAACACCTGGCTTAGTAGTACACCATAGGGAACATAGCTGTCTCCCACATTCATCTACCTAATCTATCCAGCTAGATTCACCTAACTGGTACACATTAGCAAAGTATCTGTCTCCCTGTAGCATGCACTCTTTGCTCTCACAAACATACCAAGCCTCACACAACCAATGCTGGGAATAGCACAGGGCTAGCTATAAACAGATGAAGAACAGAACCCACCATAGACTTAGCTTTTGCATGCAAAATAACATGTAACACTGAATCATTTGCTTTGAAAACATGCAACTAACCACAGAATAGCTCACCAAGCCAAACAGCCCTCATGATGACATTAATAAGGTGCTCTTCATCTTCTTCCCCCTGCTTTAACTAGCAGGTCTGTTATCAACGCCACTGACAACAGGATTTCTTACATATGAGCATACTGTCTTGCAGTCACCACATGCTGTTTTTCTTTGGGCAAGTTTGCATTACAACTTTTAGCAGAGTGAAGCATAGCGAAGTTTCACAGGAGCAGAATTATTTTAAGACAACACTTCCATTTCTAATTAAGGCTAGTTAGAATTATTTTATCTATATATGTATAAACAAAAGTGAATACTGTTTCATCAAAACAAGTTCTCCACAGGTAGAGCTTGCATTAAGGAGTTTTGCTGGGAGAAATTGTACAGGTTCAGGAAAGATTTCCAGTGAAATGTGTATTTTGACTACAGGGAACAATTTGAGAGACCTTTGTCCCTGCTAGAGAACTAAATGGAGCATACTGTGTGTTACACTAGACTTGGCTGGTGGGTACAGCAACAGATTCAGGTTCAGCTCAAGCTGGCACATAGGGAGCAAAGACTAGCAACCTTCCACGGTGACTCTGGGGTAACCAGCCATGATGTGACCACAGCCAGCCAGCTGGGCTGCAGTCATCCTCCTGGCAAGCAGAGGCTGGCTAGAGGGCCTCCAAAAAAATAAAAAGAAGAGCCAAGGCACTTGAAGGGCCTGGATTTGCCATTGACTGAATAGTCAGTAATGACTGGATTAAGAATTTAGCCATATACCCTAGGGCTAAGTGAGTAGACTATCAGTGAGCTCTACAGCTTGGACTGTTTGGGTTTTCCCCCCCCACAGAAGCTACTGGTTTTCATTCAAAAATGCTTGTTGAACTTAACATTTACTGAATGAAAAGAAGAACCATGAAATGTTTCATCATGTGAAAGAAATTCTTATTTTATTAACAAGAGAATAATGCGTCTTGAATTGGAAGTGGCCTTTTAAATGTAAAGTAGTTTTATTTTTTATGTATATTTAGAGACAGTTTGAAATACAGGAGTTAAATTTGGAAGGGAATATGCAACAAACACATCCATAGTGGGACTGCCACCCCTAAGGGCCTTGAGTGCTAGAACAGTTTCCGTAGTTAATGGTATACACTATCAAAATTTGTGAGCACATTCTAAATCTGACAAAACTTTAACTTTGTCTTCCATAAGATACATACCTCTAAAATCCATTCCTCAGGCCTGGTTTCAAAGCCTGAAAGATCAGAGGACGATATAAATGGCTGCTTTTAAGAAAAATGTTGTATATGTATAGGCATATACACTTGTTCGAGCCATGCCACGAAACATGACTCCACATTCATTGCAACTTCTCTTACACCTCTGACCATGCACACAGATGCAAAGACAACCTTGCTATTTCACTCCAGAAGCAGAACTCATGAACAGCAGCAAATTGACACTGCTGGTTTCATTGTTTTCAGGTTGTTTGTCTGGTTTTGTTGTTTCGGTTTTGTTTTTTTATCTGGCTGCTTGGAAAAACACTTGAAGGTATCTTGTTCCTATTCAGTAAGGCATAACCTAATGGAAAAACATAATCCCCCATCCAGTTGGGAATTCCATGTTAAGAGCAAAATCCCTCAAAGATGGAAACACTAGAACCAAAAATCTTCCAGCAAAACCTCACAGGAACCATAGCCACCTTAAAGGACTGTATGTGCCACCTGAATCCAGTGCACCCTGGCTGGGCTACAACTCTCACAAACCCTCATAAACTTTCTTGCTGCAGTAGAGAATAATAATTTTGGGCTTGTCATCTGAACACACCCTGCAGCCTAATGCATTGCAAACACCTTCCTAGTAGTGAGCTGCATCAAGCCATCATCTGTGTTATACTTTGGAGAACTGGAGCCCTAGCTATTTTCATATGTTAAAAAAAAAACAACCAACCAACCAAACAAACAAACAAAAAAACCCCCCACAAAAATCCCCAACAAACTAACAAAGGAAGTTCTTGGGCAAAATATTTTAAGCCAAAACAGACTTCAGTAAGGCTACTGTTTCTCCTTTACCTATTGCAACAAATACCAGATGAGATAAGATGTAGGCTTTATAGGCAACCTTGTGAAACCTTGAAGTGCTATGCATAGTAAAAGTCCACTGCTGAGATTGTGATCAAAAAACATAATATGGGACAAATGTCAAAGTGAGAAAAGAGCTAGGAAATGTTAATAGCATGCCTTTAATTGCATGCTGGCTCTTCATCACAAGGCAAACGGATTGCTAGAGCTTCAGTTGTACTACAATAACAGTTTGCTGAAATGAATGTAGCACCATTGTTAACACTGAGCCACTATTATATTCTTAAGTGTGCATGACTTACTTTTAACAGAACGGTTCAGTTCACATTTGTTACGCAGACAATAGCAGCACTTCCGAAGAGGGCATAAAACTTTTAAATCTCCAGAGATGTGTTCAATGTGACAGTAATTCACGGGTTGTTCAAAGCTCACTTTCAACAGAAAATAGTCTCTTGCACTAAGCAAGACCCACCCCCTCTTTTTTTTTAAAAAACAGTCCTTCCATTCATAAACTGGAAGTTGAAGTAATAGCAAAAATTTTACAACCACTCCTAAAAATATATGACAAAAATCTAAAACCATCTCAAATTTAATCCGTTTAAGCCGCAAACATATCTGGAGAGTACGAATTTCACTGAGCAGGAAACAAGAAAAAAGCATCATCTTTGATGTGCAAGAGCCTATTGTTTACTTAAGGCAGACAGAGGGAGCTGTTGCTATTCAAACGGGAGATGCTGTAGGACAGACACACATGATGATACATAATCAAGTAGTTTGAAAGATAACTGGCACTAAAGACCTCATTTACTAAGGTCAAAGAGAAAATGCATCTGTAATTCCCCCATTTTCTTGTATAGTTTTCATCATCTCTTGCACCAACAGTAACACAGAAGTGTTGCGTAACATTAAAAATAAGTTTTTCAAGATTATCTCAATTACAATCCATTATCAAAGCCAAGTAGATTTTAAAGCATTTATCCCCAGATGTGCCTTATACCAGTTTAAAGGGAACACTTGTTATGGACCAACAGAGTGGGTTGAAGACTGAAAGGACAGAAGGGCACATCCCATGTTGCTTCAGGGCACCACAGACCCAGGTTCAAATTGACTGCTGGAAGCTTGCAACATGACCCTGGCTAAGTCACTTGGCTCCAGTCACCCTTCCTGCAATAGCCTCTAGCCTCCCAGTACTGATGATAACAGTTCTAGGTAGGACCCGGCCTCAGTTTTCCAGGCTCGGGCTATTTTCTTAGTGACCCATATAAAGGCTGGCACCTAAACTGTTGCAGAAAACTCAGTTGTCCTCAAAGCCTAGGAACAGTAAACTATGAGAACAGGAACTATGAGAAACTATGTTCTGGGTCAGAGTGAAGTCCAACTGGCTTCTATCTAGCAATTATTTAGAGCAAGAGTCAATACAGACCTTGACCCCACTACATCTTTCCACTTCGACAGGTAAGAGATGAGTGTTCCCAAGAAAGATTTTATCTACAGCATTAACTGAATTAATGGATATTCAACATATTCATTAGCTTGACTAAACCTTTCTGAAGTTTTACTAATACCCTCCGTAGCATTCTCTGACAGTGAGGTCCTCAGGTTAATTAAAGACTACAAAGAAAAAAGTTTTAAACTCTCCACCCAACAACTTCATTTGATGCCTTGTTTTCTTCTTGTGAGAAGTTTCTTAACAGTTTTTACTCTCCACTCCACATACAAAAACAAACCCACTGTACAATTATCAGCTATGGCACTAGACAATAGCCAACACTGCTGTCCTGGGGTTCTGACAGGGTTTCACCACAGAATGGAAGAGAAAACCAGCACCTCAGAGATGCAGCCAGCAGACTCCAACTGAACTCACTAAACCCCACAATTGCTCAGAGTATCAGGACAGCAACAGGCTAGATGCACAACTGTTTCCCTTGCACTTCCTCACTTTTGTTTTCTAGCAGCTTCATTCAATGCATTAACAGATTCCCTTATGCAGCACGGCAATGTCTTTGGCCTCAAAAATAGTGACAAGACTAGCAACAATTAGCTTAGACTGGGTATCTAAAGACCTTTCATTAGCAGGATCAATAGCACATACTCTGAAATCCTCTTAAAACAGGGACCTCAACTCTGAACAGGAAATTTTAGAAATACAGAAAACATGCCAAAGTATTATCCTTCTATATTGCTTTTGCTCATATTGGCACGAGTGTTGTGCTATATGAAGCGAGCTTTAGTTCTGTATTCATTGGAAAAAATAAGCCTCACAAAAATTAATGGCATTTTAACTAGAGCTGGGTGAAACACCCAATAAAACAAGAAAGCACAGGAAGTGAGACTGACTTTCTGATCCATTGCCAGCACCATACCCTTGCTAGTCTTCGCTCTGTTACAAGCAGCAAAGCACAGAGGATAAGAGAGCAGAGATGGTTTACCATGTTTAGAAGAATTCCTTTGGAAGATTACCAGAGAAATTATGTATTCCTTTTTGCCATGTTTCATCTTTAACAGAGATGGCATCCCAGTAATTAAACAGGGAACTCTATTGCATGCTTCTATGGAATTGAATGACTGATATCTACTCAATATCAGAGCACAGACTCCTTGCCCTGTACTTCATGCTGAAGTCCTTCAGATGGGTATTCAGGTATATAACTCAGTATACCTCACCTTGTTGCAACTAGTGGCATAAAACCTCTGAAGAACAGAGTACAGCAATGCAACATCCTAGTTGCTCTTTCTTCTGCCTTTGAATTTGTCTCCGTACTGCCACAGTCTAATTGATTCCAGTTAAGCTGTTAAACCCTATCTCATGTAAATACATGGAAGAGATATACATCATTATTCTTCTGAGCAAAACCTGAAGGTATCCACTCCACAGAGGGTATTCAATTTCAGAATATAGTCCAAAACTGTACTTTCTATCTTGTTTAATACTTTGATTTATATCCTCATTAGTATGGGGGAATAGCTCCTATTAAAACTATTAAAGATAATTTTCACAATAATATCAAAGGATATGAGTAGGTGTAATGATAGTACTAACGATAAAAATTAATAACCATTCATTATTTTTAATCATATGTACAGTTGAAATGAATAATCAGGAAAATAAACAAGACACTTTATATGAACCTAAAACTAAAGGGATGTGCAAACACTACAAATTACACTCTAAATTATCAGTTGTCCACTCGAAGTTTAATATTGCACTTTTGCAGAAGGGAAAGTATTCTGCAAGTAGCTCAGATATCCAGGAACCAGTGAACAGCATAACATCAAGCAAATGCCCATTCACCTCTTCCATACCTGCATCCTTTGATGCCTCTCTCTGACACATCCAGGATAATGGGGGCATTTGACATCTTACTTCCAGGTATAAGAGAGTCACTGCAATGGGATATTATTAATACTGGAAAGCACCAATAATAACATTTCTTCCCTTAGTCTCTACAGCTGTTCCTTTACCATCCCACTGGCCATGTCTGTTCAGATCATTAGCTCTTTAGCATGGCGCTATTTCTCACTCATAGGGAGGACAGTGCAGCCAATGCCTTTACAGACTGCAGCAACAATACATCTTGGGTTCAATCTCGGTTGTCAGCACAAGCAACCAAAAGAAATACCCATGCAGCTTTGAGGGATTCATTTACCACTCTCGGTCTGATCAGTGTCTACCCAAGCTGAGCTTCACACAGCACAGACACTGACACTGATCAGTGTCTACCCAAGCTGAGCTTCACACGGCAGTGTAAGGTGGCTGGGCTGACTTAAAGCAAGAACTCTGCTGCCAGACGGACATACACAGCAGCTGGTTCTTCCAACCATGTTCCACTGGAATAGCTTCAGAAAGTACTAACTTGTGCTACTTGTTTTGGATTTCAAGCATGCAACACTAACACCCAGCAAATAAGATGCCATACTTTCCATCCTTGTTTCAAAGCGCTGAAAACACAGCTCGTGCTAAGAATCACCTTCAAAGTACATACTTAAATGATACTTTGCACCTTTTGGTCTTAAAGGTAGAAAGATTTCTTCTCTTCTTGGAAGGAGGACCGTCCTGGAGGTTTTGTTTAAGGATGAAGGGGAAGGTGGGAAATCAAGCAAGAAATAGACCTCTTAACTGATCAAGTTATTTTCAACAATAGAACTGCAATTTTGTTTTTCAATACAGGTCACCTTAAAGGTTCTCCAAGAGCCTTTTCCAGATATTAAATTCTCCAGTGAAAGTTACAACAGCCATTTGAAAGTTGAAGTGATTTTATCTTCAGAATCAAATGTAAGCTTTGCTGCTGTCAAAAGCTCTGTGCTTGTGCTATCTAAAACACGTCTTATCTTAATTCTGAAATAACTGATATGGCTTTTGGTCTGAAGACAGGTTGCATCTTTGAAAGTTTCACTGCTCCAAAGCTTCAGCAGCTACACTGTTCCACAGACTCAATAAAGGGGGGAAAATACAGGTCACATGGGACTCTTTCAAGAAACGTGCTTTTAATTTCTCTTCAGATAAGGTTCTGGGACAGTGAAACAACAGTGCCAGCAACAGGCTACCAGAACTGAGCACTGCATGCTCATAAAATCCCTTCTTCAGCTGATGAAATGAAGTTCAACACACTAGTTGTCACCTCAGTGGCTGATTGTGCCAAAACATTTCCAAACTCGGCCAAGGACACCGAAAGTCACAGCAATTTCTCTCTTGGGGGTGAAAGAGGCAAGAAAAAGGTCACAGACAGCCCCAGGAGTCACTTAGCTGCTCCTAGAGGTGCAGATCCCTGACCTGTGACAGGGTAGTAGGACAGAAAGAGGTACCACCCTATAATCCCAGGAGACCCAGAAACCAGCACCAGGCACAAGGGATACAAGTCACAGAGGTAACCCATACTCACATGTTCTTAAGCTGCTCCTTATAAGCATCCAGTAATCAAGCCAGCCTGCTCCTTGAGGAAATTGAGCCATTACTGTCTGTAGGACCTGGAGAATGACAAACCTGTCTCATAACAGTCAGTCTCATCTCTGTGCCTGGCAAGATTGCGGAGCAGATCCTCCAGGAAACTATGCTAAGGCACATAGAAAATAAGGAGGTGACTGGTGACAGCCAACTTGGCTTCACTAAGGGAAAATTGTGCCTGATAAATTTGGTGGCCTTCTATAACAGGGTTACAGAACTGGTGGATAAGGGAACAGCAACTAACATTACCTACCTGCACTTATGCAAAGCATTGGACACCATCCTGCACAACATCTTTATCTCTAAATTGGAGAGAAGTGGATTTGACAGACAGACCACTCAGTGGGTAAGGAATTGGCTGGATGGTCACACTCAAAGAGTTGCGGTCAGTGGCTTGGTGTCCAAGTGGAGAGCAGTGACAAGTCATGTTCCTCAGGGGTCAGTGTCAGTACTGGCACTGTTTAACATCTTTGTTGGTGACACGGACAGTGGGATGGAGTGAACCCTCAGCATGTCTGCCGATGATACCAAGCTATGTGGTGCGGTCGACACACTGGACGGAAGGGATGTGCCATCCAGAGGGACCTGGACAGGCTTGAGAGGTGGGCCTGTGCAAACCTTATTAAGTTCAACAAGGCCAACTGCAAGGTCCTGCACATGGGTCGGAGCAATCTCATGCACAAATACAGGCTGGACAATGAATGCATTGAGAGCAGCCCTGCAGAGAAAGACTTGTGGGTGTTGGTTGACTAAAAGCTCAGTGTCATGGTTTGACCTCAGAGAGCAACTGAATGCTATGCAGCTGTTCACTCACCCCTTCTCCCCAGTGCTAGGAAAAAAGAAAATAAAGTAAAAGGCTCAGGAACTGAGATAAGGACAGGGACAGGTGGCTCACCCATTATGGTCAACGATCAAAAGACAGGCTCATTAGGAGAAGAAAAAGAACATCACTTTAATTAAAAAGACTAACGACAACACACAGACAGAATGGGAGAGCAAGAATCATTACCATATTTTAAAACCACCTCCCCTCATGCCTCCCTTCTTCCAGGGGTCAGTTTTGTTCCTGGTATCTCTACTTCCTCACCCAGTGGCACAAGGGGCAGCAAATGGGGTGTACAGTCAGTTCGATGCTTCTTCTTCACAGGCTGGGGGGGGGCACTTCTGCATTCTTCCCTCTACTCCATGTGACATCGCACTCATGGGAGACAGTCGTCCACAAACATTCTTCATCGTGAGTCCTCCCCACAGATTCATTATTCCTGAGATGCTCCAGCACAGATCACCCCACATGTTGCAGTCCTTCCAGTGCCAAATTACAACAGCGGGGGCTGCTTCTTCCCCCAGAGTCCCGGGGGTCCTCCACAGGTTGCAGGTGAATCTCTGCGACCTCCTCGCCAGTGGCACCAACCCTTGCCCCATGCCTGTGCTCCCCACCCCACCAACCTGCACTGCTTCTCTTCACCCAAGATGAGGCACTGGCTATTGCTGCCAGGGCTGCTGGCCACCTCCCTCCACATGGCAGGGGTTTTGGGGCAATGCTTGGGGACATTTCACCCATGCCTTGCCAGTGTTATGCCTCAAAAGCTTGGGGGGGATCATGGGGCTGCAGGCAGTGCCCCTCCCTTTCCCAAACATCACACACAGAAACTGGGATGGTGCAGAAATGGGGCTAAATCCTGTGGATTTAGCAGAAACTGAGCAATATTGGCAGGATGCTCGACAAAGGGGCATGCCTGGTGGAGCAGTGTCACCAGCTGCCCCAGGGCCTGAGAGTGGTTCACGGGGGCTGATCTTAATGGCTGCCATTGCTTGGTTGCTGACACCGCGGGTTAGGATTGAGGACATGCTGAATAATCAATTTATAAATAGTAAAATAATAAATTATTATTTTAGAAATATTGTCTGAGAATTAAATGATTAATTATTAGCTAATACTGAGTAAATATAGAAGGCATTGCATATGGAACATGGGAAATGGAGCAGGAGGGGCTGCGGGGCTCAGGGCACCAGGGAATAAAGCCCGGAGGGCCAGAGCCTGGAGCCCCCTGCCCTCACCTGCAGCCACACCGGGCCAGACCCTCACTGTGGCTCTCCCCAGTTGGTTCCCAAGCACCGCCCGGGGCTCCTGGGCCATCCCCAACACCACACCAGGTCTGGGTGGGTCAGGCACAGGGGCTAGAAAGAGGGGCTGAGGGGTTTGGGGGCTCAAGACCAGGCACATGCAGGTGGGTTTTGGGCTCAGGAGCAGAGATGGAGCCATGGTTTTGGGGTTCAAAACCAAGTTCATTTGGTGGGTTTGGGTCTCAAAGATGAACTGGGGTGTGTGTTTTGGGAACTCAAGTTCAATGGGCTGGTTTCAAGGCTCAGAAGCAGAAGCCAAGTCCTGTGTTCTTCAGGCCTTGAAAGAAGGCTCAGGGGTTGTTCAGGGGCTCCAAACCTGGCATGTTTGGCTGGTTTTAGGGTCAGAAACACAGGCTTAAGGTCTGCATTTTCAAGTGCTTGAAAAAAGAGACTGTGTCTTGTGTTTTCCAAGCCTGGACATGGACTCGGCAGGGCCTGTTTTAGGGATGCAAAACTCTGGCTCATTTGCCTTCAGGAAGGGAGGGCAAGTCACGGGCTTTGGGCCTCAAAGGGAGGGAGACACATGTCCTTGGGGGTCAAGACCCAGCCTATGCTGCTGGTCTTAGGGCTCAGAAACAGATACTAAGTCCTGCGTTTTTTGTACTTGGAAATGGAGACCAAGTCCTGCATTTTCCAGACTTGAAAACAGGATCATGGGGTTGTTTTGGGGGGCCCAAGTCCTGTGGTTTTGGGGCTTGGAAACAGGCTCCTAGGGCTGAAGCAGAGAGAGGGTCCTCTGTGTTTGGGCTCAGTGTCCTGGTTTTGGCTGGGACTGAGTTAATTCTGACAGAAAGGGAGACCCAGTGGGCTGTTTCTGTGGAAGGGAGTGGAAGGGCATTGGGTTCTGGGCAGGAGGGAGGTGGGCAGGGTGCATGGACCCCCACCAGAGGTGGGGCAATGGTTGTGTTAGTCCCCAAAATTCGGGAGGTCAGGATGCACCAGGCTGAACTCAGTGTCTGAGATTGGGGGAAAAGGCACTTTTCGGAACATTTTTGCATGTTGCACCCCCTGGTGCTGCAGCAAGCAGGAGCTGCCCTCCCACCCCCACGAAGGTGGCAGGAGCCAGGCAGGATCAGGCAGCGCGCTGGCAGTCGCCCAGCACAGGCCTTTTCCCTCGGCATCGGGCAGGGGGTAACCTCAGGGGAGCGGCAGCAGCTGTGGGTGCATCCCCAAGGAGTCAGGCCCCTGGTGCTGCTCTGGCACAGCTGCAGGTCCCTCTGGCTCTGGATCCTGCCAGCGGCCGTGCCACAGCCCAGTGCCACACACCGGCTCCTTTAGCTTAACCTTCAATCATCTCCCTGACAAGGAGCCATGATGGGGTAAAGTCTGGCGAGGCAGCGGGGCAGCAGTGGGTCATAGTTTCACCTGTCTCTGGGGCCAGCATGAAGCCACCCGTGTGGTCAGGACCCACCTCAGAGATCCTCTGGGCTCCGTGTTGGCTGGAAGGCAGCAGAGGCAGCCTTCAGTGAGTGTGACAAGAGCTTCATCCATGGAGGGTCAGGTCCTGAGTGCTGCTCCCGTGAGTCTTGCTCTTGCTCCAGCTCAGCCTGGTGCCTGGTTTCCTGCAGGCAGTTTCCATCGTGGGCAAAAGAGCTTCAACCTGGACAAAACTGACTTATTTCCAATTAAAATAAAAATGCAATTACTAATTCACACCGTGTGAAACAAAGACAAATATTAAACCAATACCTGTTGCCCTCCCTTCCCCAGCTCCACTCCCTGGCCCAGGCTCTACTCTCAGATATCACAGATCATGGTTAGCATGCAGGGTCTTCTCCCTCCTCCTTCTCTTCACATGCTCTCACTTGGTTCTTCTGCCCCTCCTTGAGCACATTTTTCTGGGCACCTCAGCAGCAGTGCTGCCCTCGCAGCAGTGCTGCAAGATCCCTGACTTAACACTCCTCACAGGGGTTGGTGTGATGCTCTGAGGATGCCACCAGCTTCTGCTCGAACATGGTGTGTGGCTTACCCTTGTGCAACCGATATAGCTTTAAGAACCAGCTCACCATGACAGGTCACTCCTGCCTATAAGTCACCCATGAACCCTTGGGAAATTACAGTAATTGGCCTGACCTGGAGTGGAGGAGAGATGTAGCTCAGACCCTGGGGCCCTGGCTGCAGAAACATGTGAGTGAACAATGAAACCATCAGTATCCTCTAAAGAAACAAAATATGTAGGAATACATTTGATTTTTATAGGTACCGTTGCCCTTACCAGTGTGACTTTCCCCTATCCTTAATAAAATGGGATTAGCAAAACAAGGAGTTACTCTGTGAGTTCAAGTTAATCTGGTACTTCTCAGCTTTCCAGTTTGCAGTTTCAAGTTTAACAAACTTAAAAGTTGACTGACAAACTAAGACTTTTTGGGTAGTGTAAGATAGTGGTGCATCCATCAATATAATGTAGAAATTTTAGGGAGGTGCAGGCTGTAAGAAATGCCATTCAAATCACCGCTCAAATACAAGATTAAGTGCTACAGCATTTTTACAGATGTAACTAGGAGGGAGGAGCTGAATATGCCAGTAGAACACATCAAAGCTCCTGTGCAAATACTAATTGACAATGATGGCCTGCTGCAGAGGCTAATCACAAAAATGAGAACCAGATAATGGCCCAGGAAGCCCAGTTAAAAAGTAGGAAAAGACTGCAAGTTCAAGAAACTAATAGTATCTTTAATTAGACAAAACCACTGCAAACCTACTATAAAACAAAAAGAACAAGAGATGGCTGTCCAAATCGTGAAACAAATGAAGACAGTGACAAAGAGTTCATACTTCAGGAATAGATGGTCTTAAAAAGTGATTCCATAAATCTCCATCTACTGCTAGGAAAATGCTCCAAAACCCAAGCTTCTTGGTGGGGTGCTCTGGTTTGTTGTACAGGGTAATTCTCTACAAGACCACAGCGTAAAGCAGCAGCTGAACGTAGTGCTAGAGCTATTGATTTCAGTCATGTTCTTTCAAGCAAGCGTGTATGTGTCTAGGAGAAATCTCAGAGAGGAGAATAATGAAGTGTAAAATGCTGATATTTCCAGAATAAAAGTAGCAGTGAAGGAAAATTACTGTTGTGGCTTAATCCTGGCCAGCAGCTCAGCCTCACACAGGTGCTTGCTCAGAATCAGAAAGATAAAAGTGAGAGAACTTGTGGGTTGAGATAAAGAGAGTTTAATAGACAAAGCAAAAGCCACACAAAGCAAAGCAAAATAAGGAAATAATTTACTACTTCCTATCAGCAGGCTGGTATTCAGCCATCCCCAGGAGAGCAGGGCTCCATCACATGTAACAAGTACTTGGGAAGACAAATGCTGAATGTTACCCTTTCTTCCTTCTTCCCCCAGCCTTTATTGCTGAATATGACATCACATGGTCTGGGGTATCCCTTTGGTCAGCTGGGGTGTTCCCTCCCAGCTTCTTGTGCCCCCCCCAGACTACTCGCTGGCAGGGCAGTGTGAAAAGCAGAAAAGGCCTTGGTGCTGTGTAACCACTGCTCAGCAGTAGCTAAAACATCCCTGTGTTATCAATACTGTTTTCAGCACAAATCTAAAATATAGCCCCATACAAGAAAGATAACTCTATCCTGGCCAAAACCAGTAAAATAGCAGATAATCACTCCAGTCTATAGCTGAAGCTTAACTTTTGCCTTTCATGTTTCCTGAAGTTGAGCCTATGGCAGATGATTGTAAGTCATGGGTTAAAACCTTTCCTGTAAAGGAAAAATGATGGTAAAAATCTAGGCCTAAATGTAGCAACTGCAACTATAAAGTATAAACTTTATCTCTTTGTTATAGACAAGAGATGGAATCAAGAAATAACAATCTGGTGAACAGCCTTTTAAGAATAATAGCTAATGAACTGAATAAAAGACAAAAAAAAATGAGTCCACTGACTAGGCTGTTAGCATCTGACTCCTACAGAGGAAGATGTTCTAGCCTGGGTAACTAAGATAATAATTAACATTAGTTTTATGCTAATTTTAAGGGACTTCCCTAAGCATCCCAGAAGAGCAAGTAGTTCATTCCACCCCATAGATATTGATAAGTACTTGCTGTCTAACTTTGCTTTAATTATTTTCCATTATTAGATATTTATATGAGGAGGAAAAGATGCAACACTTGGCTCATGATCACAACTGAAGTTATAGGAAAAAAGAAAATATGGAACCCAAGTGGCATAAATTCAAGAGTGTCTCAGAATCCCTCCCACTGTGAAATATGATCAGAATGACCTGATCATGAATGTATTTATGTACCAATTATTAAGTGTGTAGATATAATTATATGTATTTGCAAATGGTACTTGGGTTGGAAGAAACAAGTGATTCAATTAAGTCCAAATGTTTCCCACATGCAATCTGGTAAAGTATAATTTGTTACCATTAAGCTATCTCTGCAACTTCAGAAGTGAGAACTACACTTTCATGTCTTTCAGAAAACCATTACAGAAATTAATGGTCCTTGAATAGGTAAAAAGGAGTAGGTAAAAATAGGTTAAAAGTAGTACTTTGCAGATAGAAGAGCTTCCTCGTTTAGAGATGTCAAAAAGCTAAATATGTAATATGTAGGCATGTAACTTGATGGGAAAGTGTTATCAAATGACTAACCAAGTAATTGTAAAAATATAAAGTTATTATATTCCTTTTCTGAATGCTGAATTTTCCCATTAAAATCCTTTGAGCAAGATAGTCAGTAAAACATGTAGTGTGTCATTTTTGCAGTAAAACCACAATTTGAAGTTGCCACCCACACTACACCTGTAGTAGAAGAGACTCCACCACTGACTGAGCCTGTGGGAATCTGTGAACACAAGAGGAACAGCCAGCACTGTGCTCTCAGGGATAAAACTCTTTCTAGCTCAGTTACCCTGAGTTATCCACCATGCCAAAATGTTAGTGTGCACAGTCTGTCAGTTGCAAGACATGGTAACTTGTTCAGGCCTCTATGCTCCAGGCCTGTTGCATTTGGCCTTGTACCTTGTTATAAACCATTATAAACCATTACTAATATCCACCATAGTGTGAAGCATATGTTGATGTTTGTGTTACTGCATCCTGCCTACTTGTTTTGCTGATCAAGGATGCCAGTTAAACTGAGACACCAGAGTGGAAAGAGTAGGCTTATTTCACTGTTAATAATTAAAGGATATAACCAAGTAATACAGAAAATAAGCAATAAGGAAAATACAGAACAGTACACTTAATTATTGCTACATACAGTTAATTACAGAAAAAATGAATACGCAAGGTAATGCACCTAATCATTACTACATGATGGAGAGAATAGTGATTAAGAAAGATACATCACCACTTGCATACGTTACCAACATCCAGATCTGCAGTCACTGGGGAGCCCTGGTTGCAGCAAGGATTTGGAGAGCCTTTCCCTGCAAGTGGGAAATCCTACACGATGAGTCCATCCATAGGTGAGGCATCCCAAGATGAAGCAAGAGGGTCCAGCCTTATATACCAAAAATCAGAGTTTTGATTTTTCTTTGAGCAGAAACATCTGGTCTCATCCTCCTGTTGGATTCCATCCAAAGCCTGGCCAGGGCTCGGCGTGGAGAACCAAAGGAGTTTCTAACAAGGTCAAACACTTGTGTTCTCAGCCTTGAACAATGCTGAACAAGTAAAGTTGGATACACATTCTCATGACGTTTAATCCTCACTACTGATTATATTTTGTCTAAGCTACATCTTTCACTAGCAAGCATAAGTATTTCATGAATGATCAGATACTAATTAATAAATGCTAATGGTAATACAGATTTTACTAATTAGCAGATAGTAGTAATGGATAACATTTGGTTGTGAGGTTCATCTAGAGGTCAACTTTGTTTCAGGGCCTATTATTCACGTCCCAGTACTACACTACTGCATGTGTACAGTACGAGATTTCAGCCTGGCAGTACGCAAGAACAGGTTAGCGGGTGGGCTGTAATGCTAGGTGTTGTCAGAGCTGTGTCCAGGACCAGCATGCTGTGCTAGGGCCGTTCTCACTGGAGAGATGTGTAGGGCTTTCACCTGTGCCATGTGCTGTGACTCTCCCCTTGGAGTCTCATTACCTTGTGCTGGCAGATTCTGAAGGCTGCATGCCTGCTAGTCTTGTCCTAAATGTATGAATTGTCCTTTCTTCCAGGTCTGGGCTGGTGTTACCGGTTTAGACCCTTGTGTTAGGAAGCAAACAGAGCTTAGAAGATATACTAGTAGTTAATAGTAATTTAGGTAGCCAGTAAATACTTCCCAGCAAGGCACCTGCACAAAGCTTAACATCTAATTCATGCTGCAACTTCAGTGCTGATCAAGCACGCTCCTTCCAGTCAGCACTATTAGCCTTGTACATAAGAGAAACCAATAGGGAGATTCAGCAGGGCCTGACGAAACTAGGATGCTTTTCAAAAGCCTGAGTACTTGGCTTTCAGTTTACAAAGATCTCTTTAACAGTCAGTGTTCAGGTCTATTTTGTGTGTACATGCCCCTCTTTTGTAAGAAGTCTAAAGTTGGAATGATATAGTTGGAGGAACCTGAGTATAGCTGGTGCAAGCTAAAAAACACTGAATCAAAACCTTTTCCCTGAAGAATGTCAAGAATGAATCTTCTGTATTTGATACACTGAGTCCACAGCAGCCCAGAAACTGAAATATGAAGACCTGATAAACCTGATCAAAAATCCCATATAAATCAAGTTTTCTCATGCCATGGTCAAAATTCCAGGATTAGCAAGTAGTACCCAATGAACAAGAACTGAAGCAGGACTTGCTCCTGTCTGGGTCTGAAGGAGTTTCCTTCTAGAGTGCAGATGAACTCTAAGTAAACTGCCACAAAAAAAGATGGAAACAAACCAAAAAGCCTTCACTTAAATAAGGCCTATTTTGGATATAATAAAAGCACTAAAAATGAGAATTTCTATAGACTGCTTTCTCAGGAGCTCCCTCCAGCTTTCTGCATACAAAGGACAATCTTCAAACTCTCAGGGTCAGGAAAACCTCCTAAAGAGTTTGCATATAAAATTGTTTCTCAAGTTAATTTGAGATGGAAACAACAAGAGTATTTCAAAGCAGACTGTTAGTTATGAGAGCAATTGCCAACATTTTTAAATTCCATTTTTTGTCTGGCAGCCCAGTGAGTGCTACTGTGCCAGGTTTTTATCTTGGAAAAACAAAACCATCCACTGCAGCCCAAAGATGATCATCGGCTTCCAAGGAAGGTTAAGCGGATGGAGTGGTGGACACAGGCACAGCCTGTCAGACTGCAAATGAGAAGTTTATGGTGAGCTGCCCCCATACTTCGCTTTGAGGACCTCAGAAAACTAATACTTGAGTCCAGGGAAAATATTATGGGGATGAAAGAATAAGATTTTTAGGTGAAATGTCCAGATATTATTCACAAATGGACTTCTGAGTTCTCCTGTCACTTGGTCTGTAGTCAGTCAGACTCTGCCTTCTTTCAAACATATTTAGGATCAGTATTTCAACTCTAAGAAGCAGTTGAAGTAATCATTCTGTCAAACACACCCATCACCCTGTCTTCACAATAGCTCTTTGTGGACCAAACTAACCTCACCAAGATTTATTTTCTTATTCTTACTACCTTAAAATAATACTCCCAAAGGGAAACTCAAGGAGTTAGTCAGAGACTTATTTCTTAAATGGTTATTGATATTAGCCCTAGCTATTATCTTCCAAATATCCCAGTAGCTATCTTGCCATAACAAAGACATACAAAGTTACTGATGTCATTCTTCAAACCTAGATAACCTGAACATCTTTTCCTGCCTGCTTTGTATTTCACTGGTAGTTGATCTACTGCACACAGTTTGTGTGTGCAGAAGCAGCAGGTAGCTAGTCACTAGCTGGTATGTGACGCCTCCTCTTTTCACAGAGGACTTCCTCTGTGCCTCTAGCACTGCTGAAGGAGGTAAGTATCTCTGCAAATTGTGCCCCACCAAAATATTCTAGGAAGCAGCAGTGAAATAGGCTGGTGAAGAGCTGCCGATTACAGCCCAATGAGAGGTTAACTGCTTTCACTGGGAGATCCCTAAGTGGGCTGGAAGGCCACAGAATAAGGATCTCAGCAGCCAAGAGGAAAGAAGAGAGTAGTACTTCACCCAGGTGCCATATCTACCACAAGCTGACTGGAGCTTCAAGCACAATCCAGGCAAAGCAGTACTGTCTCTCTTCTCTGAAGAGGTTCACAAGAAGGAGATATGGGACGCCTGTCTGCTTCTGCAACGCTGCTGGCAAAGACAGCAAAAATACATCATCCACAAGCCTTTACTCACAGACCTTGGAGTAAAGGACCTTCCCTGAACAGAGGAGGATGGGGCAGAAAGAAGTGAAGAGGTGGCCCCAAACCCAGAAGCTGCAACACACCTATTGGGAAATCTTCCAACGTTGGAAAGAAGTTCTGCAGTGAGGTTCCTGCCACAATGAAAAGAAAATCACATCAAATCAACTAGCCAAACAAAGAAGAGTTACCCCATGCACAACAGAAGTGAAGACCTCGCTCAGCAGTCAGGTTTGGTGCACACCTCACACGCACTGTCTCTGAAGTAAATGGGGACCATGTAATTGCAGGTGCTGACAAACAATTTCCACCAATGAACTGTGTAGTCAGACTGGCTGCCAAACTAAGAATGCATCTTATCCTTAAACGTGAGGAGGACCAGCCAGCTTCCAGCGACTTCCCCTCAGTTAATACCGGTCTATACACCTGGAGCCAGCCCAGAGCTACCTAGGACTACTGGCACTGTGATTTGTAACAACACATGGCCCTTCAGAGAAAAATCTGTTCAAAGGGTCTACACATGAGCAGTAGGGGAATGCTAAAGTGAAAAGAGGAAATTATAAATGGGGGTGATGGTAGGGAGGAGGACACAAACAGCATCTTAGTATGATTTCTGGTGCTGCTGTGAGAAGATTCCTCAGGACTTTGCCATCCCAGGGCACAGCCTCCTGTCCTTGACTGCACATGCAGTGTCAGGCAGTCACCAAATCAGGAGGAGAGGAGGAAACTGCTGCCAACTCATAACCCCTATACAAAGTCATGCTGCCACTACAGCTGTAAGTGAAGTTTTAGGACTCTGTGGAGTTTTAGGATTGATAATGTAATTTTTTTACCTGTGTAACAAACTTGCATTTAAAATACCGAAGTCAGAAGATTCCAGACTGCAGTGTGATAACACCAGAAGGGGCTCACTGATCAAACCTGAGAGCCTTCACAGGGAAGGCAATGCAAAGTGAATTAAAACTGATCAAAACATCCCTGTACACTAAGTTAGATTAATGGTGCCATACATCATCTTGTGCCAATATTATGTGGCAGTGTCACTTTTCAGTGTCACTTTGTTAAAGAAACTGTATGAACACAGATTTGCAACACTCTCTTCAGTTTTGATTCATAAAACTTCAATTTGCACCACAGCTTTAACTTGTATTACATTTAGCATTGTTTAAAATCTGATACTGTGCACCAGGAACAAGCAAATCACAGGATATGAGGTGATGTGAATGCTACAAATCTGCCTTGAATAAAGTATTATCAGTAGTTTTGATCAGTAAAATCCATGACACAGGAAGAGCATTAAGAGGAGTGAATAATAAGACTGATGAACAGATAACAACACATCACAACATATACTGGTGAAGTGGGGTAAACACACCAAGGTCTGCAGGGATTTCAGTTCTCCATAGGCAAGTCATAGTTGTGAGATCATTATAACCAAGAGGAAATGAGTGGCTCCTGCACTTATATTGTGGGCACTGCACTTTGGGGACCTCAGGATTGCCTCATGGATGGCTTTGGGAATAGAGTCAATGTGGTTCAACTTCCCCCTCTTGTGTTTCACTAAAATCTGGATAAGTTCAATTTTACACTCTCATACCTGGATTTTTGACTGATGAACTTGGCATTTTAAGGACTCAAAATGAGGCCATTCCATGCCTGCTCTGTGGAGCGAATTTTCTCAGGCACTCGGTAATGGGAGTAGTCTGTACCATGGGGAGAAGAATCCACTGTAAATATCAGTGCTCAATAACTAAATCATACCTCCATCTGTAACTGAATGTTATAGGTGTCATCTATTCACCACTAAGTCTGGAAAAAGAAGGGAGGAAAAAAACAAAAAACAAAAAACAGGCTAAGCACATATTACAAATACAGGAGAAATACCAAATCATCAATGCTTGCTTTTTTTTTTAATTCCCACTAAGTTAAATATGTGAAAGTAAAAGAAGATCCTGAGCTACTGGGAGAGGAATCCTAATGGGATGCATCCATCATGTGCCACATAAGGAAAAGAGAAGATGGGGATGCACAGGTAAAGGACATTATCATAATGTTTTACGTAAATGTTGTAGTCTGTGATGTGGTGTGATGTCACAACTAACCCCTTAGGCAGACTGTCGGCAGAGGGTAGAGGTGTCTCCCCTGTCCTGTACCCAGACAAGCAGTGGGTTATCTCTCCAGAAAAACATTTGTCTCCTGCAGTCATATTCCCATCTGCCAGCCCTGTGAGAGCAGGCATCCAAGTTTAGGCAAAGTGAACATCTAAACTATTTCCAGGTGCAACCTTAGCACACAGCACATACAGAATTATGAGGCAACGTGTTCATAGTTGCCCAACTGCAGTTTCCCCTTCTGCAAAAACCAACCAACCACACTCTTCTGTGAAAGAATTTAAATCAGGATCTGTATTTAACTCCTTCCCCATGTGCACATACAAAGGCATTACCTGTTTACTGTGTAATTAGGCAGGTCATCTGAGTTGTCTACACCAATTATCTTTGTTTCTGGTTTTGTGCAGCACTTTAAAACTCTTTCTTCATTTTGCTGTATGAGATGTGACATAGAAGAAATTTGTCCGGTTTTGCTCTTTCTAGAGGGATGTCTGTGCAGCTTCCGGTTTATGTAGGTAACTGTTTTCTGTTTTCACAGAATCACAGAATCATTTAGGTTGGAAAAGACCATGAAGATCATCTAGTCCAACCATTGATCTAACATTGACAGTTCCCAACTACACCACATCCCTCAGCGCTATGTCAACCTGATTCTTAAACACCTCCAGGGATGGGGACTCCACCACCTCCCTGGGCAGCCCATTCCAATGCCCAACAACCCCTTCTGGAAAGAAATACTTCCTGATATCCAGTCTAAACCTGCCCTGGCACAACTTGAGTCCATTCCCTCTTGTCCTATTGCTTGTTACTTGGTTAAAGAGACTCATCCCCAGCTCTCTCAACCTCCTTTCAGGGAGCTGTAGAGGGCGATGAGGTCTCCCCTCAGCCTCCGCTTCTCCAGACTAAACACCCCCAGTTCCCTCAGCCGCTCCCCGTACGACCTGTGCTCCAGACCCTGCACCAGCTCCGTTGACCTTCTCTGGACATGCTCGAGTCATTCAATGTCCTTTTAGTAGTGAGGGGCCCAAAACTGAACACAGGAATCGAGGGGCGGCCTCACCAGTGCCAGTACAGGGGTGAGATCCCTTCCCTGTCCCTGCTGGCCACGCTATTGCTGACACAAGCCAGGATGCCATTGGCCTTCTTGGCCACCTGGGCACACTGCTGGCTCCTGTTCAGCCGGCTGTCAATCACCCCCCCAGGTCCCTCTCTGACTGGCAGCTCTCCAGCCACTCCTCCCCAAGCCTGTAGCGCTGCTGGGGGTTGTTGTGGCCCAAGGGCAGCCCCCGGCATTTGGCCTTATGGAAACTCCTCCAGTTGGGCTCAGCCCATGGCTCCAGCCTGTCCAGGTCTCTCTGCAGAGCCTCCCTACCCTCGAGCAGATCAACACTCCCACCCAACTGGGTGTCATCTGCAAACTGACTGAGGGTGCACTCGATCCCCTCGTCCAGATCATCAATGAAGATGTTAAACAGGAGTGGCCCCATAAACAAGCCCTGGGGGACACCACTCGTGACCGGCCGCCAACTGGATTTAATCCATTCACCACAACACTTTGGGCCCGGCCATCCAGCAACTTTTTTACCCAGCAAAGTGTGTGCCCATCCAAGCCACAAGCAGCCAGTTTCACCAGGAGAATGCTGTGGGAAACGGTGTCATTCTTACAGATGGCAGGAGAGGGGGCAGAAGAACTGACATCCTGGACTTCCAAAAGGCTGACTTTGTCTTGTTTAGGTACCTGCTTAACAGGATTGTTTGGGAGATGTTCCTGAAGGGTATAGGGGCCCAGGAAGGCTGGGCGCTCTTTAAGAAGGAAGTATTAATGGCCCAGGAGCAGGCAGTCCCCAGGGGCTGTAAGAGAAGGCAGTGACAGAGAGACCACCCTGGCTGAACAGGGAGCTTTGGCTGGAACTCAGGGAGAAAAGGAGAGTTTACAGCCTTTGGAAGAAGGGGCTAGTGACTCACAGTGATTACAAAGATGCTGTGAGGCTATGCAGGATGGAAAACAGGAAGTCTAAAGACCAGCTGGAAATTAATCTGGCTTCAGCAATCAAGTATATGAGCAGCAAAAGAAAGAACAGGGAGAGACTCCATCCCCTTCTAGATGCAGGGGGAAACATGGTAACAAGTGTATATAACAAATAATATTTTTTGTTTTAATTTAATAATTAAAATGATTGCTGTGCCGTAGTCACCCTCCAACTGCCACATCACCCACCTGTCCTTCTCTGTTCACAAAGAGGAGATCCAGCAGGGCACCTTCTCTGGTCGGTTCACTCACCAGCTGTGTCAGGAAGTTATCTGCCACACATTCCAGGAATCTCAAAGACTGGTCCCACTCTGCTGTGTTGTATTTCCAGCAGATGTCTGGGAAGTTAAAGTCACCCACAAGAACAAGGGCAAGCAATTGTGAGATTTCTCCTAAATGCCTATAGAATATTTCATTCATCTCTGTGCTGGCTGGGTGCCCTATAGTCGACTCCTACTACATCTGCCCTGTTGGCTTTCCCCTGATTCTAACGCAAAGACACTCCACCTTGTCTTCACTACACTTGTACTCAAAGCAATTGTAACAGTCCCTAACATACAGCACCACCCCACCACCTCTCCTTCCTTGTCTATCCCTCCTGAATATCTTGTAGCCATCAATTGGCACACTCCAGTAATGGGAGACATCCCACCATGTTTCTGTAATAGCCACCACGTCATAATTTTCCTGTTTCATCATGGCTTTGAGCTCCTCCTGTCTGTTACCCACGCTGTGTGCATTGGTATACATGCACTTCAGATGGGCTGATGTCTTGCCCCCTTCCCCCTTCAAATCTAGTTTAAAGCTGTCAATGAGCCCAGCTAACTCCTGCCCCAAGATCCTTTTCACCCTCTGGGACAGGTGCATCTCATCTGTTGCCACATGTTCTGGCGTCCTGTATACTAACCCATGACTGAAAAATCCGAAGACCTGACAGTAACACCAGTTTTGGAGCCACAAGTTTATCTGTTGAGTTCTCTGGTATTCTTCTTCATCCATCCCCACAACTGAAGAGATGGAGGAGAACACAGTCTGTGCCCCCAACCCCTTATTTTCCCCAAGGACCTCAAATCTCTCTTCATTGCTTTAGGACTTTTCCTGGTAATGTTGTTGCTACCTACCTGAAAAACCAGGAGAGGGCAGTAATCCTTGTGTCTCATTAGAGCAGGGAGTTTTGCCTGAGATCCTTGACCCAAGACCCAGGGAGGCAGCAGACTTCCCTATGAAGTGGGTCTGGTCTGCATATTGGGCCCCTGACACACCTCAGAATGGAGTCACCCACTACAATGACTCTTCTGGGGTTCTTTTTTGAACTGGTTTTGATATCTGGTCCAGAATGACCCGGCCTTGGTGGGCCTTGGTCTTTGTCCTTGTTTGACTCATTTTCTTCCTCCTTGTCTTCTTCATTCAAAAGTTCCAGGGCCCTGAATCTATAGTGAAGGAGCTCCATGGAGGGTGAGGGAAGTCAGGAGAGGATTTTTCTACCTCTGTGAGCAGGGACACGTTTCCAGCCTCTCCCATCTCTTAGGTCCCCTTCTGCCTGGAAGCAAGAGGATGAGGGATTGCCTGCCTCATTTGGAGCCTCCATTTGCTCCTGTTGCTTCAGGGGTGCTCAGGTGCTACTCCACAAATCAATTTAACTTTCACACTCCTTAATACTTCTTAATTTTTCAACCTCTTCTCTAAGTTCTGCCACCAACCTGAGCATGTCATCCAGTGGATTGCAGTGCACACAGGTGCTGTCACTGCTGCCCTCCAACAGGACTGACAAGCTCAGGTCCTCCCTGCAGCCTGGGACCTGGACCGCTGCATGTTTGCGTGGCACCTCTGTCTGGGTCACCACGTTCTTTCTGGTGGTGGTTTTGATGCGAGTGGAGACCATGATTCAGTCTAGTCATGGAGAACGATAAGATGAAACTAGCTCAGATAAGTTCTAGACCCAGGCGAAGGACTGCGCCCTGTCGGCTCTCACTGCCTGTGCCAACTGCTGCGCCTCACCCTTCCAATGCTCCACACTCCTGGTCACTCATGCTCCCTGGGGGCTGCTCTTGTCCATGAGGGGCATTGGGCATCATCTTTCTCGTCTCCGCCCATTCTGAGTTCCCACTGTCCTCGCTCTCAGCAGCTCACTCTTCCCACTCAGGGGAAAGGTGACGAGGCTCTCCCTCTTCCCTGGGCTTCTGCCTTCTCTTTTTGAAGTTTTGCTGCGGGTTTTTGATGATTTCAGAAGGGTCCCCTGCTGCTATCCTCCTCTTCAGAGCCCCTCTCTGGTTTTGCAAGACCTAAACAAGACGTTGAGTTTTGATGACAGGTTGCTGCAAAAAGTGTTTGACTCACAGGGTGTCATGGCAGTATAATTCTCAAAAGTTGAGGGGATATTCTTGTTAACAAAATCTGCTTTGTTGTCTGACACGCAGGTTCTACGGACTTGCTGCTGAAGACATGGAGTTGTATTCTCAAAAGGGTTTATGAATTACTGGTAGGATTTTTTTCTCCTAATGATTTAAGTGCCTAAAATACTATTTCTGAAGTGACTTGGGCCAGAGCTAGGGAACTATTTTGGAAAACAGAGTTATAAAGTAGCTCAGTAGAGGGATTATCAAAACCGCTCATAGATGCTTCCAAATCTGCACCACAGGACCATTTTGGAGAAATGCACTTGCCAACACCCTTAAATTCTCTTTAGTTTTCAAAATTTCAAGAGTGAAGAGGGGTTAATTTCAAAGCACTTTAAAAAAATGCAAACTTCCTCTAGAAGCAGCAAATATGGTTGTGATTTCAAAAGGGGAAGGGGAAGGAGGTTTGTTTTTTATAAAAATATGAAAATTTTCATGCAAAATATAAATATATCTGTCTGAAATATATAATCCATTCCAATTTATTCCTCACTTCTCTTCCCACGGACTCTTGAGGGCAAAAATGGCTGACACAGGTAGGCAAGGATCAATCGCCCATGAGGGCTGGGTAGTCAAGGAGGCAGGAGGGCCTCCAAAACCAGGCAGCGTGCAACCAAGGCACGTTATTGCCCAGACCAGACCCACACAAACAACATCCCTGCAGCTTCGAGACCTGTGATACACCCCGCTTGCTCATGAGAGTGAAACAGCTTGGCCAGGCACTGACTAGCTCTCTTGGCCTGGGGTTGTGTGGCGGCACAGCCCTCCTGTGCCATTTAATGCTCCCTCCACTGAGGGCTTCACCAGCACCACCACCCACAAACATTTGGACTTGGCTTTTGGACATGACTTCTGTTCTCTGCTTCAGGTTTGTGACACTTGAAAGCCCCAGTCTGCTCTGTTAGCAGCAACTCTTTGAATTGACTATGCATGCATTAATGGAAATATCTCTCAGTTGCACCTGGAAAAAATGCTGTGCTAAGTGGCAGAAGAGCCAACAAAAACATGCCCACGTATTTTTAGTCACCCTGGGATTAATTCCCAGGCAGGTCTTTGTTTACAGTGCTATATTTACATGGAGCAGCCATATGGAATAGGGATATTCCTCCTGACAGCTGCTCTGCTTTCCTCAAGCAATGGAGGGAGGGACTGCTTCAAAATAACACCTGCTGCATTTCTGTCTCCCTCAAACACCATCACAAGTGCAAAGGAGACAGCTACTCCAGTGCACCCCCTCTGTTTCTCGCATATCATGGGGGTTGTCTAGCGGCCGGTGTTGCCACCTCCTGCCAGGAATACCCCAGGCACAGACCTCAACTCCCATCCCTGGGGAGCCATGGTCTAGATAGTGCCTCACCACTCACCTCCCAGTACTGTGAGGCTGATGAACAGTGTGTAAACAACGTACATGTTTGTTCCTCCATTCATCTAAGGGAAGTCACTTCTTTTAAGGTGTATTCATTGGCCTGCCCAATCTTACATATCTGAATTTGTAAAAACAGCTGATATTTGTTCCTCCCCCAACTCCAGTTGAGCTCTCATCTCTGACCCCCCTTTGATCGCATTTGCAGGTTTGTTGTGCAGGAAGGGTTTCTTTCATTCTTTCCTGACTGCACATACAAGGTCAGAGACTATTTTAGCCATCTCATTTCTAGAGAAGCAAAACTACTCAGGGCCAGACTTTCAGAAGACCCCCATCAATATTTTAGTCCTATACTGAGGAGTCCATTTCTTCAAAATTGTGTGGTGCCTGCAGCTTCTCCTAAGGTGGTGAAGAAGAACCTTCCACCATGCCAGCAACTTTTACAAGACCTTTGCTAAAATATTGTCATTCATACCTGTGCAATAACAGCCTGGGTGGCTGCCCATGGGTATCATGGTAATGCTGAGGAGCAGGTGAGCATAACATGTGCCATGTGGATATTGAGTTTTCCCATTGCATTTTCCTGTGCAGGATTGAGGTGCTGTTAGTAATCAAAGTTGAGGGCAGTTGGGCAGCTCTGGATTCTTCTCATTAAAGTGAGACAAGAACCAAAGCTTCACTCTAACCTGTCCCTTTGTCATGGCACCAGGAGAGCAAGCAGTCTGGACTGCCTTGCTCCTGCAGAGAAACCCATGAAGCAGTACTATAAGAGAAGTGCGTGCAATTGCCTAAAAAGTTGCAGGTAGTCCAAAAAGGTGGCTGATTCCCTTATGCTGTTGCTACCCTGCCTTTACTTCATGCTGGAGATACAGTGCAGAGACGTGTCACCCACAATCACAGAACATATCATACATTTTTGAAAAAGCTTCCTCACAAGGGAATTTTCCCCCTACTTTGCCAAGTTGAGCACCACAAGCCAAACCGTCATTCTCATTCTAAAAAGCCTGACATCTGATCCTGTTAAAAATTTAACAAGTTTTTTTTTTTCCAAGTTATAGTGAACTGCATAATAGAGGGGACATTGTTGAAAGTAGCCATAGAAATGGGGAAAGAAAGCAAAAAATTACATAAAAAAAGAGGACTGATGTCACCAGGGGCACAAGAGATCATAAAACCCTGTCCCCTATCCTGCTGAGCAGGATGAAGTGACCTTAGCCCTCAGAGGATTCAGGCAACTTAGAGATTGAAGAAGAAACATCTGAAAATTCCTGAAATGCAAGAAGTGAGTTTTCTTCTTCAGCAAACAGATCAACACTGCAAATATTCCCAGATCCAGCTGCCTTGAGTTAGGCTTCACAGACCAGAATGGGGTTCCCTCAAGGAACATTTGTCTTGATTTACCTTCCTGAACCACACCCACTTACCTTGGTTTAAATGAGCTTCAAAGGTACATTTTCCTGTCCAGATGAGCAGACCAAATTTCTGTGAGCTGGCTACACATGGAGGTCAGAGAGACCCTTCTCTAGTCAGCCAGGCCTAACTTTATGCTGACCATAAAGATTCTGAAATGGTTCCTCTCCAAGCAAATGCTATAGACTAAATATTTAACGTAGGAAATAATTTCTAAGCTATTCTTCAGGCGACTTTACAGAAAATCCAAGTGATTCCAGTATGGATTCACAGAACTCCTTGGCACTGGGATCTTCACCTTACTTCAAGTCATCAAATCTGCAGAACAAATTTCTCTCTTCCTTTTTTTTTTTTTTTTTTTTTTTTTTCCTGTGCTGAGACAACTGCAGCCCACTGGCCTTTAGGCACCTTTCTTCAAAATTCCCAAGACTTGTCTTAGTCTCCAAGATGTATGAAGGGAAAGAAGGCATTTTCTGGGAGTAAATATGGCCTATAGGCAGGTTTTTGACCTGTTGGATGATTTGAGTTGTGGAAAAAAGAGTGGGAAAGCCTTACTGCAGAAAGAGGAGGAGTCTATAGAAGCTCTGAGTTTCATGATAGCATTTTTTTAATATCTATGGAAGTGATTTATCACACTAGTGGGACTTCTTAAGGTCATGCTTGCAGTGTCAGATTATAAAAGAGAAGGACTCCATCAAACCAATGGCAACAGACACTAGAAATGAAGTTGGGAGAAGCAACTGCATTTGGGCCTTTTGTGTGCAGAAATATCTGGGTCTGCTCTTAAGCCAGCACGGGGACGAGGTGGACACTGTGAGTTCTAAAATGGGTAATACTAGCAGAAAATGTGAAGTAGTAATGTCACTAACTTTACTGGCCCATCTCCTACTGCGGGAACAGGCCAACCAGCTCAGATTTCAACAAAACTATCCAATAATGCCAAATGATGGATCAGAATAAATTTCCCCTCACTTGGGAGCACCCTTAACACTTTGCACTTCCACTGCCATTAAGAGCAAATAAACACGTATCATAGCAGCATTAGGTGCCTGGTTTTCGGGTAAGCCATGAACAGGATGAAGGGTTCAGCAGTCACTTGAATATGCTTCTTACCTCCACTTTGGTTTCTTGCCATTCTCCAGTTGTTAGATTCTGTTCATTACCACATTTCAGAAAAAAATATTAAGCTATTTCAAATCTAACTTGACAATTAAAGAAAAGTAAAATTATGATAGGAAACTGTAAGTACTTTTGCTCCCAAAGTATTTCCCACAAGCAGATTTTACTGTCTTAAATACTGTATGCATGAATTCTGGCTATGTGATTTAATAAAGGCCCCACAGGTTGGTTTCAATCTGCTTGCTTTTCCCCTAAAGTACCGTGCTTCCACTGCCTTCAGTTGAAAAGAAATTCAGTAATTCTGGTGCAGAGCTAACTCTAAAGCTGTTGTTTTGCTGATAGCACATGATCTGTAGCCCTCCTTGTGCTCTGCAACTTCAGATGGATGTCACATGCTGCTAGATAAGCACAAAGTGGAGAATATTTTTTGTCTATCAAACAGTGATTTTGTGGGGAAAATGGTGATCTGTTAATACTACAGCATTTTTTTGAAAAAAACCCTTTCACTTTACCTCCACTTTTTTTTCATGCCAGCGAGGGGCTAGGGAGGAAACAAGGTACAGGATGGTAATGATCTAGACATCTCAGGTTTGTATGACGTGGAGGTTGGAGGCTGACTAGGGCACAGTGATCATGAAATAACAGACTTCTCTATTCTTAGAGAGGTCAGGAGAGAGCTAAGCAGGACTGACATCCTGGACTTCCAAAGGGCTGACTTTGTCTAGTTTAGGCACCTGCTTGAAAGGATCCCCTGGGAGATGATCCTGAAGGGTATAGGGGCCCAGGAAGGCTGGGCACTCTTTAAGAAGGAAGTGGTAATGGCCCAGGAGCAGGCAGTCCCCAGGTGCTGTAAGAGAAGCCGACGCCAGAGAAGACCACCCTGGCTGAACAGGGAGCTTTGGCTGCAACTCAGGGAGAAAAGGAGAGTTTACAGCCTTTGGAAGAAGGGGCTAGCCACACACAGTGATTACAGAGAGGCTGTGAGGCTATGCAGGGTGGAAATCAGAAGGGCTAAAGCCCAGCTGGAAATCAGTTTGGCCTCTGCAATCAAGGATAACAAAAAAAGTTTCTGTAAGTATGTCAGTAGCAAAAGAAAGCCCAGGGAGAGTCTCCATCCCCTGCTAGATGCAGGAGGAAATTTGGTAACAAGTGATGAGGAAAAGGCTGAGGTGCTTAATGCCTTCTTTGCCTCAGTCTTTAATAGCAAGGTTAGTTGTATTGATGAAATCCAGCCTCCATGGACAGAATACAGAGACTGGGAGAATGACTCCCCTGCAATCCAGGAGACAGTCAGTGACCTACTGCATCACACAGACATACAAAAGTCTATGGGACCAGATGGGATACACCCGAAGGTGCTGCAGGAGCTGGCTGGGGTGCTCGCCAAGCCACTTTGTATCATTTACCAGCAGTCCTGGCTGACTGGGGAGGTCCCTACTGATTGGAAATTAGCCAATGTGATGCCCATATATAAGAAGGGTTGGAAAGATGATCCAGGAAATTACAGGCCTGTCAGCTTGACTTTGGTGCCTGGGAAGCTGATGGAGCAGCTCATCCTAAACACCATCATGCGACACATGCGGGACAACCAGATGCTCAGGCCCAGTCAGCATGGGTTTATGAAAGGCAGGTCCTGCCTGACAAACCTGATCTCCTTCTACAACAGGGTGACCTGCTTATTGGATGAGGGAAAGGCTGTGGATGTTGTTTACCTTGACTTTAGCAAGGCCTTTGACACCGTTTCCCACAGCATTCTCCTGGTGAAACTGGCTGCTTGTGGCTTGGATGAGCACACGCTTTGCTGGGTAAAAAACTGTCTGGATGGCCGGGCCCAAAGAGTTGTGGTGAACGGAGTTAAATCCAGTTGGCGGCCGGTCACGAGTGGTGTCCCTCAGGGCTCGGTGTTGGGGCCACTCCTGTTTAACATCTTTATTGCTGATCTAGACGTGGGGATCGAGTGCACCCTCAGTCAGTTTGCAGATGACACCCAGTTGGGTGGGAGTGTTGATGTGCTCGAGGGCAGGGAGGCTCTGCAGAGAGACCTGGACAGGCTGGAGCCATGGGCTGAGCCCAACTGGAGGAGTTTCCATAAGGCCAAATGCCGGGGGCTGCCCTTGGGCCACAACAACCCCCAGCAGCGCTACAGGCTTGGGGAGGAGTGGCTGGAGAGCTGCCAGTCAGAGAGGGACCTGTGGAGGTGATTGACAGCTGGCTGAACAGGAGCCAGCAGTGTGCCCAGGTGGCCAAGAAGGCCAATGGCATCCTGGCTTGTGTCAGCAATAGCGTGGCCAGCAGGGACAGGGAAGGGATCTCACCCCTGTCCTGGGCACTGGTGAGGCCGCCCCTCGATTCCTGTGTTCAGTTTTGGGCCCCTCACTACAAAAAGGACATTGAATGACTCGAGCGTGTCCAGAGAAGGGCAACGGAGCTGGTGCAGGGTCTGGAGCACAGGTCGTACGGGGAGCGGCTGAGGGAACTGGGGGAGTTTAGTCTGGAGAAGAGGAGGCTGAGGGGAGACCTCATTGCCCTCTACAACTCCCTGAAAGGAGGTTGCAGAGAGCTGGGGATGAGCCTCTTTAACCAAGTAACAAGCAATAGGACAAGAAGGAATGGCCTCAAGTTGCGCCAGGGAAAGTTCAGACTAGATATTAGGAAGCATTTCTTTCCAGAAGGGGTTGTTGGGCATTGGAATGGGCTGCCCAGGGAGGTGGTGGAGTCTCCATCCCTGGAGGTGTTCAAGAGTCGGGTCTATTTAGAGCTTAAGGATATTCTGTAGGTGGGAACTGTGCTAGGAGAACGGTTGGACTAGATGATCTCCAGGGTCCTTTCCAACTTAGATGATTCTGTGATTCTGTATTCTGGGTTTGGTTTGGGTTTCTTTTTGTTGTTCTGGGTTTTTTTCAAACAAGTACTTCTGTTATTCAATTCCAAGTGACTGTTCCTTTCTATCTTACTTTAATATGCCTTAAATCCTCAGTCAAAACTCAAATAAATAATAAAAAAAGAGGGGAAATTAGCTCTAAAATATTTTAATTGACTAAAACTTTGGATTTTGTGTCTATTTTGCATCAAGCTGAAACAGAGTTTTTCTTAGTTTTTAATCCCGAGTAGCATGGAGTGGGAACATAGGGACTGATCATTCAACGTGGTGTTAAGGGAACACCACATAAAACTAAAAAAAAAAAAAAAAAAGCAGATTCAAAAAGCAAACCAAAGGAAATGGTTTTGGATCAGGAAGCCTCCAAGTCTCAGAGGATACAAGTATTTGCGGAAACTACATATGTATTATACTCCTCCCTATGTACTGACTTTTTGGCTGGTATAAAATGGGGGATACTGGTTGAAGCAGATTACTCAAAAAGACTTATTAGTCCAACCCATTACTCCCATACTTATTCTCTGTTGTTTTTATCTAACATATATATAGATTGTATTCACAAGTTTTGTGAAATGAAGACCTGATTTCACTTGGTGCCTCCAGCAAGCTAGACAGAAATTTAATTTTAATTTAAAATAACTAGTGCATAACAGGTCCTTCTAGTTACTCTTCAGCAGCTCTCTCTCTCTAGTCCCAGTACCAGCTGTTGTGTCTCTACCCTTTTCCAAGCAGGAAACTGGCCAAACAACCCACAGAGTTACAACTGAATTAACAGGCTCTGTCAAAGGTTTAGGAGATTCATTACCCCACTAGCAGTTAGTTGTACATTTTTTCATCTCTCCTGTTTACTGTAAGAACAAGATGGGACATGTGACACACATCCATCTAAGTTGGACCCTTCATAATAAATGTTCAAAGCTGCATGCAAAAGAAAGATTAGCAACAAAACATCTCATTTTGAGTCCCAGTGATACCCTACTAACAGACTTGTTATCATGCCAGTTCCTTTAAGTTGAATCTGACATCTCTCTTGTCTAAATGACTGAGATTTTCAGATGAAAAAAAAAAATTATGGGCAATCAAGAATAAAAATACAGAATCATACCATTCCGTAGTACTTTCCTTATCATACAGCAAGACTGAGCTTTAAAAAGATAAATCCTGTCAGCAGAGAATAACAAATAACACTGTCTGAATTTTCAGGGAAACCTAATGAGAGTGAGAAAGATCTTGCCCTCAGGAGAGAGAGCACATGGGCATTCAGCAAGAAGAGGATGAACCAGTCTCAGCTGAGCAGAAAACACTTCACTGCCTGCATTTGGCACTGGTACTTTGGTAACACTTGACAGGTCGTTTTCACCAGATTTCCTCAAATCAGTGTCAAACTAGTTTAATTTCTATTTTGTGAAGACACAAGCACAAGTACACACACCTATTTCCATGTGTCTCATTCAAGATATACTCACCAAAGGTTTTTAGACACATCTTTGGAAAACAGTGCAGAAAAGCAAAAATATCTACTCAGGAAACAAAGCACTGAGAAATTTCCATCTACAGTGGTGACACCAGTATTAATTTGGGAGAGGTAATGGATTTGACTTTGGAGGGGAAGGCAAAAAAATGCATATCGCCTCCACAAATTTTCTGCTGTTGAGAGCAGATGCATGCCAAATTCTTTCCTCCTACATTTAAAATTCACAAAACCGTATATCCTTGCCCTTAAGCCTCAGCTCCAGAAAGAGACCCAAGATATACTCAACTCCAGACAGCAGCAGTTGCTTATGTGTTACTGATTCCCAGTCCTACATTTGCTTTAAGCACAGATCAGTTTAATCCAGGTGAGGTGAAAGGAAACACAGTGGGAAAAATACTCAACTTCTTGTTCAGAGGGAGATATTTTCTCCCTGTCTTTGGGTAGGCAGCCCACAGTCTTCTCCCTCCAGGGACCCAGGAGTGCAGTCCTGCTGCCTTGCAAGGAGCCTTGTGCTCTCAAATCTCCTGTTTACTTTGGAAAAAATTACCTACAGAAACATTAAGCCTGTGCCTTTGCAACCATTTCTTAAGAGATCTGAGTGCTCACTTCCTATTAATTTTCATTCGTTTCAAAGCCACTGGAAAGCCAGCAAACATAGTTCCCAAGGGATCCCCTGAGTGGGGACAACTTTGCACAAACAGCTGCCTCTGAAAGCAATTTGTCAGCTGCCACAGACCTGCAGGATGTAGATGTGGTGCCATGACCATCTTGGCTTTAGAGAGGCCTCAGGTGCTACAGGAACAACAGAGGTTAGTCTGAAATATTCAATATTAGGTATCTCATCAATTAACTAATGACTAGTGGGAGACAAGCCTTTTGGTGTTCTTCCCTCCAGCACCGAACTTTTGGGAAGCTGATACTGGAATACCTCAGAAATGGTTATCCCCAACACGGTGCTGCAGTGTCCCCTCAGATAGAAGTGTGACCAACCTCACTTTCACGCTGATGCAACAGCTACATCCTGCACTGTCACCCTTTGCAGCAGAGCCTGATGTGGCCCCTAACAAGCAAAGTCCAGCCCTGGCAACAGTATGGCCACCCTGTTGTGGATGAACCAACATCCACAGCCCCCGGCATGGGAGCTCGCCCCAAAGCCTTGCTGCAAAGCCATGTTAACATGCAACCCTGCTCACATGTCCATCTGAGGGGAAGGGATTATTCAGGGAGGCTGCAGTCTCGCTCTACCAAGAGGAAAAGGCCTATCCCACTTATCCAAAAAAGAGTGAGGCAAGACAAAACTGTCTACAATACCTCAGAGACCCACTCTGCATGGCGCTGAATTATGTGGAGAGAGCAAGCATGATGCTGGGAGTTTT
The DNA here is from genome assembly GCF_003259725.1 of Athene cunicularia. NCBI lineage: Eukaryota > Metazoa > Chordata > Aves > Strigiformes > Strigidae > Athene > Athene cunicularia. Next base: position 13,119,060 of record NW_020799099.1, on the reverse strand, counting down.
AAAGCAACAATTACAGAAAATACAGAACTTATTAAAAACAAGGTCAAGAATTTTGGTATCTGATAGTCCAACAGCAGGTAAACTGAAGAAAGTACTTTTTGATGCTTTGTATGTATGAAGAAAATAAACAAATGCTCAGTAATTATAATAGCTAACAAGCAAGGCTCAACCATCTAAACACTTGCCAAAGTGTGAAATAAGTTACCCTTTAACCTTTGTCTCTATTTTATATGCTTTATAGCTATAATTTATATCAGAGATAGAGTAGATGAATCTGTACTAGTTGATACTTGAAACATAGTATTATCACTAGATAAAATACATTTGAAATGAGTCAATTAAGATTTTTAGAAACCATGACCCAAAATTAAAGCTATCTTAATATCTTCTGTTACAGATTCCTCCAACGTGAGGAGTTGTGTTGCCTAGGCAACCTGGTCACACTGTATCTCGGACAGTTCAGACCATGCTTGCTGTTTTAGACAGAAACGCCATCCATTTAACACACAGCTGATTTTTAGCAAAAGGCATATATGTGTAATACATACCAACAGACCGTGTATTTGTTTTGCGTTAAGAAGCCAATATGCTGGTGTAGTACTTGCAGAGGCTAATGTGAAGTGTAAATCTAAGGATGAATGAACAAAAATGTAATAGCACCGAAACAGCAGTAAAGCCTGATTAGCTGGGTGGGATTGTCAGCTGCATAGAGAGCCCCGCATGTATGAAACGGTCCTGCTGATCTTATCACAGAGATGTAAAAAATAACCAAACTGTGGTAGAGTGGGTGTATACAGCTATTTCATTCACATTGCTTCGTTATATCCAATTAGAAACTGGCCAAGCAAGAGAATCAAATGACTTTACATTGCCACTTGAAGAGCTGTGGGCTCAGAACCATGCAGGTTCAGGAAAAGATTTCCCCATTACAAAAAACTCCTCCAAGTCTGGACCTAATGTTTTCTTCAGGAGTTGGAAGTGCTAGCAAACAGTGTGAGGTTACATATTGCTGGATCCCTTGGCAAAGGCATCACTGAAAATCATCCTGGCAGCACCCAAGCACAGAAAAGCTAGGAGGTGTTCACTGTGAGGCTCAGTACTTCTGTAAAGGTGGGTATGGCAGGTGATGATTTATGTGGAGATATTAAAATTTCCTGGGCAAAGCTGCCCAAAAGATGTTGAGCAGCTACACTCTTGCTAAAGGATTGTGGGAAGGTATATAACATTCAGTTCTAGCTAAACATTTCAAATCTTGGCCTGAAACAAGAGGCACTCCTGCTTGATCCAGGATGGCCTTGTCAGAAAGAGGAACAAAGCTCCACAAAAGATGTATATGATGCCTTGTATTGCTCAGTCTTCTGGATAGTATATCTGGTGTTGCATTACCATACAAAAAAGCCCACTCACTGCTTGGTTGCCGTCTTATCATTGCTAAATATCAGCAAGTTCACTTTCTCAAGAAGTTGGAGCAGAGGGCATACAAGACCTCCAAGAAGAGGTTGGGCTGTAAGTAACTACAATGATGAGTGGGAATTGCATTGATGGGCACTGCCTATGGTGAAAAAATGAGCACTGGAACAGTTTAGCTGGCAAAGGAGAATCAACTTTTGTGTGACTTTCTACTTATCAAAGTAGACACATGATCTTTACAGATGTATCACTTAGCCAAGCAGTGCCAAGCTAAATGCTTCTCAGAAGGCATGTACCTGTTTAGCCCTTTGAATCACTACCAAATGCCATGTACTGCCTTTGCAAGCAGAGGCTTTCCACATGAAGACAGGAAGAAACGGTTAGTACTGAGGCAGAAGAAAAATCCCTAGCATAATTCTGCCTGGCATGGTTTTTAAATGGCAAACTCTGCTTCTGTACAGCCCAGGTTAGTTGTGGGAAGCATTGTGTATCTTAAAAGATGTTAAGACACTCAAGGGTATAATAGGCAGAATGAGGGAGAAACTTCAAAGATTGTCCCCTGTGTGATCATCTGTTAAATGCAGTCTAATATTTCACAGTAGTGGTGACATTCCAGAAATACTTATATTATTTTCCAGTTACTTTTATATACTGTTATATATTTTATGCCTGATACTTAGATAATATACAGTAGTCACACAAGTTTAATTGGCCAGGCTTAGCTGCAAGCATCATTCCAGCAATTAAGCCATTTCCGCAAATCTATAAATTCTACTTCAGAGTTGTTTGGGTGACAGGGCACCATTGATTCTCCCTTCTACAGAAAGCTTGCAAAGCAAATCAATAGGACTGTACATCTGGAGGTCCCTGGCACAAAAAAAAAAAAAAAAAAAAAAAAAAAAAAAAAAAAAAAAAAAAAAAAAAAAAATCACCTGCCATAAATACTACCATGCAAAAATGAAAGTTTGCTTTGGAATGAGATTATGCTAAGACACTGAATTAATTGAACTGATTTATTACCACTTGAAAAAGGTAGGAAATGATGTTGACCTCAGCTTTTGCGCCCACAAATACCATTGTCTAACTATCTGTATTTTCCTCCTTATGATTTTTTATTTATTTAGAAGCTTTATTTGCTAATAAAACCCGTACATTTATAATAATTCTCCCATTCTGCACTGCAGGTAAGGAGCGCAGACACAAGGAATATTGAGAAATTTAGTAGAGGTAAGTGACTAATTAGATTATGACATACACATTGTTTAAATAATTTATGATCCTCAGAGTACAGATAAGCACACAGTTCATTTCAAATAAAGAAGATTTGACTTTCATTCCTCCTTTGATCTGAACTGAATCCTTCCACAGATTATTTATCAGTTGATTGAATCTTGTAGGGAGATGGGGGTTCTGACCTCTGCTTATTTATTCCATTTTGCTATTTAACTTCAGTTTGCTAGAAGAAACAAGGACAAGGCTGTGACAGTTCACAGAGATGCAATTTGTCTATTGAACTTAGCTTGGCATCTGTTAAACACACAAAGAAACAAAAGAAACTGCATAAATATTCATCAGCAAAGAAGTCAACCACGATGCTGGATTTGAAGCATTATATGTTATTTTTGTAATGATAATAGTGATTCATCAGCCCTAATGATATCTCAGTACATTGCCTGACTGATCTTTTACTCCTGAGAGTATAATTTATTTTTCCATTTTATGTCCTGCCTATCATTTGTTCCCAAAATATGGAAGTAGATTTACATAATAGAATTCTGCTCGGTGGTACTGGACAGGTTGGAGGTTTTTGTTTCTGGTAATGACAGTGGTATCAGCTAGTTCTTCATTTTGCATCTCATTTGAATAAAGCCTATAATGTGATAAGTGGGAGATGGCATTGCCTTACAACTGGCTAATTGGGGGAGGAATTATGGTGTAAGCATTAGGTAGCATGGACTCAACTCTGAAACTTATCAGCTCTTGAGAAAAAATACTTTTTCAGCCTACTTTCAAAAGCCAGCTTTATTTGTCAACTCTGTTTATCCTTATAAATGAATCTTCTAATGACTTGTTTTTCTGGATTGTAAATCTGCCAGAACACAGAGAAAAATTATCCTGTTTTACAAAGAGGCACAGTCCAACTTAATGCCTTAACACTAGAGCTATCCCTGCTGGGATTTTGAACACGTTGAAGAAAGTCACATTTTAAAAAGTGCAACAGGGTCCTCTGCCTGAATGACTTTCAGAAGTACCTAAATCACTCAGGGTCTTTTGCATATACGCCTGAAACCCCCTGAAAGCTGATGGGGGAAGGATATCTAATTCCCTTAGACAGAAGTAAAATTCCTACCTGGGCTCATAGCCTACAAATATTCTACAATGTGTAACAAAAATACCTACAAATCATCTGGGTTCCATTTAAAATGTGAGCTGAGGTCTTGCTTTTTTTGTTGGAAGAAAGCAAGGGAGGAACACACACATGCATTGTTGTAGCTTCCCTCTAGCCAAAATGTTGCAAAAAGACTGGGACAGATTTTATTCAAAAGAAAGATGCTCTTCCTTCTCCTTCCACAAGGAAGTGGTAATATTACTTAAAACCACCAAATATGCAAGAAAAGTCTCCTCAAGACAAGCTGTA